>NC_062262.1:1882380-2507340 GCF_916048215.2 Malus sylvestris
ATAATGGCATGTGATGAATGCTTGACCCACCACATGAATAAATAGTCTTCAATCTTCTATATATTCTAGGTTTACTCCAAAATTCATCACATGGTGATGAATGCTTGACCCACCACAAGAATAAGTAGTCTTCAATCTTCTATTTGTTCTAGGTTTACTCCAAAATTCATCATATAAGTGAGAAAACGACCTGATAAATTTAAGCTATTATGAGTTTTGGAGTTTATTTGGACCAATGTATTTTGAAAGATGGCCACTTAATTAGTACTACGGTCTAATAGTATTCATCTTCATTTGTAAGTGAGAGGTCTTAGGTTCGATTCTCGCAAAAGACGAATTTGAACCACATTATTGCTAGCCTATTGTGAGGCTTAGCCCACCCCCACCCTCTCCCCCTTAGTATAGATAATATCGTTTGTTCATATATATATATATATATATATATATATATATATATATATATTGAAAGATAGATGTGTAAATGAAGTGATCAAATTAAATATATATTTGTGGTATTTTATGATAGGTTTACTCATTTCAATAAAAAATTCTGATATTGTTTGCTCCCTAAATCCACCATGGGCCTTGCGGGCAAGCCGGGGATTTACTTCACATACGAGATTGGTGGGTGCGGGCGTGCCACTACTAGATTCCGCTAGTAGACGGGATTTGAATGATTGAGGTTGCGCCTGAGTTTGACTTCGAACCAAGAGATTGTGCCATTGAGTGGGAGTTACTCAAATTAAGGTTCTTTGTTTGCCTTAAAAATAAGGATTTTACTTATATGGAGAGATAGAACAATATGTAAATGACAAGGTTGCTTGGAAATATAAATGACAGAGGAAAGTGACTAATATTGCAGATTGCTTGTAATTTAAATGACTGAAAAGGAGTTGTACATGAACTACAAATAAGATCGATACTGCAAGTGAGCAGCAGAGCTAATAAACAAGAAAAGCAAAGGATGCTTGGCTAAAAATAAATGTCTACAAGGAAGCTGATGAGCTAATTTAAGTAGAGTTTTGATTGGTTGTTTTGAGTGTTTGATTGAGTGTCCTCAACTCTGATTTCTCTTTCTTCTTTTATAGACACTTTGGCTTGGCCTCCTGTAACAGTAATCTTGCCCGAATGCAGTTTGAAGGATAGTAACTCATCAGCTATTTACTTGTACTGCCACTGTAAAGTACTTTTGGGCTGATTAGCTGGCTGGTCTATACCACTTGGTCTTTGGGTAGGTGAGCAAGTGGTACAAATGATCTGCACCTAGTCGAGAAAGGCCTTTTCTGCCTTCTAGGCTTGGGCTGGACTTCGGGCTTCTCTCATCTTTTTGGGCCAACTCCCTTTTGAGCCCAAAGTTTAAGTTTTAACCCAAACAGATATTCTTTACCATTTATACATTTGTCAACACACAAGAAAATAAGAAGAGTATTACGACTCGTATTGCAATCCGTAATCTCATACATGAACATGATTTTCTCTCCCAGGCATGCAGTGATTCTTACATGTTACTTGAGGCAAGGGCGGATTCACTAAAGGGGTGAGGATTTTGCTGGTCCTTCCAACTTTGGCACTATCCATAGAAGACCTAAGTGTTGCCCCTTTTTCTTTTTAACGGAAATAATTTATTTTATAAGCCTTAGTCGAATTTGTTTTTGTTCTTAATTAATCATAGTCCCCACATGACACACCCTGACAGAAATCAAGGCATGCTGACTATCACGTGAGAGTGACGTAGCCAAGTGTACAGTGCGGAAGCAATAAAGATAAGAATATACGAATAGTTAAAAACCAAATTACTAGAGTGCACTACTAAACGAAAGTGATAGGAGTTAGTTACAACAGTGAACACTCCTAATCAGAGCTTAAAGTTTAGGTGCAGTCCAGTAGGACAAGTACTAGTTACATAGTATCAGGAATGTCCTACTATTATTCAAATAGGTCAGAAATGCCGACGATCCCAAGCCACCGACAGCAAGCTTACTTAAAACCTGGAGGGGCGCAAAACAGAAAACGTGAGTGGGTAAAAACAAATGTTTTACAAAATCATTTCATTTATCAACTTACTAACCCCTCGCTGTAAAACATGTATAATTTTCCCAAAATTAAGATATAAGCATATACATAATATATATATATATATATATATATATATATATATATATATAATCATATCAATTCAATTCATACTTCACATAATCATATTCAAATGTATGCTATGCCAAAATGTAACCAAGTAAACAATCCAAGTAAGAATGATTTCATAGAAATATGATATGTTAGCTGGAACCCCTAAGGTGGTATGTACGGCTGAATTCATAGCTCAAAAGTCAATCTAGCCAGAGTCACTACAATGACCTATACGGCAATATACTGCACATACGTCAGAACCCCTATACAGGGTCTGTACGACAAGATTGGGTGTAATATAATTATACTTAACTCTATTCTCTCATAATAGTCGGGCAATAAATCGCTAGTCACCTACGAGTCGGAACCATGAATAAGGTCTGTACAACAAGACTGTGCACTTAAGTTGGATCCAATATGAGCATATAGTGCGGGAGATGACGTACATAAACAGGCCTGTACTTTATATCTCTGGCTAAATCTCAATCACTCTAGGTGCAGTTTTATGAGCTCAACATCATTTCACATATCACATCTTCGATGATTCATATAGTCAAACATAGCTTACCTGAGCTTACCTGTGCCTCCACAGCACTATATATATATATATATATATATATATATATATATATATATATATATATATATATATGCAACCATGAAATGCATATTCAAAATATAAAAGCATTTGGCATATTATTTCAAAGCATACTTTTCTTATAAATGCATTTATGGGAAATATATCAAATATATAGATATATACTAAAACAAAAGCCCACTCATTGGTATGTTGAAGGGTCGTAGCCCCCAAGTCGCTTGTGGATACGCTCGTCCTCAGGATAAGTCTCACCTATATGCAAAATAACTATAAAAACGTTATTTTTAAAGCACATGGACAAACTAGCTAATAACTTCTCATACATTGCTCAAAATGGGTATATGAATATACCACAGTGATCTACACAACCTCAGGATCATCCCCATATTTTTAGAAATATTTTTGGACTTCCCACGCGCCGGCAAGGGCACAGCAAAACGCGCCCCCATGCGCGGCCCAAACCTGACGGATTCCCTAACCACCATTAGGGAATATTCCGTTAAACCTAACAGATTCCGCTAAAATTGACTGACGGCCTCAGCATATTCCGTCCAAACTGACGGAATATGCCTTCGTCTTCTCTGGCGAGTCGCCAGTCGCCGGGAAACTAGGTAAAACTTTAAAACCCTTGTTCTCAATCATTTCTTCACCAAAACTTATGAAATTTAAGCCAAAATGAAGCTAAGGACAAGTAGAAACACGATATAACAATTTGGTTCCTTGAAATTCACGAGAACACGTCGGAAATTACCTCGACTTTTCGACCAAATATAAAACGTGTCGATCTCCACTTTCCGACATCCAAAATCCTCAAACGAACTATCCCTAGCCTCCTAGGAACCTCACAAAGCTTCTATAAGCTTCAAATTCCATAAAAACAAGCCATAAGTTTTTGCATGAACAGTACCTCATTCGGGGTTAGGTTTTTCACGTGATTTCGAAGTAGTTCTTACCTGTAAATGGTATGGATGTGTTCGTCTGAGCTTCACGAACACAATGGTGCCATTTTCCACTTCGATCCATCGTGTTTGCAAAGGTTTTGGTTGGCGTCCGAACGAGTTCGAAGGAGAGAGAGAGTGAGAGTTCGAGAGAGATGAGAAGGTACGGGAGAGAGAAGAGAGAGAATGTGTGTGTGTGGCCTAGGATTGGTCAACCACCAAAAAGTACCATAATTTAATCCTAATTGGTTCCAAACAATTAGGATTTAAGAATATTAACCCAAAGCTACACTTAAACCACATTACACAACTAACGTCTAAGGGTATTTTCGTCAATTCACGTCGTCGATAAATATACATTTGGGACGGACTGTGACACCACACGTTCATTTAGAAAATAAAAACCTCATGGTGTTCGCACATTTGCCAAAGGTAAGGAATTCATTAAAGAAGACATTTCTAAAATGGAAGCTGACTTGATAGTTGATGTATTTGAAGTTGCCCTTCTTTCGATTTCGATTGAAATGAAAGTGAGCTTGGTTATCAGACTATGCATCAAACAGAATTTTTGGCACCTAGGGAGTGAGGTAAATATGCAGTTGTTTCTTAGTACTAACAACAGCTAGATCTGTAACTTACAAAGGGAAAAATAGTTGTGAAGTTTCTCTATTTTATGTTTAACATTCTTAAGAAAACAGTACGCATTTTCTCGTACACAGATTTAGTTTTATTGCTATTAGTCGTCCACGCATGCGCAGAGGATTCTTGGTCACGGAATGATATAAAAAAAAACTCGTTGAGAGCAGAATCGAATACAGTCAAATGTCACGGAATGATATAAATAAAATACGTGTCCTAACAAATTAGGTATGCAGTTGTTTCTTAGTACTAAAAATTAAAAGATACATAATTTTCAAAAGATTATATGAGGTTAAAGTTAATTAAAGTTTTAAATTTTATTAGTCATTCACGCCTGCATGAATGATTCAAAGCCTCCTATCAATAAAAGACTTGTCATGAGACACATTTTTAGCAATAAATGACTAAGGTGGTGAGATTAGGGTTACATAAAAAAAATAAAAAATAAAAAACCCTAAATAAATACATATCATCGAGCGCCCTCAAGAGGCTACTTATACATAAATATGCTCCAAGTACATTACAAGATGTGGATTAGTAATATAACCTTTTGGTGTCTGTTGTTGTAGGTTTTGGTGGGAAGTGACTAGTGAGAGAGATGAGAAGAGAATAAATTGTACATAAAGTGGTACGGGGAGTATGTAAATCCATTGGCCATGGAATTGGATTGGATTATTTAAAAGAATTATATCAAATACAATACATCATTACCGAAGAGCTAATCTCACATAATCCTTCTCCATTTGAAAAAAAAAATACTTACAATACAAGCATTGTTGACTGAGTGATGAAGAGAGTAAAATCGAACACAGTCAAATGTCACATAAACATATCCTCCCCAAAAAATGAGCAAACCAACATGAACACTTTAAATAGTTGCTTCTCATGGCACCTAGGTATAAATTTATTTCCCTTTTTTCTCTTTATAATTGTATTGTGTTTCTTTTCTCTTTAGAATTGTATTGTTTCCCTTTTGGAGTTAAGGAGGAAGGCTATGGCTTTTCTGTTTGGAGTATGGGTTATGTGGCTATCAGTCTTCACTTTTTCTGCCAAATTTCACATGAAGCCATTGGGCTTTCCAATATTCTTACTCCCTCTATTGACAACGTACTTTTGCCTACCTTCGGTCTTTGATTAACATTTTGATGAAACTATATCCTGCAGTGGAAAAGTGGCAACTAAATTCAAATACCCATATGTTCTCAATTCAAAGTCCAAATTGGGATATACAGAAGCTAAGCAACCCAACTTCCAAATTCCAATGTATATAGGTCCTTCTAGGGCTAAGGAACCCAACTTCCATTGATCCATGAAAAACCAACTTCCAAATTCCAATGTCATCATTTTTCATAGCGGAGGTTTTCACAAATTTGGGGAGAAGTTCACGAGTTAAGGGAATCCAGGTGTTGGGTGATGTAATCTAATTTAGTTGGAAGCTAATTCTCAAGGGCATCTTTTGTAAGTTGGTTTGGTAGTTTTAGTTAATACATGAATCAAAAGTATGAGATATTTTCAGGGGTTTCTTCAATAGATTGGGGTAATAGAATCGCCCATATTTTTATCATAACAGATGATGCAATATGTTTTGTTTTCTCAATATCATTGATCAAGTAAAGCTATATTGGAAGAGGGATGATTTTGATTGAATCTCTCTCTCTCTCTCTCTCTCTCTCTCTCTAAATATACAATGTAAATTGCTTTTTACCCCTTAAACTATTACTCCAATTGAAATTCATCCATGAACCATTTTTTGGTAAATTAACTCCCTTGAAACAATTTAAAGTAGCCAATCAACACCTCACTGTCAGATTCGATGAAATTTCATTCACTTTGCTAGCAAATACTAGCACATGATTCACTTTTGAGGCTAAAGTCGTGTCAGTATTTAACGGCAAAGTAGATGAATTTCATAGGCGGTAATTGGCTGATTTCAAATAGTCAAGGGGGTTCATTTACCAAACAAATAGTTCATGGGTCAATTTCAACTAGGTAATAGTACATGGAGTCTATATGAGTTAGGATCTCGAACACACTTTTGACACACATTTTTGTGAGCCCACTCCGTAATGTATTTCAATGATCCAATTGCCTATCTTTTATGTGTTCCGGCTACCAAAAATACCCAAATTTGAAATCATATGACCGTCGGGTTAAATTTATTGTCTCTTTGTAAAACCGTATTCGTCCATTAATTTCCTTCATTAAAAATGAATGTCTTAGTAGTTTTGGATTTGTCTAATTTTTTGCAATGATGATCTATGAATAATGTACTAAAAAATATAGATAGTTCATATCGTTGAAATAGATTACGAAGTCGGTCCTACAAAATAATATCAAAATGTGTGTCAAAAACTCGTGTCTCATATCCTAACCTTATATATATATGATATATCTATAGGCATATCATGTTAGATTGTTTGGCAATAGTACATTACCCGTCAGCTACCTGAATATTGCTAATGAAAATTGATGGTCACTTGTTCTTGAGTATTGCTAGTAAATTACTTAAAGCTTTGACATGTTTATGATGGACAAAACCTCTCATAATATAGATTCTATTTTAAAGGCCTAAGGACCTAATCCAGCTTAGCATCGGTGATGGAAATATGTTTTCAATTCCCAACCCGAAAAAACAATAACCAAGAAACTCAAATGCATAAACAAACAACTAATTTCAAGAAAACCCTAACAAATTCTTGTAAAAATTGACATAAAAAATATTTTTAAACGACAGAACATGAATGCGTTCCTTAAGGACCAGATAATTAGGCCAAAAGAAAGAAATTAGAAAGAGAGGAAATAACAATGAAGCAGGTAAGGGGCCTAAAAATTGCCCTTGTTAGGGGCATGTCTTACGCATTTCACATGAAATTCCAAGTATCTGGCTCAATCCTCATGAACACGGGACTTCTTGTCCTAGTCCTGTTGTTGACTGCCCTAGATACCACCCAAACAGCAGCTACACGAGAAAACCATTTTTATTTACTAACTTATTGATTAATTACTACAGCACAACAACAACAAAACTTTATTTTACTAAATGGGGTTAGCTTTATAAATCATAAAACGTTATTGCGCTCAGTTTTACATCAAGTTTTCCGTTAATTACAACAAAGCCTTATTTACTAACATATTGATTAATTACTGCAGCACAACAACAACAAAGCCTTATTTTACTAAGTGGAGTCAGCTGTATGAATCATAGAACATTACTGCATTCAGTTTTACGTCAAATCTTTCGTTAACTTCAAGTACTTTGTGTTGTTTCCTAAAGTCTCTTTCAAACTTTTCACGTGGGGCTGTGGTGGCAGTAAAGAAACTGTGAAAAAAATAAAAGGAACTTTCATGAAAAGGGCTTGGACTAAGTTTACTTTAATAAAAAAAACAATGCTATAACTTTATTTAATTAAAAAGACTAAAATTTTAATGAAAACCCCTTAAATTTTAATAAAAATGACAAAAGAACTTAAATTTTAATGAAAAAGACATAATTTTAATATTAAAAAAATTTTGACGCGCGGACCCATGTGTCCTCACACTGTTTATAAACTTCTACACTGCTTATTACGACACTGTTTATGAAACTTACTGCACTGTTTATGAAAACTTGTGACACTGTTTATGAAAACTTGCGACACTGTTTATGAAACTTACTAGACTATTTATAAAAATTAACAGTACTACATTCTTCTCTCTCCTCTTCTTGAATATTCTTGGCACATTCTCACTTTCCAAACACATCTTATTCTTCTAATTTTCTTCGATACTCATTAAAATACAAAGATTTAAAAGCAATTTTCATTAGTTTTCTTAGAAAAATATACACATATATTTATCCTTTTGTCGCCAAACATCAGTGTGACGACGTATTTAAATTTCTCCTCTTCACATGTCGATGTCCAATGCATAAAAAATCATAGCCAAAAATTGAAGCACCGAAACGAAAATCAAACAAAAATTTGTCTGCCATGTGTTCGCGTCAGGAATTTCCGTCGAGGATGTCTCCTGGCCGACGAGCACACAGCTCCCCTGGAGGTTGGCGCCGGTTTAAGGACTGCTGTCGGGCTTCTGCTTCGCTGTTGGGCATTGTCGGGCAAGTCTCGTCGGGCAAGACTCATCGGGCAAGGCTCTTCGGGCAAGGCTGAAAGAGAAGGACAGCGTTAACTTTGAGAGGTGCCTTTGTGGGGCCTTAGATGTAGGCCTTGAGGCTTCCTATCAAGGTTAACATTTAGGTGCTCAGGCGTGCCACTGCCATCTTTAGCATGGCAGATGTAAAATGGGTATTGCTTTAGTTGCATGTATGTATGTATCCAAGAAACCGTGTTAGTTATAACAGGTGCCTTTGTGGGGCCTTAGGTGTAGGCCTTCAGGCTTCCCATCAATAACTAAACCGGTGCTTGAACACATCATATTTGTTCTCGTGATTGCCGGAGTTTTCTAACTATTATACTTCTGATTACCCGAGTCCAAAGAGTAGAATGAACCCAAATAGGTGCCTTTGTGGGGCCTTAGGTGTAGGCCTTGAGGCTTCCTATCAGAGTTCATTCCTATACTTAGACTCTTTAGATCGCTGAACGGAATGAATCCAAATGGATGCCTTTGTGGGGCCTTAGGTGTAGGCCTTGAGGCTTTCCATTAGAATCCATTCCATGCTCAAGCTTTCTATAGTAATCATGATATAATAGAAGGAAAACTAGAGGGTAGGTTGATTACTTGCGCCCCAAGTAACTTCGGACTTCTCGTTTATCAAGGACTGTCGTGGATGGGTTAAGTCCACATAAGGTTCTTTTTTATGCCTTGAAGCCAATGACTTTTAACTGATTAGATTTACATGCCCGAGGGCCTAGAACTTGGATCTGGTTTGAACACTGACAATATATTCAAATCGAATTCAAGTACTGAGAAAGCCTTTTAATAGTCATATTGCTAGAAATAACTTGCATATAACTGGAAGTATACAACATATTGAAAAGACAAAAACAAAGCAAAGAAGGTCGGGTAAGGTTAAACCTTATCGGGTAAGGTTGCTCGTCTTGCAGGTTCCTATCTTTGTAGTTTTGTCAAAGGTCTGAAAGCTTAGAGGGAGAGAGAGAGAGATTACAAAAAGATGAATCGATACTACAGCAAGGTTGAACAAGATAGCAGAGCTATTACAAAGGGTTGAAGAGAGGGTTATCCCGAGGGGGATGAAGGCTGACTACAGCTTTATTTTGAAGGAAAATCTGGTTTTGAGCAGAGTTTTTGCCTTTGTTTGTTTGTTTGAGTGTCCTTATTCCTGGTTTCTCCTTCTTCTTATATAGACAACTTGGCTTGGCTCTTGTAGCAGCGGCCTTGCCCGAATGCGGTTTGAGGGTGATGACTCATCGGCTTTTTTACATGGACTGCCATCATAAAGTACTTTATAAGTTGTGTAGCTGATCAGTCTATACCACTTGGCCTTTGGGTAGGTAAGCAAGTGGTCTTCATGAGTTGCACCAAGTCAAAAAAGGCCATTTCTGCCTTCTGGGCTTCGACTGGGCTTCGACTATCTTCCCTTTGGGCCTCCTTTCGGGCCAGCTCATTTCTTGAGCCCAAAGTTAACTTTTAATCCAAACAGTGCCCCCTTCAATTAATATTTAGCCTGGAATTCCAGGCGCCAATATTAATTGAATATCCACATGCATGCATCTCAATCTTTTGGAACTTCGTGTTTTCTAGACAGGATGAAGGCAACCCCGTGCCCCTTGCTCTTCTCACGACCTTTGAACTATCCCCCGGGGCTCTATAAAATCTGGCTCGAAATCTCTTCTGTCAAGCCATCAAATTTTCTTCAACCTTTTCTTCCATCATCTTCGAGCGTTCAGAAACCGAGCAATGGGTTCCTTAGGCTTTGAGTGGGATTTCCTAACACTCTCTTTTCGTGAGAAAAAGGGCCTTCCTCAAAAGACTGCTATCTCCAACACCCTTGGTCGAACACCTCACTATCTCCAACACCCTTGGTCAGACGGTTTCCTCTCGCATGCTCGTCTTCCTGCTTGTTGCGGTGATAAATCGGGCTTGACCATCACCTATGGCGATGGTCCTGTCTGAGGATCATCTACCAGGCCCATGTTGGCCGCACAACCCGATCATCTAATCGGGTTCCATCCATGAAAACATCGGAAAATCAGCTGAAGATCCCATAACACCTAGAAAGAGATTTGACTGTAATGCGTTGGCTTTAGATCTTTTTGTAAATCTTATCAATTTGTTGAAATGAAATATATATTATCTCAGCAACTCTTGTCTTTCCATCTTCTTGAATGATTGATAAATATATACTGCACATTGATATCCCGAAACTTGCTTTACCTTGCATCTCATTCGATATAACAGTCTCTGACATCCCACAACGTAGGACAATATTTCTTTAAGAATCTAACATTAATGGGATGTCTATGACTGTTTCCCTCAAGGTCCGCCAAGTAGTATCCCCCTCTATCCAAAACGCGACTAATAATGAAAGGACCTTCCCATGTCGGGCTCCATTTTCCAAAGCCCCTGAGCTGAGCTCTTAGAGGGAGGACGGTCTTCCATACTAAGTCTCCCTCCTTGAAGGATTTCATCTTCACCTTTTTGTTATAAGCTCGGGCAACGGCTCGCTTTCCTTCTTGAATCTGGTTCAAAGCTTCAATTCGGGCGGCATCCAAGTCTTCAATTCCTTGACACATAGCCTCGACATACTCTTCACTATGCAATCCAAATTGATTTTGAATTCTTAAAGAACTCACATTGATTTCCACGGGGAGCACTGCATCTTGCCCGAAAGTTAAAGCATAAGGAGTTGTCCCTGTTCCTGCTCTCTTAGAAGTTCTGTATGCCCACAAAGTGTTCCCCAGAATTTCATGCCATTTTTCTGGGCTATCAATCACCATTCTCTTGATAATGTTGACCAGGATCTTGTTGCTGGCTTCTGCCTGGCCATTTGATTGCGGGTAGTATGGACTGGACTGGATCATCTTTATTTTGTACTTACTTGCAAACTCCTCAACTTCTTTTGAAATAAAAGATGGTCCACGATCCGTCACAATAGTTTCGGGCACTCCATATCTGTGCAGGATTTTGGTCTCGATAAAATTCTTGACCGTGGCTAAAGTTATGGATTTTACTGCTGATGCTTCCACCCACTTGGTAAAGTAATCCGTTGCTACAATTACAAAGGTATGCCCTTTGCTAGAAGCTGGATAAATTTGCCCGATGAAGTCCATTGCCCATTCTCTGAAGGGCCAAGGCTTGACCACTGGATTTAAAGGCGCTGAGGGCACATGCTGGAGAGGTATGTGCCTCTAACATTCTTCACATCCTCGGGCATAAGACTTACAATCTTTTTCCATGTTGGGCCAGAAATAACCATACCTCCTAAGCAACCATCTCATATTCATTCCAGCCTGATGTGCTCCACATACTCCTTCATGTACTTCGGCCATTACCCTCATGGATTCTTCTTGGCCCAAGCATTTTAACAGTAACCCATCTGGAGTTTTCCTTAGCAAGTTATTCGCCCATAAGACATACTTGGTTGCTTGCTGTCTATCCTTCTTGCTTGTAGGCGAGGAAAGATCATTCAAATGATGAATAATAGGTGACCTCCAATCTTCTATCTTGGCCTCTAGCACCATTATATCTAGATTGAACCCCTTTCTAAGATGGAAGGGAGGTTTATTCTTTGGATCTCGACATCTACCCCATATTTCCTCTCCTGTATTGGCGCTCCTGAGGCTAGTTGTGCCATCTCGTTGGCCGCTAAATTGGAACCCCTGGGAACATGATTGACCG
Organism: Malus sylvestris; assembly: GCF_916048215.2. NCBI lineage: Eukaryota > Viridiplantae > Streptophyta > Magnoliopsida > Rosales > Rosaceae > Malus > Malus sylvestris. The sequence continues at coordinate 1,894,477 of NC_062262.1, forward strand.
ATATCTCTGAATCCCAGAAATTCAATAATTGCGTAGCTGCCAAGTAATACCCTGCCATGGTAATATGTTTGCACTTGAACTCCCCATTTAACTGGTTTATTACCAACTCTGAATCCCCAAAGACTTCCACCTCTACTGCCCCCAGATCCATCAAAATTTCCAGGCCAATAATCAAGGCCTCATACTCTGCCCGATTATTAGTATTCCCTTGGTAGTCCAAGAGAAATGAATAATAATGATAAACTCCCTGAGGGTTTACAATTACAATTCCTGCTCTTGAAGCCTTCTAAGTGTGAGATCCATCGAAATACAACTTCCAAGGAGTGATCCAGAGACCAGCCACTCTTCTTATCTCTTGCTGGACCCAGTCTTCTTTGCCCGAAATATCTTTTCTTGGCGGGATCCAAATGCTAGTAACCTCTAAGCTTCCCGGGATATTGATCACCTCACTTGAAGATTCTTGATGCTCGGTCAGGAAGTCCGCAATTGCTTGACCTTTGACTGCCCTTTGGGGTACGTACTGAAAACTGAATTCCGATAAAGCTAGAATCCATTTCCCAATCCTTCCTGTGAGCATTGGCTTTGTCAACATGTACTTTATCACATATGTCTTGGCGATGATGTGCACGTGACAAGGTAACATGTAATGCCTTAATTTACTGGCAGTGAAATATAAAGCCAAGCATAATCTTTCTACCGGGGAATACCTTGTTTCTACCTCGGTCAGAATTTTACTGAGGTAGTACACTGCCTGCTCCTTCCCGCCTTCATTATTTTGGGCTAGCAAGCTCCCGATTGACTTTTCAGAGGCAGAAATATACAGTTTCAAGGGTTTTCCCCTTTGAGGTGGCACCAACACTGGTGGAGAAGTTAAATAGGCCTTGATGCTGTCAAAGGCCTGTTGGTGTGGTGGTCCCCATTCAAATTTCTCTTTATCTTTCAACCTTAGTAAAGGAGTCCGCGGTTGGATCTTGCCTGCTAAATTAGCAATGAATCTCCTCAAAAAGTTAATTTTGCCCAGTAACCTCTGGAGTTGCACCTTGTTGGTAGGTGAAGGTGACTCCATTATTGCCCAAGATTTGTTCTTATCCACTTCTACACCTCTTTGATGCACCAGGAATCCCAAGAAGTTGCCCGCTCTTACTCCAAACACACACTTCTTTGGATTCATCTTCAATTTGTGGATCCTCATCCTTGCTAATGTCTGCCTGAGATCTTCCAGATGTTGTTCTTCTGTCTTGGACTTTACCACTATGTCATCTATGTATACCTCCATGCTCTGGCCAATTAGATCATGAAAGATGGCATTCATTACCCTCTAGTAAGTTGCACCAGCGTTCTTGAGCCCGAATGGCATGACCAGATATTCATATGCCCCCACATGACCGGGACACCTAAAAGCTGTTTTATGTATATCTTCTGGAGCCATCTTTATCTGATTATACCCGGTATTCCCATCCATAAAAGATAGGACTTTATGTTTTGCTACTGCATCTATGGATAAATCGGCCATGGGCATGGGATACTCATCCTTTGGTGTAGCGCCATTAATATTTCTGTAATCCACACAACATCGTACCACTTTTGTTACAGCTTTTAAAACAGGTACAATGTTGGCCAACCACTCCACATATTTGGCTGGTCTGATAAAGCCAGCTTTCACTAGCCTTTCAATCTCTTCTTTGACCTTTTCTTCTATCTCCTTTGACATCCTCCGTGGTGCTTGCTTGACAGGTTTATATCCCTCCTTGATGGGCATTCTATGTTCCACCAAGGTTGGATCTAACCCTGGCATCTCGGTATAGTGCCAAGCAAAACAGTCTTTGAATTCTTGCAGCAGACAAACAATCCTTGCCCGATCATCAACCCCCATTAACCCACTGATCTGTATTGGTCTTGGATCCTTCTCTGTTTCTAAATTAATAACTTCCAGAGGATCCTGGACTTCTGGTGGTGGCTTATCCGGTTCTGTACACAAAAACTCTACCAGCTCCGGGCTCTCGAGCAAGTCGTCTGGCCCGTCTAGATCATATATGCACTCGGCCATTTGAATGGCCTTATCCAGCTCTTCTCTGCAAGATTCCTCCTTACTTTCATGCTGGCTGGTTGAAGTTCCCACCTGCCATTCCTGTTCTTCTCTGTCCAAGAGCTCCCTTTCTTGCTTTCTTCCCTTCCCATACACCAACAGTCTTTTAATCAGGGATCTGACTGCCATTACCTGATCTCTCTTCTTTTGTTCAGTCATTGATGGTGTAGGGGATTTGGGAGGATACAAGGTCTATCCCACTCCTCTCTAGTAAGGAGCATCCCTTGTTCCAAAACCTTTTGGGCCGTCACCTTGGTAGGGCCGCCGTTCTCGTCAGCTCCTGAACACTTCAAGATTCCTACATTGGGGTTGTAGAAACTTGCTTCCGCAACATTGGCTGTGGGGAGAAATGGCCGTGATTCGGCCTCTACCATCTCCCAAAAGCCTGGTCCTTCTATGCCTGCTTCATGATAAACAGCCACTTGTTGATGAAGAGTAGAGGGTATGGCCAAGCCTTGGTGGATCCAATCTCTTCCGAGTAAGGCCCCATAAGTGGAAGTAAAATCCACCACAAAGAATGCCAGCATTATCTTTTTATATCCAAGATCCACTTCTAGAGGCAATATCCCATGAGTCTTAGTGATAGCGCCTGAGAAGCTAGAGACTGTGAGGTCTGTGGGAATAAGATCCTCCGTGCCTCTTCCCATTTTCTTCATCTGCTTGGCTGGTAACACATTAACAGCTGCTCCTCCATCAATTAGAATTCTTTTGAAGGGCACACCTTCTAGGTGAGCTGTAACGTATATGGGTTTCAGATGATTGGCCAACGAGCTGTTCGGGCGGCTAAACACCATCTCATCTGTGTAAATCCTTAGAGGACCGCCTTTGGATGCTTCTGAAGATTCAGCCTTGCCCGAGCTTTCTTCTTCAACTACCTCTACATTGACATGTGTCATCATTGGCTCAGTTGTCAAGTAATCACCCTCCATAGTAGTGGGTTGATCAGGTCTGGCACCAAACGTGGCGGACAACACATATGTCATGTTGATATGGAAATTACTAGGCTCGGGTGGATCTTCTTTATTGCCCCCAATCTGGTCCATAAATTCATCCAACCAGGCCATCGCATCAGCTGGAAGTAATGGTTCTGGTGCCCCCTCCAGTTGCTGTTGGTTCAAGTTCGCATACAGTGTTTATTTTGGAACTTCACCAAAAGGATCCACCAAGGGTAGAGAAGGAAGTCTCTTTTCAGATGAAATAGTTCCAAAGCAAATAGGCTCTGGCTTCCGTCCAGGGGTTGGTACCATGATTAGATCTTCTTGAGCTCTCCTCAAGATCCTATACTTCCCAGGATGTTGGCTCTGCGGCACGTGATCCCCCTCGCCTTCTGTCTTGCTGTTGGCCTTTTCCACCTCTTTCTTACTTCTCCAACAGAGCTGACTACTTCCCCCATATGCTGTTTTCTTCAACTTGTAATTTTTGGAGGATTCGGATGTTGTGGGGGTCTTCAGGGCATTCATGTAGGCTTTGTGCTGCCTTTGAACCCTCCTGACCATGGAGGCTCCCATTGGTTTGGTAAGCTGTCTGTTCTTCCCGACTACGTACCATTTTCGCCCGCAGTGGGCAGGATGCTCTTTTCTAACAGGATTGGTTATACCACCAATCCTCTTGATTTCCCTCCTCATCTGGCCATTTTGAGGATGATCTGTACCCCTTTGTATTTTGGCCTCCATATCTTCTGCTTCTTCAGAAACTTCATGGTTTCGAAATACTTCTGACAAAGCTTTGGGTTGGGAATCACCTCCTAGTCGTTGAAAAACGCTTCGAGAAGTGTCCTTTTTTGTTGCCTGCTTAATCTTTTCGCAGGCTTCTCTTCTGACGTCTTCTTCCTTTCTCCTGATTAGTTCACAGTCAATGAGGACTCCAACCGAGGGAATTTCGAGCTCACACTCGCACTGGCACTTACTGCACATAACCATCCCCTTGATTATGGCTGCTTTTGGATATTCGGGTGTTTCAATCACCCCTCCTGTAGGTTTTTCAACCAATCTCTTCTCTTCTGATTCCCTTGTAATTCTTTCTTTTCCCTTCTCAGCCCATGTCATATTGATCATATTTACAGGGACTTCTGAAAAAGGAACTGCAGGTTTGTCTACCACCAATTCTTCAGGCGGGCTGGTTTTAAGTCTCTTTCCCTCGGGAGGAACCAGGTCTGTTTCTTTTGTGAAGCCTGTGGAAGCTTCCTCCAACCTTTGCAACATTTGTAGTAACGTGGTTTGTAAACCTTCTGGCATTTTGACATATATCTTCTGATCAGAAGGTATCCCACCGGGCATGCCAAAACTATGTTCGCGTCAGGAATTTCCGTTGGGGATGTCTCCTGGCCGACGAGCACACAGCTCCCCTGGAGGTTGGCGCCGGTTTGAGGACTGCTGTCGGGCTTCTGCTTCGCTGTCGGGCGTTGTCGGGCAAGACTCGTCGGGCAAGGCTCTTCAGGCAAGGCTGAAAGAGAAGGACAGCGTTAACTTTGAGAAGTGCCTTTGTGGGGCCTTAGATGTAGGCCTTGAGGCTTCCTATCAAGGTTAACATTTAGGTGCTCAGGCATGCCACTGCCATCTTTAGCATGGCAGATGTAAAATGGGTATTGCTTTAGTTGCATGTATGTATGTATCCAAGAAACCGTGTTAGTTATAACAGGTGTCTTTGTGGGGCCTTAGGTGTAGGCCTTGAGGCTTCTCATCAATAACTAAACCGGTGCTTGAACACATCATATTTGTTCTTGTGATTGCCGGAGTTTTCTAACTATTATACTTCTGATTACCCGAGTCCAAGGAGTAGAATGAACCCAAATAGGTGCCTTTGTGGGGCCTTAGGTGTAGGCCTTGAGGCTTCCTATCAGAGCTCATTCCTATACTTAGACTCTTTAGATCGCTGAACGGAATGAATCCAAATGGATGCCTTTGTGGGGCCTTAGGTGTAGGCCTTGAGGCTTTCCATTAGAATCCATTCCATGCTAAAGCTTTCTATAGTAATCATGATATAATAGAAGGAAAACTAGAAGGTAGGTTGATTACTTGCGCCCCAAGTAACTTCAGACTTCTCGTTTATCAAGGACTGTCGTGGATGGGTTAAGTCCACATAAGGTTCTTTTTTATGCCTTGAAGCCAATGACTTTTAACTGATTAGATTTACATGCCCGAGGGCCTAGAACTTGGATCTGGTTTGAACACTGACAATATATTCAAATCGGATTCAAGTACTGAGAAAGCCTTTTAATAGTCATATTGCTAGAAATAACTTGCATATAACTAGAAGTATACAACATATTGAAAAGACAAAAACAAAGCAAAGAAGGTCGGGCAAGGTTAAACCTTATCGGGTAAGGTTGCTCGTCTTGCAGGTTCCTATCTTTGTAGTTTTGTCAAAGGTCTGAAAGCTTAGAGGGAGAGAAAGAGATTACAAAAAGATGAATCGATACTACAGCAAGGTTGAACAAGGTAGCAGAGCTATTACAAAGGGTTGAAGAGAGGGTTATCCCGAGGGGGATGAAGGCTGACTACAGCTTTGTTTTGAAGGCAAATCTGGTTTTGAGCAGAGTTTTTGCTTTTGTTTGTTTGTTTGTGTGTCCTTATTCCTGGTTTCTCCTTCTTCTTATATAGACAACTTGGCTTGGCTCTTGTAGCAGCGGCCTTGCCCGAATGTGGTTTGAGGGTGATGACTCATCGGCTTTTTTACATGGACTGCCATCATAAAGTACTTTATGAGCTGTGTAGCTGATCAGTCTATACCACTTGGCCTTTGGGTAGGTAAGCAAGTGGTCTTCATGAGCTGCACCAAGTCAGAAAAGGCCATTTCTGCCTTCTGGGCTTCGACTGGGCTTCGGCTATCTTCCCTTTGGGCCTCCTTTCGGGCCAGCTCATTTCTTGAACCCAAAGTTAACTTTTAATCCAAACACCATGTAAGATAAATCATCAGTGTTCCTTCATCTGAAACTCCACTTGTAATTACCTAGATAGTTTGAACTTGAAGTATTTAGCATTGTGGCTATGCTTGCGCGAAAGCGCAATAGGTTGGGCGATTTCATTCAGTGTTTCATAGGTTGTAGTTGATGTGCAGCAATTCAATTTGAATTAAATTTGGGTTCGGATGCAAGTTTGACAAAACCATGTAAAGTAAACATGCAACTTGCAGAAGCGAAGTTGTCTAATAGAGTATTGGGTGGTTGGGTGGCTGGGGGCGCGCACACAGTGCGAATTTTTTTTGTAATGTTTTTATTTTTATTTTTATTTTTTTGTCTTTTTCATTAAATAAAGTTATTGTATGGTTTTTCATTAAAATGCAAAAATTTGAAGTCTTTTTCATTAGTTTTCCTAAAAGGAATTCATTTGGTTGGTAGGGTTTGTGGTAGCCAAGGTATACATAAGATCACATCATAATGGTAAATGCGAGAATAATGGTGGTTCTAGGAGAAGGGATTTTTTTTTTCTTTCTTTCAATATTTTTGTTTTTTTGGTCATCTATCATATGGCTGGTAAGCTGCTTAAAATTACACCTGAACATGCAAATAAGATTACATATACATTTACATAATTATATCTTTGTTTGAAATTAATTAATTAGTAAAATATGATGATCTTCCCAATAAGCTTCTAATGGAGTTGGAGATCTGTCGCACATGCACACCACATGCATATATTCATACATAGCTAATCATACGATCACATCACTAACTAGAGAAAGGGCATGATTGTAGTTTGGTCAATCTAAATTGTTCGAAAGAAAAAATAAAATAAAAACAAAATACAAGATTTCCTTCATGCGTTTGAGTTGTTACTGCTAACCCAAAGATAAAGAATCCAGTTAAACCCTTTTCTTGTCAAATGTATTGATGTTCATATAAAATATTGGATATCTATCGATACAAATTTGTTTTAAAGAGATGCAAACTATTTTAATTGGGTACTATAAACATTTTCTTAAATCATTTTTCTAATTAGATTTGGGAAAAGGAATAAGCAATTCCAACTATATTATAATTATCTAACATGCACGTCGGCTAGTTTTGTCAGCTGTCAGATTATAATGCAAAATTTTAGGAGAACAAAATCCATATGTTCTTATATTTCTTAGTCGTTTCATGTTTCCCAAAAACGAAACGAGGATCTTCCGGATAAGGTTCTTGAAGTCGATTCAATTATAATCTAATTCATTGTTGGTCAAATAAAACATGATAATCTCATTATTATTTTGTTGAAAGCTAATGAACAACTTATTATCAAAGAAAAAGGAGAGAGTGACTACAGATATAGAGGTTGTCCTCAAACAGAACAAGAGAGCGACCATTATCAGAGACAATAGGAAGTGTCAATATCAGTATTGCAAGGATATAATTAGGTCAATATTAGTATTACAAGGATATGATTAAGCAATAATTTTGTATTAACATCCTTTTAACGAACTTGCATATGACGAAACTCATTTGGCAAGGAAATTTTGTTATGAGACATCACAAAGAGGTCTTCATAATCCTTTGTCAGGCGAACATATATAATTAGTAATCCCCTCAAGCCACTGCAACATCATGAGAGAAAGACTGCACCACTCTTTGATGATCTTGTATTTGTTTGCAAACAATCCCTGCTATGAGTCACCTCCAATAAACATCAAATTTCCTCCTTATAATCATTTTTCAAGAGCACAAACCATAAATTCACCCCCTTATATTTGAATAGTTGTCGTTGGTCTATGATCCGAGATTGAGCAATAAATCATAACCGCTACAAAATCCTCTTCTCGATATTAAGGAGAGAGCAACTACAAATATGAAAGTTTTCATCGACAGAACAAGAGAGGGACCACTACAAAAAATAAAGAAGAAAGAGAAGAAAGAAATCAAGAAGGATTGTCGCGGACGCCAAAGCTTAAGGTGAACGACATTAGTTGTTTGGTAGATGAGCACAGACGTACCGGATTAAAAGGGAAGCTGTTTAACCTACTACTTTATTTGCAGGCTCTGTACACATAAAACACACTCACATGCAAAGGAAGAAACAATAGCAATCTTTTTACTCTTTTAAATAATGGTACCAAGTTTTACTGAGCTCCATGCATACTGTTCTCTCAATAATTGCTGCAGTGCAATCTGGTCCATTACCTACCTATTCTCCTTTTAGATCATGAGCTTTAGCCTCTAACCAATGATTCTATAAGATCTACAATGGGGAAAACTATAAAACATACTGAAATATATAGCTCATGCCTATTTTCAGGAAACGACATTCTTTGAAGGGGATTTTAATAGTTGGAGCAAGAAATACATATGATACGGCACCGACCAAGATAAATGTTATGTGTACAAATGTTATATTATATATGTATCTCCTCATATAATCAATAGATTATAGCTACATGTGTTATAATTCATGTGAACTTGTAACCCTAAGTCGGGCATGTTTTGGGATATAGTTATGATTAACAATATCACATAAAAAAATTACTAATTTTTAGGATGAATTATGGTGATCTCAACCAAATTAAACCCAAAAGCTTCCAGCCTACAAAAAAAAAGAAAAAAGCAAAAATCAGCAGCTGGAAAGTCAAAATTCTTGGAAGAAGTAAAAAACAAGTCTAAAAATGAGCAGGCAGTTACAACATCAATCTGTATTTTTTTTTTTCCGACGATAGATTTTTTATTAGATTAGTCACCGACAGAGTTTGAACTCAAACCGTCGTGCAAAGGCTCAAATCATTTCCACCACTTTAGTAAATGACCACTTGCTACAACATCAATCTATTAAGATGATCATCATCGTGCACATGTTGTTGAAATCTCTTAATTCAAAGGATTGGGGCAGGAGTATCAACGACAAGTCGTGCCTGAAGATATGTATAGATATGTTTTTCTCTTTTGATTCAGCCCTAATTAAGAAAAGAGCGGTAAGTATTCTACCAGTGAATTTTAAAGTCTCGTGTTATCATTTAGGATAATTGTGTTCTACTACTGAAACAAGCAGAACGTTAATATCACAAGTCAGTTACAACCATAGTCTAAAATATCCATAATATCCCAATATTTTTATCGAAATTTCCGTGTTTTTGAACTACCGATATTTTTTTGGACTACCGATATTTCCGATATTTCCGATATCATCGATATTTTAGATCTTGCTAAGTTACTCATGTATCTTACCATGCAATATATAAAGTGTAAAATATTGTACTAATTCATTATATATAAATGATTATGGTGTGTTTAAACTTCTTTCATTAATTACTACATATTTTCTACACTCACAATGTTTGCCAGCTCGTTATATAATCAACTTAAATCAGTTATATCTATCATGCAATGCATTTCCTTCCAATTTTTTGTGATAAACTAATAGATAATTGACTAAATAAACATCCTAAAAAGTTTCAATAAAAATTTCCAAGTTTTTCTTACAATTTCCGTGGTTTTTATTCAATTTTTATCGATATCGATAATATCCCGATATTTCCATCGAAATTTCCGTGTTTTTGGACTACTGATATTTCCGATATCATCGATATTTTATACCTTGGTTACAACTATATGGTAAAGTAATCAAACAGTAAAATAAATCAAAATCATGAAAATCTAACTGGAGATATGCATGCTTTTCAAATCTTTCCCACTTCCAATCTACATAGTTTTTCATTTGTTTGAAATCCTCTTAACATGGACCAATAACAATGATATGATCATCCTCATCCACATGCAAGACAAAACGATGGTCCACAGATCATGATCTTCAATCTTAGCTTGGGCCTGTTTCTACTGTTTGATGATAGGGCATTTGGACCATCCACTGATGTAAAAACCCTATGTGAATTGCTCTATAAATTTTAATGCACTTATTGATCATTTTAAATAATTGACCACTCTCTGAAAATAAAAACCAAATTGGGTATTCTAATTTGGGGAGACAAAGATTGATCAGGTACTGGTAGGGATAATCTAAAAAGACCTAGCTATCATTCACACCTTCAAAACCCAAATTTTGGACAAAAATAATTAACCTTCTCCTAACTCAAGCACTTTAGCACTAAAAAATTCATTGAATTTGATCAAACACTAAACATATTTTTGCTTCATCTCAATTAATGGAACACAAGAAACATAATAAGAAGAAATTCAATGGTCTAGGCTAGTGAAATTTTGACACGCATTTGTTAGCTTTCAATATTTTTCCACGCCGAGTGCAACAGAAAATAAACTTAAAATAGTCAATTTAAAGTTCAAATGGTTAAAAGAATAGTGACAAGGTCGGTATTAATTCGTCCAGTGTCATGATCATCAAAGCATAATTGCAAAGACAATGACAGAAAAGGGAAGTGCAGCTCATCGAATCAAGTACAAAAATCAGATTGCTTGGGTGTGTATATATATATATATTCCTTTGTCTTGTTTTCCCTCTTCGATCTACCTATAGTTTTTCACTCTATAAAATGTTGCTTCGTGAAACTTGTCATCTCTGGCTGTCATCTCCCAATTACATTGTCTGCAATAATGTGGTATCTACAAATTAGCGAGACTAAATATATGCTTAGGTTTGGAGAACTTCTCAAGTTTTTGGTATTTAATTTCTTTCTTTTATTCTCGTAACTAGGAGTATTATTTATGCAAATGAGGTTTCAAGTCCGAATATTCATCATGCAATATCACTGGTATCAAGAAAGAAAAAGAAAGTTTCTTTCTCTTCTACGACAATTACTTTGTTCTGTTCCATGCATACGGCCAACCTATTCGATGGAATTAACTCAAAGTCAGACTTTATTTTATGCAGATACATCATCCCTGACATAAAATTTATGAAAAACCCTAACATTCTCTCTCTCTAAACTTATGTAATGTTTTAACCTATATATTTATATATGGACCTCAAGCTGCCATGTGCTCCAACTCTCATCGTACTCCCAGCAAAATTTATCCAAAGCCCCTCCCCACCCTTATCTTCTTCCTCCACCCACTCTCATATGCCCCCACGTTGAGCTGTATATATTTCAATTATTATTTTTGAGCCCCACCTCAAGCCTCAAATTTCATCCACACCCTTTCTGATCATCTCCTAAATCGATCATATATAAATGTTAAATACTATCCAATACTATAATTTTTCCCCAATAGTTACCTAATCATTAGTGATTCTACATATTAAAAATTTATTTTAGTCTTATCTCCGACAAAGTAATCATTTAGACATCCGAATGTATTAAATATGTAGATGGTTAACATGTTACTTGATACTCACCTTGTCCATTGTTCCATAAATTTAGATATATAAACAATCCGATTTCAATGATTTTTTTTAAGATGATCTTTTAATGAAGGTTTAGAAATTGAATGATTTTGGTTATAAAATTTATACAGTAAAGATATATTATTTGCAAAGAATGGATATCTACATTCCTCATGAAAAGATGCAAGATTTAACCTTATTTCTTTCACAACTTGTTCATGCGTTCAGTTACATAGTATACCTCAGTTACGAGTCATTACACATATTCATAATTTATCTTAACCTCATTACCTAAAATAAATACTAATATGAGTACTAAATTATCCATCTCTCTCTCAAACTGTATCAACTATTTTAATCCTTACATGTTTGTCTGCATGAGTTCTCCAAATCTTCAATCAATAAGAAACACACACACATCCACACATTATGTATTTTCAAATATCTTGTACATAATTGCATTATTATAATATGTCGTGTGAATCAATCTTGTGATGTGGCAATAATACAATGAAAATTTGAGGAAGCATAGGAATTGAAAACGATACTCATCGTCATATATACTCCAAGTCTTGAAAAGTGCAGTCACCCAACACCTAAGTCAATCAGAGATTTTTTAATATGCTTGAAACAAATATCAACACATTAAGTGTTATAATACAAATGGTTAGATATTTAAGAAAAAAAATTAAATTTCAACCACTTGTATTACAACACTTATTAGATAGATAGATACATTAAGTGTTATAATACAAATGGTTAGATAGTTAAGAAAAAAAAATTAAATTCCAATCACTTATATTACGACACTTACTGTACCAGGCCATGTTTTTTCGTCACACGAAAATTTTCTCGAAGTCAATCCAGCTAATAAACCCTAAATACCCATGTTAGGGGCAAAACCGTCACAAAAAATTAATCTAACTGTATATATATAAACACACTGAGACTCAGTAAGTTCATGCTCATCTCCTTCCCTCTTGTCCCTGCTTCAAGTTCCTAAACCTGACAGCACACAACTCAACGCACATCCTTACTGAATCTCACAAACAAAAACATAAATACTTTGTAAACAAACAGTTAGCAATTCTTTAGAAAAATGGGAGCTGTGCGTCTTTACTTAACGGCAGTGGCCATTACACTCTTCGCAGTTACTTGTGCCGTTCAGGGCTGTCCGCCTTCAGACCGGGCAGCTCTGCTGGCTTTCAAGTCGGCGCTCCACGAATCGAAGCATGGGATCTTCAACTCGTGGGTCGGTACCGATTGCTGCCACAACTGGAAAGGCATCAGCTGCGATCAACAGTCCCGCCGTGTTGCCGACATAAACCTGAGGGGCGAGTCCGAGGACCCGATTTACGAGAAGTCCCACCGGACCGGGTACATGACCGGTACGATCTCCCCGGCCATCTGCCGCCTCACTCGTCTCTCCAGCGTCACCATCGCCGACTGGAAGGGAATTACCGGCGAGATTCCGAAATGCATCACTACGCTCCCTTTCCTCCGCATCCTTGACCTCATCGGAAACAGAATTTCCGGCGAGATTCCTGCCGGTATCGGACGGCTACACCGTCTCACGGTTCTCAACTTCGCCGATAACCTCATCTCCGGCCCAATACCAGCCTCGCTCACCAACCTCTCCAGCCTCATGCACCTTGACCTCCGAAACAACAAAATATTGGGCGAGTTGCCCCGAGATTTTGGCCGACTAGGAATGATGAGCCGGGCTTTGCTGAGCCGAAACTTGATCACCGGTACCATCCCGAGCTCGATCTCGCAAATTTACCGTCTCGCGGATCTGGATCTTTCCTTGAACCAGCTTTCGGGTCCGATTCCTGCTACAATCGGCAAAATGGCGGTTCTTGCAACGCTAAATCTCGATTGCAACAAAATATCGGGTCGTATACCGCCCAGTTTAATTGTATCGGCCATTAGCAACTTGAACTTGAGCCGAAACTCTCTTTCGGGCCTGATACCGGATGTTTTCGGACCGCGATCCTACTTCACGGCGATTGATTTGTCGTTCAATAGTTTAAGGGGCGATATCCCGAAATCTATCATTTCGGCTTCATATATCGGGCACTTAGATTTGAGCCACAACCACCTTTGCGGGCGGATTCCGGCCGGCTCGCCGTTCGACCACCTTGAAGCGTCGTCTTTTAGCTACAACGATTGCTTATGTGGCAAGCCACTAAAAACTTGCTAGCTTAAAGATAGATTGCGAAGGTGTTTGTATTTTATATTATTGGTGTGTTTACTGCGCTTATTAAAGTCAAAATTTTCAATTTTTTATCGAACCTAAACGTTGTTATGCGGATTTAGGTTTAGCTAAATTGATAAAGCAGTGTGCATCGAATGTTTGCATTCTGCTCTCTGTAATTTAAACTTATTTAATATTGATATTCTGTCGTCTGTTATAACGTTGTTATTACGACAATTTTAGTGTTTATTTTTTAATATGTACGTAATTTTGCATGAATATATGGAGAGTATTTGGTTGGGGCCACAAATATGTTTTGACTTGTGACTAAAAAGAGGAAGGGCAAACTATGTCGACTCATTTTATGCAAATTGATGAGATCATCGACCATGAAAATGCAAAATGTTCTTTAGGAGCAGTCATCGTCCAATTTTGTAAGAGGAAAAAGATGAAATAGTGGTTTTTTTTATTTTTTATTTTTGCTTTTGGAATGCCAATAATTGAAGGGAAGCTGTTTACAGGATTACATACCACTTTTGAAATTCGAAAAAAACCCTTTTGCATGCATTCATTTAAAAAAAATTTCTAACCTACTAATTAACCTTTACCCAGTGACGGAGCTAAATTTTCAGAGGAGAAATATTCAATAGGACAACATACTTGATCACATCATTTGTTTGATAGTTTACATAAACAAACGAGTCTTTTTGCATTTCGGTTTCATTCTGATCTCACTCTTGTAAAAATTGGTTTACATGTTACCAAATTAAACTGCCCTATTAACGGATTTCTCCTAGAGGTGAGGCCTCCTAGACAAGGAGAGAACCGTGCAAGATGGACCTTCTAGACTAATAGGGAACCTAAACTTGAAACGGGAGGGGAAACAGAGGACACATAGGGAAATTAGGGATGGTAAAATGGGACATTTTGAGGGAAAAAGTATTACAAATTCATGAAGTCCTTGACGTTAGTTCAAGTAATAAGTGAAAGGAAAAGTTATATGGGTAGGATTAGGATAACTTAGTGATTCGAATTCCTCCTATGTAAAAGGTAGATAATAGGTTTGGAAGGTCGTTAGCTTCCAGGTATGGTGCTTAAGATTTAATTAAGATAGCTCATTAGATTTAATTAGAAAAGATAATTCATTAGATTTAACGTACACTGCACTTTGAAAGAATAAATAAATTTCAACTTTTATATTTTGTTCGAGTTAAATGTAAAAACAAATTAGTCATGAAAGAAACAAATGTAAAAACAGATTAGTCGTGAAAGAAACTTAACATTTTCAATCCCCTCAAACGAGTACAGTGTCATCATCTTATAACATCTGACTCCTTTAACTTGAATAAATTTGAAAATGAAGCGTTCATTTGTCACTTCAACAAATCTCAAATCTAATGAGTAATACAATAAAATACAATCCTAAGCACAAAACTTGTGGCCAAATGTGACAACAAGCCTACAACTCATCTATCCACAAGTTTCAGCTGGCACTCCAACTAAATTAACCAGTAACCTTAGTACAACCCACTTGACCATTTTCATAGCTGTTGACATAAACAAATCCACTAATCAGGTTAACGTCACGTGGTGTTCCTTCTGAAAATGCACACATAATAATGCATTATTAAATGAAACACTACAATGCAGCGATCCCGTTATTGTAAGTTGCTCTCACGTACATTTCTCAGACTAAGACTTGATATCAGTTTCAAGGATTCAAGAACATCAAAACAAGACATCACACGTGAAGCATTATTGAGAGACAATGACTCTCCTAAGGCCCAGCTGTACAATTTACATTCACGAAGGGGGGTCCGAAACGGTGAACAGTGTACTAACTGTGAACGCGTGACGTGTACCGGTTGCCATGTGACGAGATAAACATATCAATTTATTTCCAGTATTTCTGATAGCATATGTCATATATGATCTCGTGCTGCCAGCAGAAAACAGTAATGGCCACCTCACACCAAAAATATAGCCTTTGAGTCGTTGCAATTAAGGTACTATCTGAGGTTGAACCTAATCATTTCCTAAGTTTCTGGTGTTAAGAGAGTCAAATGCTATGTGTAGCTGTTTAATTCAAGAGCTAGACCGTTTAGTTGTGTACATTTTGAATCTGTGGCTCAATATTCTCTTCATGCTCCTCAATGGAATACTGCCATTCTTTGTTTGTTGGTCTTGTCCTAAATCAGTATAGTACTGGATAGAAATTTCCTGATGTTGTGTTTTGTTGTTGTTCTGCAGCACATTCAAAAAGAAAGCGTCCAATGCCATAAAGGAGATTTGGAAGTTTGCTCAGAAGGCTATGGGAACCACAGACGTCAGGGTCGATGTGAAGCTGAACAAGTTAATCTGGAGCCATGGTATCCGAAGTGTGCCGATGAGGGTTCGCATGCGCATTGCCCGGCAAAGAAACGAAGAAGAAGATGGCAAGGAGGAGCTCTATTCTCTAGTAACAGTCACCGAGGTTCCTCCATAGGGTCTCCAGGAATTAATTAATTAGGCACCACGGTCCTCACGAATAGCGTCCCTGACTTATAGATTGTTGGTAACTTGGTTATTGAGTAGCCATAGTTCCTGTAACTCAGATTCTAATGCAGTATCTATCTTTAGTTCATAATTTTCTTGTGTCTTAAGAATTCTTGTTCCTTTTTTTTTTTGGTGTGAGGTGGCCATTACTGTTTTCTGCATTGACTCAAAGGCTAAACGTAGCTTAAGCCAAAAGAAATCTCACAAGACAGCACCAAACCTTAAAAATCTGGTAAAACCATGAGCATTCTGTCCAAGTTGCTAAGTAAACAGGATTAAACCATTGAAACCATTTAGAACAATACTTGGCTACTGAAAGATGAGTATGAATTCTTACTCAAAATTCTTAGTATTTTAATCACAAAGCTTTGTGCTTATGATCAGAACCGTTCATACTATAAATCACACTATAAAGATCATCTCTGCAAAAAATAAATTAAAACTAAGGTCGTTTAGTCAATCTATTGTAGCAAATGCATAAATGGTTCGTAATGCTTTTATCAATACCATTCATTTGTTTTTAAACAATTTGATGACTAAACGATCTTAGTTTTAATTTATTTTTTGCAAAGACGATCTCTATAGGATGATTTATAATATGAACGGTTCTGATTATAAACGCGAAGTTCTATAAATTGACAACGAAAGAAATTTTGAGTAGAAGTTCTTGCTCATCTTTGAGTAGCAAAGTATTGTTTCTTGAAAAATAAGCCCCTCAAAACTTCAATTGATGGTAAAAAAACACTTGTGTACGTGACCGTTATTGCACTACAAGCGACGATATCATGATTCCTGAAGTTTATCTCAAACCCTTACCCTTAGGGGTGGGCACTTGGAACCGAAAACCGAAACCGAAACACGAATCGAATCAAACCGCACCAAACGGTTTGGTTTTGCGGTTTTGAAACGGTTTCGGTTTCAAAACCGAACCGCGGCACACAAAACGGTTTGGTTTCGGTTTTGGGTTTTCAAAACCGCACCGAAACCGAAACCAAACCGAAACCGCACTTTTTTTTTTATTTAGTTCATTATTCAACTAGGTTATACAGAACACTTAAACATTTGGTTTTGCGCCGCCAGAACTTCTGGGTTTGCACCGACACCGAGTGGGTTTGCGACTACGTCTGCGCCTCCTTGCATCTCCGCATCTGCTTTGCGACCTGGTCACCTGCGAGCGACTACTTCTGCATGTGCTTCTGCCTGCGAGCGACTGCTTCTGCATCTGCTTCTGCCTGCCTGCATCTACCTCTGCGAGCGACTGCTTCTGCCTGCATCTACCTCTGCGAGCGACTGCCTGACTGATTTCATCTCTGCTTTGTTGTTGTATGTTGCTGTTGTATTTATCAGAAATTTCTCATCAGAATGATGTATTTAAGTAGCAATCATGAACTCTGTTTAGTGTATCCTTGCTCACATTACCCTTGCTAAAATCCGGTTCTTGGTGGGATGAGAAGTTATGGGAACAATTCCATCACTTCTCTGACTCTGTATATCTGCCATCTGCATAAGAAAATTTATGGTATTCTTGCATGATTTCACATGTGGAATAGCTTCTTTGAGAAGAGATTATGTAATATGTCTTGGGGTTTAATTATTTAAGTGGTAAAAGCAAGGTGTGGGTTTCTATAGTTCTGCTCTAGTTAGCAAAATGAACAATCGGTCACCCAAATTTTTACGTTATGACATATAAGTTCATAGTTTTTGCATTGCCTGAAGTTGTTTAACTGCCATCGGTTTGATTTGTTTTCTCTTGTTTATTTCTCATGCAAATTTCTTTGTTTGTTGATGTTTATCCTCTTGATTTGAAGAATTCTTTGTCTTCCCGCGTTGTAGGACTATCGTTTTACACCAAGTTGAGAAGGGGTTATCTGAAGCGTTCTCTCAGTATGGACAAGTGATAGAAGGTGATTTGCATTCAAATGCAAGAATACTGAGGCAACTATCTCTAAACTGATTATATTCTGTCATCTTGTTCTTAAACCTTATTTATTTTTGGCAGCCCAAATTGTATCGGACAGAGTCTCAGAAAGATCGAAAGGATTTGGATTCGTGACCTTTGCTTCAGAAGATGAAGCCCACAAAGCCTTGGAGAAGATGAATGGCAAGGTAATTCCTTGTTTTCTGTTTTCGTTAATCCATTTTTTCCTCAAAAACCAAACCGAAACCGTTTGAAACCGCACCGAACCGAACCAAACGGTTTGGTTTCATTTCGGTTTTGACTTCAAAACCGCACCGCACCGCACCGCAAAAAGTTTCGATTTCGGTTGTGGTTTCACTCGAAACCGCACCAAACCGCACCGCGCCCACCCCTACTTACCCTAAAACGACGAAGAAAAATTTCAAACCCTAGGTGGAACATATATGTAGAAAGGCCCAAAGTCTTATTAGGTTTTTCATAGAAGGGCCCATTTAGAACAATTGGGCCCATTTTTTTCTGGTATACTGTAGTGCTGGAAATAAGTCCAGGTCATCACGTCACGCTGGTCCCACGCTGCTATTTCTGTCGAGAAAATAGTCAAGTGGGATTGTGAGGGTAAAATTGAAACTAAAATAGAATTTTTGAAAATCGAACAATGTCGTATGTGAATTATAATTTAGTATTTTTTTTATTGTTCGTATTATGTACTAATTTTGTTTTTGTTTTTATTAAAAATGTTGTAATCAGTTCTATTTGTACATATTTTTCATGTTAAAAATATGATCAGCGTTTTTGGTGTTCTTGTTTATGTTGTATTCATATTTATGTTCTTTTTTTTTTCTTCACATAATTTAGACTATCGGAGTGATTTTTTTTCCCCAAATAACAGAACGTATTAACTCTCGTCCATGATATTCGCTTTTTGTTTATAATCCTTGTAGTCGTGACTAAATAAATAGACGAACATAGCATGCATGATTTAATTTTCTAAGCCCCAGCCAATTTAATATAGAATTAGCTTGGCTCTCAATGAATGAGTAGGAGTTCCTCGTCAAGATGGTTTGTCACCGATTCACAAAACTTTGCGCTTATGACCGAATTTGTTCATAATACAAATTACTTTGTAAAGATGATATCTACAAATATGAAATCGTTTAGTCATCGAACTGTATAAAAAATAAATGATTGGATACAGTAAAAACATTAATGATGTTTCGTAAATCAGTCACAAAGTATCTTGAAGTGTTACTTCTACTCAATCTCAAGGAGCCAAGCTTTCATCACTTCATATTTCACACCCTAAATATTCTTCATGAATAACAACATAAAGCTACAGTGATTATTTCTTGGCATGGATACAAATGGTCTCAAGATAATTACTAGAATAAATAACCTATTTTTTACCCAACTTCTAAGCTCTGTGATCTCTACTAAGATTCCTGAATGAGTAAGTTCATCCCGCCCTATGTGCACAGAAGCAATGAACGAAACTGAAGCAACGAATGCCATCCCGAGAAAAACCATCACAAACAGTTTGCTTATTGAATAGATCAGCTCCAGCTTCCACAATCCGAACACTACTTATCAGGTCAAAATGTTGAGATAAGCGGTGTAAGATTCGTCCTTGAAGGTCGACAATGGCGCTAGAAGAAAGTTCCTTGGTGTCCCTTTAGCAACAAAGCTGATTGGATGATACTGGTTTATTCCATTGTTCATCACAAAGCTGGCTGCCTGATTGAATCCAGCGCTCGATGACTCTGAACTGCAGACGAGCTTCAAGTCTGCATTTGCCTCAACGTTTTCGCTATACACATAGCAACCTTGGTTGCTTTCGGACTCTAAGGATACTGTGGTGTTCTTTCCATCCAAACCTTGAACCAAACGAAAAACTGAAGTGTCCCTACTAGTGGACATGTCTGCTATACCGAGGTTCTCGTCTATCCCTTGCTGCACCACAACCTTTCCTGGAAGATCAAACAGTTCTAGCATGATCGATTTGCCTATAACATCATTCGCTGAAGAGAGTTCTGTGGACATGTCACTTATAACGAGTCTGAAAGTGGCATGATTAGCAGCATCAGTGCCAGTTTCAGGAAACTTGTCCAATCCAATTGATTCGTTTAAGTTGGCTATGACGAAACTTGAGCTTCCGGACTCTTGTGATAAAGAAACCAAGAAGTTATTATATGAGAAAGGGATTGGAGTTATCCAGTCCGAAAGAGACCTAACAGAGCCAGTATTAATGTCCCAGTTACCACTCGTATGAGCCGCAAGCAGATACGGACCATAAAGAATTGCTTGAACCGAAGCGTACTCAGGCCGATCATCTGAAATTTGAAGGATTTGTCAGTTATGTATCATTCATAAAAGAATGTTTTGGTTACCTATAGGAATATACTATAAACTACCTTTAATAGCCTCTGTTCTTAGACTAATGGGCAGCTGAAGGGTCAAAATGTCACCAGGACTCCATTTTCTTGTGACTGTTAGGAAACTACCTGCTTCACAAATACGAAAATAATATTGATTAATCCTATAGTTTGCACCCAAAATCAAACGCAAAGAGGTTCGAATGAGTGTTCAACTGATACCAACTGCAGAAATAGAGAGGGAACTGCGAGTGTCACTCTCACCTGGAGCTGGAACACTCAGACTTTGACCATTCAATGCTGCTTTTGCACCATTTGAATCTGTCCAAATTGGAATTCGCAAGTTCAACGTAGATGATTTGCCTGTCCCCTGCATCATTTAGATCCAGTATAAAAATTCTATGTTTGACTCACAAGGACACAAGACAAAATGACGCTACATGTGTTTGTTTTAGTGAATCTATACCGAAACATACACATGTTTGTTTATAGACAAGGGTGATTCTTTTATAGGTTTCTAAATGAGTGTCAAACACTGGAGGACGTGTTTATGATGTCCTTGAAAGTGTTTCACAAATCCTAATGAAAATAAGAGAACTGCTGTGCGTATCAGAGAAAGAGTAGAAACACAATTGCAACCGAAAGACTTCAGCAATAAGATGGCAGAAGGATGAATTGTGAACATCGAAAGAGATAAAAACTTGTCTGATAATGATAATGTCAATGTCAATGTCATACATACCTCTGCTGAAGAAAACGTTAGTGCGACTCTAAGGTAAGGATCCCATGAATTGACATGATCAACTGTCTGATTAAGCGCTATTTGCCCGGATTTCCAATCAAGGAAGCTTGAGATATACTGGATAATGTAAAGAGCAGGAGCTTCTTTCTCCTCTTCAAAATATATGGAATCTCCTAGCTTTGAGAATGATTCAATACCTACAAAAGCATTAAGAACTTAGACAAAACTGACGGTCGTTCACAGTGCTTACAGAAACAAGTCAAAATGCAATCTAAATTTTTCTTCCATCAGAACAAATTGAAAATGAGAAGGCACATCATTACGATATATAGATCATGACGAGTTTAGAAAGAATCTGAAATTCCCTTGAAGGGAAAGGTAAGAGGGACAAGAAAATCCCAATAAATCTCATACCAGTGCCATAGCAGCACCAGAAAGTCTCGAAGGGTTTTCCCCAACCATGGTAGCTTCTGGCCTTGGAATTTCCACGACCCAGTGGAAGCATGTAAATCATGACTCCAGGCTCTGTCCCTCTTTGGATGCTTAGCACGCCATTTGTCAGAGCTCGCTCGTAATAATCCGCATATGCTGTTTCTTTGGTCCATCTAAACAGGTGGCGAGAGACCTACAAGATCATTGAGATGTGGTAAAGTAGCAGCAGAAAAAGGCCTTTTATCGTGCATAACAACAAAACTCAAACGATAATTGTTGATGCACAAAACCGGAAGGGTCTTGGAACAACGTAAATCCGACTGTGAATCTGCAAGAAAGTAAATAACACACGATGTATCGTGGTTCACCCCAATGTTTGGGCTACGTCCACACTGATAATGTTTTTCTCTGAGAGGATTGTGAGGGAGAGAGCCTCTGTAATGTGAGAGCGAGGCTTTGAGAGGGTGAGCGTCAGACCTAAGAATTGGCCTCTCTTAATGAGGAGAGTGAAGGGTCCTTTTATAGAATAAGGGCTATCGTGTAAGATATATAAGGTACGCCAGCACCAGTTCTAGCTTTATGAAATGAAATAAACTTGAATTTAAAATCAATCAATCAATTCCCGCATAACTTATAAAAAATCCTTCAGCCTTGAGAACGATTACAATGGGCATACCTTCAGCATGTTATAAGTTGTGCACGACTCCTCGTTCTCAGTTTGTAGAGTGCTCGCCAACCTTTTAGGGTTGGACCTGTTCACAAGTTGAGGAAAGCAAATCCAAACAATTTGGGATCCATGTTAAGACTTTATAAGTACTTATCCTCAAAGTAGTACTGGGATTCAGGCAAAAGGAAGAGCTTATTATGAATGAGCTGAAAATGAAACATCAATATCTGAATTTTAGTACCAGAACTCGCTCACTGATGTCCCTCCGGTTGCATAGCTGTGAGAAGAGTTAACAATGTTCATAAAGAAAGTACTCATTTCCTGAAAATTTCAGATTTTTTTTATAAATGTCAGAATAAACAACCCTTCACAAATACTAATGATGTAGTCACTAAGGAAATAGAAAAAATGGTAATCAAATGATTAAAAATCGCAAGAGCAATACCATTTACAAAAAGATAAGTAACATCCATACAAACTCGCATGGTGATCATGTGCAAGGAACATAAACCGTAGAAAGGATCTTAGGTTTTGTTGATAATCGTTGTTCAGATACTCTAAAAGATGAATAAATCATTTACCTTATAAAGTGGATCACCAGTGACTTCATATCGCATTTGAGCACCGATAACAATTGGAATATGCGTGTTAGCGTGAAAACCAGATATGTCATCAGCCTGCAAATATCAAAACTACTTGATGAGAGGGATTCCAAAATATAAGGTTCAGAGAAGCTAGAAATTAGCTGTCATAGCTGGTGTTTACCAACGGGAAGAGAAAGGAAAACAAAATCTGCATGAAACCTAGGGTCAAGCTAGACATACTGAACCGAAAATAATGGTTACCTGCACTGCCAGCACTCCCAGAAAACATGGTTTGTCGAAAAGATGAGCCAACAATAAATGCTTTGCATCTCCCTGCGCATGGTAACAAGAAAGGTCAATGCCACAACTCTAATGTTCAAAACACTAAAAGTCTATAAAGTAGTTCACATATCAATGGAAACTAGAGTTCTGATGTGGTTGCCATCGAAATAGTAAATTCCATGAAACTTCTACACGGGCTTTTTCCTAATGTTTAGAACAGGGCATATGACATACATGAGCTGTTTTATCTCCCAAATACCATATTTTCAAAGAAAGGTCCTAACAAATAAGAATGGTAGTTCCTACTACTGCTAATTCCAACCAGGTCAAAGACAGAATTAACTGTCTGCACAAAAAATGAACAATCTAAAAGATGAGCCAAGAGTACATTATAATAAATCTTACATACCGTTATAGCATATAGCTTATAAAGAACATCATTCATCCCACCAGTTTCTTCATTGAGTGCAGTATAATGCCTTTCTACACTGTACTTGGATATCACATTCTGAACACGGTTGTAGAAGTACTCAACCATCCATGTGACCATTTTTAACGCTTGAGCATTATCAGCAAATATATACTGATCCAATAGGCCTGCCAATATCTGTCGAAGTAGACAATTCAGAAAAGCTAATGATGCATCCCTTCGAATCAAAACGAAGTACTGGCAATAGATAATAAACTAAGTAGATTCTACCTTGTGAATGGTGTAATAAGGAGCCCAGACAGGCTTAACAGCTTCAAATCGATCAAATTCTTCAGATGGAAAGGCAGAAAGATATCCGCTGCCAATTTTTTTCTGACAAAGAGAGAGACTGTCCACCAGTGCCGACATTTTATCTTTGACGATCTGATTATGAGTGCTAGCCCACATTTGTGCTGTTGCACTCAAGTAATGCCCTTCAAAATAAAAAAGCAAGACATTTATACACCTCCACACAACCCGAATTTTCAAAAAATAAAATCGCAATTGAAAACAACTCCATTGCTGAATTTCAGTTATATATCAGAGACCAAGGCAGTAGAACGTGGAGGCAGGGAATGCCTCTATAGTATATCAGTCGTTCCCCAAAATAATCGGAACAATGTGCAAGTGTTCTCCAAACTAAAATTGAAGTAAACACAGTCACATTGTATAGATATGAGAAGACAATATCAATGAAGAAATGTATTAACATGTAAGAACAGAGAAATTAGACTAAAGATATGATCAAAAGGCTTAACAATGTTGACAGAGAAAACAAAGGGAATGAGTTAACAAATAAGACTAACCTACGAAATGACCCCGAAGCTCACAAGTCGGGTCCTCCCAACCCTTATATGGTGTTCCAGGGGTTGGCAAACCCGCTGTCTGACGAAAGTTCCAAATTAAACTATCTGAATCCAACATCAATAAGTACTCCAAATTTGTTTGCTGTGCCCTTCCATGTTGTGAAGTTGGATGCAACCTCACATCATGCAATGGCACTTCCTTAAGAAAACCTCCGGAGGCCTCAAAACCGCCAGAAGTTTTCATTTTCCGGTACATCATTCCCCATTCAACTTCATCTTCTTCCCTCAGTATCTTTCTTGGGAGCAAATCCATCCACGCCGAATCATCGGTAGGTATCAAGTGGTAGTATGAGAATATTTCCTCCTTGAGTGTCTCATTGTGGGAAGATAAGAGGTCATACCGGTAAGTATGTGATGAAAGCTGAGTAGGGATGTTTGTACATTCCTTCCCCACAGCAAAACCACATAGAAGAAGGATTACAAACACAGCTAACAAATCAATAAACACAAAGCCCTTCATTTTCATCAAAACCCCAGATTAAAATGATCCCAATATGATTGAAACCAAGTAAATAAACACCAAAAACACCCCCACTAAGCAGTCAAAATTCAGTCCACAAACTTCACATTCAACTGCCAATATAAAAACAATAAAACTTTACCAAAACCAAACAATTAAAACCTCTGGAAGTCACAAAATAATCAAAGTGTTAAATTTTTAACAAAAACCCAACAAAGAAATTCTCTGAAAGTCACAACTTCAATAACATTAGAGTACAAAGCACCAGAAAACAGGCAGTTTGAGCTCAAAAGCCCAATTGAATAAAATCAAAGCATCTGTTTTTTGGCAAAACCCAGAAGACAACTCACTCCAAATTCAGGGAACAACTGTATAATTTATAAAGGAGAGAGAAGGAACAAGAAAAAGTTAAAAACAGAAGCACATGTGGGAGTGAGAAGGTGAGAGTGCGTGGCTAATCTTCTATTTATACACACACAGAAAGTAGAGAGAGAGAGAGAAAGAGAGAGGCTAGAGTCCAAGATTGCAATCTATATCAAAAACCAAAACCATCCCGTGAAAGCTAAGAAATGGTCATTATTTGGGTAAATTTAATTTGGAATATTTTCAGAGGAATAATTCTACAGAATTTATATATATATATATATATTTACTATATCTATCTATATATACACAGTTACACAGAGATATAGAGAGAGGGAAGTGAGGTGAAGATCACGGATACGGTGTCGTGTTTTGAGGCGGGTTTGACCGAGCGAAGGTTGGGGGTTTGATGGCCATCGGAAATGTCCCCGTGGAGTAGAAGAAAGCAGCACCAACAGATGGCCTTCTTTTCGCTCTCTTTTCAACTGAAATTTCAACCGTCTACTTTCCGTCCTTATTTATTTTACTCATTATTTATATTTATATTTTTTATAATTTCTATCCTTCTGAACTTTTATTTAAAGGAACTGTAACGAGTAGTTTTTGGTACTGTTTACTTTAATGAAAAATCATATTTTTACACTAAAAAATCAATCCTGATATTATTCATTTTATACTTTATTTTGTCCTTATCGTTAAAACTTAATTTTTTTCAAACATTTTTTATTAGTTTTCTTTTTATTTAAGTCAATTATTTCTCGGGTAAATTATATTTTACCCCCCTCAGGTTTGGGGTCGATTTTAATTCTTTACAACATCTTTAAAACATTTCAATTTCATACATTTACTTTTCATTTTATTTCAATTTTATACATCCATTAGAAAATCCATTAAGTGATGATATGGATGCCAAATTTTTTTTTATGCATTTAAAATATTATAATAAATTATCCTATTTAAAAAAAATAAAAAAAAAACCATCTTCTTCCCAAGCACACCCATCCCACCCTACCCCCACACCACCCTACCCAAAACCCACCCTCGGGCACCGGAACGCCATGTCCTGGGAGGACGAAATCGTTATGTGCGATGTCACCCATGCAGACCTCGTCGTCGCTGACCGCATTGGCCGTAAAGTCGCGTCGCAACTCGATCTTGAAGAAGCCCTAGAAGCTTCCTGATACGCTAGTGTGCAGGTGTTTGTGGGTAGGGTGGGGGGGTTGCAGGACAGGTGGGGTGGGATGGGTGTGCTTGGGGAAGAAGATGGCTTTCTTTCTTTTTTTTTCTTTTTTTAATAAGATAAATTATTATAATATTTAAAATGCATAAAAAATTATTTTTTTGCCACGTGGCAAAAATTTGGCATCCACATCATCACTTAAAGGATTTTCTAACGGATGTATGAAATTGAAATAAGATGATAAGTAAATGTATGAAATTGAAATGTTTTAAAGATGTTATAAGGAATTGAAATTGACCCCAAACCCAAGGGAATAAAAAGTAATTTACCCTTATTTCTCTATTGTTTGATTGCTCAAAATTACATGAAATTTTTTATCCACATTTGTACTTAAAAGGATAAAAAAATTCTTTTCATTTACACTTAATAATTCACAATTCAAACATGCACTTTCCTTTCTTTTTTGTGAAAGCTTTTGGACTTTTTTTTTTTTTTTTTTTGAGAAAAAGTTTAGAGGGAGGGGTGCCCACCCTATCCCAAAATTAGAGTATACCACAAATTTCTTTAAAGACTTACAGAGAGAGTTTTAGTCTCTCTTTCCTTTGTATTTTACAAATTGTCCACTAAGAAAGATTGTCGACAACAAGACTCAATCTAAACCTTAATTTAGCAAGGAGAACGATCCTTACTACAAAATAGCTTTCATTATTTTTCACTAGCATATGGGCACACACAAAGTGTGTGAGAAAATTTTTTATTTTTGGTTTTGAAATGGAATGAGAGAGGAAGAGAGTGATAGAGAATGTGGGAGTGGAAAGTTTTTTTTTTTTTTAATTTTTTTATTATAGATATGTTAGGATTACATGTAGATGAGGCTTTGAATAAAAAAACAGTAAAATTTGGTTGTGTGAAATTACATTTCTGCCCCATATTTCTTATTCATGTTCTGTTTTAATTAGAGGGTTAAACTGCTAATTTCATAAGGTTTTGGTTGACAATAAGTGTTTTATTAATTAGTAGAGATATATTTTGGCTGTTCATGTGGTGTGAATAATGTCCATGTCCATCAACAACCAAGAAAAGGATCCTCCCCGGATCCTTTTTACAGGGATCATAGGATCCCGTAATCGTGACCACTTATTGTACATTATTAACTACATTGCAAAGATAAAAGATTGGTATAGAGGAAGAGGACAGAGAGAAGCAAGAGAGATTTTAGAGAAAGAGTTTAGAGAGAAATAGGTTTTGTATTGACTTACTGAAATGAAGGTTACACATACTATTTATAAAGAAATCCTAACTACTTTAACCAAATACTAACTACCTAACTATATTACTAACTGTATTACATTTGTACCCTTAATACTCCCCCTCAATCTCAACTGGGGTATCCCAGTGTGAGATTGCAGCAGATTCGCAAATAGCAAACACCGAAATATGGATAAATGGTTCAGTTTTTTCTCAACTGCAGTCTCCCACTATGGTGCCACAACTGACAGTTCAAAGTTTTTCTTAACTGGTCTGGCCCTAACTTTTGCAGACTTCCAAAACAACAGATGCAAGACAGCATCATTATGTTTACATATGTCATCAATAAGTCTCTGATCTTCACGTAGGTTTTCGTCATACACAACTTCTTGTTCTTCTAGATCAACAAACTCTTTACTTTTAACAAACACAACACAGCAAACTCTACAATCCTGCAAGCTTCAAGCTTTCAGCAATGGAGAACAAATGAATACCACTGGCATTGCATTAAGGTCAATGCCGCTCTTGCACTCCTGATCTTGATTAGTTCCACTGATCGTCTTATTGCTTTCATCAAAGTGCACATGAGAACTACTTTTCCTTGCTATCTGGTTCTCCGGTTTCTCCTTCAATTCTCGGGTTGGATGATCTCTCTTGTTCGCGCACCTCAGATTCGTTTTAAGCTAGCAAAGAACAACCCCCTGCAAACCAAGCCTTTCAACAGCTACAACTCTAATCAACTAATCTTTACAGAAAACATGGCTTCGTGCCCACAAACTTCAACCAACTAATCTATACAAAAAACATGGCTTCGTGCCGCAAACTTCAATCAACTAATCTATACAGAAAACATGGCTTCGTGCCGCAAACAAACAGTAACTGGCTTCGTGCCGCAAACAAACAGTAATGGCTTTGTGCCCAAAGAAACAAACTTGAAATGGCTTCGTGCCGCAAACAAGGAATAATGGCTTCGTGCCTCAAAGAAATCAATCGACTACTTCACAAAATCAAAGAAACATACACTTTTGCAGGGAATTGGCAGCTCCACCAGATCATCAAAGTAGTGGAACAGAGAACAGAACATGGATCAAATAACACCAGAGAAGCACAGAGAGCTGATATGCAAACAACACCAAGAAGAAACCATAATCCAAAATCTGCAGATCCAAGAATGTAGCATATATCACCTCAAATCAGGAATACCAGATCCAGAAAAACCTTATCGGAATATATTGTGCACAACCCAAGCGTATGAGATATATGAACAATATCACCTTATACGAATCAAATCTTTGAACGCAACTCACGAACAATCCGTCGAACACCTTTGTAGCCCAACCCTGATTAACATCGCTAAGATCCAAAGCTACGGTCCAAGAACACCGTGAATCGAAATCGGTCAGTCAAGAAACAGATTCGAGTACCACACTTTTTCTCTTAGACTTTTCTTCGAACATCGTGTGAACATGACTTAAGGTACTTACTTGCCGACTTTCTTAGCAAGATTATCGTAGAAGACGAACGGTTTCTCGGTGTTGGAGACCTAAATTCTGAGGAACACTCCAAGATCGTCGAGCAGTGTGAGGCCGGTGCCAGGGTCGAGTTGCTCACTGCTGATGATCGGGCGGCTGTGCTTCTCGTCGTCGCCGTCGAGATGAAGAAGGTATTCTGAAGGTGAAGGAAGAGGAGAGGAAAAATCCAGAGACCCAAAAGTAAAAAAAAAAAACTATGCATACGGAAGCATAAACGATCAAATACACGAAAACGAAAGAAAGTAATGAAGAAAGATAGAAGAAGAATCGACCACCAAGATCCATGGCGTGAGCCTTGGTGGCTCTGATACCATATTAACTACATTGCAAAGATAAAAGATTGGTACAGAGGAAGAGGACAGAGAGAAGCAAGAGAGATTTTAGAGAAAGAGTTTAGAGAGAAATAGGTTTTGTATTGACTTACTGAAATGAAGGTTACACATACTATTTATAAAGAAATTCTAACTACTTTAACCAAATACTAACTACTTAACTATATTACTAACTGTATTACATTTGTACCCTTAATATACATCGTGTGAATTTAATTTTAAATTTTAAATTTTAAAATGATTTCTAATTGCATGATGTACACTGAACGGTCACAATCACGAATATCCTTTTTCCCAACAACCATATATGCTGTGAACAAGTCAAGGGTGCCTCAATAGTTGGAAGGTAAAAGAAGACAAGAGAAAGATTAAATTAATTACATTAACTAATGATATTTTATCACAATGCTAATCAATCAATCAATCAACAATTTTTAATTTGGAAGCATGAATGTTGAATGGTCAAACAGATGATTCCAATCATCTGTAATATTGGTGATCGACATAGGAATGGAGAGAGATGAAAAAATGATTATAAAAAAAAGGTATAATAAGAAAGGTAAGTAACATTATGTTAACTTCTTATTATGCTCAAATTTGTTGAAAGTATTATTGGAAAAGATATTTGAAGTGGTTCCTGCAAAAATGTTAGAATTCTAAAGTTAATTTTATTAAAAGTGTTTTCAATCATTTTAAAATCATTTACGAATGAGCTGTATAATTAATTATGTAGGTGAAGCAAACGTTTACTTATAACTATTTATCCTGCAAATAGTTCCAAATCATGATAATATCCAAAATGTCACATGTCTATCAGTTATATTAGCACAGTCTAGTATTATTCTTCTTTAATTGTAAGTAATAGGTCTTAGTTTTGAATTTCAGGAATAACAAGTTTGCAACCAATAATATTTTCACAAAAAATGTTCCCAACTATTTTAAAATTATTTCTAAACGAACCATGTGCATAATATGTCGTTATATTAAAATAAAATCACACGTCTCCGTTTCAAGAATTCATATTGGCAGCATCCTTCATCTTACAGCTGTATTAATCTCAGAAGAATTGATGTTTACTTACTTCCAAGGAATTTTGCTGTCATTGTTACATCACAAGATTAGGATCTGAGGTTATTCCAATTTGTAATTTTCTCTTTTATCCCTCTAGTAATTGTTATTTGTTGCATGGTCCTTAAAAGATAGAAGAAAATTGAAGTGAATGTTTTGGTCTTTCTCATGTTACACCGAAACGAAAAGTTTTAGAACTCATGTTACACCGAAACAAGAAGTTTTAAGTTTTAAAACTTCTCGTTTTAGGAATAACTGTATCGCCCGCTGAAAGATAAATTTTTTGATGTGAACAGACGATTACATCAGTAGATATTTGTTATCGACCAATGATTGCGTATTGCCTAAAGCACTAAGGAATCACAGTGAACTCAAAGTCATGCACTTTCTTTTTCTTGGATCTACTGCATGTGGAGGGACATTTTTGTTGACCAACTTTACTCATGCGACATTTTATGCAAACATGAAGTACTGGCTCCATTGTCTTTTGATTTTTCTCTCATCTGCTAACAAGTTGCAAAACAATCTCCCACCTAAAAAGAATTAGATAGACTATATTTGATTTACTAGTATTATCTTCATTTGGGTGGATGGGGTTTCAAGTTCGATTCACATAGATGTCGAGAATGATACATATTTATAATGATCGTACCATATTAGTTGTAACTAACTCTATTATGGTAGGATAGTTTGGTCGTAGCATTGCGAATGCGAATGTAAAAGTGTTTGTCAATATCCTATCGTTTGACAAAAGAAAATATTTTAATAATAACAACAAAGCCTTATATCAATAAGTAGGGTCGACTGTATGAATTCTAGAACGTCATTCGATTTGGTTTTGTGCCAAATATTTCGTTAAATCCAAGTATTTCATGTCTTTTCTTAGAGTCGCTTCTCAAATTTTCTTAGGTCTTTCTCTACCCTTTTTGCCCAAACTTCTGTCTTATTATTGCATTTCTAGCCAAAGCATATGTGTGTCTTCGATTCATATGTCCAAATTATAAGAAGTGATGTATAGATATAGGAAGAACCTAAAAATCACAAAAGTGATATATAGGTATATTTGAGTCACAAGTGATGTATAGATATAGGAAGAACCTATAAAAATCACGAGATCATGAGGCACCGACAGTTCCATCCTGCAGGTTACCGGTTACAGTCATTACCTTTGCTGTTGCTTATGCAATGATATAACCTAGTGGCATGTGTGATGTATGTGTGTATATAAAGCGATATTGTGGGAAAAAAAACCCAAACATAGAACCTCGGGTGCATAAATAAACGTTCTTAATCACTTAAGCAGCAAGCTCGTCGCAAACCCTTATCTGAATAAATCTGGCCTATTCTATATATGCATGACAGCACATGTATTGTTGCTCTCATTTGCACTTTGCATTGCTTACAAGGCAGCTGAGGATCCTGAAAACGATAAGTGGTTGGTTTCTAATGTTTTCAAACAAATAAATTTGCATTTGCTGACAAGATGTGGAAGTTGGGATCATTCCTTACTCAAAGGGAAAGATGGGTGTAAGCAAAAATCTCTACTTTTTTTCAGACAAATTGAAGAGTGAATAATTAAGATAAGGCTTGAGGATGTGATCTAATATTCTAGTGGGGCATTGAGTTTGAAACTTTCTTCTTTTTTTAATTATTGTAATAGTTTTGAATTTTCTTTTCTCCGCTAGTAATAGCAATTTTTTTTAAAAAAAAACTAAGATAAAGTTTCAATAACATTCCTTCGCACCTTTGAAATTAAAAAAAAAAATAGAGTAATGAGGACGGATTCGTGACATCACTTTTCTTACATAACTTTTGAAATGTTTTGTGCGGCCCACTCTGTAATGTATTTCAACGATTCAAATTGTTTATCTTTTAAGATTTCCCTCAAATATCATGTGTACTAAAAACCACAGATTTGAACCTATATGACCGGTGAATTAAAGGTTTAGAGCTCCTTTCTAAAACCATATAAACAGTTCAGATCGTTGAAATACATTATGAAGTAGGCTTTGTACAAACTTGTGTAAAAGAGTGGTGTCACGAATCCACTCAATAAAAATAAAATAAAGGTAAAAGACGGGAAGAGATCCCCTCCGGATCTCTCCCACAAAAGCTCACCAATCAATTAATCCAGATCCTTGAAATTTAATCCAACGGCTACAAACAGGAGGCTCCTTAAAAAGTTATAATAATTTTAGCTGTTTGATCAAATTTCAAAGGTCCGGATCAATTGATTGGTGGGATTTGGTAGAAGAGATCCGGAGAGATCTCTTCCCGTAAAAGACTTGTAGCTCTTAGAGCTCTCTTAAGTTTTATAATTGATGGTAAGACCTCCAAAACTCGTCCATTGTGTACTTGGCTTGGGAATAACAACAATGACAACATAGGAGGAATTATTGGAAAATGATCTGAGGCTTAAAATTATGCTCGTCATGTAGGTAAGACGTGTACATCGACATGAAAGAGACCATAACGCAGTGAAAGCTACAAGATAACAGGACCATCGGTATCGGTAACCCTACAAATAATACCTTAAATAACTCTACCTCCAAAAATAAATAAAAACAAAAGGTTACAAAATACTTGAAAATTACCATGCATATGTGACATGCTAAACAACATTAAAATGCCAAACACCCCCCCCCCCCTTCCCAAAAAAAAAAAAAACTAACGAAAAGTCCATAAAAGCTTTCCTTTTAGTGAAAAGTCATTTTTAAAGGTATAGTGAATAGTGACAGTTAAAGGTAAAAATGTGGTTTTTCGTTAAAAGTGAACAATACCGGGAATGTTTTGTTAAAATTCTAAAATAGAAAAACTCTTAGTTAGATCATTAACAAATAGTGTGGTTTGTTTTTCTCACCGTTTTAATTGAAACCACGTATTATGGGCTTGAATTGAAGGAGGGTAACTTCATAAAACTAAGTTATGTTTGTTTTGTCGATTTATATCAATGGAGTTGCAGCACAATCTGATTAGCTAACTAATGTATAATGATGAGTAAGCTACCATTTGACCCTTGAAATTAGTCACCTGAACTATTCTTTTGGTAAATTAATTCTCTACAGTATTTGAAATTAGTTAATTAATCTCTCACCGTTATATTTGAAGGGTTTCATCCTTTCATTCCCTTTGTTGACCAGCACATGATTCACTTTTAAGATAAAGTCAAGTCAATATTTGACCGCAAAGTAGATGAGATTTTATCGACTTTGACAGTGAGGGGTTAATTGACTAATTTCAAATAATTCACGAGTTAATTTATCAAAAAAATATTTCTAGAGGTCAAACGGCAGTTTTTTCCATAATGATACATTGAAGCATTGATGCTTAGAGGTTACTTTCTGAGAAGAGTGCAAGGGTTATAGTGTTGTAGAATATGTCATGTATACCGAGTACATTGTAATTCCATCAAAATCAAGTGACTATTAGATAAAAGTAAAGTTTCAACTGCAACAAAAACGGAAAATTAAAATAAACTACTAAGCATAGCATTGAAGTGATTGGTTGAGCCTCGTTGTAAAGTGTCCTAGTCTGTCCACCATCATTTGATACCGTTTGATGTGTTGGATCACGTTAAGCATGTTGTAAGACAGCTTGCACCACAAAATATATAGCAATGCAGAAACTGCAGAGTTCAGTCAACTTTTAACCAAAGCTGAAACAAAAGAGTAGCTTGAAAGGTAATGGAGCTGCACACAGTGATTATCGCGTTCTCATTCACTTTCAAGTCACCCAGATTTTCACAGGGCTCATGAGAGAGAGCTCCAAATTTTCTGTCCAAAAAAAAGCTCAAAATTTTCATAGAATATTGCTCATACAATGTCAAAACTGGAAACTGGTACAATAACTAAAAGGCTGCAGAAATTAGAACTGGCAAAGAGCAAGACCTAGTTATATGATCTACACAGCATTCCTACAACCATCTGTAATAATATTCCACCAACCGGTACGACGAAATTTTCAACTCAGGGAGAACCTCTTCCTTGGTAGGAGTACATCCAGCACTCGAGGAGCAGAGGGAGGAAGAAACCGAATATCCCGGAGATAGAGCTTGGCGAGCAAAGTTTTGAAGGGGGCTGGTATCAGACCAGAATCAGTCGAAAACAATATACCCTTGCAACTAGAAGCGGAAGCAAAAATATTCATTTTCTTAAGATCATAGCCTAAAAACGTGATACGTAATTCCAAGGCAGTAAACAAACTTTAATCTCTCCTCCTGCGCTTCTCGTGTCTTTCATCCCTCTTGCTTTCACTCCTACGCTTCTTCTGTCTTTTGTCCCTATCACTCTCACTTTCAGAAGAGCTTGATGAATCTGATTCTGATTCAGACTCGGAACTAGTTCCCGAATCTGATGAACTAGAGCTCCCAGATTCTTCATCTGATTCTGAGTCAGACACTGGTTTTTGTTGTTGCATAATGAGTCGTGGCATATGCTTCAAGTACTCGCGCAGGTTCTCGGTGATGCCACCAAGCCCAATGGATGTGAAAAAATTAATGGCAAAGCGGGTGTTCTTGGGATTATCCTTTGGGAAAATAGAATCATAAGATTCCTGCATTGCTGGATCTGTGAGCCGCTCATTTAGCAAACGGATGCCAAGATGCTCTGACAATTCCTACACACCAGAAACAATGGAAAATCACAACTGCGTACAATATTCTCTAAGAAACAATCTCTAGCAAACGGATGCCAGGATCTGTAAGTCAACATTCTCTAAGAAACAATCGTCAGACAAATGAAGTAAATCATAACTCAAGAAATTAGCCACAGAAACAGGTGTCAATTTGGTAGCTAATGATATTTCAAACCACTAAGATTCAGAAAATAAACACAAACATGAACTTAAGTCCTGCATCATGTTATTCAAAACAAATTTTACATGGACAAGGATTTATTAGAGGCAGAGGTCACTAATGATTGTTAGCAAGCCCTCAACCTATCAGATATATTTGTGATTCGAACCTATTCTTGACCAAGACCAACCCACATTACACATTTATATCTGCTGATCTTTTCGTCTTCTTTTTCTCAATCAGACTTATCATTGTCAATGAGTTAAAAAGATTTGGAAATAAAATAATTATTTCAGAGGTAGAAGTAAACTAATAATTGTCAACATTCTAACAAGCAATTGTAGGCTTCAGAAGACGAAACAGAAATGTCGAAATATCAAATTTCTCTTTTGTTACCTGGAAAAGGATCTTGATAAAAATACGAGAAGATGAAGTAGTGTCCTCTTCAGTCAATCGTATATAGGCCAACACATGCCAAGGAAGGGCATCTGTGCCGAGTAAATGGGCGAAAAACTTTGCAACATTCCGTAACTTATTTGTCTCAAGCCGGTGGATCATGGAATACTGTTGCACAAAGCATTTCTCAAAATTTTCCTGGTGGACTTTGTTGATCATGCAGAATCTTTGCCCCAAGAGACCATAATACCGGAGGTAGGTTCTTTCTTGACTGCAACATTCCAAAAGCATGACACATAGTTCCATCTGTAAAAGGTCAAATCAAGACGATTGTTTTTTTGTTTTTTTATATGAGAAATCAAGGTCAAATAATAAAGATTATCATTCTTCAACAAAATTGAAAGTCAATCAAGAAAAATACTATATGGTCATGGAGTTTCAAAAGCTTTGTTGTTAAATTGCTGCATTCTTGAGTCTAAACATGATTCATATATTTGCAAATGTATTCAGTTTCTATTAATCTTCATATTAGGATAATTAAAATTCACATTATAAGATTGTGGTTAACAGATTAGCCGAGCACAAGCAGTTTTGACATTGATACTAATATTTTAGTTCATTCTAGCATGGCACAAAGACACATCCAGTTTCCTAGTTATCATGTGGAATAAGATAACTACATCATGCATGACTTGTATCACTCACCTCTTGACCAGGCTCAAGTTTAATCTTCAGGAGCTTATGACCCGCCTCCTCAAAATCTACACTGGACATGATTGTAAGATAGATAGTTCTTCTAAGATTCACAAGATTTGTCTCTGTCTCGTCTCTTATCTGCATCTGCTCCTCATCCTCTTCCTCAGATTCTTCATCATCATCGTCGTCGTTGTCGTCACCATCTGACGCTACATCAGAACCTTCTTCATCTTCAGAATCCTCACCAAGTATGGTTTTCTTCAGTTCTTCATAGCGGTTTTCGTTCTCAAGGAAATCAGGATCGGCCTTGAAAAGATCTAAAAATGAAGACAAATCAAAACGTTAACATCTCTAACAAATATAACCGTAGGAAAGTAGAAAATCTATGAATAAATTAACATCATAAGACATACCAAGGGTAACTTCTGAATCTATTTTCTCTTCAAGAGAAATTTCATGTGTCAACTGGTCTTCCTGCTCTACAAGGTCCAGTTCTGGACGAACAGCTGGGTGCCCCTGCAAATGGATATGAAACAATAAATTGTAAGCTCTCGGAGTTCTTTCTTGCTATATAGTTTACCATCACAGAGACAAATAGACTCAAGCCACGAAACCTGAAACTTCGCTTTCCGTATTGCAAATAAGTTTTCAATCAGATATTGAACTCTCTTGTCTATTTCTCCCTCATGAAGAATTCCACGAAAACGCTCAAAGATGCCTGCAAAAGTTACAGATGATAAGAGCAATGTCAAACAACACCCTGAAAAAGAAAAGGAACTATGGACCCTGTGCAATATAAAGTTCAAGATAATTGGGACAGTGGAGTAACCAAGAGCAGAACCCAGGTCACCAGATCGAAAATGCACTTAAAATAAAATCCAATTCAGTCAATTTTACATGGGTGCAATCTGTCTTACATATCATCAAAATTATTAGTAAGATGCAATACATAATAAGCATGCGGAAACAAACAACTGAAAAACAATTTGTATAATCTAGCTAGGTAAAACTTCCAAATATTAGTACGATGCAATGCATAATAAGCATACAGAAACATATTGATCATAAACCCGTATATCATATTAATGAATAAAACCCAAAAAGCACATAAATGCTACCAAATCAAACAGCAAACCCACCGTGCAACCCTTTAGGCGAAAGGTCCTGCAGTAATGATCCACACTCAGTGACAAAGCCAACAGCAACTTCAACACTGTCATCCGTAGGGTTCTCCAACAGAACCGTGAGCAATTCTAAGGCAATAATCTCATGAGCCACTTGCTGGTTGACCAGATGAGCTATAAATTTAACAGCAGCTAGTAGTTGCGGCTGAGCACAGAGTCGAGCCAATTAAAGAAGAGGATTAGAATCAATATACGTAAAAGATATTTTATGTCTTCCAAAACTTTATTAAACAAGCCAACGGCCCTTGGGCAATGGTGCTGTGTGAACTCATCCTTTCAAAAATGAAAGTGGAGGCTGAGTCGAGGGCTCAGTACTCAGCATGTGTGGACATGAAATTTATGAGAATAAACACAAAAGAGTGGAAGTAAAATAACAAAGCATGGGAGAAAAAACGCACCTTGTCATTCCGCTTAAATGCTCTCTTAAGCTGTAAGACAATTCTTCTCAACAAAAGTTCGCCAACCTCAGGAAACTTCGTGTTGACAACAGCAACCAAGGCTGCAAACACATCAGTGAAACCTGGAGATGCCATCTGTGATTTCATACACGAACGGCAAAAGAGGCCCCTTCCACGAATCAGATTCTCAGCAAAAATTTCAGGAATTATATTTTTTATGTTTGCAGCATTGACCTTGTTCACAAGACCATTAATGCTCTTTCGAAGGGCATCCCATGTCAGTCGCTGATACTGAACACTGCTTTTATCTTCAACCTCTTTCATCATACGGGCCAACTTAAATGGGGGAATGTAAACCCCACCACTCTTTCCTGTATTTGCCACATCAGCGTTCATTTTTCCTTCTGGCAACCGTCCTTGAGGTATTGAATTTCCATTATTTTCCCTCAAACCTCTATCTTCTCCTTCTCGTCTTTCATCTTCCTCGTTTTTATGAAACCTTCTCTGATCATCATCTCTTTTATCCTTTTTCCGTTCTAATGTTCTATGCTCATCCCTTTCATCCTTACGCTCTGAATAGTGATGCGAATCTCGGCCCCTACTTCTATGACCACCATCAGTATCTACCCCTCTACGTTCACTCTCACGCCTATGTAATTTCTCCCTTTCATCCTGGTAACTACCTTTTTCCCTTTCTCTACGCCCTTTCTCAGACTTTCTTTCATTCCTTTGGCTGCCCCTGTCTCTCTCTATCAACTCCCCTTCTTCATCAGAACTTTCTCTGCCTCTGGGATCCCTTTCAGTGGACTTTTCCCTGTCCACATCTCTACAACGCTCATCATGACGCTTAGTTCTACTACTATGACGACGATATTCACCTCTGATATCATTATCGCTTGACTCACTACCATACCTTCTAGCCATTATCTTACTCGGAAAAAAACTTCACTAGGAACTCAAAAACCAACTGCCCACAACAATTTCCAACACCCGTCACTCCAGACCCAAATCCCTGCCATAAATGACACCACACAGTTAGTGTTCGTGCATACAGTAGTGCCGAAAGATCCAACACAAGTATAATGCGTATAATTCACAATGTGCAACGTTAACATACGCTGTATGCTTGATTTACTTAATTTCGATGTGCCGTAATCACATCTTCACAATTTCACATTTTCGGGTGTTTTAATTTCACTAAGAAAAATCTGAATTTTTGCAGTTACGAAAGCCAGAAAACAGTACACAGGGTTAAAGGATCTAAGGTGCAAATTGAAATACTTGTTTTTGAGAACAATTAG
Organism: Malus sylvestris; assembly: GCF_916048215.2. Lineage (NCBI taxonomy): Eukaryota > Viridiplantae > Streptophyta > Magnoliopsida > Rosales > Rosaceae > Malus > Malus sylvestris. The sequence continues at coordinate 1,933,774 of NC_062262.1, forward strand.
AAAATTAAAGTCCAGAACTCTAAAGAAATTAAACGCCTTTTGCAGAAGAATGAAACCCTAAATCGCTAAATCATGAAATTATCCAAAAACCCTATATCGTAGAAAATTGAAAATTGCAGGTAATCAAAAGCTCAGGAATTTTGCACGGAAGCACTAACTTTCAAATAATTAAATATATAATTACGGGAGAAACGATACCTGTGTATGGAGGTGCTTCAATGCGGGGGGAGAGAGAGAGAGAGAGAGAGAGAGAGAGAAAGAAGCTCCGAAATCGGGAGGAAGAAGCCGCGAGTAGGTTTTTTATTTTTAGTTGCTTCGGCAACCAAACGCTTGAGAGAGCGTGACGGAACGTGTGTTTTAGTTTTTTTTTCTTTTTTTTTCTGGTAAATAGTTAATTAATTAACAACATGGACTCCAAACCAGAAAGGGAGGAGAAAAAAGCCCAAAAACAAGTAGAAAGCCCAATGGTTGGTTTTTCGTTTTCTTATTTTTGAGAAAGCCCAATATATATTTCTTTTGTTGATAGTTTAGGGCCACTTTGGTTTGAGGAATGACTTCATTGGGTACGGACTTCCTATGCATATTATCAGGTCTGTCAATTTCTTGTACGACTCGTTAGCTCAACATGTAAATAAAACGTTTTTTTTTTAGTCAATCCGTTAAAGATTTGGATATTGAGTCACCCGTTAAGAACCTGTTAATGAATGGTCGTTATCGGTTTACACGTTAAGAACTCGATAAGATAACAAGTATGATATGAAAACGACATGAATATAACTCATTTGTTAGGTCTATACATACACGACTCATTAAGATAACGGATATGACACAACAAGACCCGTTTGCCAGATCTAATGCATATATATATATGCATAGAATTTGGGAATGAAGTAATGTTTTCCTTACTTGGAAATGTTGGGAAAAGGTAACTATATTTTAATTAATCTTTCGTTTCTAACCTTGTTTATCTTGGTCTAGAAGAATGGTGCTGATAGTAAGTAGAGTTGTGTAATGCACATAAAAAAACGTCGGCGTTTTTTATGTGTTAGTTTGTGTCATGTGTGGCACTCCCCCCCCCCCCCCCGGCGGGAGATTTGTTCTATGTGGTTTTCTTCGAGACAAACTACCTATCCTAATGCCTATATTGATAGAGAGATTTCAATGTATTGACACACCGGGTGGTATATCATGTGTCACTATATATAGGGTGGGATATATGTGTTAAAAAGTTAATAACTTAAAAAATAAAATTTCCCACAGCTTACATAAGAACACGTGATGTACCACTCGTATCCCCATCACAATGAAAAATTTCTCCATGTTGATATCGAAAATATTCCTACGTAAACAGTTGTATATTTCCTACAAGAAACTAGCAAGTGCTAGTTACTTTCAAGTTCCTAAATCTCAGAGACATTCTTGCAACCTTAAAACGTAGACTAACAGCTGTTTATATCAATATTATGCTAGATACTATTTTAGGCCTAGAGAATAAATTGGATTGACATGCATTTGAAAGTAATTAAATTGTGAAAGAGAAATGTTGAGGGGACTCTTTAAAAAACTGAACTTTTTATGAACTTTTTGTCATCTGACGGTTTAACGTCAATTTCCGTGTTAATATTAGAAAACATTGTGTAAAATTATAAGGTGACAAAAAGTCAATAAAAAGTCTCATTTTTAAGAGTCTCTTAACATTTTTCATTGTGAAATATTCTAACAAGTTGTGAGCTGGGTTGCACTTGCATGCACATCCCTCCTCGAATCAATATTCTTTTTTCTTTGGACTTATATGCTAAAGAAGTCTAAGTTACTTTGGTTTCTGCTTCCCCTCTTGATTGGAATTACTTTCGAGTTATATAAAGGAGACCCAAGATTTCACATAACTATTTCACACTAAAGCTAATTAGAAAGCTTCCTTGGCAAGTGTGACGAATGTAAATTAAGTGTGAAGAATGTAAAGTGTGATTTACTACGAATATTTTTACTTTTCTCTTCTTGAATGAAAAGCCTACAAAAAGAACTTTTTTTTATGTATTAGGAACACAATATGATGCATTATATCATGTTATAATAAAAATAAACGATATAATTAAAATATTCAACTTCTACGGTATATTAATAATTTTGCGAGTTATAACTAAAATGAAATAGTAACGTCATTGAATGCGTTCAACTACTCTATTCTATGAGTCCCCCTTGGCTATATTGGCAATTCTTATGGCTGAAACATTTATGGAGAAGATAAACACTAGTCAAAGAAAAGCTTTTAGAAGTGGGTCATGTCTGCTTTTGTTAAGTTGAAAAGATAGCCTAATAAATAAACGCTTTGAAAGTTGATTAAACTACTTATTAATTGAAAGACCTTTCATAACCCTAAATTCGTACACGGTTGATTTGAGGAAGTTCATCTATAAGAGAACAAATATCATTAGTCTAATAGACGAACACACTAAACAAAGGGGAGGGTGTCTGCCAAAAGGCCTTTGATGCATAGGTCAGACAAGTAGTAGAGAGAAACAAGAGTTATAAGTAATAAATGGCGATTATCGTTTTCTCTTATTAACTTGGTTATTTTATAAGGAAGAAACCCTAGTGACAGCGGAGAGGGGAGGCTGCAGAGCATACTATGTAGTCTTTGATAATGTAGGCGCAATCCTGCTAGCTAGTAGTCCTAAAGGTCCACGTTGGCAAGAGCACAAGTGCACCGACACCCAAGGGGAGACTCCGAAGAGTCGGTACCCTGCCACTGTTGGACAAGGTATGGCCTGATGGCAAGACTTATTATGAGTGACCTGGATAGCCCATGTCTTTAGTGGCATAAAAGTCCAGTTACCTTATTAGAGCAGACTACGTCTTATTTATTCAGCGTATCACAAGAATAAAACCCTAATGTTGAGCCCACATATCTTTCTTGTATTGGATGTGGTTGTTATATGTCTCGACAAAAAATTAATAGTTGTTCTACTGTCGGAAAGGAAACCTAATTTTTTTTCCTCACTCAAAACCATCATGGTGCATTGTGGTACTATAAGATATACCACATTATTGGATGAGATGGACAAAGATATATATAGATATATAGGAATTATTGGTGATCATCGTCACATTCTAAAAGCTTTTCTTTGACTATAGTCTAAAAGCTATAAAGCTTCCTTAACTTGAGTATGAGTTTTTCCCTTTAAACAACATACAAAATATGGTGCAAGTATATAAAGATTCCATGTTCAACGTCAAAAATAAAACTCATGGTATGATGCAGAGATAGGTTTCCCATACCTGTAGCCATGGTAAAGATAAAAAATAAAAACAAAATAAAAAAGAAGGAAAGTAAAGAGCAAATCCATTGTCCAAAGGCTTACCATGTACATTTTCTTTTTATTCTTAGCTGAAAATAGATACTGTCTGCTAGCGTAGCTAGGGTTAGACATAAAAGCCTCACTCTTGTCCTATTCATGCATGGCCGGAAAAAGTGGGTTGTTTTTTAGCGCAAGAACAGTTCCTAATAAAAACGCAGATATATATGAACCAATTAACCCTAGAGCCTAGAGGTAGAAGACAAAGATTACACTTGGTTTTCAGTACTCATTCAGTGTTTGGGGCCTCAAAGTCACAGGAGCACTAAATTTACTGACAAATAGAATAATATGTTCGTGTTGATTGCATGCTGATTGGCATCTGATTCCAGCATTGCTTGTTTGGTTTCAGCACCAGATGCTATATATACTGTCAAACAAGTACTGACATTGTATATATTTTGATTCTATTGTCGTCTTTGTTATGGATTTCCATTTTTTGTAATTGCTCTACTACTGTGGCTTTGTTTTTTATATATAATTCATAGGAAATCTAGTTCGATATTTTTCTGCTTGATGTGATCTTCCTCTACCCTACTACATCTCTATAATTTATGTGTGCTTATATTCTGCCCTACAAGGGTAATGACCAGGAGAGACCATCTTTTTTTAGGGGTCAAAGATAGAGAAACATTAGTAAAATAAAGTTTTGACGGACATATTACAAAGTATGCACGTAGTCCTAAAAAGACTAAAGTATATAAAGAAGACGTCACTTATGCAAACAAAGCACGAGTAATAGTTATTCGTTGCAACAATTGCAAAATAGTACATAAATGAAATAACATAAAGGCTTTCAACCCATAAAGAAAAAAGATCCTCCACAAAAGCTCAAACATGAGAGGCCCAAAGGTGGCTAGTAGAGAAAACCCTAAAAGCCTAGGTGAGAGATGATTAGATTATTACTTAAATGTTAATTAACATACTTATTTCTTATTGATAGCACATCACATAATTTGCAAATTGGTCTAAAAATTTGATCTCGCTAACATTGTTCATGCACAAATGATTGATGTAAATATATTATTCTTCTTTTCCTCTTTTATATTCTTTTTTTTTTTTTTTTGAACAGCCCTCTTTTATATTCTTTTGTTTACCTTTTTAACTGAAAAAAAAATACACATAATACACTCTCTCTCATCAAGTACAAGGCCTTGATTAAAGTAAATTCGAATACATTTAATCATGGGTAAAAAAAAATTATTCACATTTCATAAAAATTCAGATACTTCAGAAAGTTCAAACTTAACGATAGTGTGAAGGATTGAGCGAGCGCGTGGCAGCTCAATATTGGTTGATTATACGTTTGTTAAAGTTGGTTAAGATTGGTTTAGCAAATTAGCAGTATTGTAAGAGAATATAAAACCTCTCCCATTTTTTCATAGGATAATTAACGAAAAATCCTCAAAAACTTTAGATCAAAATGACAAAATAAAGGTGCAGTGAATAGTACCATGAGTGATTTTTTAGGCAAAAAAGTCCTTAACTTTAAAAGTGAACAGTACCGAAAGTGTTTCATTAAGACTCACTTTTTTTCATAGATTAGTCCTGGTCATTAGGTTAGACCCATTGATTTTATGCCACCTATGCAAACTTGCCCTAGATATGTTAATTATTTCTGTAATTCCCGTTTTGCCCTAAGCTCATTAAGGTGATAAATTAATATTCCCTTCAATTTTGGGATTATTGGTGGGTTAGAGTACTGACCTGATCAATCACTTAAAATAATGCAATTAAATTTGCTATTATATCATGCTCGTGAGTGCTATCAGTATATAATTCGCGCCTCTCTCATTTGGTAATTAAATTTCCATGATCAACTTATGCAAGAACAACCATTACAAGTTTGCTTAGGGATATAGTGCCAAGGGAATTGAATATGAGGAACAGAGGAAGACAATGAAGATCGGTCAAAGAGTTATATATGGTAATTAGATAAAATGATGGTTGGTGTTTATATGGCTTCCAAATTCAACTCTGCATCGAGGGTGATAACTGGATTCAAATCTTGTGTTTACTGTGTGCGTAGGCCAAAACGATGATTATTATAGTGACTACAGCATTTCACGGTGATAATTTTACATCAAACAACGTAAACGGAAAGAGAAACGGAAGTGACCCGTAATGATTTTCAAAAAGATTGCAACCAACCCCAAATCCAAAGCAAGAGGCTGATGGTAGAGAATTTTTCTTCAAGTTTTGTTCTAGACAGCTAGGGTTTTACTAACGATATGATAACCGTAGCATGTTAGTACACATGAAGGACATTTTTGCCTTTTTACAGGCAAATTTGATCAAAACGATCCTTAACAAGTGTGGTCCAAAGTTCAACACATGTCAAAACATATCTATTGTGGCTAATTACCCCTTAAACTGTCATTAGCAAAGAGCTCATTGACAGATTCACTGTTACAAACTCCAAAGCATATTATCTCATCCACCACCACTATATATGTTAGTGGAAAATCCTCTAAAGACAATTACCACTGCCATTATCTTCTCCTCGGAAAGTTTGCTGAGCGCCATTTTTAAAGGCTAACTATTTCATCCACTTGCTCGCAAAAGCTGGAGTTGCAACAGTTCCCACAGCTAGTTTTATTGCACACGAGTGGTCCCTGAATTATCGAAAAAATAATCGATCCTGTGCTTCGGGTTTCTCATATTTTCCCACATTATCTAAATGATATTCAATGTTATCCTTTGAGAAGTCTTGTCACAACAGAAATATTGTTCATTTATGATTGAACATGCAATGGGTAGAGTCATGAAAACAATTTTTTTGCACAAAGGTAATGATGTGTACGATAAACGTTACTATGGCCTTCACAAAACAGAAATTTTTGTTAGCTTGAGGTTGTCTTTTTTATATTCAAATGTACCCTTTAAGCCTTCACCACCAAACGGTCCATACATGGATTTGCTGGCTAGATATTCATCTGGTGCCTCACTGGCTCTGAATATTATGTTAATTTAACCCTAATTCTCGGCCTACCAATATTTCCTTTTCAAGTTCAAAAAATTGCAATTTTATTCACAAAGTTGTAATCATTACTAATACAGCTTTCTATTGGGCGCCATGGATTAAGTCGTATGAATTGCTTCGTAAAGTTGGAACTAAGACCATAATTTACTAATAAACCGCGTGATTTAAGAACATTTTGTCCCCAAATCATAACATAAGCTCTCACCTTTTTTGTGTCCAAAGTGATCATCTTTATACAAGTAACCTCTTTGCTAGTTTATTTGTAATCTGTATACAAGTAAGTCGTTTATTTGTAATCCTTATACAAGTAACCATTTGAGAGCTTTGACACAACAAAAAACTTGCTCTTTTGTGATCTAAAGGTCACATGCTCGGCTCGTGAAAACAGTCTCTTTCCAAATCAAGAGTAAGGCTGCATATGATAGACATTTCCCTCTCCATCCTTGCAAAACGAACAGCCTTATTAGGCTAGAGTCGCTCTCTTTTTTTTTATCTTTTGGCTTAGAGATATTTCAACCAGAGTATTAGAAATGAATAAAAAAAAATTATAAAGATATTTATGACATGTCAATACGCCCACTACAATAACATGTCACTGTAAAACGTCACAATTCAATATCAAACTCATAGAATCTACTTGTAGATGAGAAACAAGGTTTTTTATTTATGATATAAGTGATATCCCACAATAAATTCATTTAACTATAAGAAGCGAAATTCAAATTTAGGTACAAATGAGAGAGCACACTGCTATAACTAATCACTTGGTTAGTCCAAGTTTACAGATCATAAACTAGTAAAGTTAATTCTGCTGAGTCCCAATTTACATACTATAGAAACTAGTAAACTAAAACAATATAAAAAGGGTAGTATTATTCACACACTTTTTTATATCACTCGTAGACTCTTGTTAAATTTTGTTCATTAGTCTTCTTCATTTCATTCGATCGATAGAAATTGAGAGGAGTGTGTGAAAGGTAAAATGAGTGTGTAGATAGCACCATTCTAAAAAAAAATCGATCAATTTAAGCAATCAAAGCCAATGAACTTGAGCACGTGCAAAAGGAATAGCCATTCATAATTTCTTGTCCAACTATATATAGTTTCCTAATTATGATGATCATGGGTTAATTACCATAAGACCACTCTTCACGGAACAAAACTAGTTGTTACTATAATTATCTTTTTGGTAGGTAAAATGATGTCGATTACAGTTATTGACCCTACCAATAACTTTTCACTCAAGAAAGACGAGTTTTCCATTGTAAGGTAATGAATCAAAGTAAGTTAAAGCTCAAGTTAAACGAACCTTGCACAAAGGGCTTTCCAATTTCAAAACCAACCTTTTTTAACTTTAACCATCTTTTCACCACTTCCTTTGCACTCAAACAAAATTTCGTGCGTGAATAATTGAATCAACTGTGACGTTAAATTAAATAAAAAATGCTTTAGAATTAAGGTGGATTATGCGATGCAACAGTGTTTGAACAAGTATATTGAAGTTGTCAAAATTCAGCTATTTCTATACTTGTGCATCATAGTAATTGGAAGCCGGGAGTTCGATTAATGAGATTTTATTCATTCCGCTTCCGCAACAACAAAAATTTGAGAGCATGGCAAACACGCGCCGCCGTGGAACGAGTACCAAATTACCCGGGAAAAAAGGTTATACACCGTTTTGAATTCGTATATAGTACAAGTCTCTTGCTTTTTTTTTATTGGAATCTATAGCTAACTATAATCTATTGCTATTTAAAGTTACGGGCATCTACCGTTATACTATACAAAGAGGATACACTTTTTTTAGTTACCGTATTTCTTACACATGCAAACTCACGCAAGTGCGTCAGAACTCCGTTAGTTGACAATCCGGCGATGGCGGCACCGAGGGGGGAGACCGTAACTTTTGAAAATACTCCCTCACGCTCACTCCCCCGCCAGCCGTTGCTTTATCCATTACGTCACCATCCTCCCGCGACGGAATGCACGGTGGCCGCGAAACCTCCGTCAGCAGTTCCCACCGGACCCCGCGAAAGAACTCGTGCTCCTTGATCTCGCACGCGCCCCGGTGGTACCCTAGCCTCTTGATCGGGTCCTTGTTTAACAGCCGCTCGATCAAGTCCGTTAGCGCCGTCCGCTTCCCGATAAACTCAGGCGTCTTCGTCAGGACGTTCCCAAATGTCTCTTTCCGATTCTTCCCCTTGAACGGCGTCGTACCGTACAACGCCTCGTAAGTTAGAATTCCGAGGGCCCACCAGTCAACGGCGAACTCGTGGCCCTCCCCGCGCACCACCTCGGGGGATACGTACTCTTCCGTTCCGACAAACGAGTTCGCGCGTTCGCCGTCCGAGAAACTCAGCTTCCGTCGACTCATCGGGCTGACTCGGGCCGACTTGGCCTTCTTCAACCCCTTCCCGCTGCCGCCGTTCTTGTGATTGTCGTTTACAATCGTGATCCAACGTGTCAAGTTCCGCCGGTGTTTGCGGCGAATCTCCGGGACGTCGTTTTCCGGAACGGAGTCGCTGGGCTTGGCGGTCCGGTGCTTGAGGCTAATCGAGAGGTCGAAGTCTGTGAGTGTCACGTGACCGGATTGCTGGATGAGGACATTTTCGGGCTTTAAATCTCGGTAGGCGATTCCCATGCTGTGGAGGTGGTCGAGCGCGCAAACGATCTCCGCCAAGTAAAATCGGATCACGGCGGGGGAAAAAACGCGGTCGTTTTGCCGGTACCGGAGGACGTTGAGGTCGCCACCGGAACAGTAAGGGACGGCCCATCCCATGAACTCGTCGGACTCGAAGGACCCCATGATGGAGGGCAGAAACGGGTGCGGGATGGGGGCGGATAGTCGGGTCAGGACCTGTATTTCCCAACGGGCGCGGCGCTCGGCGTCAAGCTTGGAGCGGAGCGAGTACTTGTCAACGACTTTGAGAGCGAACGGGCGGCGGGCGGAGGGGTCAGATGACGGGTCGTGGACTAAGAAAACGGTGCCCATTGCTCCCTTGCCTAAGACTTTGAGGGCCCTGAGGTTTTCGAGATCGAGCTCCGGCGAGGTTTCTGTAGGTAAGGGCGAGTCGTCCATGGCTGGTTCTAGAGCGAGAGAGAGAGAGAGAGAGAGAAAGAGAGAGAGAGAGGAAAGAGAGAGAGATGGTTGAGAGCGTTGGTTTTTGGCTTATATAAGGAGATGATGCGTGCTTCGTTTCTTTTGGTTTTGGTTTCTTTTTCCATTTTTTCTTTCGTTTTTATGCGCGTATTTTTGGGTAGTGATTGTTGGTTGATGTATCCGTGTGTATTTTTAATTTTTAGTTTTAATTCTTTTTTGTGTTTTTCTAGTCCAGAGATTAAAATAGTATGCAGATACAGATGTAGTCAAGCTGGTTAGAGCGAAGAGTGAGATGTATGTACACTAAAAATCGAATTTTTTCCTCTTAATTTAACTAAAATATCAACTTGTACATTCGATGTCTCAAGTTCACTTTTTTATTTTCAAATCTCTGTAAATAAAAATGAATCACTTGAATTGAAAAAAAAAATTCTATAAATAACGTGCGTAGTGAGTTTACACGTAGTTATACACTTATACCTACGACTTTTAAAAGAATTTCAATGCAGATTTGCTGAGTAAAATTCTATATTTGTCTTACAAATCAGCTGTATAGTATTGTGCTTAACTTTCAATTTGACCACTTCTGCGGATTAAATGCAATGCTTAGTCTTTTTGCTGTCGAAAATAGTAATTAGTGAGTTTTTGCATGCATTGCATGGAATTACAAATCTAACAATTCTTATTTTTATTTTAGAGTATAATAGTAGACGTGAAAATACAGAAGATAATTCTTAGGTCTGGTTTGATCGAGAGGATTCACAAATTTCTTACTTTATCCAAGTTATTTTTAAAGAAGAATCACTGTATAAAATATATTTTAAAGAAAATAATGATTCACAAATTTTTACTTTGTCCAAGTTAAAGGTTACTCGTGAATAATAGTTTTCCCTTTTAATCCTAGATATCATTTTTGTTGGGATTGTAAGATATCTTTTATTCATGAGTAACCTTTAACTTGGACAAAAAAAAGAAATTTGTCATTCATTTATTCTGTTAAAATGCTTTCTATATAGTAAATAATCATATACCCAAATCAATCATCTCTATCAAACCAGCCCTTCCAGATTTGTAAGTAATATGCCTTCATCAAAAGTTAAGTAAGAACAAAATAAGGAGAGAATCCAGCTATAGTTCTCACCAAAAAGAAAAAAGAATCCAACTCTAGTAACCTATTAGACGCAACCTTTTTCTTTTCTAAAAGCATCGCATTTTCTGTTCATCCATTGCTTTATAAATCTACAAGTTTCTTTTTTTTTATTCAACATGGTGGTTCTTACATTTGTTACTAAATTAACAAATTAATTGTAGCAACTTCACACCAACTCTTAATGACTTTGGTAATGTAGTAGCTATATGGAAATATAGTGTAGTAGATATGTATAAGGGCTCACACATTCCTAGTTAATTTTTTTCATTTGATCTTCTTCAAATTTTTTGATCCAACGAAAAAAATTTGAGAGGGGTATGTGTGAAGTAAAAAGAAGTGTGTAGATAGCTAGCACACCCCATGACACACCCCGTCCCGAATGAGGGCATGCTGGCCGTCACGTGAGAGTGACGTAACCATTTGCACAGTACGGAAGCTTTAAGATACAATTTATAAGTTGATACACCCGAAGGTGAGTCCTAATTTTGTCCAATCTGTCAGAACCCCGCCGTATTCCTCGTAGTCACCACACCTTTGTGATTCCTGAACCTGGAGGGGCGCAAAACCAAAATTGAGTGGGTCAGTAAAACAATTCTTTTCCAAATCCAAACATTTCTCAAAACGTTGTAACCCCTCTCCGTAAAACCTGTATACTTTCCCAGAAATGTAAAATATAAATATACATATATATTCTCAAAACTTCATTTTTACTATCTCAACATTATCTCTTTATCAATCATGCCATGCCATGTCATCTCAACATTTCTCATATTAATTATGCCATGCCACATCATCTCAACAGTAATAAGGTATGAATGCATCAACATAATCATATCAGATGCAAGAAAGTAATCAACCGTAGGCCCTCTAATAGCCCTATACGGTTGAACCTAGAGCTCAAAATCTATCATTATCACTCTACCGGAGTCACCTCTGTGACCCGTCCGGCCTTCTGCACACAAGTTACGCTCTAGTGCTTCTCATAAATCATCTGTGCACATAATCTAAGGTCACCCACCAGTCGGAATCTCACTAACACTCTCGCGACTGGTCTGTCGTACCCACTCCGCGTGGACTGTACGACTAGCATCTACTTGGATCCAAGGCGAGCGTGCGATGCGGTGAATACTATAAGCACTAAACCATGGTGCAGGATTTGAGCTCAATATATATCATCATCATCATAACAGTAATTAAATACTCATCTGTGCGTCCACCGCACCATTTCATACATATGCATCATAAATCAATTCTTACCTGTGCGTCCACCGCACCAATTCATACATATGCATCATAAATCAATTCTTACCTGTGCGTCCACCGCACCAATTCATACATATGCATCATAAATCAATTCTTACCTGTGCGTCCACCGCACCAATTCATACATATGCATCATAAATCAATTCTTACTTGTGCGTCCACCGCACCAATTCATACATATGCATCATATATTAATTCATGCATGGCATTTCAACTCACATTTCTATATACTTTTCATATCAATTCTATGCATGGTATTTCACTTCCCGTTTTTCCACATAACTCATATGCATTTCATTTTAAACATAATTTCATGCATTTTCAATTTCTGGGAAAACGTTAAGTATATATATATATACGGAAAACAAAACTGCCCACTCACCTGGAGTTCGTCCAACAACTCCCTAGCACCACACATCAAGGCGTCATGACGATCGCCGCCTAGAATAGTAATCAAATCCAACCTCAGAATTCATATCGATAGAATACATAACTTATATAAAATATGTCACTACGTTGATCGATCCGGAAGATCTGCCACTCAGATTTTAAATCCATAACTTCCAGAGGTCCACATTATACCTCTAGGACAACATCCTAAAATTTCATTACCATCCAACGGTCGGATCTCCGTCAATTTCCAAAACTAAGTGACGGTTAACATTTTATATTATGGACTTACAATTCCAATTCCGGAAGATCCGCAAATCGGATTCCCAATCTGTAAGTTCCAATAATCCTCAAATATTACGTATTACAACGTATCAAGGTTTGGTGATGATCCAACGGTCGGATCATCAATTCACATTTTCACCTAAATGTGAAAACTATAAAACGTTATTTGAACACCTAACCAACAATCCTCAATAACTTTCTCATACGGTGTTCAATTTAGGTATATGAATATACCACAGTGATCTACTCGACGTCACGGACGTCGACATATTTTTAAAATAATTTTATTTTTATTTTTTATTTTTACTGTAGCACCTTCTTCTTCCTTGGGTCGCCGGACTGGTTTTTCCGGCGGCCGTTTTCTGGGCAGTTTTTCAAATTGCCATAACTTTGTCATTTCTCAACGAAATCAAGTGATTCAAAAACGAAAGTTGTAGCCCTTGAATATACAAAGAGAATGGTACCTTGCACAACACCTAGTTCGCCGTGTTTTGGCCGGAAACTGCCTCGAAAGCCTCGGAGGTCGCCGGAAACTGGGTATTTTTCAAATGAGTATAACTTCTTCAATACTCAACTAAATTGAGTGAAACAAAAAGGAAAGTTGTAGTACTTGACGAGACGAAGAGATTGATACCTACCTTGACTCCTAACTCGCCGGGGATTCGCCGGAAAACGCCTCGAAAGCTCCGGCCAAACTTTGAACTTGTCGATCTCCGTGTTCTTACGTCCAAAAACTTCCAACGAAGCACTCCGAGCTTCCTTGGGACCTCACCAAGCTTGCTATGAGCTTGGATTGTCCTAAAACAAAGTCAATTCGAAGATCATGAACAGTGCACTTTCACGGGGAGTTTAGAATCTAGGTTTTCCGAAGTAAAACTTACCTGAAATTGGTGTCTACGTGATCGTGGAGTCCTCAGGAATGCCATGGTAGCTTTAAATCCGACGTTGGTATAAGTTTTAGGTGGTTTTGGGTGGTTGCCTGTGTGTTCGAGAGGGTGAGAGAGAGAGAGAGTGAGGTCTGAGGAAGAGAGAGAGTATGAAGGACAGTATACGGGAAATGGGGAGGGTTTTGAGGTGTGGGGATCCCACATGTCCAAACCAATCCCAATTTCATAAAATTCCATCATAAAATTTAAGTCTAAGTCTCCACTCTAATTACCAAATTTTTTTGGAGCTTAGATATAACGAACGTGAAAATTATACCTTAGTCACGTATTAGGGACATTTCCGTAATTTCATGTCCTCGGAATTAAAAATTCCGGGACGGGCTGTGACAATCTCCCCTCCTTATAGAATTTCGTCCCCGAAATTCCAGCAACCAACCAAATCATCTATACTCATACAATAGCCTCGGATAAATCTCTCTCATCCGATTCTCTTTCTCCCACATAATTTTCTACTGAATGATTTCCTTCACAAAGCTTTTACTACTTACTCTGTCTTAATTCTCAGGACCTTCTTTTTCCAATCCAAAGTCGTCCTTGGTTCCTTACCAATCATATCCGGCTTAATTCTCAATAGTTGCACCAAAGTCCCATGTAACGACCCTGCCACTTAGTGACAACGCATCGAACACAAAATACATTATGTGCCTTAGCCAATTCTGAAGGCATCACAAACTTGTATGCAACTTTATTGATTCCTTTAGTGATAAAAAAAATGGTCTGATGTGTCTAAATCTTATCTTGTCTCTTTTCCAATTCTCGTCATTTCTGTTCGTGGTGAATTTTCCAAAAATATCAAACCATTTACCTTACACACTCGATTAGTGGCATATCCATCTGTTGATCTCTTTTGCCATTCCTGGTTACTTCAGGTTAACTTAATCACCTGAATACTTTGAGGAGACTCATCCATAGTCTCAGGGTCTACTAAAACTCTTTCTTGATCGAATCTTTCTCTACCCAGAAACATTCCATTCACAAGTCATCAAAAACTGACTCACGTGACACATTTCATGGTCCTTATGGCGTTACTTCGGAAACTGCACAACCAACATACTTAAGAAACTTAGCAGTTCCGTAATCCAATTCTCTTTTCCATAAAACAAATAAGTAGTGTTGCACTGTCTGGGAAAGGTTGTTACTCAACACTGGAGTAAATGTACTAACTTGTTACTTAACAAGTATAACTTCTTCTCGATCTTCCATTCTTAATTTTTCTTCCGTTGGTTTTCAATCCACAAGATGATACTCTTGGCAAACATGCCAGATATTAATCTTACTGTAGTCTTCTCACCAAGTGCTTCAGCTAGAACAAACTTTACGATCACCCTGATCGTACAATCATGTTCATTAAGCAATACAATTCACTTTCGCTGCCTCATATCAAAATCCTTCCAAGTAATGGATATTGAAGACTTTTTGGATTCGTAAAAAAAAAATCTTGCATTCCCACTAAAATATAATGTCTCCATAACTTCACAGCAAGAATGGTAATCGTGACTTCCAAATCACCAGTAGGGTAATTCATCTTATGAGATTCCATTTATCGTGAAACGTATGCAATCACCCTAACATTTGCATCAACATGCCTCCAATACCATTCAAGAAACATCACTAAAAATTTATGATTACCACTATTCTCTGGGAATACCAAAATACGTGCATGAGTGTGGAAATACTTCAGTTGTTGAATCCTTTGCTTACAATTCCTTCCCACTCATACCTAACCTCTTTTCTCAACAGTCTCGTCAATGACAAAGCAATGACTGAAAAATCTTTCACAACCATCCAAGATAGCCTGGTAAGCTAAGAAATTCCAAATCTCAATTACGACTCGTGGTTGTTCCAAATTTTAATTTCTGTTACCTTTTAAGGATTCACTTGAATACCTTAAGAATATATAACATATCCCAGAAATGCTGCTTGATTCATCCAACATTCGCATTTGCTAAACTTAGCATACAACCAACGTTCTCTTAATCTTTGCTTCACCGACTTAATACGTTTACATGCTCTGCTCTGGCTCAGAATATGCCAGAATATCTTCAATGAAAATGATATCAATTATCAAGGCATTATTGGAATACTTCATCCATCAACTCATAAAACTGCATGAGTATCCACATAGCATCACCAAACTTTATAAGGATCATAACAAGTCCAGAAACCATCTTATGATCAACGTCACTTATAATATTCAATTGGTAGTAACCAGATCTCAATTCAATCTTTGAATCTTCGCAATTACTTCTGAGCTGGTTAAATAAACATCAGTACATCACCATAGATAACGGTTCTTAATCGTTACCCGACTTCATTGTCTATAATCAATGAACAATCTCTAAGTCCATTTTCTTTCTCACCAACAAACTGGGGCTCCTCAAAAGTGTTGTACTAGGTTGAATAAAACTTTTATCAACCAATTCCCTCAACTGAATTTCCAATTCCCTTAACTCATCATGAACCAATCTCCAATATAAATTTATACCTGGCAACAAATCAATAATGAACCTCATATCTCTGCCTGAAGGCAATCCAGGTATACTTTCAAGGAAGACATCAAGAAAAGTCTAACTCTTTCGACATTATTCACACTACTCCAAACAACATCATTTAGCACCACATGAGCTAAGTATTTTTGACAGCCTTTCGAAAACAATCTCTTTGCTCTCACAGCATAAATAACGGCCTGACTCAATCCACTTTGCATACTTACAAAAGTAATCTCTGGTCATCCAGATCGATGGAAAGTACTGGTTTCCCGTAACATTCCGTCTTGTCACAATTATAACCAACCAATCTAATGGAACAGAATTAACTGATACAATATATATTCTATTATTATTAAGCATTCTAAATAAGTACAACACTAACATAAAATAACCTACCGGTTTGCTTGCTTAACGAATCCACGAATGAGTTATTAATATTACGGTCTGCAGCCCGCAATACTGATAAATCATCGTTGTCTCGATAAGTAGGCAACCACTCTCAAAGATATAACATTACTATTTTGTTACTCAAGGCAAAATACATACACTCGTCTCAACTACATTTATTTACTACTCTCTAGGTAATAACATACATAATAAGAAATATATCAGCCGAAGTCAACTAGAATGACCAATACGGTTGATTCAACTCTTATCTCAATAATACGTCAGCCGGATCCACTCCGCGTGGTCGGTACGGCCGAGCCTATAACTCACCAATTTCTCATGTGTCAATCGAATCCACTTCTCATGGTCTGTACGGCTGAACATATAACTCATCAAATCTCTCTGTACTCACAGTCAATCCGACCAAACTACTAAGTTTATAACTCTTCTGAATCGACACTATGATATCATGGAAAATTATTGAGTACAACTGATTCTAGGGACGATTCACAATTCTGTGTCCCCTCTGTTCACATAAACACATTCATTAATTTCACACTTCCCAAAGTGTTAATTTTGTACCTGCTGCACAAGGTACATTTCCTTTACTCGAGACACCTTGTCTCAAATATCTGGGATTACCAGTATATCCATCACTTTTACTCTGACCAGCGACATTAAAACCTCAGCTGGAAGAATTAACTCTAGCTTCACTTCTTTCGAAGCTCTGAATCTTTCTATCTCCTTGATATGACGAATCATTAACTTTATCGTCTTCTTTTAATTCCCATTCATTTCTTATTCTTCTTTATTCTCGTTGCTCATGTTCTCAGAGTCCTCAAGACTCAACAGCATCTCGTATATTCCTGGTAAGAAGTATAATGGATAGTGGTCACCCAAAATACCACTTCCCTTTTTGCCACCCAGCTTAAAACAACATAACACCTCCACCAAATTAACAACAATATCTGGATGGAACGAGGCAAGTCTGAAAACTTTCTATAATATCCCTCGATCATCACCTTCCTTGTCTCATATTTGTAAACTCTTGTTTACTACCATCGATAAATGCCGGAGGGATAAACTTTTCCTTAAACAAGTCCTTAAACAATTTTAAATCGACTGATTCCTCTGGTGACAACAATTAATACTCCTGCTTCCATCAAGATACACGTTCATAACTCAAACCAGGTAGTCATCTCGACCCCTTGTCAGAAGGAAGATTCCTTTGACTTGCATAATCCGAAACATCTTTTCCAAATGGTTAAACCGTTACTTCGCTCCCTCAGGTTCATCATTTCTCTTAAGTGATTCAAATTCAACTCATAACCCATCTTAAAATGCCCCTTTAGACAATAGACTGAATCACCATAGTAATAGTTTCCCCCAAAACCGCTATATTAGGGAGACTAAATTCCTCTAACTACGTGGTGTGCTACGAGGCGGTGTAGTTCTGACAGAATTCACTAGAAACTTCTCAAGATGTCCAAGATTGCAACCATGCTCTGATACCAACTGACACACCCCGTCCCGAATGAGGGCATGCTGGCCGTCACGTGAGAGTGACGTAACCATTTGCACAGTACGGAAGCTTTAAGATACAATTTATAAGTTGATACACCCGAAGGTGAGTCCTAATTTTGTCCAATCTGTCAGAACCCCGCCGTATTCCTCGTAGTCACCACACCTTTGTGATTCCTGAACCTGGAGGGGCGCAAAACCAAAATTGAGTGGGTCAGTAAAACAATTCTTTTCCAAATCCAAACATTTCTCAAAACGTTGTAACCCCTCTCCGTAAAACCTGTATACTTTCCCAGAAATGTAAAATATAAATATACATATATATTCTCAAAACTTCATTTTTACTATCTCAACATTATCTCTTTATCAATCATGCCATGCCATGTCATCTCAACATTTCTCATATTAATTATGCCATGCCACATCATCTCAACAGTAATAAGGTATGAATGCATCAACATAATCATATCAGATGCAAGAAAGTAATCAACCGTAGGCCCTCTAATAGCCCTATACGGTTGAACCTAGAGCTCAAAATCTATCATTATCACTCTACCGGAGTCACCTCTGTGACCCGTCCGGCCTTCTGCACACAAGTTACGCTCTAGTGCTTCTCATAAATCATCTGTGCACATAATCTAAGGTCACCCACCAGTCGGAATCTCACTAACACTCTCGCGACTGGTCTGTCGTACCCACTCCGCGTGGACTGTACGACTAGCATCTACTTGGATCCAAGGCGAGCGTGCGATGCGGTGAATACTATAAGCACTAAACCATGGTGCAGGATTTGAGCTCAATATATATCATCATCATCATAACAGTAATTAAATACTCATCTGTGCGTCCACCGCACCATTTCATACATATGCATCATAAATCAATTCTTACCTGTGCGTCCACCGCACCAATTCATACATATGCATCATAAATCAATTCTTACTTGTGCGTCCACCGCACCATTTCATACATATGCATCATAAATCAATTCTTACCTGTGCGTCCACCGCACCAATTCATACATATGCATCATAAATCAATTCTTACTTGTGCGTCCACCGCACCAATTCATACATATGCATCATATATTAATTCATGCATGGCATTTCAACTCACATTTCTATATACTTTTCATATCAATTCTATGCATGGTATTTCACTTCCCGTTTTTCCACATAACTCATATGCATTTCATTTTAAACATAATTTCATGCATTTTCAATTTCTGGGAAAACGTTAAGTATATATATATATACGGAAAACAAAACTGCCCACTCACCTGGAGTTCGTCCAACAACTCCCTAGCACCACACATCAAGGCGTCATGACGATCGCCGCCTAGAATAGTAATCAAATCCAACCTCAGAATTCATATCGATAGAATACATAACTTATATAAAATATGTCACTACGTTGATCGATCCGGAAGATCTGCCACTCAGATTTTAAATCCATAACTTCCAGAGGTCCACATTATACCTCTAGGACAACATCCTAAAATTTCATTACCATCCAACGGTCGGATCTCCGTCAATTTCCAAAACTAAGTGACGGTTAACATTTTATATTATGGACTTACAATTCCAATTCCGGAAGATCCGCAAATCGGATTCCCAATCTGTAAGTTCCAATAATCCTCAAATATTACGTATTACAACGTATCAAGGTTTGGTGATGATCCAACGGTCGGATCATCAATTCACATTTTCACCTAAATGTGAAAACTATAAAACGTTATTTGAACACCTAACCAACAATCCTCAATAACTTTCTCATACGGTGTTCAATTTAGGTATATGAATATACCACAGTGATCTACTCGACGTCACGGACGTCGACATATTTTTAAAATAATTTTATTTTTATTTTTTTATTTTTACTGTAGCACCTTCTTCTTCCTTGGGTCGCCGGACTGGTTTTTCCGGCGGCCGTTTTCTGGGCAGTTTTTCAAATTGCCATAACTTTGTCATTTCTCAACGAAATCAAGTGATTCAAAAACGAAAGTTGTAGCCCTTGAATATACAAAGAGAATGGTACCTTGCACAACACCTAGTTCGCCGTGTTTTGGCCGGAAACTGCCTCGAAAGCCTCGGAGGTCGCCGGAAACTGGGTATTTTTCAAATGAGTATAACTTCTTCAATACTCAACTAAATTGAGTGAAACAAAAAGGAAAGTTGTAGTACTTGACGAGACGAAGAGATTGATACCTACCTTGACTCCTAACTCGCCGGGGATTCGCCGGAAAACGCCTCGAAAGCTCCGGCCAAACTTTGAACTTGTCGATCTCCGTGTTCTTACGTCCAAAAACTTCCAACGAAGCACTCCGAGCTTCCTTGGGACCTCACCAAGCTTGCTATGAGCTTGGATTGTCCTAAAACAAAGTCAATTCGAAGATCATGAACAGTGCACTTTCACGGGGAGTTTAGAATCTAGGTTTTCCGAAGTAAAACTTACCTGAAATTGGTGTCTACGTGATCGTGGAGTCCTCAGGAATGCCATGGTAGCTTTAAATCCGACGTTGGTATAAGTTTTAGGTGGTTTTGGGTGGTTGCCTGTGTGTTCGAGAGGGTGAGAGAGAGAGAGAGTGAGGTCTGAGGAAGAGAGAGAGTATGAAGGACAGTATACGGGAAATGGGGAGGGTTTTGAGGTGTGGGGATCCCACATGTCCAAACCAATCCCAATTTCATAAAATTCCATCATAAAATTTAAGTCTAAGTCTCCACTCTAATTACCAAATTTTTTTGGAGCTTAGATATAACGAACGTGAAAATTATACCTTAGTCACGTATTAGGGACATTTCCGTAATTTCATGTCCTCGGAATTAAAAATTCCGGGACGGGCTGTGACACCCCATGTATAAGTACCTGTATCAATATTTATTTATTCATTAATGAAAATGTATGTAAATATTTTGAAAGGAATCAACAAATAAGATATAGTGCTTGACATAAGATAAATAATTTCAAGTTTAAAATAGAAGTGTTATACTCGTGTTGTTAATTTGGCTCGTTTCATAGCACATCACGGGATCAACATTAGTATCACGTTTGGCATGAAAGTTGTATAAGTAGTGCACTGATAACATTTTATTCATCTTTATCACGCCTGTAATGTTGGTCTAACGTAAGTTACATAACTTACTTCATGCATTAGACACCGCAACTTAAATTAGTATTTGTGAAACAATTTTTTTTTTGTTCAGTCCATAAATATACAAATTATTTTGAAACGATCTTTTTTATAATTAGGTCATGCTTTGCACGTAGATTTCTACATATTACGTAGGATTCCAAAGGGGGCCAACTTAGGTACCAAATATCATCTAATTTCGGCTGTATTTATATACAAATAATTGCACCTGGTGCTTGTACCATTACAAATATAATTATTCTACCAAATTTAGAGGTCTTAGTGTAATGAGTTGGTTAAAGTGGATGGGAGCTTTTCCCCAAGAAAGCAAAAGAAATGAGGACACACGTGTAAGACATAACAAAAAAAATGCATAGAGCCAAACGAAATGACCAAGAAAATTGTTTGTACGTACGGTTCTCACATGGGAGCTGCCATGATCTAAGGCAAATTCTCAACGTGCACTCTATTATTTATAAGCTTCTAGGGTTTGTTGTTGGAATGTCCTCGGTCGCCACCTTCCTATTCTCTTACTCATTGCATTAATTTTTGAAATAATACATTCGTTATACTTTATTTACGGAGGAGTACACAAACGCTAGCTAGTTAATAACTTATAATACAGCATGAACTAATTATCTATACATTTTTTTTCACAAAACAATCTCATGATTTGAACAGCTCAGTTCTTAAGTCCTTATTCTTAGATCATTCTTGCAAAAGTTTCACTCCATTTGGAAATCTCATAATGGGAGACTATATGAGTGGTTAACTTCATATAAGTTACTAACTAATAGCGCTTGAGTTATATATAATATTATTTTATGTATAGACAATAGATATATTATCTGCTTTATTAAAGATTAAACTCTACTTGATTTAAAAAAATTATTCTCTCTTTAAATTATGTTATTTTCATTTTTAATTAAAGTGAACATGTGTGCTACACTACCAATTAATATTAGATAAGATGAAGAGACCTTTATTAATTAGTTAGCCGACAGTGAATAATTTGCTTAGAGTAAGTTTGATCAAATTTAGGGAAATGTCGTATGTCGCGTTAAGGTTGGGTGCATGTATTAAGGACTACTCTTCCTGAACTTTGGCTATATTAGTCACAAGTCAAGCTATGCCCTTGTCTTTTATGTTGTTCATATTTCTTTGCGGGGCCTTGAATTTGATGTTCTTAATTAGGAGTGTCACATAATATAAGGACATAGAGAGAAAATGCGCATGAAATGTAGATAGGGACAATGTGTATGTGTTTATGTGTGTTTGCTTTCACCGACGGTTGTATTAAAAAGGTATTTACCTTCGGGTGAGGGAAAGAATATATATCAGTCTAAGAAGGAGTTGGATGAACTGGAATGCTATTCATATACCTATTTTTACTTTTTATACACTTTTTTAATTTTTGGTCGTCGGATCGAATGATTTTTAGAAGATTAATGAAAAAAAAATTAACAAGGGTATGTAGAAAGTAAAAATAGGTAAGTGAATAGCTCTATCCTTAGTACTTATCAAAAATGAGTATGCAAGGTATCAATATTAGTTCAATACCTAACATTCTATGTTTATTGACACATAAGGAATTAAAAGATAAGTTAGTCCTACAGTTACAATCAGTTATCTCATAATCACCAATAATCATGTATCATATCACTTAAGAAATGTAGTTTATCTCACACTTGAACAATACGTATAATTTTGATGGATGACTTATCTGATTTCAAGTATGTAAACATGCTCAAAATTATGTGTATGATAAAAAATAAAATAAAACTATCGAAATTTTGGTGACAATTAATATTAAAGTATATTTACTTTTATATTGATTTGGAGGTTGCATATGTTGAGAATGATTCCCATGTTGATGGGAGGAGAGAACTTGCATGGGCTTATAAGTAAGTTGGGGTACTTTCCATATTGCCAATTGGTTTTATAGTGAAACCTTAACTTTCTTCATGGTCCCAAAGTAGGTTGTTCCACGTGTGAAACCCAAAGACCATACGTGCTCTACATCATCCCGTTTGTGTTGTCTACGTGTGGCCTTTTATGTTGTTCACTTGTTAGGCTTGAAAATTTGCCACACACAAGTGAGTTGAGAATGAATTCTACATTAATGGGATGAGGGACCTTGCATGAGTTTATAAGTAAGTTGAACCGCTATTCATAATCCCAATTAGTTTTTTATGGAACCTCAACTTTCTTTAACATACAATTTAATTATTTTTACTATTGATTAAGGACTTTATAATTTAGGGTTTTAAATATTTGACCATTATTGGACTGATGAGGTTAATGACAGTGATGATGGTAAGTTGATGACTAGCTATTATATACTTCAGCTAAATGGACTCGAGACCTCTACGAGTTGTTGTATCTTCGGATAAGGACAATATTCAACCATGAACAAAAGACGAATCTTCACTTAGGATGTGTTTTTGGATACCTAAACGGATAGAAAAACATACTGTGTGTGTCAATGAATTATACATATTGGACATGATATATACCTATACGAAGACCAAGAGTTACTAGCTAGTAAGAAATAATCATTCCAACTATAAATACACAGCTATACTCTAAAGGCGTGTAAACAAAGAAGTCTGTTCGCTCCATTTTTTTGGGGTCAACCTCTTCAAATGATATAAAAAAGGAAGTCTAGTTAAAAAAATAGAGGGAAATTTGGCATGACTTGTAACTTAAGGCATTGATTTTACCATCTCAACATTCGAAAGATTGACTCGATTTATCATATTATTGCTGATTTATAGGGTGCAATAATATTAATCTCACGTATCACTTGTTTCATGCTAATTCTAATGTGGGAGATTAAAGGGACTTGCGTACTTTGTTACTTTAACATCTTAAATGGTGTTTATATCATGCTTACGGATCCCAGCTTCGATATTTCATCGCCAGATGACTCCAAACTCTTCTATCCAATAATCATATTGTTCATAAGAAGATCACACATTTGTCATATGACAAAATAATATTCCCTATAATTAATATATATATATATATATATATATATATATATAAAAGAGTTTCCACCTTTAATATTACCGAAACATTTTGTGATAAAAAGTTGAGACAAAAACGATGATTTTGTTGGTGGTAGACCATGCTGGGCCTAGAAAATTTATCATATACATGTGTTCAATTGGCAATCGGCTTTAACATGTTCATCTTCATCCAACATTCTATTCATATGCAAGTATACAAGCCTTTCACTTCCAAATCATCATTCGAGAATGTTTTTTTGTAATGGATAATGTAGGTTCAAAAAAGTACTTGTGGCATGCAAAGGTTGATGAAACCGTAGATTGTTCGACTTTTACCAGTTTTATTCGAAATCAGTCCATAATTTTTTTTCTCCACATTTCCATTGTTAACTAGCTCTCGCTAACTAATAATTAGAAGATGATGTGCACTTTCAGATCTGCTCTAACAAAAGAAGAGGAATTCATTAGACTAGTAATTAATAGTTATAATCACGTAGATTAACTGAAATATAAGATTTTTCTTTTTGGTTTAGTAGAAATTAATTATCTAATTAATTTATTCCATGCACGTGATTTCATGGTTAACGCAGTTATGCTGGCATGATATGGGGAATGAGATCCATTCCAAACCTCTCTGTCTGTAGCTCGCGGATCAGTTATACTACCATACCTGTTTATTTGGATCCGGATAAATAACGAACAAGAGTCAAAGAAAATGTAGTGATTCAAATCAAGATTTATCCAGTACCCCAGTAAAAATTAATCATCTAATTAATTTATTCCCTGCGTGTATGATTTCTTTGATAGTTATGTCATGGGCAATGCAGTTATGATGGCATGATACAAGTAATGAGATCCACTCCGGAACTCGCGGACCGAGAGATCTAGATAGTTTAAAAGAGAGAGAAAGAGATCCATGCCATTCAAATTTTGAATTTTTTTGTAAAGTGGATGAATGAGATAGGTTAATGGATGTCATAAGATTGAAATTGAGTGGTTGAATCTCTCGTTCCGTAGGCTTCGGACATATAGATTTGAAGTGGATCTCAAACCATGATATAGAAACTATTTAAGGTTAACCAATTCTTTTAGGCTGAAGGGGGGTTGTGTGGGGTGAGGTGTTTGCTTGTGTTGTGAGAGAGAAGGAGAACTTATGATGCGATTTTGATGTTAGCCCCTCGCCAACAATAAACAAGGAATTCTTTGGAAAAGGATCCTCATATATACCTAAAACATACCCCGTGTAATCCAAAACTTCAGGTTACACAAAATCTTTGTTCACTGTTTTCTTTTTGGGTTTATCTTTTGTGTCAATATATGTTGAGAACACTATAACCCCACCCAGAACTGTTTAAATCTCCCTTATATTCCACCTTTGAAGTTTCATAAGATGTGTTCCTGTCGGCCAACATTTGGTGGGAGAAAATGCAACTTCCACCACCTAAGCTCAAAGTGAAAGGAAATAAGAGAAACTACTTATTATATTCCTCCACCCATGTCAAAGTTTGGAACATATGTAACTTTAAAGAAAATGGCTTTTGATACTTGATGATGCCCTTGTCGGCCATGATTCCACCAAGAAATCCATTTTCTTTATTTGAAAAACCTTGTGGAGTGTTTATATATATAGAGAAGAATTCTTAATTGTGCCTTGACTATTATTGTTTTGTGCGATTGATTTCAGTTATCAAAAGTAAAATACAAGTAAGAAGCAGGGGAACTGGTAAGAGCTAGACCATTACCTAACTATTTGCGTGTGCATGAATTAACATTACAGTACGTAACACACAAGTGTATATATATGAGAAGGATCCATGACACATGTTTCAAGCACAAGTTTGAACACAAATTTTAAACCATTACTTGAATCGGAAATCAACGTGTGGGGTGGGTCTTCTTAGCATTTCTCTAGTTTTGCATTGACAACAAAATTCTAGAACTCCTTTAATTAAAATTTAGTCTCTCTTCAATCTCATTAATTGTTTTCATTAACTCTATCACTTTCCTATTTAACTCTTTCTCTTATTTTTCAGTTTTTCATTTTGTTTTCAATTTCCTTCTCCATCTTGTGTCATTGTAAACGTGCAAATTTCTGTAAAATAAATACTCACCAACACATTAAAATCTCTTATTTTTCAAATTTTCATGTTGTTTTCAATTTTCTTCTCCATCTTGTGTCATTGTGGACAAGCAAATTTATGTGAAATAAATACTCACTAATACATTAAAATTTCGACATGTAAGGAATTATCTTTATTAATTCTTTAATTAATTTTCATTTAAATCAATCAAATTAACTCATTTAAATTAAAACAAATGAAATGAAAGCCAAATTGGGGGATTGGCAAGTCAAGATGGCTAAATTAAGGATGAAATGTGATTGATTTATTTGATGAAGTCAAATCACAAATCAAGTCCAAATCAAGTACTGGTTCTTTCATTAATTAGTTAAGTCCAAAATCAAGACCAGATCAAGCTTCATTCAATCGGAGAGCCTATAAATACGAGGCCCCAAGACATAGAAAAGTCTTCCCTAAAAAACACAGTCTGACACTAAAACGCTCAAACTCCCAAACATTCTACGCACTCAAAAGCCTCAAGAAGCTCTCTGGATTCTTTGCCATACTCGTGAAAAACCTTCAAGCACCACTACACATGTCATTCCTCTATCGCCACAAGTCAAACCTTTGTGGCGTTCATTGGTTCGAGAGTAAGTTATTGCAACCCTCAGATTAACCATCCTACACACACTTCGCAACCCCGGAGATCGAACTAGATGATCAAATTTTGTATCAGAGATTGTAATCCAAAATTTTGCATTAATAAAAATATTACTTTGTACACGTATTTTTGTTTCATTCATCGCAAGGAAATTCGTGTTTACATTCATATCTCTTGGAATTTGCTGTAAAAAACAGAATCACGTCCCATATATAATGTTGTGCAACTTAGCTAGGTTAGTGTTTCTAGGAATGTTCCATTTGACTGACGAAAAAAATGAGTGTTTTTTTTTTTTTTTTTTTGCAGCCTAGCTATAAGCCACATGCCTCGTAAATTCAAATAATGTGATCCAACGCAGTTTTTTAGGTCCATGCCAAAGGTCATACTAAAAATCATAGGATTACTTTTATTCATATACATTAGTATCTAATATTTTTTAGCAGTGTTGCAATTATTTTCGAACGCGCGGTTGATGAGATAGTGATTTTGGAACGTCTACAGACCATAGTCGACCTGTGCTTGATCACTTGTCAGAAAATGATGTGAAAAGTACTGACATATGGTACAGTTATTTTGCATGCTTACCCATGGGGCATGCCGATTCTCCAAAAGTCGATCTGTTGTGTGCAGCTAGTTGCATCCAACTCGTATGCTTTGAGCAATTTCATGATGGACAAAGAGGATAGTTTTTGTACGTTTGCTATACACTCTGCGCCACCACACTCTCACTACTGGAAAAAGGCGGTGGAGCTAGCTAACTTTGCTTTTGGTAGCCTTTTCTTTCTTTCTTTACGTTTTTGTTTTTTTTGGGTATTTAATTATTATGGTTATTATTCGTTACAAAAAATTATTATGGTTATTATTGTGGAGGTTGATAACATGAATGAATTCAAGTGGAATATGATTACGAACGATTAGGAAAGATTGCCAGTGGAGTACAGAGAATAATGAGTCTACATGTTATCTTATAATATTGGTACATATTTTCCTAATTTCTTTTCCTTTTTTTTCCCCCAATTACATATTTTCCTAATTTTTTTTTTTAACCAATGACAAAGAAGCATTGGCATTATGATTTCATTCTAATAATTGTTTTTAGTTCAATGACAAATTTTTTTAGTGTATTGGGACACAACTCAGTACAACAAGTGTAATAATATAATTGGTTGAAAAATCTCTCTAGTTTGATAATTAAGTAATAGCTAGGATAATCTCTACATATATTATACTATTAACAATTTGTAATACACACACACACACATATACATACCGAGGTGATTGTAAAGATGGATGAAAGGTGGGTAGGTATGTAGGGGGCGTTTGTTTGCCCTCACTAAGTAGGATTAGACTGGACTGGACTAAAAGTTAGTGCAATATTGTGTTTGTTGATCACAAGGACAAATTTTAGTGGGATTAGGTGGGACTCGTCCCGACTAGAGAGCTCGCTAGAGGGTCTTAGCTAGACCCCCCAAAATGAAGCGGACTGCTAAGACCTTCGCTCTTCACGTCGTCTGCTTTATCTGCTCGCATCGTGTCCTCTTCCTGCTCCACGACCTTGCCGTCAAATCCTCACAATCCTTCCCCGCACAGATCTTCCTCTCTCTCCCTTGCTCTATCTTTGCACTAACAGCCCCACCCACCACCTAAATTCTAAAATTTGATTGCCACCCACCGATGGGTCTGCTCGATTCGAGGCTGAAATTGTTGTCGGCTTCACCCACTCCTCTTCTGAAGGTTATCTCCCGCTTTCTCTGTCGAAGTCTCAACGATGGCTACCGCCATCGCATCACTGACTCCACTGTCTCAAAAGGAGGTTGACATTCAGACGATGTTGGCCATCGAGGCCATCTAGGCACCAAAAATTGATAAAAAGACACGTATTCAAGAGACGCAACAATTGTATGCATCAGATCTCCTCCCTAATTTTTCTCAGATTTAGTTATTTTTTGGTAAATATAATATGAAATTTCAGATGTTTGAAAATGTTTTGTTTGGTGTGATGGTGTTTAAAATGGTGGGTTCTTTCTAATTTAAGATGAAATGATCAATTGCATCGTTCGGTATACTGGGTTTGCATATATATATATATATATATATGGCTGAGTTTGTATAAATGTGTATATTTTTCCTTGATCTGGTAAACAGCTTTAGCATTATTTGTTCTTGTTGGTACATTTTCTATCCTTATTTGCAAAATCCACATTGATTATTTTTGTGTGAATTTAATTTCTTTTGGGAAAAAATTTGATGGGTTGCTTTGTTGTGGATGGGTTTTCATAATCATGTTTTTTAGTCAGACACTGCATCAAATGTTTCACTAAGCTAGTCCAGCTTAATTCTTGCAGTTAGTCAAGTCCGATGCAACAAACGCACCCGTAATGTATAATAGTGTATGAATTTCCTTTCTAATAAAGAAATAATAAGTTGCTTTGTATTTGAATCTACAGTACTTCAAACTGTACATACTAAGCAAGGATTTTGTTTTATTGGTAGGATTTTGTTTTGTAGTGCAAACAAAGGTAAAGGCAGTGTAGGGTTTACAAATGTTCAAACCATCCGGTATGTAAAATTCACATATTCCAAACCTTACATCTCAATATATCTAAGAGTATAACCACTACTAATTAATTTTGCATCTGTTATTCTAACTTTGGGAAAAGAAAAAAAATTGCATCAGTTATAGCGTTACCCATACGATAAATTTCCAGTGTGGCTGAGTGGTACATCACATTTCATTATATAAGTGGAGAGAAGTTTTATTTTTCAAGTGTCCCTCCATTTGTATAATGACATGTGGTGTACCATCTCATATTCTGGACACATTGAAAAATCTCTCTACATGTACAACCATACTTTAATTTGTTTACTTACATAACTCTAAATATATTTATGTTTATACCATACTTTGGGCCTCCGTATTTAGATCTCGTATAAATACTCGGGGGACTCAAATGTAATTATGTAATAAAGGAATGGGCAAATATGTAATAAGTGAGGAGCCCTTATTCTATAAAAGGGACTCATCACCCTTACAATTGGGGACAGCCTCACATCCCTTCTCATATTCAGAGAAGCTCATCCTCACATAAGGAAGCTCTTTCTCCCTCTCAATCCTCTCACAAACAAAGAAATACAATATCTGTGTGGACGTAGCCCAAACATTGGGGTGAACCACAATACATCATGTGTTCTTTACATTTCTTGCAGATTCACGGTCGGATTTACGTTGTTCCAAGACCCCTCCGGTTTTGTGTATCAACGTTTGGCGTCGTCTGTGGGAATCAATACGAAAAGTTGTGTCGGTTCTCTTTCATTTTTTGACCTCCACCGTGAATCTGCAAAATCACAAAAACCCAGAAACAGAAAAGATCCAGATCTCAAACACTTCTCAGCTCTCTCTCTCTCACATTGTCAGTAACGTTAAACTAGAAATAGAGCAGCTCAAACCACTTTGCAATCCCCATGGTGGGAGCCATCCTCAATAACATCAACACCCATCTCGATGCCCACACCGTCTCCATCATCATCCGCCATAGCGAATCAAAACTCGTCTTCGTCAACCACTTCCTTGCCTTTCTGATCCTGAAAGCCCTATCCCTCTTCCCACCATAGCTCCCTCGTCCACAACTCGTCCTCATCACCGATCATCCAGACGACGAGTCAATTCTAAGCATCGATCATTCAAATTTGACGGCACCAAAAATCATTAACTTCGTCGAACTTCAATATAATATCAATTTCGCAAAACCCGAAAATGAGCATCCAAAATCTCGGCCCGTGGTTAGATCTCCTCGATGAGCACGACGTCGTTTCTGGACAAGCAGATAATGGATATGTCGCAGGGATCGACACAGCAGTAGCACCAAAGCGACCACTTCATTTACCTGATCAAGATGAACACCAACGCTAACAACAGCCACCGCAAAGATGGCGGAGGAGAAAAAGAGCATCAGGTCGGCGGTGCCAGCCATGGAAATGGGATCTCCAAGGAGTATCAGGAGATGCTTCCCAGCTACGATTTCCAGCCGATTCGCCCCGTCGTCGGTGCTTTTTCTCCGTCGTAGAGTTTAGATGTTGCGCCCAATCTCGGAGGAGGAGAAATGACTAGGGCTTGGAACTCTGGCGAGTCCAAGTCGAAAACTGCATCTTCAATCAGAAAAGTAAAACTACCTCTAGTGGATCAACCTCCAAACCACCAACGTGGTCTACTCCCCAAACTCAACTCGCCCGTGTCTTTTGTACGTGTCCTAAACTTGGACCCAAAGCCAGACCACTACGATCTCAGTCGGGTTCAACTTTCCCGACAAGCCCCGTCGTTTCCCCGATGAAATTGAAGGCGGATAAGTCCATTGCAAAACTCCGTTGAGTTTCAGAGAAATTGAGATAGATCGATTTTCAGTTTTTTGCAAAAAACCGAATTGATTGAAACCAAGTTGTGAATTGTTTATGTTGGTTCCCCAATTCAAGCTGAAGCTTTCTCTGAAGGCTTCCTCGTTTCAATTCAAGTTATTGAGCATGGCAAAAGAGATTAAGCCAGTAGAAAAACTGGGTATCTATCATGAAAAATCAGCTTCATGAGCATCACTCATGTCAATCAGCTTCAAAAGAAAGAAAAATCAACTTCATGGCATTATTCCCTTGTTTGTCATCTGCCAAAAGAAAGAAAAGTAAAGAGAAAGCAAAAGGGAGGCACATGGGGACACTGCAAAAGCAAGAAATAAACACCCCACCAGAATGATGTAATTTATTTTTCCTATCTTTCGGAGACATGTATAACCCTATCAGAGGGTAATAAAAATAAAAATAAAAAATAAAAATAAAAAGGGCAAAGCCCAAAATAAATGTGATGGAATGTTCTGTGAAGGGCGAAGGCCCATAAACCCAAAATAGCACTAACCAGGTGACCAAAAGTACGCCTAGTACTACAAAAAATTATTCGGCAGCCTGCCGCTATTATCACCAACCAAGTGATCAAAAATACGCCTAGTACTCCAAAATTATTTTGCAGCCTACCGCTATTATCACCAACCAGATGATCAAAAGTACACCCAGTACTTCAAATTATACATGAGCATTACTCATGTCAATCATACATAAACATTCTTGAGCATTACTCATATCAATCATACATAAACATTCATGAGCATTACTCATGTCAACATTCATGAGCATCACTCATGTCAACATTCATGAGCATCACTCATGTCAACATCCATGAGCATCACTCATATCAATCAACATAAACATTCATAAGCATTACTTTTATTTACAGAGCTCTAGCTTCAAAAGCTTCATTTACAAAAGCTCTAGCTTCATAAGCTTCATTTACAGAGCTCCAGCTTCAAAATCTTCATTTACAGAGCTCTAGCTTCAAAAGCTTCATTTACAAAAGCTCTAGCTTCAAAAGCTTCATTTACAAAAGCTCTAGCTTCAAAAGCTTCATTTACAGAGCTCTAGCTTCAAAAGCTTCATTTACAAAGCTCCAACTTCAAAGCTTTACTTGCAAAGCTTTACCTACAAAGCTTCAGTGCAGGGTATACAAATACCGCCTCCGAACAACCGCCATTTCGGCCCATACATGGATTGAATTTCAAGTCTCCAGCCAAAAGCCTCTATTGATCGCAGACTTGGGGGACTACATTATGTACCATATATTGGGCCTCAACTGGACCTCGTGAAAAATACTTGGGGGACTTAGCCCATTATTTATGTATTGAGGAGCAAACCCTTATTCTATAAAATGGACTCCCTCACTTTCATTAGAGAGCACCCATTATTCATGTACTGAGGAGCGATCCCTTATTTTATAAAATGGACTCTCTCACCATCGTTAAAGAGCATCGCCGCCTGCTGAGCAACCGTCTCGCCGCGAGCATCACTCCTGACCCATCACTTATGTATTAAGGAGCAAGCCCTTATTATATAAAAGAGACTCCCCTCACCATCATTAGAGAGCATCGCCGCCTGCTGAGCAACTGCCTCGCCGCGAACATCACTCCTAACCTATCACATATGTATTAAGGAGTGAGCCCTTATTTTATAAAAGAGACTCCATCACCATCATTAGAGAGCAACCGCCTCGCCGCGAGCACCAACTTTAGCCCATCATTTTTTGTATTGAGGAGCGAGCCCTTACTCTATAAAAAAGACTCCCTCACCTTCAACGCCATAAGCCGAGCCAACCAAGGCAACATAAGCCACAAGCAGAGCAGCCTCACAACATATGCTACTTCTAGTTGAACATCATTTCACTTTGAGCACCACCTCATATCAAGTATCAGTTCAAGACGACATCTAGTTACTTTAGCTCACACATGGACTAAATTTCAAGTCTCCAGCCAAAAGACTCTCTTGATTGAAGACTTGGGGGACTACTGTTTATACCATACTTAGGGCCTTCATATTACTAGTAAAAAAAACACTTTGCGCGACGTACGTACATTCAGTGTTCCACCAATCAACATTATGTAAATTTTTCAAATAATCTTTTATAGATGGTGAAAAGAAATCCGCTGCACTCTTCAATTATTCATTCATAGTTACGGATGGTAAACGTCTAAAAGAAAATTTTGCTACAACAACATGTAATCCTCTATAGTTTGGTTTCCAAAAACAATACCACAAAATCTGATACCTATTTCTGCTTTCAAAAACAACCCGGGAGGTATTCGTGCAAATAATCCTACTACAATGTTATATTTTTAAGAAAATTACCTGTGAAAGTCTGTTGCCCAATAGCACAATAGAAGACACCTCACTAGCAACTCCAACACCACCACCCATGGCAATTCCAACATGCGATGAAGCCAATGCTGCAACATCATTAATTCCATCACCAACCATTGCTACGACATTCTGATCCTTCTGAAGTTCCATTATGAACTTCTTTTTCGTCGGTTTAACACCAGATATCACCTGCAACAAACAGCATAAGCTGGTTCCTAAAATTAATTTCCATGGTAAGCAAAATAGTCAATCCATCTTCTAGGGTCATTTTAGAGTTCGGCAAACAATCAAGAGTATTTAGAATTGGTCCATGAACCAATAATCTGTTAATTGAGATCCCTAAATTTAACAAAATATGCGCCAAATGAGCCCTAAAAGTTTTCTAAGATTCTACATATCTTTAATGAATCTCTAGGATTTTCTTTTAAAGTCGTTTTGATGCCAAAAACCTTTGGAAAATAAGGCTCACTTTTGTAAGCCAAAGTCAAATTGGAGTGAAAGAAATAAGCATCTGTTGAAGTACCCCTAGATCTTCTTAGTCTCTCTAAGTTGCTTCTGTTTTCTACAAATTGTGCTACTTATAGAACTTCATTTTAGTGCTCAAGTAAGTCGAATCTGTCAAGCATTACTTCTCCATGTACATTGTTATTTATATCCTAAATAGTTCATCATGATCATAGACAGCACTCTATGCTGTCCTATATGAATCTAAATTTTCAATAATAGGATTCTAAATTCCCTTAACAATGGTCCAAGGCCAATGCCTATCAGCATTACACCTTTACAAGAAGCAAATTCACATTCAAATATGCAATGATACAAACTATTATATTCCATTATACCCTGTAATTACCTTTGAACCCATTCCAAAGTCCCAACAGAAACCCTAGCAAAATCAGGTGCTGGGTCAATTTTTTTTAGGGTAATTAACATAACACTAAGTATTACGATGACTGAACAGCAACACTGCTATATAGAGAAGTCCAATACAAGACATAAGTTTTTTTTTCTTTTTGTTTCAGAAATCAAGCGATAGATAATTCCTTCTCTTTGAGATTTCAAGTGATGCATATGAATTAAATTGATCAACGCAAACTAAAGATTCATTGAACAATCACATCTGCTATTACCTTAAATCTTTCATCTTTTCAAACTTGCACAATTGAAGGAAATTTCATATTTCTGTGCCCTGTGTGTGTAAGATAGAGAAAGAGAGGGAGAGAGGAAGAGAGAGAGAGAGTACCGTGAGATGAAGTCGAAGTTGGGAGAGTAGCGAAGGGTTTTTGCACATCAACCAGAGAGATGGCGAAAGAGAGAGTTGCAGATCGGAGAAGGAGATGGCGAATATGTGTGATTTAGGTTTCGATTTTTGTAAGAAAAATGATTATAAAGGGTAACACGCTACCAAAACCCACAAGTAAGAAACTCACAGATGGAGCTATCAAAAATCAAAACAAAACTGACCCACATGAAAAAAATCAAATCTAATGGTAATTATCTCATTCAACCCACATCAATCTGAGTCCCAAAAAACCCTAATTTCATAACCATAACAGCGAAACCAGCACGAAACGACTGATATCAAATCAAAACGACAGCAACCATATCCAGAAACAAAAAAAATCCAATCAGCAATTACCATCAATCTAATTAGACCGTATACTTACATGAACAAAATCGAGCGGCGGTCAGATAAATTGATGGGCGATTGGGCGGGAAAGCCTTGTGCGAGCTGAGCTGAGAAGGAGAGTCGGCTGGAGTGAAGGAGGATTAAGGTTTGGGTTGGGAAGAGAGAGAGGATGAGGAGGAAGGCTACGGGAAGAGAGAGACCGAGTGAGAGAGAGGGCGAGATGAGCGAGGGACAGTTCGGGTCTCGGAAATATTTGTCCAGGAAAATTTTAAAAAGAGCGCTTAATTTTTACAATTGCAGCGCCAAAATTATCGCAACTGGCGCGACGCAGGTATACATTTCGACGTAGCGCAAAGTCTTTTTGCACGACAATCACATTGTGGCGTCGCGCAAAGTTTTTTTTTAAAAAAATATTTCAAAATTTATTGAAAATGTGATTTTACTCTTTTCAAATTCATTTTTTTAACATAAAACCTACAATAATATATTTTTCTAACAAAAACCTGACCTAAAATACAATAATAATTAAATTTAAAGCTACTTAGTAAATATACATATCATTCAATTTCTTAAGTGTTATACGTACAAAATAAATAAATTTAAATCTACTTAATAAATATATATACCATTAAACTTGATGGGATACCACAAAATCTTATGTTATACTTAATGAAAGTATAAATAAACTCTAAGTGTTAGGGAATCTATCGTTTTGATTGGATACGCATTCTACGAAACTAATTTCAACGATCCAACTGTCAAACTTGTTTGTATATACTTCGAGATTGCATACGCCAAAAATTGCAAAAAACAACATTCAGAGGTCAAGTAACAAGACAAAACTTTTCGACGGTTATAAACGAAAAATCACTATTTAACTGTTATTTTAACTCCGATTTTGATGATTTTTTATAACTACACTCCTTAACCCTATATGAATTCAACGAACTAATTCGATCTTCAATTTAATATATTTACACAAGTGGATACCACAAAATCTTATGTTATACTTGATGAAAGTATAAATAAACTGTAAATGTTAGTGAATCTATCGTTTTGATGGGATACGTATACTATAAAACTAATTTCAACGATCCAACCGTCAAACTTGTTTGTATATACTTCGAGATTGTATACGCCAAAAATCACATAAAACAAACATTCAGATGTCAAGTAACGGGACAAAACTTTTCGACGGTTATAAACGAAAAATCATAATTTAACGGTTATTTTAACTCTGATTTTGATGATTTTTTACAACTACACTCCTTGACCCTATATGAATACAATGAACTAATTCGATCTGCGATTTAATATATTTACACTAGTGGATGAAAGTATAAATAAACTCTAAATGTTAGGGAATCTATTGTTTTGATAAGATACGCATTGTACGAAACTAATTTCAACAATCCAACCGTCAAACTTGTTTGTATATACTTTGAAATCGTATATACCAAAAATCGCAAAAAACGAACGTTCAGATATCAAGTAACGGGAAAAGTCTTTTCGACGGCTATAAACGAAAAATCACAATTTAACGGTTGTTTTAACTCTGATTTTGATGAGCTTTTACAGCTACACTCTTTAACCCTATATGAATACAATGAACTAATTCGATCGTCAATTTAAAACATTTACAATAGTGGATACCACAAAATCTTATGTTATAGTTGATGAAAGTATTAATAAATTCCAAGTGTTAGTGAATTTATCGTTTTGATGGGAAACGCATTGTACGAAACTAGTTTGAACGATCCAACCGTCAAACTTATTTGTATATGCTTCAAGATCGCATACGCTAAAAATCGAAAAAAAAAAACATTCAGAGATCAAGCAACGGGACAAAACTTTTCGACGATTATAATAAAAAAAACACGATTTAACGATTATTTTAACTCTGATTTTGATGATTTTTTACAGTTACACTCTTTAACTCTATATGAATACAATGAACCAATTCGATCATCAATTGAAAACATTTACATAGGTGGATACAGTGCATTTTTTACAGAAAATGTGGCGTTGCGCAAACTGTTTTCTACGAAACTAATTTTAACGATCCAACCGTCAAACTTGTTTGTATATACTTCGAGATTGTATATGCCAAAAATCACAAAGAACAAACATCCAGAGGTCAAGTAACGGGACAAAACTTTTCGACAGTTATAAACGAAAAATCATAATTTAACGGTTATTTTAACTCTGATTTTGATGATTTTTTACAACTACACTCCTTGACCCTATATGAATACAATGAACTAATTCGATATTTGATTTAATATATTTACACTAGTGGATACCACAAAATTTTATGTTATACTTAATGAAAGTATAAATAAACTCTGAATGTTAGGGAATCTATCGTTTTGATGAGATACGCATTGTACGAAACTAATTTCAACAATCCAACCGTCAAACTTGTTTGCATATACCAAAAATCACAAAAAACGAACGTTCAGATATCAAGTAACGGGACAAACCTTTTCGACGACTATAAATGAAAAATCACAATTTAACGGTTGTTTTAACTCTGATTTTGATGAGTTTTTACAGCAACACTCTTTAACCCTATATGAATACAATGAACTAATTTGATCGTCAATTTAAAACATTTACACTAGTAGATACCACAAAAGAAAAAGCTAATGCAAGAACCCAAAAAAAAAAAAAAAAACAAACAAAAAGACTTTGCACGACGTAGGTACCTCTACGTCGTGCAAAACGGCTTTGCGCGACGCAGTTGTATCTACGTCGCGCAAAGTCTCTTGTTTTTTTTTGGCCCTTTTGCTTATAAGTAGAAAATTGATGGGAAATGCATTGTACAAAACTAGTTTGAATGATCCAACCGTCAAACTTATTTGTATATGCTTCGAGATCGCATACATTAAAAATCGAAAAAAAAAACATTCAGAGATCAAGTAACGGGACAAAACTTTTTGACGATTATAATCGAAAAATCACGATTTAACATTTATTTTAACTCCGATTTTGATGATTTTTTACAATTACACTCTTTAACCCTATATGAATACAATGAACCAATTCGATCATCAATTTAAAATATTTACACAAGTGGATACCACAAAAAAAAAAAGGCAATGCAAGAACCCAAAAAAAAAAAAAAAAGAGTTTGCACGACGTCGGTACCTATGCGTCGCGCAAAACATCTTTGCGCGATGTAGTTGTACCTACGTCGCGCAAAGTCTTTTTTTTTTTTTTTGGCCCTTTTACTTTTAAGTAAAAAATAAATAAATGAAAATGTACTTAGTAAATACATATACTATTGATTTTGATGGGAAACACATTGTACGAAACTAGTTTGAACGATCCAACCGTCAAACTTATTTGTATATGCTTCAAGATCGCATACGCTAAAAATCGAAAAGAAAAAACATTTAGAGATCAAGTAACGGGACAAAACTTTTCGACGATTATAATAAAACAATCACGATTTAACAGTTATTTTAACTCTGATTTTGATGATTTTTTTAAGTTACACTCTTTAACTCTATATGAATACAATGAACCAATTCGATCATCAATTTAAAACATTTACACAAGTGGATACAGTGCATTTTTTACAGAAAATGTGGCGTCGCGCAAACTGTTTTCTACGAAACTAATTTTAACGATCAAACCGTCAAACTTGTTTGTATATACTTCGAGATTGTATACGCCAAAAATCACAAAAAACAAACATCCAGAGGTCAAGTAACGGGACAAAACTTTTCGACAGTTATAAACGAAAAATCATAATTTAACGGTTTTTTTAACTCTGATTTTGATGATTTTTTACAACTACACTCCTTAACCCTATATGAATACAATGAACTAATTCGATATTTGATTTAATATATTTACACTAGTGGATATCACAAAATTTTATGTTATACTTAATGAAAGTATAAATAAACTCTAAATGTTAGGGAATCTATCGTTTTAATGAGATACTCATTGTACGAAACTAATTTCAACAATCCAACCGTCAAACTTGTTTGTATATACTTTGAGATCGCATATACCAAAAATCACAAAAAACGAACGTTCAGATATCAAGTAACAGGACAAACCTTTTCGACGACTATAAACGAAAAATGACAATTTAACGGTTGTTTTAACTCTGATTTTGATGCGTTTTTACAGCTACACTCTTTAACCCTATATGAATACAATGAACTAATTCGATCGTCAATTTAAAACATTTACACTAGTATATACCACAAAAGAAAAAGCCAATGCAAGAACCCCAAAAAAAAAAAAAAAAAAAAAAAAAAAAAAAAGACTTTGCGCGACGTAGGTACCTCTGCATCGTGCAAAACGGCTTTGCGCGACGCAGTTGTACCAACGTCGCGCAAAGTCCTTTTTTTTTTTGGCCCTTTTGCTTATAAGTAGAAAATTGATGGGAAATGCATTGTACAAAACTAGTTTGAATGATCCAACCGTCAAACTTATTTGTATATGCTTCGAGATCGCATACGTTAAAAATCGAAAAAAAAAACATTCAGAGATCAAGTAACGGGACAACTTTTTGACGATTATAATCGAAAAATCACGATTTAACGGTTATTTAAACTCCGATTTTGATGATTTTTTACAATTACACTCTTTAACCCTATATGAATACAATGAACCAATTCGATTATCAATTTAAAACATTTACACAAGTGGATACCACAAAAAAAGAGGCAATGCAAGAACCCAAAAAAAAAAAAAAAAAAAAAAGATTTTGCGTGACGTATGTACCGATGGGTCGTGCAAAGTCTTTTGTTTTTTTTTTTGTCATTTTGCTTATAATTAGAAAATAAATAAATGAAAATGTACTTAGTAAATACATATCCTATTGATTTTGATGGGAAACGCATTGTACGAAACTAATTTGAACGATTAAACCGTCAAACTTGTTTGTATATGCTTCGAGATCGTATACCCCAAAAATCGCAAAAAAGAAACATTCAGAGATTAAGTAATGAGACAAAACTTTTCAACGGTTATAAACGAAAAATCACGATTTAACGGTTATTTTAACTCCGATTTTGATGATTTTTTTACATTTACACTTGTTAACCCTATATGAATACAATAAACTAATTTGATCGTCAATTTAAAACATTTACACAAGTGGATACAACAAAAGAAAAAGGCAATGCAAGAACCAAAAAAAAAAAAAAAAAAAAAGACTTTGCGCGACTTAGGTGCACGTACGTCGCGCAAAGTTGTTTTGAGCGACGCCAATATTCGTCGTGCAAAGTCTGCGTCACGCAAAGATGTTTTGCGCGACGCCATCATTCGTCGCTCAAAGTGCCATCGCGCAAAGGCTATTTGCGCGACGTTTTGTGTTTTACGTCGCGCAAACATGTTTTTCTACTAGTGTTAGATCTCGTATAAATACTCGGGGGACTCAAATGTAATTATATAATAAAGGAAGGGGCAAATATGTAATAAGTGATGAGCCCTTATTCTATAAAAGGGACTTCCCACCCTCACAATTGAGGAGAACCTCACATCCCCTCTCATATTCAAAGAAGCTCATCCTCACATAAGGAAGCTCTCTCTCCCTCTCAATCCTCTCACAAACAGAGAAATACAATATCAGTGTGAACGTAGCCCAAACATTGGGGGTTAACCACGATACATCTTGTGTTCTTTACATTTCTTGCAGATTCACAGTCAGATTTATGTTGTTCCAAGACCTCTCCGGTTTTGTGCATCAACAATTTATATATATTTTTTACAATCATTATAAATTAGCACATGTTCTTAATTAAGTAGTATCTATTAAGTTTGATTCCCTTGCTTAGTCCAACTTTAGACTTTATCATCAATTTAATTCTTGTTAAATAAGTATATACCAACTCAGTCATGCACTTGGTCAGTTGGTTGTGTAATCCGCAAGAAGGAGGGCTAAAGTCTATGAAAACTTGAACATGCATGATTAATCTTTCTTTGATGCTACAAAAGTTTTTGACATTGTCCAAAAATTAGTTACGTGATGTGTTGTGCAGCTTGTGCTCGTCTCTCCCTTGTTTTTTACTCTTAAGATTTTTGTATTAATACCAAAGTATTATTCCACCCTATTTTGTAGGAAAAAAATTTGCATAGCATGAGTATATTGTTACGGTGGCATTTGGTGCCAATAAAATAAAGACATGTGTAAATTCTTTGAACAAAGGTACTTATTTCATTGCTACGGTATACCCGTATTGTGTAAGTTGTTCTCCTTTTATATAAGTGATGTACTCCTAATTGGATTTTGGAGTACAACGATATATTTTACACTAAGAGAAAGAAGGAGTTCGGTTAAGTCACACAATGAGTAACTTAATTGGACTGAACTAATCAAGATTTGTTTAATTAACATTTTATTCAAAAAGGACTTCTCTTGTTGATCTCTTACATGTTCCAAGTGATGATACATGTAACAACTAACGAAAATTCGAACTTAAATATCTTTAAATACATATTAAGAAGAAAAATATTACTAGATTAAAATTAATTGATATATATATATATTCCGTATTTA
Organism: Malus sylvestris; assembly: GCF_916048215.2. Taxonomy (NCBI): domain Eukaryota; kingdom Viridiplantae; phylum Streptophyta; class Magnoliopsida; order Rosales; family Rosaceae; genus Malus; species Malus sylvestris. The sequence continues at coordinate 1,975,386 of NC_062262.1, forward strand.
ATATCAGTACGCAGACAATATTTAAAAAAAAAAAATCAACTGCATAGTTTGTTCGTAGTCACGCATATATATACATATTTTTATTCATGGAGCTTGGAAGGGAACAATGGTTTCTTATAATGTTCACACATGTAAGCTAATTAGACCATTACATATGTGCTCACATACTATATATATATAGGAAATTACAGATCGAACTAAGTAATGATCAAGGGCGGAACCAGAAAATTTTCGGCTAGTGGGCTACCTAAGAACTATAAAAAGTTGGTTTTTAAAAAATGATTATAAGTTAATCTTATAAGCAAAGCTCGTCAAATTATTCTATGTTCATCAACCTTTAATATGACAAATATATACATAAATAAACAGAAAAATGTTAACACACTGTATAACTTTTTTAAATAGATAAAAATCATTCATAAAATAATTCAAAAATTGAAACATGCAACGAGTTGCTTTTGAAAATAATTAAAAGCACTATTAAAGTAAGTAATTATTGTCACGATTAACCATAAATGGATAGCTTATGAAGTGTATATATAATAGATTTTGTTATTTAGGAAATAAATAGTACTGGTTAATAAAGTAAATAAATAAAAAGGATACATGGGTTAATAGCGAAATGAATATAAAAATAAATGAAATATAAGAAATAATTGGTTTGTACCCATAAGAGCTACCTAGGCTATAGCCCAAGATATTCTTGTACTTGGCTCCGCCCATGGTAATGATGAACTTATTATCCCAAAAACCATTGTATGGAAAAAATGCACGGTTATCCCATAAAAACCGGATGGACATGCATGCAAATGTGGAGTAGTTGCGGTATAGCTATGGCTTTTCTATTTTTGTTGAAGACTCAGTCACTGTCTCCAACTCCATCGCATATTGTTCATATTCCTGACCTTTTCACTAACAATTTGTCCAGAATAATTTGTCTGTCACGGCACTCAAAGCTACAAAATGCACGCAACGAACTGCAATCTCGCATATATAACAAGTTAATATTTCACTGATTAAATTATAATTATCATATTTGTTAGTATTACGCACATTTTGGGTAGACAATTTATGTATTATCATCATGTTTTAGCTCTCTTTTTTTTCAAGCAGAAACTTGATTAATTTCCATGTATTAATTGTGTATACCAAGGAAAACATTTGTTGCACCGATTTCCTCATATTTTCTCAGCAACCAAACACAACAATCATTCAACAATCATTTTCAAACAAGCACCCAATCTTCCCTCAACATTTCTCAGAACCTATGCTACGGATATAAATATAAATATAAATATATATATGTATATATATATATATAGAGAGAGAGAGAGAGAGAGAGGCGGAGCTACATACGCGGTCAATGGCGCCGGCATCGAATATTACCCTCATGCTTAAGCAAGGGTCTTTTTAAGTTTCAACACCCTAAATTAAATCCTAATTTCGCCACAGTTTGAAAATATAAATACACAGTTTGAATTTTTATGTGAGAGTTGAAAAAAAAAAATTCTACAACATATATGTGTATGTTCCCATTAATTTTCATTTAGCTAAAGAACTAGATAAGTAAATCCTAAAAGAATAAGTAACTCTCAAAGACGCAATTACAATTGCACTTACGTACCTGTACATATAAATGTTGTCATTCTCATCAAGGATCTTCTTACAGTAGTTACATCTATCCAGGAAATTTCCAGTATGTCCTTGATCGTTCTCCTTCATATAGGGCAACGGCAATGTCATAATTGCCGACTGAGGTACATCATCGTCTTCGGTGAGAATCTTCGTCGGATGGCGTGGTGGCTTCATTTTCATCCGCAGCTTCGGTGGAGGCAACGGTTCATTGAGCACACTCATGTCGTCAAAGCTTGTGGAGGAACGAACCAAGCGCAAGCGTTTCCCTGGCATATTGGTGTAATTTACTTTTGGGCTTAGAGAGAAAAATATACTAGGGTTTGGCTTTTTAGTCTTTAGAGAAGATTGCTCTGGGGAGTTTGGTGTTGGAAATGGATTGTATTGGGAGGTATATATAATCACAGGGTCCTTCCAACTGTGATTATATATACATTTACATGTATTGTTAGATATGTACAGTGTAAGTTTCGTGTTAGATATCGGTTGCGAATTTGGTAGGTTTCATTTAATTAAGAGTTGTGATCTCCATAGGTCAAACTTACTAACTGTACATAAAACTGTAAGTGTTAATTTTGTTAAAACTAATAACCGTGGTCAAACAATACAAACTAATAAACGATCCAAGGTTTTGTTTTTGAAAGGTTAGTATTATAGGTTGTAATTTTATTATTAGTCTAGAAATACACATTTGTACCCTTATTGTTTTTGCTTTTTCTACTACGATTCTCTCCCCTCTTTCCATCTCCTTCCATCATTTCTTCTCACATTATCTATTTTCTCTTTCTCTTTCTATAAAAAATTAATATAAGATGTTGACGTATCTTAAGCGTAACCGTTCAAATATGAGGGAAGGGAAGGAGAGGGAAAAAAATGAGAGAGAATCCTACTCCAATATTTAGTCAGTTCCCCACGCAAATCACAATCTCTTTGATAAGTTGGTGCGCAAGATATTCAATTTTGTATATTTTTTTAATTGGCAGTAACACGCTCACAATATTACAATTCTCTTATCAAGAAACCTCATTGATTTCTGGCTAACAAAATACGTAGTTAAGCATTAATTATCACACTATTTAGTACTACAATTTAATGGTATTCTTTTTTACTTTCAAGCAGTAAATTTAAGGTTCGACACATGAATAGTGTAGAACAATCCCCCTCCTTTTATTTGTAAAAAATCGTTGTATAAAAACAACATAAATTATCACGGAAAAAGAATGTAAGTTCATTAAACATGTGAAAGTTTTTTACATGATGCGGATTGCCCTTGTTAAGCAAAAACATATTTTCTCGTGATATATGATTAGCACCAATATTCCTTCAATTTTTCTACAATTCAGAGGCTGGCCCAATTGTTGGGTACAACAATGTCTCAATAATACGTCTCTATTACCTCTAGCTATTTTTTTTCAGTCACAAAATTAACGTCATAGCTAAAGCCCATCATATTGAACAGACTTTTTTTGTGTGTGGCCTTTTTAGCCAAAATGGTCCATAATATCTGCATAACACATCATTTTAGTTCATGAGATTGTTCACCATCCATTATTTTGGTCATTCTATTAAAAACTCCATTTTCAAAGCTTTGTAACTCAATCGTTTCTTAACCAAATTCGACCCATAATATATCAAAATGAAGATAGGAAAGTGTAGAACAAAATTATACCTATTTGGAAGCCCAATGGTTGCCGGAGATGGCCATAAAATAGCCTGAAATGTGACTGTTCCACGAGAAAACTGGAAAACTGACCAGAAACTGGGTAAACTTTAAACGTTCATAACTTCTTCAATACTCAATGAAATTGAGTGATTCAAAAATAAAAATCATACTTCTCAACGAGAGGAAGAGAATGGTACCTTTCTTGAGAGCTAAATCTCTGTGGTTTGGCCGAAAAACTGCTCGAAAGTGGCTGTCTTGGTCTCGAGTTAGCCATTCTCGAGCCATTTTCGGGCCAACCCATGGTGAATTAGCCATCAAGAAGGTACCATTCTCTTTTTTATCATTGAGAATTATGATTTTAGTTTTTGAATCACTCGATTTCGTTGAGTATTGAAGAAGTTATGAATGTTTAAAGTTTACCGAATTTTCCTGCGGACCAGTCACCGTTCAGGCTATTTTCTGGCCATCTCTGGCAACCATTGGGGTTCCAAATAGGTATAATCTTGTTCTAAACTTTACTATCTTCATTTTGATATATTATAGGTCGAATTTGGTTAAGAAACGATTGAGTTGCGAAGTTTTGAAAATTGTCCAAACTTCCGGCCAAGAACTCCTAGACACTTAACAAAGTTTTTAACGGAATAACCAAAATAATGGATGGTGGACAATCTCATGGACTATTTCTATTGATTTTCAATTGTAGGAACCAAAGTGATGTGTTATGCAAATCTCAAGGACCATTTTGGCTAAAAAACCTTTTTTGTGAGACCCATAACAAGTTTTAATGATTTTGGTTTGCGTTTTCCCCAAGCATTTCCATTTCTCCAGAAGAGAGATAATTAAGAAGCATATTATCAAGGGTTAATTGGTACATTACTTTTGGTTATACAGGTTCTGTAACAACAACAACAAAGTCTTATCCTATTAAGTGGAGTCGGCTGTATAAATTCTAAAACTCTATTGCGCTCGGTTTGACATCAAATCTTCCGTTAGCTCCAAATATTTCATATCTTTTCTTATAGTCTCTTTCAAAGTATTCCTAAATCTTCCTCTACTCCTTTCGACTTGAGTCTTCTTTTCATAGTCGTGCCTGTAACATTTAAATGGGAAATGTATGTTCTATACATGTTACTAATTGAGTTGTAACGATTCTGGTCTCTACTCCATAATATAATACAAACTTCATATGCTCAAGTTGAATCAATCGATGAGAAAGTCATATTTGAGAAGATTTCTTACTCCCTCCAATCTAGGATCGTAAATAATTTATCAAGAGCTACCATATACTACTATTACTAATGTTCTTTTATTTTAAACGTGATTTTAATAAGCTCCTAATTAGGTTGCAGAAAACAAGACAATGTCATGCACATGCTATATATATTGATATCCTATTTGATCAATAGATGATATTTTTAATCTTTAATCTTTGCTATCGATAATGAGAAGTTCCCATAACTTACGAGGGCTTGTCGAGGGCATGCAACTGCCTCTCATTAATTAGCTGTTTGTTTCATATAATAGTGTCAACATAAAATTAATCTATATTAGAAGCATGAATGCACCAATATTTGCTATTGCGTGCCTTTTCTTTTTGAAACACAATTTGATCAACTGCGCGCTTGTTTTGTCATGGTTCATACTCCATGGCCTATAACTCACTTTCCTGGCCGTGTTAGTAGACACCAGTAGGCAGCAGCTCACGTGTGCATCGAATGGTTGTTTGAATCATTGAGAAGTTTCACGATGCTAATTTCGCATCTGTAATAATACACATACAACAAAGGAGCAGCCCAAAGCCTGCTCTCTTAATAGCAGAGAAAAGAAATGTTAAGAAGACTCTTAAAAGTGAGACTCTCCTTGAACTCTCCACCACCTTATGTTTTTGCACAATTCTCGTGCCAACATTGTAAAATATTATGGTAAAAACATAAAATGATAGACAGTTCATGAAGTGTCTCACTTTAAGAGAGTGTCTTTAGCAGTTATCTATAAGTATATGATTAATGCTAGGTAGACCTGTTCGTGGCAGGAATTTCCGTCGGGGATGTTCCCTGGCCGATGAGCACACAGCTCCCCGAGAGGTTGGCGCCGGTTGATGCTTTCTGTCGGGTTTCTGCTTCACTGATGGGCTTATCGAGCAAAGCTTGTCGGGCAAAGCTGAAAGAGAAGGACAGAGTTAACGTTGAAAGGTGCCTTCGTGGGGCCTTAGGTGTAGGCCTTAAGGCTCACAATCAAGATTAACTTTTAAGTGCTCAGGCGTGCCACTGCCATCTTCAGCATGGCAGATGTAAAGCGGATGTTGGGTTTTAGTTGTATATATATCCGAGAGACTATGTTAGTTATGACAGGTGCCTTTGTGGGGCCTTAGGTGTAGGCCTTGAGGCTTCCAGTCAATAACTAACTTAGTACTCGCACATATAATGTTCGTTTCATTGATTGTATGAGTCTTATAACCATTATACTTTTGATTACCTGAGCCCGAAGAGCAGAATGAATCCAAATAGGTGCCTTTGTAGAGCCTTAGATATAGGCCTTGAGGCTTCCCATCAGAACTCCTTCTATACTCAAACGTTCTATGGTAATCATAACATAATAGAAATAAAACTAAGGGATAGGTCGATTACTTGTGCCCCAAGTAACTTCGGACTTCTTGTTATCAAAGCTTGTCGTGGATGGGTTAAGTCCACATAAGGTTTTTTTTTATGCCTTGAGGCCAAGGACTTTTAAGTGATCAAATCTTACATGCACTGGCTTCGAACTCAGATCTGGTTTGAACTGTGAAGACATATTCAAATCGGATTCAAGCACTGAGAAAGCCTTTTAATAGTCATCTTACTAGAAATAACTTGAATACAACTTGAAGTATACAACATATTGCTAGGTTAATGAATGAAAAGACAGAAACAAAGAGGGTCGGGTAAGGCTAATCGTCTTGCAACTTCCTATCTTTGTGGTTTATCAAAGGGGTTGAGAGCTTTAGAAAAGGGGTAATGAGATGAGTTTACAGAAAGAAATCGATACTACAGCAGGTCTTTGACAAGGTAGCAGAGCTATTACAAAGGGTTTATCCCAAGAGGGATGAAGGCTTGGGCTGACTACAACTTCGTTTTTAAGGGAAATTTGGCTTTGAGCAGAGTTTGTGTTTGTATTTGTTTGCTTGATTGAGTGTCCTCAACTTTGATTTCTCTTTCTTCTTTTATAGACACTTTGGCTTGGCCTCCTGTAGCAGTAATCTTGCCTGAATGCGGTTTGAAGGATAGTGACTCATCAGCTATTTACTTGTACTGCCACTGTAAAGTACTTTTGGGCTGATTAGCTGGCTGGTCTATACCACTTGGTCTTTGAGTAGGTGAGCAAGTGGTGCAAATGACCTGCACCTAGTCGAGAAAGGCCTTTTCTGCCTTCTGGGCTTGGGTTGGACTTCGGGCTTCTCTCCTCTTTTTGGGCCAACTCTCCTTTGAGCCCAAAGTTTAAGTTTTAACCCAAACAAGACCAAATTGTTAGACCTTGGTCTCCTTATCATTACCCTAAGCATATACAAAGTTTATTTGATTGCCCAATATGGAAGGCACACTCCCAACAAATAGATTTAATAAATTTGTGAATGAAACCTTATAAGTAAAGTATTCAAATTAAGTAATGTCTTCTACTTAATGAGGATATAGCTAGGGTTCCCTACCATTACTATTTGAATTAACTTTTGGGTGAGACCATACCCTCGGTACATATTGTAGCAAATTCACTTTATATGTGCATATAATTATTTATTCTACCTTAATATGATCAATAAGTAGTTTTCCAGTATAATACATGAATTAATAATAACATGTGATGTTATATTACTATATAATAATTTCTCTTATAAAGAAATATTAATGCATAAAATCTGGTTGATTGGAGGAACAATTCTCTTATATATGAAGGAGAACTGACATAGCTTTTCATATCCATTCCCACATATTACCAAATGTTGATCCATAAAATCGGGCAGACCTTGAGTCCAAAGTATGGTGTGAGGACCATTGCGAGGGCACTCCGGTCAAAGGCAAAGTAAGCACCGAAAGGCATCGATGTGATACTCGTTGAATAGTAAATGTAATTAACCTTTTGAAAGGAGTAGAAGTTACCCTTTGGAGAGGCAAAATTGGAGCAGATTTCTTGAATTGGCCAAGATGGGAATGAATGCACTTAATGTGGTGTTGTCACTTGTCGCATGATTGGTCTCCAAGTTGGAGGGAAATCTCCCATTAGTTATAAGCAGCCGTGTGTCGTGGTTCTCACTTATTGTGAGGTTATTAAGTGTGCTTCGACATGGGTGCCTCAACAAGAACCCTTTGGCAAGTTCACAAGGCTTCCTAGTTGACCCATACTTGATGATTTTGGGGTTGATACAATATGTTACAAACAAGAAAGAGGAAAAATTATCACAGAAAATCTATATATGAAGAGATATGTTATTAAGTGTGGAATGACTTGTTTAGAGTGTCAATACCAACATCCTATCTTTATAGCTAATTATATTATATCAAATCTAAACAAAATTATTATTACATATGAGTTGTTTTACTCGCCTAATCCTTCATCATCCTCATTAAAGAAAGAAAAAAAGAAGGTAAATATCGCTAGTTGTGCTTCTAGGGATCCACATGCAGATGTAAAAAAGCCATATATAAATGTTCAAACATGCATGCCTATGGCCCTATACATCAAGCTAGGAGTCCAAACGTTCATAGCAAAAACTGGCATCATACATGCACACTATATTGGATAAGAAGGGTTGCAGACAGTGGCGAAGCCAGGATTTCTCGGGGGGAGGGGCGAACTTAAAAGAATGCAAGGTTAAATTTGGAGATAGTGTCTACGAATTGCTTCACGATAATTAGGTGGATAATCAATCATTCGACATCTATGTGCAGGGTCTGCAGGAAGATTAGCCAATATTTCATCCAAATCCAACTCAGTGGCTTCACTTTGTTGTGACCTACTTGGAATATTTGAAGGAGGATTTAAGCATTGTTTCTTATAGTATCGTTCCATTACGTAACTGTAAAATGGAAAGAAATAAAAATTCTTAGACTCTTAATCCTAAAGTAGACTATACTATTACTATAGTATGTATAATAACTAATCCAACCAACCAACAATTCAATTAATCAAAAGTACTAATAACCAATAACCATATTCGTATCAATTGGGTTAAATTTGTATCAATAATTTGTATCATAGAATCATAGAAGCATATCAAAAATTTGTATCAATAATTCGTATCAATTGGGTTAAATTTCTAATTCCCAATTCGTATCAATAATTTCATCCTAAAAAAAAATTTCATAATTTCTTATCAATAATCATAAAAGCATATGATTCACATCAATAATCAATAACCAATAACCATATTAATGCATTAGCATATAATTTCATACCAATTCAAGGAAATTTGTATTGAATAATTAATTAGGTTAGGGATTATACATTTAAGAATTAAAAATTTTACCTTTAGATGGTGATTGGTGGAAGGCCCTGTGCTGTGTTGATTGGTGGCTTGTTAGCTTGTAAAGGGACGTTGGCACTGGGATGTTGGGGAGCAGAAATTAAAGCTCTTGTCCTGTGTTGATTGGTGAAGAACCGCAGAAGGAACAAAAGCAAAGGGAACAGAACGGGTTGGGACTGACTAGGGTTTTGGGCGACACGCGGAAGCGGTCCCCATTTGTATTTTTTTTTAAATTCAAACATACAAAACGGCGCCATTTTGTATAACAATTTTTAAATTTTTTTAACCAGGCCCAAAACGACGTCGTTTTGGCCTGGTTTAAAAAAAATAAAAATAAACTGCAATCTGAGATTGCAGATTGCCCAGAAAAACAGAGGACTTGAACCAGCAATTTCCGGCGAGGCGCGCGCGAGGGGAGTGGCGAAGAGCTGGGTCCAGTGGTGTTTCCCGGCGAGGGGAGTGGCGGCCGCCACTCCTCGCCCTCACGTGGCTTCGCCACTGGTTGCAGACCCCCAACAGGGGGGAAAACATAAGTAGTAGACATGTAATTCTAGATTGGTGGCAGATGATCGGATATTACATGTTTTTTATTGTTTCCAACTGTATACATCGATTATATCCATAAGGATACCCTATCCATAATATACGGGAAATTCCATTAATCACCTCAAGTTGGTAATGTCAGCACCTTTTATGCTTTCAAAATTATGATATTGACAATCTTCTTCTGAAAAAATCAGCGAAAATAAACTATGCTATCAAGGAGAAATGCTGAGGAGATTCTATCAATGTGAAATCTTTGGCATTTTATGTTTTTTACACAATGTTTTATATTGTTGTTACGAAAATTGACGTTAAACTGTGAGGTGCCAAAGAATTCATAAAGAGTCCAATTTCCGAGAGATTTTTCAATGTGATCGGAGCACGAGGTGGTACATCACGTGTCTTTATACAAATTGTGAGATTTTTTTGTTTAAAATATTAATAAAATAAAAAGTAAAATTCCCATCACTTATATAATAACATGTGGTATACCACTTGTTTTACGGGCACAAGGAAAAAATTTCTCTTTTGAGAGAGTCCCCTTAACATTTCTCATATTTATAAGGAGTTGAGCCGTTCTTTATATTACCAATTAATTTTAGAGTATTGTTACTGACACTCCAAAAATCTCATTTTGCACTATTCACAAGAATCTCTTTAGCATTTCTCATATAAGAATATGTATCTAAAGTTTTTGCATTAGAGGAGAAAATAAAAAACACTCAAACCCACCACATTTTTTGGACTAAAATATAAGAATAGTCAAAGAATATTGTTGTGGCAGCATTATTACTTTATGCTTTGGACTGGAGGTATCTTAATGTTAAGGGATAATTTGTTTGAGGTCACAAAATATTTTTAACATTAGGATTGAGTCCATCAATACTTTATGCTTTTAAGGAGAGACCAAAAGAGAAAGTAGAGGTCAATGAGAAAATGTTTAGCAAGTAGTATTTACCTTAGTTCGAGAGAAAAATTGTTTTCATTGACATGAGATAAAGAGGAAAAAATTGTTTTTCTTGACTTGTGCTTAAAATTGAGATCATTAACTAATTATGAAATTATTGATTAACTTAAATCAAATCCCCTATAATTTTGATTCACAATTCCGGCTGTATTCATCTATTGCAAGCACAAGTAGTTGTTTTCAAAACAACCCTAACCGGTTTATGCGATTAAACAAAGGGCTTCTCAAAGATGAGAAATTTTTCAGTGTGTTCGGAATATGGCTTGTACACTAAGTGTCGTAATATAATTAGTTGAAAATCTTTTTTTGAATGTCCAACAAATATTACGCTAATACAAAACCGTGTTTTTAGCACATTAAAAAATCTCTCTTCCAAAAATATACTTTGCCTTTTCATCAAGTGCTTCATTTCGAGGCGACAGGAGCACTTTCCCGGCGTTTCCTCCCAACATCTGGAAAAACTCAATATTTTCTGTGGAGCCTCGAGACCTTCTTTGCCCTAAAATGACCTTATTTACTTGTTCACATTCACCACTATGCCCCTGCCTTCCAAATTCCAACTCTTCGTTTTTCTATTTTTGCACACTAAATAGAGCATGCATGAATTTCATCATCACTGTAATCCAACGATCCAAAGATAATTTGTAAGGTTGATGGATCCCACAATATTTATCCACCTCTCCTATAAATCCCTATAAATCTAGGTGCAACAATGCATGCAGCTGCTTGAAAATTTTAAAAGTTGTCTTAAAATTTGATAAAACATGTACATGCGCAGAACCCAAACAAATTGGATTTATCATCCATTGTAGAAATTATTGAAAGCCAATATATTTGTGCTCTTACAAATTTACCAATGAGAGACTTGCAAAATTTCGTTATCTGCTTCCCATGGAGATCCAAGTACAAAACATCTGGGAATCGATGTTAATTTGGACCTTAACCAAAGAAAAAAAGGTTTGGAGCTGCACTTTGTTCATTGATTATAGTGGCTTATATTCGAATCCAAATGACTAGTTTTTGTTTTTGTAATTTGAGTACATCGATATTTTTACACTAGGGGAGGGGAAGTTTAGCTAAGCCACACAATGGGCAACTTAATTTAGTATCGAATTTGCCATTTATGAGATCCAAATGACTAGTTAACTAGTTAATTTTAACTTGTTAAAGGAAACAATTACGTACAGTAGAACCTCGACAATATAATCAATACCCGATAAATTAAGAGAGCTACTAGATCCACCCCATTGTCTTATTTCGCCCTCCCCACCCCCCCCCCCCCACTTTATAATCCCACCACCTTAAAAAGTTAAAAAATTAAAATGCTATTTCCCCACCCACTATTATTCTCAAAATAACCTTTAATATATACATACATATGAAATTATAAAATTGTCTCTTAAAAAATATAAACAAATAATATGTAAATGAAAACCACTACAATTTGCAAATTCAAATGGAAACGACAAAGGTATCCAATTTCAAAAGAAATCGATAACGACAAATTTAAAAATACGATGGACAAATTCAAGTGACCCACACACAAATTATTCTTCTACCTTTTCAATGGAAACATAATCATTTACCTCTTCCGTAGAAGCGTCATCTTCCACCTCTTCAATGAAAAAGTCATCTTTTAAGTTCATTGATTTTTTTTTTTTACTTTTTTTTTTAATGAAAGGAGATGAAAATATGAGTTAGGGTTTAAGGTAGACAAATCATCTCCCATGCCCAATGGACAGATTTGTAATTAAAAAATTCATTAAAAGGTGGGTGGGAAGATAAGACATTAAAGTGGGAATAACATCACTCTAAATTAATAACCTCGATTAAATAAAAATTTTAAGCAGTCCCGACTTATAATAATGTGCTAAATTAATAATTCGCAAAATATATAAGATAATACATTATAAAAATCATATAGGTCCCACATATAAATAAATAATTTCCTGTTACATAGTGCTTATAGTTCGAATATGAGACCTTCCTAAAAATAACTTACATTGTTTGTTTCTTCTTGAAATTGATGTCACATTGGATCTCATCTTTACCTTTTCTCAACATGATAAGAAGCTCTAGTGTGGTTTTCTCATACTAGAACAAAAAAGCATTCAATGCCATCACCTCTTTTAGAGATACTCTGAAGACCGCTTGATCGTAAGGTTCTAAAAGACACTATGCACTAGTCGGGCGGCAGGCTGGGGCCTAGCGCCTAGGCGGCTAGGCAAGGTCTAGGCGGGTGCCTATGTGAACTAGGTTGATTTAATTAAATCTATTATATTTCGTGTAAATAAGTGTATGTTTATGCTTAAAATATATATGATTTCATCATAAACTAGAAATTAGAATGACATATCTATTATGAGCTATTGGAACATAATGAAAACCTGGGAACAAACATATTTTCTGTCTAGATGTGTGTTCATTTAAGTATTCAACAAGTCTCTTACAATTTATTGAAAAAATAAAATGCAAAATAAAAGTTATCTATTTTCTGTCTAAATGAGTTGCAACCTAGGCGAGTCTGGGCGGGTTAGGCGGGTGTCTAGGCAGTCTAGACGGGCGCCTCCGTAGGTCTAGGTGCCCTTTCTTAATTTTCAAATGTCTAGGCATTAATTGGGGCGATGACCAACCACCTAGCGCCTAGACGGGTATTTTTAGAACAATATTAATTAGTATTGTCCCTTGATTCACTTCCAAGTTAAATTTTTTTGACACGCACAGTTGTAATTGTTTTTTAGTGTTACTTGGGTTATCTTTGTTGTACTCACACAATGCTTTACGCATTTCATCCGTCATTGTTGATTTCTTTACACTGTTGAGAAGCCATTGTTGTACGTATGTGTAGTATTACTATGACTTTTGTTTAGTTAAGTTTTTGCTTGGCTAAATGTTCATAAAATGGAATAATGCAATACATTGAACAATGCACAATCTATTTTTGAGAAAATAAGTAGATTCATGAATTTTACTCGGTTAAACAATGTAGAATTGTTGATTCGTAAAAAGAGAAACTAAACATAATATACAGTGTTTAAGAAACTAAGGAATACATTGATAAATTAATAGGTTATTACTTAGTGTTTTTTTTTGTTTTTTTATTTTTATAAATCATTAATTTATTGATTTTAATATTTTCCTAAATTAAAATTTTTATTAATTTATAGAAGTTTAAATGTGAATTGTGATGGTAAAAATTGGGTTATTAGTCATTCCTTGGCTATTATGCATGATCCTAGTGCAGCCTTTATCTTTTCCAAATGCATTATTTAGGGAATTTTTGTACACTTAAATAATCATATTTCTCTTTTAAAAAAATCTTCCTCCTCTCCTAACCTCTTTATGAAATTTTTATAATGTTAATAATAATTTTTATTATTTATGATTTCACTTTGCGATGAGAAAAACACTAGAATATTTCATTTGTTGCTTGCCATAATTGTCATTGGCATACAAAATAAGTCATGAATATTTCAGTCTACATATAGTGGACTTGAACATGGTGGAACAATTGAATTATTTGTGGACTCGAACTGGTTTCAAATAACAAAACTACTCTTAAAAGTGAATACAATTAAGTCATGGTTTAACTTGACAGACCAAAATTTTGTGAGCGTATATCGCTATAAAGTTCCTCAATCAATGACGGATTGAAATCTAGATAAAATAGGGCGATATTGGAGGAAGGATATTGGGAGTAGAATTGAGGACTGAAAAGCAGTGAGTGGTCAGATATATGAGCACGGGTCGGATCAAATCATCGTAAGGGAATGTTATTCACTACGAAAGAACCTAAACGAAAATAAAAAGATAAAATAAAAGTAAGGCCTAATCGGATAAATGGTCCCCGTGGTGATAAGGTATTCGGATGATAGCCCATGTGGTAAAAACATTCGGATTTAAACCCATGTGGTCTAAGTCTGTTAGGATTTATGCCCTTCTGTTAAATAATGCTGACGTGGCTGCCAAATGTCTGCCACGTGGCAAACATATTTTTTTTAATTTTTTTTTTAAACTTGAATTTTTACAAAAAAAAAAAAAAAAACCCAGAAACTCCACCCGCCCTCCGCCCGTTCCCCCCCCCCCCCCCCCGACTTCTTCTCCTTCTTCTTCCCGCCGGAGCCCTCTCCCCGCGCGACCCTCCTCCCTCTCTTTCTTCCTTCTTCTTCTTCTTCCCGCCGGTCTCCCCGCGCGACTCCTCCCTCTCCCTCTTCCTTCTTCTTCTTCTTCTTCTTCTTCTTCTTCTTCTTCTTCCCGCCGGAGACCAGCTCCCCCCTCACCGGAGCCCTCTCCCCGCGCCCTCCTCCCTCTCCCTCTCCCTCTTCCTTCTTCTTCTTCTTGCAGATCTGGGTTTCTTTTTTTTTTTTTTTTTTTGTAAAAATTCAGGTTTAAAAAAAAATATTAAAAAATATTATTTTTGCCACGTGGCAGACATTTGGCAGCCACGTCAGCATTATTTAACAGAAGGACATAAATCCTAACAGACTTAGACCACAGGGGTTTAAATCCGAATTTTTTTACCACAGGGGCTATCATCCGAATACCTTATGACCACGGGGACCATTTATCCAATTAGGCCTAAAAGTAATGCATGCTAGGTAGAGTAAATTTTAAATTAAATTTACATGAAAATCATGTGATGTCTCACCAATAGGAAATAAACAAGTTAACCAACACTTAAGTAATAATTCAATCGTCAACAACTACGTCATAAATATGATTTACAAAATATAGTTTAAATATATGATCTTCCTAGCATTAAAAAAAAAAAAGGAAAGGAGCGAGGTGCATCTCATGTCAAATCACCGAGCAATGAATATTCACCACGAAAGAAGAATCTGAAAGAGAAGGAATAATCTTCACATCCTCCAGCTCTAGTATAGCCAATTTTTCTTTTGGATTGTGCTATTCACACACTCATTTTTACTTTTCACACACCTTTATTAATTTTAGACCTTTGATATTCTTCAATTATTCGATCTGACGACCAAAAATTGAAAATAATGTGTAAGAAGTAAAAATAAGTGTGTAGAAAGCAGTGCCCTTTTTTTCACTGAGTGGGAGAACTTTCTTCTTTTCTCAATTTTTAACCTTCCTTCTTTTTTCTAATTTGTCCACTGATTCATTAGGATTGCCAAACAAATAAGTAAACATACCATTACTGCATGCTTATCGATTTAGTTGTTGGAAAGTTCTTGAGCGACACAACTGGTACCTTTTCAAAGTCTTCTGATCATGCTATAAAACTTCTACAGTACTACTCCAAATTAAGATTGTTCCAACATCATTCCTATCCATTATCCAGCATCCACATAAACACAAGAAGAGGAGAAAGAAATAAACGAAAACAAAAGAGGTAAAGTTTCGACTTTGTTTTATCTTCTTGGTCATTGTTTCGACTTTATATTCTCAGAGAAATAAATGAAGCATTAAAAATTAACTAAAAATAATGTAGCACTAAATGCAAATTAAGTAATGGAGGACAGTATAGTAAAAGCAGAAGATTAGATAGGCATCGTGGTTATACTATGGTCAAAGCTCCTTCTGTTTTTTGTGTATCTTTGTGCAAGCATGCAAACGGGATAATTGGCTCGCCTGGCTGCAACTAAATTCAATCTCAACGGGTCTCAATCACATAAAAACAGCAGACACGTGGCACACAGAACTTGAAACGCCTTGATGCGAAGTTATGCACCACCATCTCTCTCTCTCTGATATGAACCCTCCCACTCCAGATTTTTCAAGAAGATAAGAGAGAGTGAGAGAGAGAGAGAGGCGCTGTTAATTTCTTGAAATTGCATTAAGTTTAGATCTTCCTTGCATTTTGTTTCAGGTTAGTTCTTTAGCTTGTACAAATTAAAATGTAAAAACGAAGCTACGAATTTGGTTTTTATTTTTATGATTTATTTCTTCTTTTGCAGTTTTCGGTTGAAGGGTATCTTTTTTTTTAATTAGTTGAAAGCGATATACGTGGGGTTTTGCCCCCTTATTGTGGTGCAATTCAGTCAAATAGGAATATATTTATGTAGGAGAATATGGCGGGAACTGTGTCATCATCAACAATGGCGGGTGATTTTCTTTATATTTGTTTTTATTTTCATTTTTGTAACTCTTTTTGTTTAATTTTTGTTTTTGGTGAAGAATTCTTTTTGTTTTTTCAGTAGCATCTTTCTGGGGCCAAAAGATTCTCACTTTTGGTACTAGTGAATGAGTACTAGTGAACCATAGTATAATCTGAATTCTGAAAACTCTCTGAATATGCAGTTGATCAGCTGGAAAAAGACCACCATTGATTCAGCGGTTTAGAAAGCAGACTCTCTATTCACCAGAAGTCATATAAATTTTAAATAAATCCAAAAATTTTGAAAAGGTATAAATTCTTCGCAGCAGATTTGCTCCTCCTCCTCCTTCCCCTTTCGCTCACTTTCTATCATATAATATGAGATTTATTTTGTATCGTATAATATTTATCTGATAACTATATATACATCTCTCTGTAATGAATGCATCAGGATGTGGTGTTGTATTCTTATACACGTATACATGCTTGTTTATCAAATTACACACATGCAATGTACAGGTGCTTCCTTCAAGTTTTCAAAATTCCCAAAAAAGAGAAAGATTAAGTTCCTTTAGGTGATGCATGTTTGTGTGCTTTCAAGAATTTTCTCATTTTGTTGAAACCTCACATTAATAGTTGGCTGTCACTTGTGTGCCAAGTGATAGTACTACAAATTAGAATTTTCCTTGTAGAATTGTTTAACGTGTTAAATGAGTAATCTTTAGGTGTACTTGAAATATCAATACATGAACATGGTATTACAATTTCACTTAAATTATACCACGCGCTTTATTTTATTAATATATTCTTGAATCTAGAGACTTATATTGTAACCCAACCCATGCCTAGGAAAGCATGTCACAACAACCCTATCTCAATAGTATCCTTTTTTTTAGTTATAGTATAAGAAGAAAAGATTTGATAGCTCGTATATCTTTTACTAGAATGTATGTTTTGGTCAGTAAGGGTGTGCAGTGTACACTCTACAATCTATATGATACTGGTGGAGGCTAATTAATTGTTGGTATAATTTTTAATTAGTTTAAAGACCTTTAACATTTTTTTAACCTGGGCGCTTAACTGGACGGCACAACACTATACAAGCTTCTAACTGTAGACAGGACATTAGCAGAAGATATTTAATTAGTAAATATCTGCTTCCACCTTTTGACGGATACGCAAACCAATTTGGTGGTCAACAGAATTCTTCGGGGAAACCAAAAACTAGCTAGCGAGATAAATCCTTCAATATTTTCTTAATTTTCTTTTCGGAATCAATCCAATTTTTTTAATAATGGAAGAAGCAGGAGTTTGGTGAGACTTTTTTAACACTCGAGCAATCCTTACTCCTTACCCAAGTCCGTTTTAATATTAAATATGTCGGATTTTTTAGGTTTATATATTGCATGTCCGTACACTCACGTCTTTTACACATGCACGACTCGGGGATCCACAAATTGGGTTTTCTTTGGTGGTGAGAGCACCCCAATCTTGGCAGATCTTCTCTTCTGATTTAAAATGGCTTCGATCACCTGATAAAAAATCTCAATTCTCTCTTATATATATCCCTTTGTAGATAAATGTAAAAGAAGAGAGAGAGAGAGAGAGAGAGAGAGAGTGAGAGGTCGGTTGTGTTTGTACAGATATATCTATAATCTAATTAGTTTAACTTTACGTAGAGTGTCGATTTTGAGAGTGGGAGATGATTTGCAGAGTGTGGGAATGCTGGGTTTTCGGGAGTCATTTGTTGCACTTAACGAGGTCGAGAGTTCCAATAAACCCTAGTGGGTAGAGATAAAGGTAGATAATTTTAGAGAGAGAGGGTTTGGTTGGACTTTTCCAAGTTGGAATTTAGGGTTTGTCTCAGTGCAAAGACTGAATTGGAGCTCGACTTGTAGTTTAGTATGACACTCGTGTCTCTTTAATTTAGTTTATGGTGATGAAGATAGCAAACGCTATTTACAATTAGAAATATATATTTATATAACTATTGTGGTAGTACTTGATTCTGAAGAGTTCGAATGTGGTGTTAAGAGTCAGATCAGTCAGAGTTAGACCAGCCTAAAATGACCACTGCTAAAGGGGTGACAAACATATTTTTATATAATAATATAACTCGTTGCTTAATTTGTTTGTCATTGTTTTACACATAGAGTAAGGCTACCTACCCTAGCTACCTAGTTTATGCTAATTCATATAAGTATATCTTTTATCATTCTCAAGATTTTCTCTTTTCAGCCTCCTCCCCTCCTCTCTTCTCTCATCTTCTCAAAACTACATTCTTCTCTACACATGAAAATCTAGAGAGAGAGAAAGAGAGAGAGAAAGAGAGAGAGAGAGAATTGCTGCTTCACCAATCACTCTTTCAAACCCTAGCAATTTACAGTCTCCTGGGTAAACATCTATATCACTTGTTCTCCTCTCTGGCTTATGAACACCGCTAGCTATAGTTTTTGGGGTTTCTTTGAATGTTTATCATAACATTTTCCATTTCCTTGTGCAGGAGAAGTTTTTGAGTTTTTGGAGGAAGAATTTCAATCAAAGCAAAATGGGGTCCATGAATTCAAACAACTGGCTTTCCTTTCCTCTTTCTCCTACTAATTCTTCCTTGCCATCAGAACTTCACCCTTCTCACTCTCATCAATTCTCTCTAGGGTTAGTAAATGAGACCATGGACAACCCTTTCCAAAACCAAGGTAATTCTTTTTTCTTTTCATGCATATTTTCTGTCTGTTTTTTTCCTTTTTCTTCTCTCAATCTCTCTCTCTTCTCTATACTTTGTGAATTTATAGAGTGGAATATGATTAATACTCAAGGAAGCGATGAAGCTCCAAAGGTGGCTGATTTTCTTGGCGTGAGCAAATCCGAGAACCACTCAGATCTTGTAGCCTTCAACGATATTCAGGCCAACGATTCTGTCTCCGACTACTTATTCCCGATCAACAACATAGTCACTGTACAAAACACCGTTGTAGACAATTCTAGCAACTTTGATTTCCAAGAAAAATCCAACAGCCTCCAATCGTTGACCCTATCAATGGGAAGTGGCAAGGGTTCTTCAACATGTGAAACCGGCACCGACAATACCAGCATTACTACCGTGGAAGCTACCCCAAGGAGGACTTTGGACACATTCGGACAAAGAACATCTATTTATCGTGGTGTAACAAGGTCAATTTTTACATCCATTTATGTTTGCTTTATAGAACCTTGTTTTCTTGGTCACTAGGTGATTGAGGATTTGTGGCCATTCACTCTTAGATTTTATATAAAGAACTCAGATTAAAGCACATTTCTATTTATTTTCTCGGTCACTAGGCGATCGAGGTATTCTGGCCATTCACTCTTAGATTTTGTATCAAGAGCTCATATTAAAGCACATTTCTATCCATTTTCAACCCTTATATCAAATCTAAGAATAAGTGACAATGCATTCCTTGGTACCAGGTGACCAAGAGAACCTTTCTTTCCTTTTATACATTAACATAAATAATTTGCATCTGTAAATATACAAATAAAACAGGCATAGGTGGACAGGAAGGTATGAAGCTCATCTTTGGGATAATAGTTGCAGAAGGGAAGGACAATCCAGGAAGGGCCGCCAAGGTATTTATGCCCTATTCTCCTACCGCTAGGGTTTTCTGTGTTACATACGCCAAAGTATATTTTTACCCCAAATGTGTCACTGACCATCATTTCCTTGATCTTCATCATGGTCGTTGTTGTTTCGGGCGTGGTTTTTCCAGTCTACTTGGGTGAGTACAGATTCTAACTAGCTACAACTTGTTATTTAACATCCTGAATTCTTAAAGTTGATGGTTTTGAATGTTTTTTATATGAAAGCAATGTTTTTTTGGCTTATTTTAAACAGGTGGGTATGACAAAGAAGATAAAGCAGCTAGGGCTTATGACTTGGCTGCACTAAAGTACTGGGGAACATCTACTACTACAAATTTTCCAGTAAGTTTATTTATGCCATAAAAAAAAACGAATTAACGGTTGCCAATGTGATAAAAATAAAATAAAGGAAAGAAAACGAGAGTTGTGTTTATATTATATATGGCTCTTCGAGTAGTTTTATACTATTGCTGCAGATCAGTAACTATGAGAAAGAGGTGGAGGAGATGAAGAACATGACAAGACAAGAATTTGTGGCAGCCATTAGAAGGTAAATGAAACAGATAATGTATATTTCCCTAATTTACACATTTTTCTGTTTCAAGAATTTGTTTCTTTTGTACTAGAAGGTCTTAACTTTTCTTTTCATTTAATTAAACTTTCAGGAAAAGTAGTGGCTTTTCTAGGGGAGCGTCCATGTATCGCGGAGTTACAAGGTACACTAAACTAGCTAGCTAGGCACGCTTTGTCTCCATGTCTCTCTTCCTCTATCTCATTGCACGAAACAAAATCTTTGTTCAGGCATCACCAACACGGACGATGGCAAGCAAGGATTGGCAGAGTTGCCGGCAACAAAGATCTATACTTGGGAACTTTCAGTATGTCCATGCATACAATACAATTATTGCATTGTATTTATATCACACATATACAATTCCATATACATATACATATATGTATGAGTAATTCTACATAGACCAAATGTGATGTGTCATCAATAGGAAATTAGCATGTGTTAACCAACACTTCAGTGATAATTCATCTATCAACAATCATGGCGTACGATTTACAAAATATGGTTTAAATTGATGGCTTCCCAGACATTACCTTATATGTATATATATTATATATAGTTATAACATAAATATTCATATATAAGATTATGGGATCGATTAGAAAAATTAGTAGCCTCATTTTTGGTTGATAGGTACTTTTTTTTACTTATATAAATAGTAATACTTCTTGGTGTAAGATACTTTTTGAAGTAAATGTGGTATGTGACTTTGATCGATTGAACTCTATATAGGTACTGAGGAGGAGGCAGCTGAAGCTTACGACATAGCAGCAATAAAATTCCGAGGCCTAAACGCCGTAACCAACTTCGACATGAATCGATACGACGTGAAGAGCATTTTGGAAAGCAATACTCTCCCCATTGGAGGAGGGGCAGCAAAGCGTCTCAAAGAGGCTCAGGCCTTGGAATCTTCTAGAAAACGGGAAGAAATGATGGCTCTTGGCTCCACGTTTCACTATGCGGCTGCCGGAGCTGCCAGCCCATCAACCTCAGCCGTTCGTAATTTGCAAGCGTACTCTTTGTTGCAGCCTCAGTCAACCTTTGATCAAAATGTACAACAATCCCAGCCTCTACTGACTCTCCAAAACCATGACATTTCTCAGTACACCCACCATCATGACCCTTCTTCATACCAAAATTACATCCAAACCCAGCTTCAGTTGCACCAGACCCAGCAGCAATACCAGCCTACCCAGCAATTCTATAATAGTTATGGACTTCAGAGTACACACCCAGCTTTGCTTCAAGGTCTCATGGACATGGGTTCTTCTAGTGTGATGGATCACAACACCGGGAGCTCTAGTGGGAGCTATAGTGCTGGAGAGTATTTAGGAAATAATGGAATTGGGTTGGCTACAAATTCAACAGCAAACAATGGAGTGGGTTCAGCAGAAGAGCTTGCACTTGTGAAGGTTGATTATGATATGCCTAATGGAGGAGGGTATGGGTATTTTTACAATGTGGAGTGACTGAGGGTCGACATTGAGATTTTGTATGGGGAGATTAGTAATTTTGTGATCGGGAGGACTTAAGGATGGTTAGAGACAGTTTACTATTCCTTTTTTGAGTCTATATTTTGGGTGATTTTGAAGTAACAGGAGCTGATTTTCAATGCAAACACAAGGAGCTGGAGGACCTTTTATTTTGTTCTAGTATTTTGCTGTTGTTTTTTTGTCGATCTTTACATTGAAGTCTGACCATAAATTAATCCCGTTGTGGTAAAACTTGGTAGGATCAGTAGAATATGGGTGCAAGTTGAAACCCTAAATTTTGTGTGCGTAAGACCTATTGCGCAGCTGCTGATGTAATTCTCCTTGTGTTACCGGTAGGCCATTATTTCCATTTGAGTTTACTCCACCTTGTTTCAAATGCAAGTATTGTATATACGTATATCTTAACCTTCTCCACCGAATTATTGCATAATGTAGCGTGAGAATATGATGTAAAAATCAGTCTAACGTCGAAGAATAAAGAGACATTGCATGAGCTTGTAAGAAGTTCGGCTACTAATGACCATTTGTTTTAGGTGGAACTTCAACCTTTTCAATGGTATCAAAGTGGATTTTCTTACATGTGAAGCTAATGGCCGCATGTGTCCATGTATTAGGCTCAAAGATTAATCACCGCGGGAGAATTAGTTAAGAACATTGTACGGGTTTATAAGCGCACTTGCTACTCCCCTATTGCGAATTGGTTTCAGACTACAATCTCAATAATATTACTAAATTTCTAGAAAGACAAAACCAATAGAATAGATTACCACAATTGTTTGAGATAATTATATTGCGGACTGATTTCAGGATAAAATCTCACTCAATTGCACTTTATTCCAATTCTTAAGCAATTGTTGGTGTGGAGACCTTATATCATCACATGAATTTAAAAAAAAAAACCATATCAAATTAAAATCCAACATACATACACCTTTGTGTATAAATTAATAACGATTTAGAGTAAGAGAGAAAACTAACCCTCAAAAGGCTTTGGCGATAGCAGACCCTGATGCCCACAGAGGTACAAGATCAAGACGGATGACAACGATTTGCACTTAGTATAGATGATGAAGGAGAGAGGAAGAAGATGAATGTTGGAAAGGAGCTGAGTTTTCCAAGGCGATATTAGACCCACCTGAGTCGTTTCCTTTTCTTTTTATCTTTACGTTATGCAGGTGGAGAGGGAGGCAGAAAGGGAGGGGAGAGAGACATGAAATAAAAAGGGGTAATACTTGATGCATGTCAAAAAATTTGAGTTTTTTTTTTCTTTTTGTCAAGTTGTAGATAACATTCATAAAACAAGTCCAACAAAGACAAATTATAATATATAGAGCCCTAAAAAGGACCGGCATACAGAAAGAAGACGCCACTTATGCAATTAAAACATGAGTAAATAAAGTATGAATAAAGGTTCTTCTCTACCGCAATTACGTGTGGAGGATTTTCTATTTTCAATTGAAATTTGAGTTGTTGAATTTATTCTAATTTCATGAAAATCTAATTAGTGCAGTTTCATGAAATTTGAGTTGTTGTTAGATTTAGTCTAGTATTATAATCCATAATACTGTATATGCCGATTTACATTGTACCTACAACATAAATTGGTTAAGTTGTGATAAGGTAGAAAAAAATTAAGACACGAATTATAAGCATGAATAATAGGAACTAATACTTAATTCTAAAATAGAGAAGAAGATAAACCTATAATTAGTCCACTTGAAGTAGTATTTTTATTAAAAATTTCGATTTGCTTCTTAATAAAAGCACTTCTGTCCTCTGAGTCGAGGTCATTTTTAATAGGGAACTTTAACAAAAAGCTCCCGGTACTGTTCACTTTAACGAAAAACCATATTTTTACACTAAAAAGTCAATCCTGATACTATTCACTTTACCATTTATTTTGTCCTTATCATTAAAACTCAAATTTTTCAAATATTTTTCATTAGTTTTCATTTTTTAATAACAATGTCCAGAGGGCTTTTGGGTCCTTCTACACAATTAATTGGGCCTCAGGCAAACATTTAAAGGTCCAAATGTTCTTTTCAATTATTTTATGTTCTCCAAAAAAGAAAAAAAAAAGAAAAAAATCCTCACAATTTCTTGATAAAAATAAATAAATAAGTAAATAAATGGAAAAACTGCAATTTTTAAAGCGGCGAGTTCGAAAATACTCCGATGCTAGAAATCCATTAACCACTTCCCCAAGAAATGGAAGAACCATCAATTTAAAGAGGAGGGCAATTCGTACAGGCACAAGAAAAAAGCGATCCATCAATCGCTTCGTCGAAATTTGATAAATAGATATTTAATATTGTGTTTGGGCTTTCATTAATTTCACCGTTGAGGTAAGCTCTCTGCTGAAAGCTTCTAATTCATCCCTTATTTCTTTGTTCATCTGGGTCTTTTTTTGCTAGATTTATGTTTTTTTTTTCCTGTGAATTCGAACTGAAATTGGAATTACTGATTTAGAAGAAACAATTCGATGAATTTTTTTATTTGCGTGTATGTGTTGGTCCTGTTCTTGATTTGTTGTGTTTATTTTTGCTGTTACTGCGGTGAAAAAAGTTCATAGATTTCTGATTGTGGAGGACCCTTTGTGAATTTTATCTGAATTTGAATAATTTTTTATCTGGGTTTAGAGTTACATCTGTGATTTGTTGTTTATGTGGTGAAAAAATGGGTTGGCTTTATATTTTTTCATGGGACTTAATTTGTGTTTAATATTACAAAGAAGGGTGGAGGGATTTTGAGATTAGGGTAAGTTTTTAGGAATTGCTTTGGAGCTAAAGGTTGTTGCTTGAGAAATTAATAAGCTTTTCTGAGACCAGGTTTTGGGTTTTGAATTCTGCCCTTTTCTTTGTAGGAGTTTAAGATTAGGATCAATGGTTTTGCATAGGGAAAAACTTGATTTGTGGGTGAGATAGTATTGGGTTTTGTGGGATGTTCACCTTGCTTCGACGATGAATGTTACAGCGTGGTGTTATGTTAAAAGTAGGACGCTGGTGCAAAGAATATTGATTTGTTTGTCGTGAACGAAAGCCGGTGGTGCTGCTTTTTCTGCAGCTATAACTACCTGATTCTTTTAGTTTTCAGCTTGGTAGTATATTTGCTTATGATGCCCATATGTAGGCAAGTTTGTAATGTTCATCATGGTCTTGAAATTCTGGTACAACCCTCAGTTTTTTTGTGTCTTGCGTTCTTCACAGAATCAAAAGTTTGTTTTGTTTTTTTCAGATCCTTCAATTCTTATAGTTTTTTAGAAGAATTGTAGCATCAACTTTTGCATCGTTAGTTGACATTCCTCCTTGATGCATATCTATGTAGTATTTCTGCATTTGCTTTTAGCTCTAGAGATGTGCATCAAGGAAGATGGTAGTCTAATAATGGCGTAGAGCAAGTGTCACATATTTGTAAAAGCTTTACAATCATTTACCATTAAGAGTGTAAAGGAATGCATAATGTAAGCGAAGTGTCTGCCGTAACAGTTCTAATAGGATTTATTAACCTAAAATAGGAGCCTTTAACTAAAGTCTTGTTGTCGTTTTTCGTTGGTTAGTCATTTGACGGCATTGGACATCATCTATCCGTGTATTTATAGTTCTACCCAGTAATCCATACGAATTTTAACTTTAATAGTCTATCTCTGATCTAAAATTTGATATTTTGAGAAGTTTCTGGTGTCAGAGTATTGTTCTTTTGTCACCGTAAGATTGAACTTCAAGCTATTGTAGTTACTTTCTCTGGTAGCTGTTTTTCTAGTGGGTTTAGAAATGACCAACAACAACAACAACAACAACAACAACAACAAAGCCTTTTCCCACTAAGTGGGGTCGGCTATATGAATCCTAGAACGCCATTGCGCTCGGTTTTGTGTCATGCCCTCCGTTAGATCCAAGTACTCTAAGTCTTTTCTTAGAGTCTCTTCCAAAGTTTTCCTAGGTCTTCCTCTACCCCTTCGGCCCTGAACCTCTGTCCCGTAGTCACATCTTCGAACCGGACCGTCAGTCGGCCTTCTTTGCACATGTCCAAATCACCAGAGCCGATTTTCTCTCATCTTTCCTACAATTTCGGCTACTCCTACTTTACCTCGGATATCCTCATTCCCAATCTTATCCTTTCTCGTGTGCCCACACATCCCACGAAGCATCCTCATCTCCGCTACACCCATTTTGTGTACGTGTTGATGCTTCACCACCCAACATTCTCTGCCATACAACATCGCTGGCCTTATTGCCGTCCTATAAAATTTTCCCTTGAGCTTCAGTGGCCTACGACGGTCACACAACACGCCGGATGCACTCTTTCCATCCAGCTCGTATTCTATGGTTGAGATCTCCATCTAATTCTCCGTTCTCTTGCAAGATAGATCCTAGGTAACGAAAACGGTCGCTTTTTGTGATCTTCGCTAGATTGCTCCGGTCATTAGTGTGGATAAGTATATAAATGGATAGAGATAGGAAAGCAAACACAAGATGTACGTGGTTCACCCAGATTGGCTACGCCCACGGAATAGAAGAGTTCTCATTAATTGTGAAGGGTTTACACAAGTACATAGGTTCAAGCTCTCCTTTAGTGAGTACGAGTGAATGATTTAGTACAAATGACATTAGGAAATATTGTGGGATAATGATCTCGTAATCACGAAACTTCTAAGTATCGGAGTGTGGTGTCGTCTTGACTTGCCTTATCTGTCTCATAGGTAGATGTGGCATCTTCTCTGGAAGTACTCTTCCTCCATCCAGGGGTGGTATCTTTAACTGGTGGAGATGCACAAGGTAATGTATCAATTTCACTTGAAGCTTACTTGTAGTTTCAGGCTTGGTCAAGCGCGATACAAACCATGTAGTAGGAGTCCCCCAAGTCGCCGAGCTAGGGGGTCTGCTGAAAGAGGTGACAGACAAGGTAAGCAATCAGAGCTCCGACTGATTGTTCACCTTCTCCCCATCTTGCAGCAGCATGAAGGATAAAGAGAAGAAAAATGAGAAGAGATGATATGAGATACTTTTGCTTTTGAAGAAGTAACTTTCCACAGGCTTATTCTTGAACTGAGCTGGAGGGTTTTCTGGTTTCCTCCAGAGTATAAGGCCGACTGAAGAATTTGAGGGTCAAAACAAGTCCATCAAATCTAGAGTACGTTCCACCCTGCTGATATGGGATACTTTTGCTTTTGACAGAGTAATGGATGTATCGGCACGTGTGCTGTTACGCTTGTCTCCACATGCTTCCTTGTATCCTTCGCACTTGCCCTATTTGTTCCTCAAGCAGATGCGGAATCTTCCCTGGAAACATAAGATGATGAAGATGAGTACTCGAGAGCAATGCCAGGTAAGTAATCAGGTAAGGGGTTCCAGGCAGTCAGTTCCTGGCTGGAAGCTTGATTCCAAGTACTGACTGATTGCTCTCTTTCTCCTTGTCTTGCAGGTAAAAACAAGGCCAAAAGAAAAAACAGGGAAAAAGCATGATATGGGATACTCTTGCTTTTAACCCTGATGATATGAGATATTCTTGCTCTAGTATAGCTTGTTTGCAGAGGTATTATCGGGGGGAAAGAAAGCTGAATATTTCGAAAGGCTTTGTTGGGAGTGCCCTCTCAGATATGATGAAGGGTTGAGCATTTTTGCAGGTCTGCCTGTCCGTTGGGGATGGAGGTCGACATATATAGGAGTCTCCCTAACAACAAGTAGTAATGCTATTCCTTTACCCTGCTTGGTCATAGCACGGTAGTGGGAGCTGCCAGTTTCACATGTTTTAACTCTGTCAGAGCACTTTGAAAAAGTGGTCTGTGGTATCTGGCTCTCGAGATTCGGAGAACGATGCCTCTTCGATTTTTGAGAAAGCAATCATGCTGGGGGTCTGACTCTCGAGATTCGGAGAGCAGTGTCTCTTCGATTTTTGAGGAAGTAATCATGTTGGGAGTCTGGCTCTCGAGATTCGGAAGGCGGTGCCTCTTCGATTTTGGAGCAAGCAATCTTGTTGGGAGTGTTGTCTCGAATGTGAGTAAAGGTTGGACATGTTTGCTAGTCTACCTTGCCACGAAGCACAAAGGTTGACACACAGGGACTTTCCAATTATCCAGCAATGGTACTGTTCCTTTACCCTCTCTTCGATTTTGAGAAAGTAGTCATGTTGGGAGTCTGGCTCTCGAGATTCGGAAGACGGTGCCTCTTCGATTTTGGAGCAAGCAATCTTGTTGGGACTGTTTTCTCGAATGTGAGTAAAGGTTGGGCATGTTTGCTAGTCTACCTTGCCACGAAGCACAGAGGTTGACACACAGGGACTTTCCAATTATCCAGCAGTGGTACTGTTCCTTTACCCTTGTGGGTAATAATATGGTAGCTAGACCTTCAAAATTTATGTGTCTAAACTTTGTTAGTGCTGTTTCTTTGCTATTCTTTTACCTTTCTTGGTCAGAGCGATGTAGTGGGAGCTGCAAGCTTCACGTGCTCAACTTTGGCAGAGAACTTTGGCAAAGTGATCTGTGGTACCCATGAGTTATTGTTGCGTGTGGGAAGTGGGTGATTGAACAGTAAGATTCATGTGCTTTCTACTTCACCAGAAGTCTTCGACAAAATGCCCATAATTTCTGCAAAGCTGAGTGTGCGTGTGACAGGTGCTGACAAGGCTAGAAAAGTAGGTGCCTCTTCGATTTCTAAGATCGGCCCTCGTGGTCTCTGAGCAGCCCAGCTTTTGAGAAAGCGAGCGCCTCTTCGATTGATTCGGAGAACGGTGCCTCACCGATTTTTGAGAAAGCAATCATGCTGGGGGTCTGGCTCTCGAGATTCGGGGAGCAGTGTCTCTTCGATTTTTGAGAAAGTAATCATGTTGGGAGAGTGGCTCTCGAGATTCGGAGGGTGGTGCCTCTTCGATTTTGGAGCAAGCAATCTTGTTGGGAGTGTTTTCTCGAATGTGAGTAAAGGTTGGGCATGTTTGCTAGTCTACCTTGCCACGAAGCACAGAGGTTGACACACAGGGAAGTGGGTGATTGAACAGTAAGATTCATGTGTTTTCTACTTCCCCAGAAGTCTTTGACAGAATGCCCATAATTTCCGCAAAGCTGAGTGTGCGTGTGACAGGTGCTGACAAGGCTGGAAAAGTAGGTGCCTCTTCGATTTCTGAGATCGGCCCTCGTGGTCTCTAGGGAGCCCAGCTTTTGAGAAAGCGAGCGCCTCTTCGATTTCTGAGATCGGCCTTCGTGGTCTTTGAGCAGCCCAACTTTTGAGAAAGCAAACGGCTCTTCGATTTCTGAGATCAACCCTCGTGATCTCTAAGCAGCCCAACTTTTGAGAAAGCAAACGCCTCTTCGATTTCTGAGCAGGCGCCTCTTTGATTTCTGAAGCTCCGTCGAGTGCAGATTTTTATAGAGGCTGGCATTAAGTTCCAAAGCACACTTGAATCTCCACCAGTAGAAGCTTCATTCTTGCACTTCTAATATCTTGATTTGTCCGACCTCTTCTCTCTTCAACACCTTTGAAAATGTCTGGCCCCTCCGACCGTCGTTTTGACTTGAACCTTGTTGAAGAGGCAGCCCCGCCTTCTCCAGACAACATATGGCGCCCATCCTTCGTCTCCCCAACTGGTCCTCTTACCGTTGGGGATTCCGTGATGAAGAATGATATGACCGCTGCGGTGGTGGCCAGGAACCTTCTCACTCCCAAAGATAACAGACTACTTTCCAAACGGTCTGATGAGTTAGCTGTTAAGGATTCGCTGGCTCTCAGTGTTCAGTGTGCAGGTTCTGTGTCTAATATGGCCCAACGCCTATTTGCTCGAACCCGCCAAGTTGAATCATTGGCGGCTGAAGTGATGAGTCTCAAACAGGAGATTAGAGGGCTCAAGCATGAGAATAAACAGTTGCACCGGCTCGCACATGACTATGCTACAAACATGAAGAGGAAGCTTGACCAGATGAAGGAAACTGATGGTCAGGTTTTACTTGATCATCAGAGATTTGTGGGTTTGTTCCAAAGGCATTTATTGCCTTCGTCTTCTGGGGCTGTACCGCGTAATGAAGCTCCAAATGATCAACCTCTGATGCCTCCTCCTCCTAGGGTTCTGTCCAGTACTGAGGCTCCAAATGATCCCCCTCCGGTGCCTTCTCTTTCTGGGGCTCTACCGACTGCTGAGACTTCTCCTAAGCAACCTTTGTGAAGGCTCCCTCTTGTGTGTTTATTTTGACTCATGTATATGTACATATTTGTAGCTTATCGGGGATATCAATAAATAAGCTTTCCTTCATTTCAACGTATTGTGTTAAATACACCAAAGCCTTCTTCGCTAAGTTCTTTGAATTTTCTTTTGTTGAAGCTTGTATGTTGAAGCTTTCTGAGTGGAGCATGTAGGTTGGGGTAGTGTTCCCTTAATTTCCCGAGTGAGGAAAACTTCTTGGTTGGAGACTTGGAAAATCCAAGTCACTGAGTGGGATCGGCTATATGAATCTTAGAACGCCATTGTGCTCGATCCTGTGTCATGTCCTTCGTTAGATCCAAGTACTCTAAGTCTTTTCTTAGAGTCTCTTCCAAAGTTTTCCTAGGTCTTCCTCTACCCCTTCGGCCCTGAACCTCTGTCCCATAGTCGCATCTTCTAATCGGAGCGTCAGTAGGCCTTCTTTGCACATGTCCAAACCACCGTAACCGATTTTCTCTCATCTTTCCTTCAATTTCGGCTACTCCTACTTTACCCCGGATATCCTCATTCCTAATCTTATCCTTTCTCGTGTGCCCACACATCCAACGAAGCATCCTCATCTCCGCTACACCCATTTTGTGTACGTGTTGATGTTTCACCGCCCAACATTCTGTGCCATACAGCATCGCCGGCCTTATTGCCGTCCTATAAAATTTTCCCTTGAGCTTCAGTGGCATACGGCGGTCACACAACACGCCGGATGCACTCTTCCACTTCATCCATCCAGCTTGTATTCTATGGTTGAGATCTCCATCTAATTCTCCGTTCTTTTGCAAGATAGATCCTAGGTAACGAAAACGGTCGCTCTTTGGTATTTCTTGATCTCCGATCCTCACCCCTAACTCGTTTTGGCCTCCATTTGCACTGAACTTGCACTCCATATATTCTGTCTTTGATCGGCTTAGGCGAAGACCTTTAGATTCCAACACTTCTCTCCAAAGGTTAAGCTTTGCATTTACCCCTTCCTGAGTTTCATCTATCAACACTATATCGTCTGCGAAAAGCATACAGGTTTAGAAATGACCACATGGTACAAATTAATTCGGGGTAAATTTTGAAGAAACTCCCAAATTAAGAGCGTTGTCATCATGTAGTCCCAGCATACTTTTGATTGGTGTTTCCCAATTGCATGATTTGTATTTTTTTTTTTTTTTGTGGTCTGAATACTCCTATATACGGGCTTCTTTCACTGCCCAAACTATCATTGATTCGAAATTGTGCATCGTCAAATTGATTACAGTCAGGTCCATTGGCTATGATAACCTAAATTATTAGCTTACGCTCTCTCGTTTCATTTATATGATATTTCACTAGCTGAAATTTTCTACCATGTATCACTATGTTTGAGAAGTTGAACCATATTTTATGATCTTACTCTTTTTTCTGGGAACTAATATAAAGTTCTTTTATCAGGACACCAAGTGACAAAAGAGATGGTGAAGGCATACACGCAAGAGTACACATACAAGCACCCATGGGACCGGGTGACTTCCGCATCATGGAAAAAATTTGCTGATGCTGAAAACAAACGCACGCTATCACACATCCTTGAAGTTGACACTCTGAACCACAAGCTTGATCCCAACACAGGAAAGCTTTACACCACACGTGCTATCACTGTCCATGCGCCAGGACCATGGTTTGTCCGCAAAATTGTTCGCCAGGATGTCTGCCACTGCGTCGAGTCAACAGTTGTGGATGCGCAAGCACGATCAATGCAACTCACCACCAATAATATTAGCCTTGAAAAGTTCATAGAGGTGGAGGAGAAAATCAGGTATGATCCCCACCCAGAGAACCCAAATGGCTGGACATTATGCCGACAGGAGACTAGCATTCGAATCAAGCCGTTATCAGCATTGGCATCGATGGCGGAAAAGGTTGAACAAAGATGCGCTGAGAAGTTTGTGCAGAACAGTGCCAAGGGCAGAGAGGTCATGGAGAGGATATGCAAGTATCTTGAAGCTGAATCCAAAGGGATTTCTATCTAACCCGGACCGGACTTTTGTAGTGTTAGGTCATAGGGCTTGTGAACCCTCTCAAAGTAGAAAATAATAGAAGCCGGAAAGAGTGCAGAACCGAAAACTATTTTTTAACTGTTGAATCTCTCGTCGATCGAAATTTTGATACAGAATGCATCAGTTTTGCATTATACGTAGTTCATCTATTGTGCTCCCCTGTGTTGGATGACTTGCCCAGTTCTATATCCTTGTGCACAATCCAAAAGTTTTCTAATTGCCCTGTTTGAGGGAGCAGTTGAACGCGAAACCTCGAGTGCAAAAACCGTGCTAAAACTCCATTGCAGTTATTAACTGCCATTTTCGGCGTCTTTTTCTCTGTGACAACGATTATATTTTGAGTTCTGAAACTGATAAAACCATATGAAAACTTAAGGGCCTGTTTGGTACTCTACTTGAATACAACTTTTTTAACTCAAAAACAATTTTCAAGTTTTAGGCCTTAAAAATTTGTTTGGTAGGACTATTTTTAAAAACTGAACTCAAGACTAACTCAAAAATTTAGTATATTCTCTAAAAACATAAAAAGTAGGTTTTTAGAGTTTTTAAACCTAAACTAACTTCTTTTTTTTCTTTCCCTCCTCCCCTCTCACTCCAAATCTATCTTTCTATCGTTTCTTCTTTCTCTCTCCTTGTTTTTTTTGACTTTTTTCGTCTCTCCTCCAATCCACTATCTTCATTCCCTTGGTTCTCTCTCACTCATCTTCCTCTCTATCTTATCCAATCCTCTCTTCTTTCTCTTTCCTTCAATCATCTCTTACTTTCTTTTCTCATCTCTCCTGTTTCTCCCTCCTAGACCCCTCTTTTTAGATCTCTTTATCTAGTTTAAGTGATAAGATTTAAAACTTTTAAACCACAAACCAACCAAGTTTTTAAGTCTTAAAAAAAAAACTGTTTTCAAGAAATGTTTTAAGAAATGATAAAAATTTTCAAATAAGATACCAAACTGGCCCTGAATATTTACAACATGCATGAAAACACGATGGACCAGAAAGGAAGGGTAAGTAGATTTATGCATGGAAACCACATCAATACTTTACAATACAAGATCCACTGACATGTAATGGAAGAAAGAAATGCGATATAAACAGCGCGTAGACGCATTACGTAGATTAACCCGAACCATGTCCACCAAACCGGCACAGACTACAACTTAGAAAGACACGAGGCAACACATAAAGTTCTCCCAATCACAACAAATACAGAGTTCTTCAGAGTGCAGAGATGCCTAGATCGCCTTGGCACCCCAGTAGGTATAACATCATAAAACGGCAAGTGCTAAGATACCGCTGCAAACTCTGAAGCCATCTCGTGGATGAAAACAAGCATCAATTTCGAAAATGAAACTTCACTGCATCAGGCTTTAGATTTTATCGAGCTTCTCAGCTTTTACGACCGGGTTGGCTTTCGCAATAGCATCGCGTCCAGCAGTGCGATAATCGTAAGGGCAGTCATGTTTGTCTGAATAACGATGTACTGCACAAAATAGGTGACCACACCGACAATTGAACCCTGTTAATCCAACCCGCTTGTTGCAAGTGTTGCAACGTTTTGGGCCCTCCGGCTTTGGCTCACCAGACGACCCTGAACCAAAGGAAAATGATGGTTGCGAAGAGAGAGTTTTTGGCTCCACTGGATGGGGTTGAACATCCACAGTAGCAGCCGCAACAACAGGCTCATTTGCATTGATGCTTGATGTTCCGTTGACAATGCTTCCAAAGGATGATGCAGCAAGCTTCGCCTGCTCCTGTTTCAACATCATATCCTTGTGACACTTGGAACACATATTCATAGTAGCCGCGCTTCCAAAAAACCCACAGTTGTTTACACACAAAATAGGACCTTCAGGGGCTGCTTGGCATCCAGTCTCCTCGTGCTCCATTTTTTCAACTTACCTGCGAAAACCAACAATTAATGGGGTACAGCTTATTAAGAGTGAAAACTTACAAGTCCGCCACACACATGCAACCAAAACAACAAACACATGAAAAACTCAGCAAACACGCCACTTATAATGAAAATAATGCTCATGGTGCAATTTAATGCTGGTATATAAGCAATGAAAATACTAATTTTTTGTTTGAAAGGAAAACGTTATTAAGACTGCATACGATTCCATGTTACTTAATATCAAAGAACGTGAAGTCAGGGCATTTCATTATCTTTATAATTTGCACACAACAACTCATCTTTGAACAGAAAACGTTTAGATTTCAATCCAGAAAACCCGTATAACATCACTAACAACATCCAAAGATGTTAAACCTGTAAAAGGCTTATTGAATTTGCATCATATGAACATATGCTTGTAAGTTCAATAAGACATAAAAATAGAAAACCGCTAATTGAGCTATAAAAATCAGAAGCGAAATCTTTATTATAATCTGCGAACGGACATTCGTCATGCCAACAAGTATAGTAGTGAAGCTACATAAAACACCTATCAACCAACTGATAGCAATTACATACAAAAAATAAAATCTAATCATTATAGACCACCTGATTTGTGCCAAAGTTCAAACTCAACCTCAGATTTATGGCCAATTAGCACTTACAATCTACATAATACCGGACCTTTGACTCGCAAACTTTCACTAATCAATCATCCATATAAATAATCCACACCCCAAATTGCAAATTTGCAGAAAACCCATCGAAAACACCTGGAATCAACAAAAACAGGGTAATCAACACAAAAATCCCCAAATCCCAAATTTACAGAGAACCCCTAAAAAAACACTTCAAATCTACAAAAACCCAAACTTGGTCAGCTATACAAACACACATATACACATGCATACATCCAAAATTGCAAATTTGCAGAGAACCTTAAAAACACTAAAAATCAACAAACAAAAAAAAACCCCCAAATTTGGTCAGCTATATAAGCACATACACACACACATATATATACATGCACAGAAACCCTACCCTGTTAAAACAAATCTCTTGAAATTGAACCTACCGATTCACGAGCTCAGAATCGCATCGGACACGAAGTCCCTGTTCACCAAAAAACCAAGAATTACAATCAGAGAGTCAGTAACCGAATACGAAGATCAAAGGAAGCCCTCGATCAAAAGCAGAAAAATTGAACCAAACACAAAGAAATCAAGCAGTAATCAAAATTAGGGGATTTTCAAAACCCTAACCCTAGCAGATTTTGGATCGCCCGAGGAGAGAGAAAGCGAGAGCCAGCCAGAGAGAGAGAGTCGTGTTTCGCTATTTTTCCTGTGTGACGCTCCCGTGCAATTTAACAACGACCGTTTCTATTATGAGGCCGACGTGGCGGTTTCCTATTGGCGGGAGGTCTTACCTCCGTTGTCCTGAAATTCCTCTTTTGTCCCTTTTCTGAGGTGCTAATAACGGTTTTGGAAAAGGTTAGGGAAATATGGTGGTGATGTTAGGTGTAGTGGTCGGTTAATCACAATCGTAATGTTTGAGATTTTCTTTTCCAAGTCAAAATCAATAATATGGTTGTAGATTTTTTGGTTGGATACCAAACACAATTTAGATATCTAGAGTAAGGTTCGAAAAAAAACACTACCTAAAGAGTTTAGGCGGATTTTTTAATGTAGTTAACTTTATTATATAGCAATAAAAACATATAAATAAGTACTACAATTGATTGAGTACATATAATAAAATATGTATTCAAAGTGTAAAGTTCTTTTAAAAGAAATTATTTTCAAATTCTTAACCTAAAAAAATAAAATATTGAATCGCCTACGATCGTGCCTAATTTTCTCGTGGAGGCTTCACCGATTTTCTAAACGCCTAGGGCTTAGTCAGGCGCCAGGCCTCTGCCTAGTGCATGGGTGGTCAATTATACCGCTTTTTAGAACAACGGTCTAGAGTAAGAATTCGTATTTGCAACGAAAAAATGTACTAGTCATTCACGAATTTAATTAAAATGTAAACATGTCTTTTCGATTGCTAAAAAATGTACAAATAAGAGTACATGTCAACTTGATCAATATAAAACACAAATTCATGGGTTAGATAATCACGAGTTTAATAAAGGCTTATGAAAAAGTATATTAGAGATTTTAAGAAATAATGTTGTCTTGATGAAATTCTTTCCTACTGGCAATATACCTTAAATTAATCTACACGGTAGGAGTAAAGATTCGAGCTCTAAGCAATGTGACTACACTTACATGTTTTGTTGACCAATTTAGTTTTAATAGATTTATTATTTCTAGGAGAAAACTTAACAATTCTTAAGCAATTTTGATGACACATTGAAAATTAAACATAACATATATGGTTGGAAAAATTGCACACAAACTTTATAGTTTAACTTCCATTTGGTTGCTTATCTTTCACTCTCAATCAAACTATGAACTGCATATGATGGGTGACACCTCAACCACATATATTATGTTAGTGATGATGATATCTATGGAACCTCAAATTGCAAGCAAACACTGCCTTTACAAATTTTGAACATAAAAAGGTTTGCAAACCAGTCACTAATGAGTTCTATTTTTTTCCCTTTGCTTTTGCCTCAAATATTCTCTCTCTCTTTATACTTTAAAACCTCATTTGTGTTTGATTTAAAGCATGTCCTAGAGTATTTTCAGCCATCACCTTCTTTTTTTCAGGTCTTGTCTAGCTAATCTTTAAGCAGTACTGTTGTCTTGATTACTGTTAGTCATATGGTTTCTCCATGATTCCTTTTTATTCGACTTGCATGCTACTCTCTTGTGCTTCGATTATTCGAAGGTGGTTCATGGAACTACGAATGATAATATGGTATCAAAGATGGAAGTGACGCGGTTGTAGAAGAGGTGTTTAAGGGCCCCTGTTTAGCACAACTTTTGGTCTCGGAGTCAGATTTTGAAAATTTCTCTCACAACCTTTGGTATTCCAGAATTCTTTTCCAAGGGTGACTGTTCGTAATCCCTAATCCATAAGTTCCTCTGTGTCAGGAAGATTGTGAGTAATAGAGCAAATTGGGGGAGAAGTTTTTGGAACTGGTCTCTTGTTCTTCACAAATTTGAGAGAAGGAAGTAAGAAAATCGTATGTAAGTTTTTCCTTTTCTTCCTTATTCCTTCTTGCAGATGAATTTGATAGCAAATCAAAAGTACACAAATATTGTTCAGTGCAAAGATTCATGGGTGGAACAAAAAAGGTAACAATTTGCTAAGCATATGTTATTGTCTTTCAGAAAGTTTCTGCAACCTCCATTTAATTCAAGAAATGTATTCTTCCTGATTAGATAGTTAGAACTAGATAAGATCTATGGGAACATATTTTCTGCGACCTGCTTTGTGCTTATTTATATTGCATTCTTTGGTTAAAATACATTTGGACCATATCATTAACTTAGCTGCAATCTTTTAATTAGAAAAATCTCATACTTCTTTGATATAAGGAAGAGAGTATTCTTCGGAGAAGATCGTTTGTTGAAGCAATCGAAACACAGGCCTTACCGAAGAAACCAAGACCGGCTTTCTACAAACACCTTTCACCCCTTTAAGACATAACATTATTAGGATTCATGCTAAGTAAAGCATGGACAACCTTCCATTGTCATCCTCTCTACGCAAAGTCCAACCCGTTGCATTAGGCAAGTATGTAGATTAGCCCAATATTGCAAACTTTGATCTGAATTCGCTTATATGTATTTTCCAACTACATGTGCCATTGGTCAAGAGAGCTTCTTATAGATAAACCGTACAGCAATAAATCAGATATATGATCTCTAGGTTACGAAATTTCCATTAGCGTGGTTTTAGTTAATTTAGTTGAGCATGGCAAATTTGTAAACCTAATCGACCTTCCTACGAATGAAAATCTGGTTTTATAACAGCTCGTTGCAGTTAGCTTCACATCTATTTGTTTGTATAAAAGCATAAACATAAAGTGACACTTGTTGTGCTAGGATAGCACCAAACCTTCTAGAACCAATTCTTGGTAACCCACAGAAAATATATCAAATTTAAATGCAAGAACAAAATATTAAAGACACCAAGATTTTAACGAGGTTCCTCCACAGTCAGTGTAACTGGAGTACGTCCTCGGAGCAGTAGGAGCTCACCCAATAATCCACTATCAACCAAATGGGAGTTTACAAAGTGTTGGCAATCTCACAACCCAAAAGACCCAATACACCCAATAACTCTCACACTCTAAAGAAACAAATAGAGAAAGAAATATAGTGATTAATTTCTTCTCTATACAAAGCTCAAAGCTATTACAACAATAATACTTTGATGGAGTGAGAACTATCCAATGAAAGGAACAACAACTCCTTCTCTCAAAATGGTATTGCAGCAGTACCTTCTTTCTCTCCCTCTCTTCTCTTCGGCTCACCAATTTTCTGCTCACTTAAAAAACCAAAGGGCAGCAGCTTCCTTATCATAACATAGCCATTCATTTCAAGTCACCCCGTGACTTCCCATGGACCAAGAAAACTTTAGACAAAGTGCTTTTCTTTTCCCCAAAACAAGGAAGAAACATCATCATGATGCCTCCTCATCATGATGTCTTTATAATTTTATAACCAAAAGTTTTTTCTTTTCCTTTTTTTAATAGCCGAAAGTTGTTTGTTTGGCCATAATTCAACAACACTTCCATGTCATAGAAAAGTTGCAGAAGAAGAAGATGATCTCAGTTTTCTCTGGTGGAATCTCATCAATTAATTCACATGATCAGCTGTTGATCACCTCCTACATTTCTCCATTCCCAATTTCTTTTCATGATATTTTGAATTGGCAATAAAATAAAACACGAAACTATCCTTTTCTTTACATGATTAAATCACTAAGTTGTTGATATAGTATTGATAAGCCGTGAATAACATTGGTAGATAGCAAGTCAATAGCAGAACATATCATTGTCTTTATCGATATACATCCACATTATCTATCGATACAAATTTCGTCCTTTTGACAAGAAAACAAAAGTATGATAAATAATATTTCATGCGTGTGTATAATATCGTTAAACTATCGATGACATTAGTAGATAGCAAGTCAATAGTAAAAAGTATCATTGTATTATCGATATACATATTACCCCATTATCTATCTACACGAAGTTCATCCGTTTATATATAGTTGGACCATGATTTTCTAGGCCCATGACACGTGGCACTTTAGTAGGCAAGAAGGACCAGAATGCCCATAACCTATGAAGTGTAGTCAAACAGTCTTAGTCAAACATGCTAGGCTTAAGCCCATTGAAAATATTACTTGTGTCCCAAGTAAGGAAATCCTAATTCAAGGCAATTTAATTAGGATATCTTGGGATTAAGCAATGTAATCAAAATCCTAGCAAAATTGGATATATTATCCTACATTCCCTCCTAGATAGTCTCTCGATTAATTGGAATTACTCTTCCTACAGGGACTGTGAAGATCTCTATAAATACCCTAACTTGGGCATTGATCGAGCATGTCGATCGACGAATTAATCAATCACAACTTAAGATACATCTCTCTTATATTCTCTCTATGCTTAACATAGGCTCATTTTGCATCCACGCGGTCTACGCGCAAACACGTCCATGGAGAACTCATCTCTTTAATGGCCCACCATAGCCTATTCACCAAGGATGGTTCATGATGTAGCACACATCAAACCATTCTTTCTTAGAACTACACTACCGATTTGATTCTTCTTCCCGGAGACATGTAGGCATTCTGATCTGAATTCAACCACACCCCCCAATTGTGTGACCATGATCTCTGGGCCTATGACACGTGGCACTTCGAGTGGCAAGAATGGCTGAAAAGCTTATAGCCCATGGAGCGCAGTCTGAGAGCCTTAGTCCGACAAGCTAAGCTTAAGGCCTATTGAAGATCATGTGCAATTAACCTCTTATTCCCCTCACTAAAGATCATGTGCAATTCTAACTAGATTTCGCCTCCGTCTAGGGATTTGCGCGTTTTTGGTTCCAACACCAATCAACCCCATTCACCGGAGATCATGGACAATTCTAACTGAATTTCGGTTCCATCCGCGGATGTGTGAGAATTTAGTTCCAACATATTGCACTAATTAAACTGGTGGAATTGCAAATGAAGCAAACACATGATAAACAAAGAAAGATTAATAAACGTAGCCAAGAAGAATAATATGAGTAAATAGCGTTATAGCTTCATTTATTGGGGAACATATTAATTACATGCACACACCCTAATTAAAAAGATGATCAAGTACTTCTCTCGTCCTATTTTATCACTTAATTAACAATTTAGTTCAAGTAAATGGCCAAGAAGGACAAGAGTGAAGCTCCAACCAGAGATCCAACGGCGTTCATGTTGCTTCCACTAGGTGCTGGAGCAGAAGCTCCAGGGCCAGCTGCGGCTGCAGCGGTGGGGGTGCCAGCGGGGGTGGCTGCAGCGGTTGTGGCTGCGGCAGGGGTGGCTGCTGTGGGGGTGGCTGCGGCGCCCTTTACAGGTTCAGCGTTGGCGGCTGCGGCGCCTTTTACAGGTTCAGCAGCCATTGCTGCGCTTATGCAGACAGCAACTACAAGGACAACCAAGGCAATACTCTTCATGGCCATTTTGTGGGTGGCGTGTGGTCGGTCGAGGGATCGAAAACACGCCTTGTAAACGGATGTTAAGAATTTAGAGTATTGTATTGATCTCGTAGTAGTTTGTAGCTGTCCTGAGGAAAATAGGGAGAGCCTTGGGGGTTATATAGCTTTGGAGTTTCTAACTATGGAGGAGCATGTCGGTTATTTTTGGAATAAATCTGTTGGGTTTTGTTTGAGGTAGGGAACGGTTCTTAGGTCCGTGTGCTTTGCATGAACAACGCCGCCTATAATGGTATAACAAAATAACAAATGAAATGCCACCTGTATAGCTTAAATAATTTAGAGTGTTGCCCCTACTATCGAGTTATTTTGTTTGTATCTCTATTCTTCTATTATTAAACTCATTTAGAAGTGCTTTTAAAATGACTGAAAACACTTTTAGTGAAAATATTTTAAGACCATCGAGTTATTTTGTTTGTATCTCTATTCTTCTATTATAAAGCTCGTTTGGGAGTGATTTTACAATGATTGAAAACATTTTTAGTGAAAATATTTTATAACCAATCCTTAGTTATAATTCAAGTAAATCCTAAAAAAATATTTAATGTGCTTCTTGCGAAAACACCTTAAGTGATTTTAGAACCTAAAAACATTTTCTCTAGAAGTGCTTTCAGTAATTTTAAAAGTACTTCCAAACAAGCCCATAACGTGTATCTCTATTCTCCCAATATTACTTGTATCTTAAAACTACAAAGAAATTAATTAAAGATGATTTTATTGATAGTTGATATTATTGACACTCTAAAAAATCATTTTGTACTTCTCAAATTTATTTTTCTTTCTAAATATACAAAATTAGAAGTGCATGTCTCATAATTTGTTAAACAAACCTACATATTGAACAAAAATGCACATTTACTTTTTAGTAGGGGGATTATCTTAAAACACTCACTTAACATACCCAAACTACTCTCACACACACCCTCTTCATGTAACACAGTTCTGTAGTGTAGGATACAACAGTCTTGCTCTCCTAAGATTCTCATTTTGAGGACCAAATGCATATTAGCCACAAGATTATATTAGTTTAGATCCAAAAGTTTAAAATATTTGACAACTTAATGAAACAAAACCAACTTAAAATTTATGAACCATAAAAAAAAATTTAAAAAAAAAACTCATTTTCTTGTTTTGTTTTATTAAGTTGTTAAATATTTTATGCCTTTGGATCTAAACTAATATAATCATGTGGCTAATATGCATTTAGTCCTCACTGATTCTCAAAATGAAGACATTAGGAGAGTAGTACTCCACTACTCAGGTACAACAATTGTTACAACCAGTCCATAATTTTATTTTATTTAAAAAAAAAATGTGAAACGATCAAAATGCCCTTAGAGGTATGTGTTGACTTTCATTGACTTACTGGTCAAGACACATGTGACATATTAATTAGTATATTCTAACAACACTCGTTATTATGAACGACTAATCATAAACATAGCGAAAATTAGAACTAGAAGAAAGATTCTACGAAACACGTATTAATCATTTTATTTAAAGTAGTGGAAAAGATAATAACGCTAGTTATAAAATATTAGTGATGGAATAAAAATAAATAATTATAGAGAAATAAAAGAGAAGAGGGGAGAACTCTCGAGAAGGGGAGACGTCGGTGGAGAAGAAAGAAAAAAAAAGAAGGAAGGACGATGGGGATGGGGGATTCTTGTTGCTGTGGATGTTGAGATCAGCGGGAACTCCCCCATGCTTCAGGTTTGAGTTGTATCGTTTCATCTCTATAAAATACTAACATGTGTCAAAATATAGAAATAGATATCTAGCACTTCAACGATAGAGACTAGTACTTCCAAGAATTTTACTCAATCTCCCTTGCTTTCTCCTTGTTATTTGGGCGATGTGAGACGAAAACTAGCTCTGGGTTTCTTACTTTTTATTGGGGTTGTTTACAGCAGTTGATGATCCTTCCATTGTTGCAAGTATTTCCCAAGAAACTTCTGGGTGCAATTGTGTGTGTGTGTGTGTGTGTGTGTAACATTGACATACATGCTTCAATCAAACAGAACCCTCATCATACATAAATATATATTGCTTTGTTTATAAATTTGATGTGTTTTAAGCTCTGCACTTTGTATAACCTTTTATGAAAGGCTAAATTGATTTAGTGGATGTAAGAATCTGTCAAGTATGTGTGATTAGAGAATTAGTCACTTGAATTACATAGAGTCCGATTTTTGCTTTATTCTAAAATGCATTTTCTAATTAAACGAAGATGGAGCTGGACAAATAGTGACCCAAATTATGTTATATAATGAATTGACAATGATTTATTTTGAATGAACGCTTCTATTCAACATGATGTGAAATTAAATTTCTTACTTGTTGGGAAATGATGTTGGTACACTGAGATTTATAGTTATAGACGGAAAGTATAAGATTAGCTTGTATTTTTTACGCACTTCAAAATATATTCTCTGTTATTGGAAGTACCTTTGGGGTTGAGTGAATCAAATGCTCGGTTAGGTCCATGTAATAAGTAAGTACTAAGTAGAGACTCTGTCTTCCTAGGTAAAGACCCCAAAGAAAGTCAGTACGCATGGGTATACTGGTGGCCTTAATTATTTCGATGTAGTGGCCATGACCTTTTGTTAGAGCTTATAGACATGACATTGAGGCCTGACCAAGATGTTTAGAACCAAGATTGAGAAACGTTGATAAAGGATTTCATAAATAAAATAACGTATAATCAACCTGGGTTTTTAGAATAACCATGAAATCTTCTATTGAGGTGAGTTAGTAGCATAGGTATAGATTTATTTATTACGGTGAACTACGAATGGTTTGATCCCTATTTAGGGTACGTAGGCAGTCTAACGAG
The DNA here is from genome assembly GCF_916048215.2 of Malus sylvestris. Taxonomy (NCBI): domain Eukaryota; kingdom Viridiplantae; phylum Streptophyta; class Magnoliopsida; order Rosales; family Rosaceae; genus Malus; species Malus sylvestris. Next base: position 2,019,021 of record NC_062262.1, read on the forward strand.
GAAGTTAGATGCAGCCATAAAGCATACGAAAAATTACTACGGAATTGGGACTTGAGTTGTGCTTTGTTCGTAGTAAGTTAGATATACAGGCATTTGGTGGCGTCACGTGTTGATCCTGGACGTATGTTGGGATCGGGGTGTGACAACAATACTCCACCGCAATATTGCAATATTTCAACAAACAGTGACTACATATACCTTGTATTTTCAGTACAAAACTACTAAAACAAGTTCAAGTATTCGGTTGCCTATGACATAAATTATATAAATTTGTAAAGTTCTTCCAAAATATTTTCGCGTGGCTTTACCTTGTACTTTCAGTGAGGGACTACTAAAAGAAGTTGAAATATCCATTCCTTATGACCGAAACTATAGAAACATTTTGTTACATCTCAACCGAAATATCTTTATGTATTGGTTGTTTTGTCTACCAAAACTGTATCGTGGTTTTTAGTTTGGCCATTAGTATGACACTGTTAAACCTGATGTAAAATGAAAAAAATATGAATCGTGCTTCATGTGGAGGGTAGGTTTAATTACTTTGTTCAAAATGAAGCCATGTCTCGTGGTTTAGGGTTTGACCAATAATATGATATTGTCTGCCGAAGGATCTTCTTCGGCGTGTAATTATATGCACCTTCAGTGATTAGGGTTTACTTTGTTCTACAACGAAGGACGAGAGCAAGTTTAGGAGCTTGAAGAAAAATAGTCTTGAGATGTAGGTTCTTACGTTGGATTATTTGTGGTGCATGTGTATAGAGAAAACAAAGTTTTATGGTCAAACCGGATTAATGATTCCTATGGTGATATGGTATTCAAGATAGTCCATGTGATAAACAAATTAGGATATGAACCCTTGCGGTAAAGATTGTTGGCAAATTGGGTTGTTTAGATATAGACCCTTATAACTATTATCGTCTAGACAAAAACCCACCTCATATTAAACATCCAAATAAAATCCAAAATTCAAAAAGTCTGTCATATTGGCAAATAAATGACCTATCCTTATAAAATATTTACAACTTATGCCATAATGACCTAAATATTTCAATGGATATTATTATTACTCACCTTCAATTATGCTAGCAATGAGCAATTTTAAAACCACGTATTACAGACTATTTACCCATATTTTAAAAATTCACTAATTTACCTACATTCTTTTGATACAAACTAATTACCTATATTTTAAAAATTCACTAATTTACCTACATTCTTTTGTTACAAGCTAATTTATCTGCATTTTTGTAGTACATACTAATTCACCAATCTACTTATTAATTTACCTATACAAATAATACTGTCATATAATTAATTATAATATCCAAAGTAATCATATACATTTTTTTTCTTTACAATGTCACGTCTATGGGGAAGGTAAATTATTTTTACAGTATTTCTAATCTAAGTGGGTACTAACATATAGATAGGTAAATTATTTTCTATGAAAAGAAAAAAAAAATACAACCATTAATTTGTATAATTTTTTTGACACAAATTATTTGTCCATGTTTCAACGTAAAACACCATAATATTTTTATTTATATTATATATTGCATTGAAAAGAAAGCCTAATCAAACAATAGGTTAATTGACATTTAATTGCATTGAAAACAATAAAATGCAAAATTTATTAATAATCATAAGTCAAACCTAACTCACGTTACACTCTATGAGTGTATTTTAGGAACATGAGAATTATAAAAACCGACATTCCAAGCTTGTTAAGGAAATTTGATTAGTTGGACTCTAGTACTGACATTCCAAACTTGTTAAGGAAATTTGATTAGTTGGACTCTAGTAAATGGGGTTTAAGTCTGAAAAAATAAAGAGGATGGGTTTTAAGTGAGAAAATAAGTTTTAAGGGGGGAACTCTCATTTTCAGTTTTGGTAACCTTCTTCTCTCTTCCTTTCTCTGTGTCCTCAACTCTCTGATCTCCAGGCTCTCAGACATTTATTCTTTCTGTTAACATTCTTCTCTTTCTCTTTCTAAATTTTGTCTCCGTCAATGGATTGATGTGCGCAAATTTAATTCAAACATATAGTACTAATTAAAATAGCGGAATTGCAAAATGAAGCAAACAGATGATAAAACAAAGAAAGATTAATAAACTTAGCCAAGAAGAATAATATGAGTAAGTAGCGTTATAGCTTCATTTATTGGGGAATATGTTACACGCACATCCTTTTTGATCAAGTACTTCTCTCATCCTTTTTGATCACTTGATTAACAATTTAGTTCAAGTAAATGGCCAAGAAGGACAAGAGTGAAGCTCCAACCAGAGATCCAACGGCGTTCATGCTACTTCCATTAGGTGCTGGAGTAGAAGCTACAGGGCCAGCTGTGGCTGCAGCGGCGGGGGTGGCTGCAGCGGTGGTGGCTGCAGTGGGGGTGGCTGCAGAGGTGGTGGCTGCAGCGCCCTTTACAGGTGCAGCAGCCATTGCTGCGCTGATGCAGACGGCAACTACGAGGACAACCAAGGCAATCTTCTTCATGGCCATTTTGCGAGCGGCGTGTGGTCGGTCAATGAATCGAAAACACACCTTGCAATAGGAATGTTAAGAGGCTCGTAGAAGTTTGTAGCTGTCCTGAGGAATATAGGAGGGCAGTGGGAGGTATATATAGCTTTCTATGGAGGAGGATTTTGTTATTTTTGGGATGAAATCTGTTGGATGTTGTTTGAGGTTTGGAAGGGTTAGTACGTACGTGTATGGTTTTGCATGAACAACGCCTACGTGCATGGGTATAACAAACTAACAAATTAATTAAGTAATAAATACCAAGAATATAGGAGGATATGACCAATATTTATACGTATTTTGTACCATTGTATGTGAAGGTAATACCATGCATAATTACAGACTGAAAAATGCGAGAAATGCCACGTTTTTGTAGTACATTTATATATGTCCCATCTAATGTGTGGCCAATGATTATCTAATACTTAAATTCGTCAACAAGAATTACATTCAAATTGAATCGACCTAATGTGAATCCGTTGATAATCAAATTATCGAATTCATAACATTTTATAGATCATCAACCTTAATTTATCAAATTGAGAACTATTAAGCATCAAATTCGTATAATTTATTGTGGGATTCTCTTAAGACCTAAACAAATTAAATCCTTAATAGTATGTGCTTTATTTTCTTGAAATGTTGGTATAGTTCTAAATACAGAAGAAAACTAGTAGTCTTTTTTGAAGAAAAACAGTAGTCTTTTTTGAAGAAAAACTTGGATAAGGATATCCAATCACATATATCATTCGTAAAATATTTATGTCAAACATCAAATTATTGTATTAAAATTTCACTCGACCTCACAAGATTTCACTCAGTGTGAGCTCTACCAAATATTTACTCCTATCTTTAGCGGTGAATCAAGAAATCTTTCATGTGAAAACAAAACATTTTCCTTCATTGATCTTTTCTTTGGTAAAGCATCATTTTTGAAGTTTCTTTACTCAACGGTCTAGATATTGCCACCCTATACAACAAAGACAACAACCGACCAATAGAGCCGTTATGGGGACCACAAAAGGAACAAAAGGCTGACACGTCACCTTCCAATCGTGGGGCCACAGGACATAACGGGAGAGTAACGTTACCATCCTCGTACTCATATTTTTGTTTGAAAAGTTTCAAAGTTTAATTACAAATAATTAAAATTAAAACGGTCTATAAATACATGTCCCTCAGTCCCTCACCTTATTCACTCAGCCTTGAACCCAGACGGACACACACACTCTCTCTCTCTCTCTCCCTCTCTCCCTCCCTCCCTCGCAGTTCGCTCAATCCATTCTTTGTTCCTCTCTCTAGAAATGGCGCAAGTTAGCATCTGCAAAGCTGTGTTCGTGATGGTAATCGCCATTGTGCTCGTCTCAGTTACAGCTCAGGATAGCGCGCCAGCACCATCACCATCACCTGCATTGGACGCTGGAGCCGGAGTTCCAGTGACCATTTCCGGCGCTTTTGTTTACTCTTCGTTGCTCCTCTCTTTCTTTGCGCTGCTGCGGCATTAGGGAGATTTGAGACTGAGATTGCTATTTGATTATTGTGCTATTTTCTGTATCCTTTTGGAGAGTGGATTTCATCATTTGTTATGGTATATCGCTTCATCCCAATATATAATACAGTACTGGTCTGAATGTGCTATTTTTGGCCTTCAAATTTGCATTTCTAGCGCCAACGGCCGCAGTGTAGCGGCCATGGCCATCTCTTTGGCCCGATCTGACAGCGTATACAAGCCTCAAAAAGTTGATTGGTATTTTGATTAACCACTTGAAAACAATGTTCTACCAATTAATTTGAAGTTCAGAAGCTAACTTAGACGCAATGCCTACTTTACATTTGACATGCCTACTCACAAGTTCATAACCTACGGGCAAGTAACAGCAGAACTTGCAGCCGAAGTCCACTCGAGAATGTTAAAATCTACCATCCTAAAGTATTCATATTCTAACAATGGCAATGGTGTCGTGTAGGGGAATTCTTACTTGAATTTCCCGTTGTGTGGACCAATAGCAATTCTAACTTCTTGTTGATCTCAAATATTTCGGATCTTTCTGATCCCCTACAAGTTTAGAATCACCATTGGTCTCGACAACAAGAAATTCCACTACATCGCTACCACACTGTATATATGGCTACCACACTGTAGCCAGTATACAAGAATCTCCTACACAGCCTTTGCCATTGTTAGAGCTCAACCAAGAATAATCAGTACAAATATTTCGGCTTTTGTTGATCCTCTTAACTCATCATCCAGCAATAACTAATCCTTGAAGGTGGGTTGTCGAAAAAAACAACCACCAACATCCATATCTTGTTGAATGATTTCTATGTTCTATAACCAATAACTTTGGCCAAGTATTTCTAGAGTTTCAAGTTCGGGTTGGACCTAAATAACTTCCTAATGGCGGGTGGTGCCCAGCCTCCATAGTACAGAGTGCGGGAAGCTAAACCTTAGACATTTAGAGGGTAGGAAGTTAGGTTCTAAATATGCACACTCACAAATTCTGAGAAGTAGCTTAGTGTGTAATCCAGACTATCTATGCTCAAACAATTCATACTAATACAACACAACAAATGCTTCAAAGAAACCAAAATGTATGCCACGACAACAAACTGTCCAGACAATTCATAACAAATCAGCGATCCGTGTTGCTAAAAGATCTTGAATGTAGCACAAAGGAGAAGAAATCACATTCATCTCTCTGTTCTCAACAATATGAAACATCTCGAATTCAAATTCACAAAGTTATCAGATTCGTACAACTCCTGCCAAGAATTTCAATTTCGACGTGCCGCCATTCCCAATTAATGGCATTATTGAATTGAAGAACTAAAGAATTCAACACTGAAATTATATCACTACAACAAGAAAATTCGAAACTTTAAAGCCTCAGATTTCCAAAAATTCAACTCTTTTCCTAAGCATCAATGCCTATTCCCTCACCTAAAGATCAATCCTTTTGAATCAATCATCCAACTATGAACTATCCAAGTGTAACCCATTTCTGCAATCATGTATACTATACTATCAAAATCGAAATATAACCGAAAAAAGATACAAAATTTAACTCATACCCATCAACTACTCGCTCTTAGCATCTTTACCATCTTTACCATCTTCACCGGCACCGGCACCGGCCTCCTCCAGCTTCTTCTTATTCTTCTCAATCGCGGCGGCGACTTCACCCGGCATGTACTTCTCGTCATGCTTGGCCAAAACCTCGGTGGCGGCGAAATAGCACTCGCCGGTCCTCGCCTTCTCCGATATGCTTTTCGTCGAAATCTCCTTCCGAATTTCATCCGTGAAAGGCTTCACAAATCCCTCCACCACCACCGAGTGACCCTCCCGGAACAAATCGGGCAATGATCCCTTGTACCGGACCAAGATATCGGTCATCAAATCGGTGACGACGAACTCCATCTCCGGCGAGGAGGACGGCTGGACGACGCTGCCTTCGAGGACCAGGCCGCCGACCCGGAACTTGCTCTTGCTTGGGTTTGTGGAGTACTTCTCGATTGCGTCGGTTGGCGTGACGTAGAAGACGAGCTGGTCTTGGAAGCTGTTGAGGACAATGACAATGAATCCGGCGATGCAGCTGAAGGTCAGAGCGTAGGTCCAGAGTCGGCGGGTTTGGAGCTGGCGGGCGCGGGCACCGATGTCGACGGGTTTGGGGCGGGTTGGGCCGCGGCGGGCGGTGGAGAAGAAACGGAGGGTGAAGGGAAGATGGGGATTTGATGGAGGGTGGAGATGAGGGTTGGAGAGTCGGGTGAAGATGGACGGTGGATATTTGATGGGGTGGTGGTGGATCGGGGTTGTGGCGCGGAGGAGGTGGGATTTGAGGCGGAGGGCGATGCGAGTGGCCATTTGGAATTCGCTTTTTTAGTTTTCTCGAGAAAGTGATGAAAAATTAGGTGGGAAAGTGAGGGCGGTCGTCTGGGGTTTAGAGAGGTAGAAGAAGCAGCTTCGATCTTCAACTACGGCGGCGTAGAGGGGTTTTCAATGTTTTAACATGAAGGGAATTTGGAAAATTTAATTAGAAAGGTTATTTCGAAAGTTTATTACTTTCCGCAAAACTTTTTTATTTTATTTAAACTACCTATTAATAAAGAGTGTTGTTATGTTAATATAGCTAGTTAACTTAAATCTTGTTCGAAATTATTTTTAAAATGATTAAACGTGTTTTTAAATTCTAAAAACACTTGAAACGTGTTTTAGAAAAAGCATATTGTAGGAAGCATTTAAAGTACTTTTTATTAGAATTAGTTATAAAATTACTTTCTTCAAAAACACTTTTAATTATTTTAAAAATACTTTCAACCAAAAACACATCTTGTTAAACCATTTTTAAGTGTAATTACATTAAAAGTCCAGAATTGCGTGGAGCCACACGGTTGAAGACTTGTGGAAAAACGAGGTTGTCAATTTGGAATCTCTATTGTTGAACAAAGTTGATCGAGCATTTTAATTTTCAACTTTTTAAACGGGAAGGCATAAGACAAATTAATTCTCAACTTAGGACTGTAGATTTAAAATATTTTGATTGAGTTATAAATTCGTGGATTTAAATTGATTTTTAAAGACTCTTATGTGAATTTCAAAGTGAAATTTAATAGAATTTGTGAGACTTTAATCGGAAATATTAATGAATTAGATGAATTCTCATGAATTTTAATCTGAATGAGGATCCTCTTTGGATGGATCCCGAGAATCCTCCAATTGCGTTTGTTTATCATACATAGTGCGTTTAATTTTCATTAGGTACTGTTTATATTTAATTTTAAATAAAAAAATCTACAATGATTTCTAACCGCACGATATACGATGAAATGACGTAATTGGAGGATTCCCGGGATCCTCACTAAGAGAATCCATCAAGGATTCTCATTCTACCCCTAAAGGCATCTAATTGTAATTTTTTGCTACATTATAAATAGTCAATACACATTTTTTTGCTATTGTTTGGTTAGTAACGGAAAATTTTTAGTTGTGACAGGAACACGGATGGTACACCACGTGTTTGTATATAAGTGGTGAAAAATTTTAATTTTTAAGTTATTAACGTTTTAACACACATATCCAACAATTTACATAGAGACACGTGGTGTATCGACTTGTGTGATGGTCACACTGAAAAATCTCTCGTCCGTAACCCTGTTTTTTTATCTTTTGATTTTCTTCCACTGCTCTTCATACACTTGTCATGAGTTTCCATATCTCGTCCACCACCCTCTCTCTCCAGTTTATCATTCAAAATCAAAGGCACAAACCAATATGCTTAATGACATGTACAGCCATTTTCAAACTCAGAGGTGAAAAACCATGGTTTTGTGTGTTAGTAGTTAAATGATTGGAGGGATAAGCAAACTGCTTGATTGCTCAATTAGGTTGGAAGACTTGTATTCAGTTGTGGCTAAATGAAAAAACTGAGCTGAGGAAAGCTCTATGAGTCATTGAAATGACAGCATGACGGCCTTTGATCTATCAATAGAAGGAGCAAAAGACGGGTTTTGCTTTCCTTTACCATATGAAGAAATAAAGAAATAAGAGTCCAAGTTTGTTGGTTCGGTTTTGGCTCATTCTTTAATATGTTGTATCTTGCCATGTTTGATCCGTCTGTTGGTATAACATATATGTCTTCTCTAATAATAGCCAATCAAGAAGCCAAAGCTAGAGCCAACCCAGCACATCGGGCGATGAATCCCTTAGCTGAACATAAAGATGAAGAAATAGGGAGACTGGAGAGATAAATTCTGCGTTGGTGGAGGTAATCATTGTCATGTGGTGGTGGACCATAGAAACGCGACGATAAAAATGGTGGTGGACGTGGTTGATATGGTACGGAGAAGGAGAGAAAAAGAAAGAAATACAAATCCATCAAAATGATTTGTTATGGCTTAATTTACACTATGAAATTCTATTTACTCCTTCAAAATCCAAAATCCTTCAAAATCAATGATTTTTTAATACATATGGACTTTTTACAAATTCATTTGAAATCCTTATTGAACACACTAGAATTTCTATTAATTTTTATTAACTCCTTTAAAATTCTAATTATATACCCTAATTTTTGAAAAACTCATTTAACATATATGTTGAGTCTAATTATTCTTAAACTTCTTTCAAATCTAAATTGCATACACTACCTTAGTTTCCTCCAGTATCCCAAAATTTTCAAAAGAATCAATTAAAATAAGAATTTTCTGCCTTAACCTTATCAAACTCTTACATTTTCTCGTAGAAAAAATAAATTCCCACCTTGATTTTCGCCAATTGTAAAAATCTAACTAGCTTTTCACTCATAAGAAGTAACATTTCATGCCAATTATCATACTCATGAAAGAAGAATGATAAATAAGTTCACTCATTTTATGTGATAAATAAATTCAATCTGTAACCAATCTAATGTTCATACCTTGCTGTTGAAGAATATGTTTAATTTTCCTTTTCCAATAGATTTCCATACTATAAAAAACTCCCATGATCTGGTTAAGTGTCTCTCTAGGCTCTATCCACGAACCATTGAATAATTTTATTTATTATTTTATCATCAAGATAACTTCATTAAAGATGGGAAATTTTGGAAACCGGCAACCGCGTCACGTGTTCGTGCAGGCGCAGACACAAAAAAACATCTCTAATTCCATCCCTTGGTTTGCCACGCTATCTCTGATCCATTGTTTGGTTTCACCTCCATCTCACACAATACCCCTTATCCGGCACCCGTACAGAAGACCTTCTTCGAAGAGGGAGGCCAGCTACGACAAGGGGGATCCGAATTTGAGGACATAGAGTGGAACACAATTCTTTCTAGCCAACTGGACTAAGATCCGGTCATGTATGTGGAAGTCCAAACCCTAGGGTTGGTAATATAGAAGCCATCTTATATTATTTTCCACTCTAAAAGGTTACTTTGTTTGGAAAGTGGGATGAAGGTAATATTCCACGACAATTAACTCGACTTAAATACGTAAATCTCATGCACGATCGTATCATCGTGGGCGGCCTAGACATAATTAAACCACAAAGTAATTAACATACATTTATCTCTTACATTAAGTGGCGTACACACATTGGGATCAAGATAGTCCCATGGAATTCAAGAAATATACATGTGAAGGTCTTTTGAGAATCCTTTAATTGATTGGTAGGCGTTTTTTTATGCCCATCAAATGTTTAATGTAATGTCTACTAGACATATATCAGCCGTGTTAGAATGTGAGCATGAGTATGAATTTGTGGATTAAGTTATTTGATTCAAGTTTGGATAAGAAGTCTTATTGAGAATGGATTTTTTAATACTTATTAACAAATTCTCTTGATAGCAGCATATGTTAATACTTATTGACATGTGCGCAACATGTTTTTGATCATGATAACAAACTCACCAAATATTCGACGAATGTCTCATTGAATAAATTAGAATTTTTTAGCGCACTTCTCAATTCGTTTCTTTTAAAAATTTAAGACCCTTTGATACTGAGACCCCCACTGTGCGAATTCTGGATCTGCCAGTATACAGTATCTCATGATCGTGAATAAAAAAATAGCACCATGAAGGCATGAAATGCCTCGCAATATTAAAAACTTTATCTTTGTTCAATCTTGCGTCATCCATGATTCCATGCACACGATCAGCCACCAGAAAAATATTACCAATATTGAAAACTTTCACTCCCCAAAATTTCTAAATGCCTAAGGTTAAATTAAACAATGGATTAAGAGACCCAAAAAGTGGAGATATACAAGACCGGCTTTGAGACTTTGAGAGTCCTAGTCGAACCTTCGAAGTGAGCTCTAGAATTCTTTGATCTCCGTTATGTATAAAAAAAAGTTACACGGAAAGAAAATGTCTATTTCTATATTAAATATCATTAAACATTAGAGAATTGTTATTAGCACTCCAAAAATCTCATTTACCACTCCAATCTTTCTATAATTAGAAAGAAAATTCCACTTGTAAGGAATGTAGAATGAGATTTTTGGAGTACTAATAATAGTTTTAAAAATTAATATCAAAAGAAGAAAGATATCTCAAGTCCCAACATTACTTAAATATTCCACGTATCGCGTTTTGAGACACAAATGTACTAAATAAGAAAGATATCCCAAGTCCCAACATTACTTAAATATTCCACGTATCGCGTTTTGAGACACAAATGTACTAAATAAGTTTACATAATCAAAATTTTCAACCAATTTCTTTTTTCAATTAACAAAATATCTGACCCATTCAATCTACAAATAGATGATGACATTGATAATCTTGGGGTGTTTTTATAGTTCCAATTCAACAAATTTTTTTTCCAGTAACATGGAAGAAGAAAGAGAAATATTAAGGAACAATTAATCTAGCTGTGGCGACTCCAGAGCAGTCATTGGAAAAAGTTTGAACTAAATAAAGAGGAGACTCCGCAAGCTCTTGAAACTCCATCTTGCTATATAAACCCAATTAGGCTAGCCCGTCAATTGCAAAATTACGTTATTTATGAACTTGCTACACATTATGACTCCATTTCTCTATGATCAAACTTCTACACTCCGAAACATGACTATAGAGAGGATGATTATTAAGGCTAGGAGAACCATGAATGAGAGAGACCACCAAAGAATAATCGGCCTCTACAATAAGATGAAAGAAATTTCTAGCTTTAGTTGTCTTCAACTCATAAAACAAAGCCCAAAGCTCACCATGGAGAACTTCCCCAACTCCTTTTTTAGCAATAAAACCAGTGATCCTCCACTTCCAATCACTCTCTTTTTAGCAATAAAACCAGTGATCCTCCACTTCCAATCACCCCGTTAGAACCAAGCCTAGCACCATCCACATTTAACTTAAAGGTCACAAACGAACGAGGAACCCAAGCCAAGAGAACTTGCACATGGTCATGTTTATTAAAGAATTTGATGTGCAAAACAGTAAAACCCTAAAATCGAATCCATAAACCCCTAAAAGATTGAATCTTTAAATCCCTAAAATCTTTCAAATCCTAAATCCCTAGAGTAATCCATAAAACCTTAAGATTGAATATGTAAACCCCTAAAATCTTTCAAATCCTAAATCCTTAGAGGGAGCATGGATTCGAAAATCCCAACTCCATTCACAAGCAAGCTTACAAATTAAATTACAGAAAAAACAGAAGAGGACAGAGAAGCTAGAGAAGAGAAGGAATCACCTGACCTATAAGTTGAGAATAATATCACCTCGCCGGGCTCACCTACTAGTCACCACCAAGTCGGACCAATTAGACCGAAAGAGGAGTTGCTAGACTCACTACCTAGTACTCCAAATTTCAATCATATTCTATTGTTTAGTTACAAAGTTACTTATTACGTTCAGTAAATGAATGAATGGTTAGGTTACAGAAACTACATCTGACAATTGGGGAAAATATTAAAGTAGGGATACATACGGGTGAGAGAAAATAAAAAAATGTAAATTATTTTCTAGAAAATTATATTATTGCCTATAATTATATATATATATATATATATATATATATATATATATATATATATAATGGGGGGTCTTTGTTGGGGGAGAGCTATGCGGGCCTACTTCGGCTACCCTTAAGGACGCCCTTGGAGAAATACGTGAGGTCAAAATGGAATTCTGAAAATCATTTCCCTTAAGATATATTGTTTACGGTAATCCTAAAAAGTTATTTTGAACTTAAGGTATATCTTTTAATCTTTAGAAAGGATAAAGTCAAATTACGATTATTTTGCACTAAATACCTAAATCTTGAACATCGTACGGCCTTTTACAATAGACAGATACTAATATATTCAACTCATAAGAATCATAAATTTTCAGTGGACCGAAAAATTAGAGTGTGATACCAATATATTGAACTCATGTGTGTGATATATTACACTCATGAGTGTGATATATTACACTCATGAGTGTGATATCAACTCTTTAACTCACACTAGTATCTCACTAGTGTTATAAGTATCAAACTTAGGTCGCTTGATTCATATAGATAGGTATCATACTTACTTAAACTACTGTGGAAGGCCTAAGATGAGTTAAGAAATAAGACAAATGGGTGCGAATGGTAACACTCTCACAAAAAGAACAAATATGGTTCAAATCCTTCTCACTTGTCTTAGTGTAGCTTAAATACAAAATATCACGTTAATTCGAACAAAACATATAAGTAATATTCTAGTCTAATTTGTGTATACTCGTGTAGAGGAGCACATTGACTCTGATTAATATGACCACACTCACACCTGCATAAGAGAAAAGAATCGAACTCGGTGCATACAAAATGATCCTAAAAAGAGTGTGGTTAACATGACTCTAATTAATGTAAATGCTGTATCCTAAAATTAGATTATTTAGATTTACAAACATAAAACAATCACAAAAGAGTGGTTATTCTCACTCAACTATTAATTGAAAATATCACTTAGTACTACAGTCTAGTGATATTCCTCTTCATTTGTAAGCAAGGTTTTAAAAGACACTAGGCGCTAGTTAGGCGGTGGGTTGGGGCCTAGCGCCTAGGCGGCTAAGCGGGTACCTAGGAGGACTAAAATGATTTAATTAAATCTATTATATTTCGTGTAAATAAGTGTGTTTATACTTAAAATATATATAATTTCATCATAAACTACAAAATGGTGAAAATCCAATTAGTCAAAATACTTTAATATATATATATATATAGGTAATGTAAGAATTTTAAGTACATAACTTGAAAAAAAATATATATATATATATATATATATTTGTTTAATAGTGAAGTAGGTAACTTTTTTTAATATAATTAATAAGCCTAGTACTAATGGTGGAAATCCATCTGACATAGGGGAGTGGCTTTTGCGGCCTTGGAAATCGACAATGCCTTTATTTTGGGGTTTCTCGTTTCCTCTCCCTTCCATTCTTCATCGATTGCTCTGCCTGATTTCCTATCTTCTTCGCCTAATTTCCATCTTCTTGCTCTGTATAATTTTCCAAAACCTAACCATGAGTCCATTCTAATTCCTCAAGTACAGTGAAGAAATCATCTCCGAAGAAGAAATCTAAAGCTTCTAGGTCAAAGTTCTCGTTTTTTTTTTCCTGCAATTGCATTGTTATTCTGATTCATTTTACAAATCTCTCTCAAGCTCACTCTTCCCTCACGCTCTCTCGGTTTCTCTTTTCAAATTTTATGTTGTCACCCTCGCGGTGTAGTGAAACGGTGAAACATATAATATTTTAATAGAACCACCACAGAGGCCGCTTAGCCTGGCGCTTAGGCGCCTAGGCACCGCCTAATACCCTTGCCGATTTACTGAAATTTTTTGAAATAATCGCAAGGGCAACCCAACTCCCAATGACTAGGCGGCCGCCCAGACCGTGTTTTAGAAGATTGTTTGTAAGTGAGAGGTCTTAGGTTCGATTCTCACTAAAGGCAAATTTGAACCATATTATTGGCATTGCTAGTCCATTGCGAGATTTAACCCACTCCCCTACCCTTCTAGTATAGATAGTATCGTTTGCTCAAAAACTATTAATTAAAAATGTTCGTGACAAATGAATAGAAGATGAGTAAAGAAATAAGACAAATGAGTGCAAATAGTAACATTCTGACAAAACAGAACAACACAGGTTCAAATCCTTCTCATTTGTTTTAGTGTAGCTTAATATAGAATATCACGTCAATTCGAAACAAAAGGTATAAGTACTATTCTACACTAAATTATGAATACTCGTATAGAATAGCATATCGACTCTAATCAATATGATTATACCCACATCTGCATAAGAGAAAAGAATCCAAACTCGGTGGATAAGAAACACAAATTTCTTCTTTAGGGATAGGTAATCTAGGTATTGATTCTGGCGTGAAGCGCTTTACAATACTAGCCAAGGGCACTAACCCTTAAAATATAGGAATTAGCACTTCCAATGAAGTACGGATTGGATGATAATATACTACAAGCCAAAGTTAGGTATAGACTACCAAAGTAGAGAAAGAAACTCAATTGTTCTGATCTATTCTCTCGTCTCTACGAAACGTCTCTTTCCTCCACTATGCAAAATTGAAAATTCCCTCTCTTTCCTCTCTCTCCTCTCTCTCTCTCTCTCTCTCTCTCTCTCTCTCTCTCTCTCTCTATATATAAACCATTTCAGCTCCACTGTTTTTCATTTTACGCTCAATTCAGTCATAATTTCGTCGAACTCTTTTCAACCCAAAATTCTTGGAGCTTTTTTGGTCAAAGCTCCTCCATGGTTTCTCAGGTTTTGGTGGCTCTCGCGCTGTCACTCGTGGGTGGACTCAGTACTTCATTCGGTGAGTACATAAAAACTCGTGCTTGTTCATGCTCTGCTAAAATTTCAACTGCCCATTTCATCAATTTCAAATTTGAATTACCCCATTTGTTTGAATTTTGTTGTTCTTGTTTCGTTCGTCTAGAATGGTTTTCCAAATGGCTTCTGGGTTTATATTACTTTCAGGTTTGAGGTTGAAAGCAGCAAGCTTTGTGGCAGGAAAATCTAATGAAATCTTTTGGGGAAGGGTGGGATTGTTTATAGGCTTCAACATATATATATTTCTATTTTAGAATCCACTAAAATCCACAATTTAATGAAATCCCATGAGCTCTATAACTTTTTTACTACACCTAGATTTGTGTACACTTGCTTAAAATCCATTAAAATGCTAATTGACTGTATACGGATTACATGGACGTTGAGAATGTCTTTTAAAATCCTGATTGACTACCCTAGGATTTTAAGTTCCTAATTTGACTACACCCCCTTGAAATCTTTTGATAGAAGTGTGATATTGAATGCATTGTTGAGGTTGCTAAATCAGCTTATTATATTTTTGATACCGGCGAATTGACTCCATCGAGTTGTTGTGGATTGAGGTTTAACTCCATCGATTGTTGTGGAATTGAGGTTTAATGGTATAATTTATGATACTAGAATTGATAGGATAGACAAAACTATCGAAATGCAGCTCAATTTACTATATTTTTCTAAAAAGGTTTGATTTTGTAGAGCAATTTGACTCCATCAAGTTGTTGTGAAATTGAAGAAATTGAATTTTAAGGGTGTAATTGGTGATAATGAAAGTGCTAGGATTTGTTCCCATTGTTTTGTAGGCAAGTTCTTGGTATTGGTCATGGTTCGAAAAAGAATTTTGATTTATGGTGGAATTTCTTAATTTATCATGTTCACCTCGATGCTTAGTTGATCAGCTTATGTTATCGAGCCTAATTATAAGTCTTGGAATGTGGAACAGGTGCACTTTAGTAATTGTCAATGAGACTCCGAATTTGAAGATGCTTGGGCTTTTACAGGTACTCTGATTTATTCTCAAATTTTGAATTTTTTTCTTTCTTTCTGTCCACTAATGTCATTGTTTTCTTTCTTTTAAAGAATCAATCATCCTATTGACTTAATTGCTTACATGTCCTTCTCTCTCCCAGCCGATATTTACATGTCACCGTTTTTACTCAACCAGAAATTTAACTTAACAAAATCCGTCTTGACATTGATGCCATTTTCGTGATCCTTTTGAATTGATGTTATCGTCAGGGTATGCTTGAGGCATCATGATCCATCTAAACCTCTGAATGTTCTCTATGCAGGGTTTTGCTGCAGGTCTGATGCTAAGCATATCATTCCTAGATTTGGCTCACAATGCTATCAACTCAATTGGTTTTTTAAAAGGCAATCTATGGGTAAGCCATGTACTTCAATGTTCATTTGATTTAATAGTGGAGCCAGGAAGTTCTTAATGGGTAGGCTGCTATTTATTTATTTGGTTGGATCCAGTAAATAAAGGTATATTTTCTGCAACAGCTACTAGGGCTATACCTCATGGTAGCCACCCCTGGCTTCGCCCTCGAATTCTGATTCACTCTGATTTGAATGCATCACTTTTGTGACATGCATTGTCCCGATTTCTCTAAGAATTAGATTACAATTTCTTGGTGGTACAGTTTTTTGGAGGTGTCATATTCTTTGCTTTCATTGCCAATTTTATTCCAGAACCAACTCTTGCTCCTATTTCAAAGGTAGTGATTATCTCTTCTCCTCCTACTTTAGCATGTTGTGGATACTTTAACATATGACTGGGGATAACACTTTCACCCAGAATATTGAAGGCATGTCTGACCGTGTGACAATATACTTAACAACAGAAAGATGAAGGGGGCAAGGACACTTTGAAAAAGCAGCGCCGACAAGTTTTATTCAGTGGGATAGTAACAGCAATAGGTATTACTACGCTTAAATCACTTTCCATACAGTTCTTCGAATCAGAAACTGAAATTAAATCTTCATTTATCTGTAGAATTGGAAATATTAGTTAGTTTTTGCATCTTTGTAGTCTAAAAGTGTGCATGATAAATCAAATTTGTGGTCCTCAGTTCTGTAATTAGCAAAGCATATTTATGTCTTTGCGTGCACACAAGAAGAATAAAACCCACCCCTCTGCCATTCCACCCACATCCCAACCTACCCAAGGCCTAAGGGTGTTTTATGTCATATGCAAAATTTGAAAGTCTTAGTTTCTGGAGTTTTTTTTTTCCTTCCCAAGTAATAAAGTCTGAGCAAATGTTTTTGAGAATTATATTTGATTTGTATACTATATTCCTTCTGAAGTGGAATATCCGTTCAATTGACTTGCAGGCATAAGTTTACACAACCTTCCAGAAGGAATGGCCGTGTTTCTTGGATCAATGAAGGTAACTCAAGCTTAAGCTTTTAATGACTTGGATTTGGAGTATTGAGTTAACTCTAGTTTGGATTATATATATGGAGTCATGCTCATTTTATTTTGAGTTATATGTTCTGTATTTGATTTAATATAAACTTATAAATTATGTCTTCATCAATGATCAGAGTTTCTTTAATTCATGATGTGAAATATTAATGCAATTTTCTTTTTATTTTAAAAGATGTTGAAAATCGAGTGTGAGGTTTCTATGACCACTAAATCATTTGTTGTCAACATCTATACTAACTATTTGGTATTCTTCATGACCTAAATCAGATCTATCATTATGTAAGATTCCAACTAATTGGTGAAACATTCTTCTTTTCTTCTTTACAATGCATTTTTAGCTTTATTGTCAACAAATTAATATGCTCCTGGACACTCTGCAGCTGCTAAAAAATTTAATGTTTCCTGGAAATATGATGCTTTCTTCTTGAAGCACAATTTCTGAAGTTGCGGCGTCTAGTTTGGAATTTTTAAAGCTAGTCTTTTTTGTGTTCTAAAACAAGTCTAAATTGATTAGATGCTTGATCCTGATTTATACGTATCTTTTTTCATGGATTTATATGTTAGTTTACATTGCTACTTATGTGTGTTCCTTGCACTTACTATTCTTGCATGTTTTCTAGTGCATATTACTTACAATTTGCATAGGCTTTTCATCTATGGGATTGGTGGTTATAAATGGAGCAAGAATAGTTTACTATCTGTTTGAGAACTATAATGTCTGCTGATGCTAATTGTCGTATGCAATTCTTGCTTGTTCCATAATTCATTGTAGGGCCTTCGTGTTGGTGTGAACTTGGCCTTGGCCATTGCCTTACACAACATCCCAGAGGTATATTCCCTATATCGTGCGTATTAGTCTAACTGCTCGCACTCTGCCCTGGATTAAAGTAGCACATAATTGTTTGTACCTTCCAAGGTCTCCCACTTTCCATATCAACAATGGCTGGACTGGTGATTTTGGTAATATAAGAACTTATTCCTTTGCTGATAAGGAGACGATCTTTGGATCCTATGGAACTAATGTCGACTGCAAGAATAGTGCACACATCTACAGAAAGAAATTGAAATATAAAAATTGGCAGATTGCATTTAACATTTCACAAACCTATCAACTGCTTTCTGAGTTTCAAAATGAAAGACTCAATATTCTTTAAAAATTGTCTTGCCTATATATGTTGGTGATGAATGGTATCAAGCTCTAATTGTTGTTAAACTTTAGGTCTATAGAGTGTGTGATCAAAATTGTAGACTATTTGGAAAACAAGGGATTGCTTTAAAGTTTGAGTTTGGACTTCTATTGTTGTAGAACTATTATTGTTATAATGTCACTACATCTGATAACTTTCGCTTTTCTAGGGTGTTGCTGTTGCGCTTCCTGTTTATTTTGCAACACAGAGGTGAGAATATATGAAGGCGTCATTAGTTCAGCATTTGAAGTACTTATGAATTGTGGGGAAACAACGGATTTGTTTTTTTTTTCACTGTTATTTTACAATGACCATGAAGTATCTTTGAGAAGCCCGAAAGCAGACAATAATACTTTAGAAAAGGTAATAGTGGAGGAGTACTGATGTCAAGGGTATGGTTACGGTGAATTCATTAAACAGAGTGAAGGTAGTTATGGTGTTGGCCGTGCTGTAGGATATCATTATTTAGGGTGGTGACAGAGAAGGCAGTGCTGATGGGTGAGGGAGCGATGGAATGATAGTTCTGCCATTGTTGTTCAGGAGGAGTGTCAACAATGTTGGTGTCCATTTCAGGACAGGACTTTTAAGCCTTGTTCACTTTCTAGAGCAATTATTACTTCATAAGTTTCTGTTAAGCCTGTATAGCTTGAAAACTTTATGAATCTTATGATAAGTTATTAAATGGTGGGTTTTCTGCATGTTCCAGCAAATGGCAGGCATTCAAGTTGGCAACGCTTTCCGGTTTAGCTGAGCCTTTGGGTGTCGTAATTGTAGGTATGTGAACTGTCAAATAAACCTTTAGATATCTTTCTTTTACAAGTCGTAAAAAGAACGGTGGATTTGGATTAGGCCCTTGAGTCCTGAAATTCTTGAAGGAAACTTGTTAATGGTTTTCACTTCTGCTGCAGCCTATCTATTCCCAAGCAGCTTGAGTCCTGAAATTCTTGAAGGCCTGCTCGGATCAGGTTTGAAAATTAATGATGATATAAAACGTCTCAACCAAAAAACAAAGAAATAGTTTTTATGAAAATTGTAGTTACCACGTATTTTTGTTGTGGCGCAGTTGGTGGAGTGATGGCTTTTCTAACTCTCCATGAGATGCTGCCCTTGGCGTTTGATTATGCGGGGCAAAAGCAAGCCATCAAGGCCGTGTTTTTGGGAATGGCCTTCATGTCTGCAAGGTAATACTGATGTTATAAATGCATTTATAGTGTCGGGGCCTCTTCGAAAGAGGAGATCTTTAAGGAGAAGTTTTTCAAATTACTTCGCTGTTTAATTTATATCAATATCTAGAACTATAAGGGTTAGAGCCTCTGAGGGTGTGACATTATAAGTCTTATATCTCCTTACAGAATACTTTCCTTTTGCCTGTTTTGCAGCCTTTACTTTCTTGAAATCAGCCTACCACAGGACATGAGCTTGTAGCTGTAATCTACGGGTCTTGTCCAATGTTATCCTCGTCTTGTACAACTCGGTACTGCCACGATAAGTAACTGGTGCTGGATACCGGTACTGAGTTCAGATCACCGTTAATGGATCATATGGTTTCGGCACAAAGAAGAAGGCTTGACTGTGACTGTCCCCGAAGGTAGGAGTTCATACTCAGCGTAAGAGAAATGTACATATCCTTAAAAGAAAATTGTAAAATAGTGTATGGAACTTGATTTCGTAAATAAACTCTACTCCGTTTAAATGAAAATTTCAAGTGTCAAATAGGATTACATTGGTTGGTTATGATTTGGAAGATAATATAGGAGAGATTGCCGTGGCACCGGTTGTATACAACATAGTGACTATAACACACATCACGTGACTTTTACTGGGATTAGGCAAGAGTTAAAAAGGCCAATTGCCTCTATAGTGTATGAAGCCTGAATTGAAAATCCTGTAGTTAGACAAATTTATTCTCTCAATTGCGAGAAAGTTTTGTATTGAATGGTTGAATTACGTGTTTGTGTGGCCCTACCTCGTAAATCCACTTTGTTAGATGGATGCTGCATGCGGTAGTTATACACAGGTTGTTCTCCTTAAATGCTAAAGAACACCGTATGAACCAAATTCCCATCCAACCATGCCTGGTGTGTGTATATACTCCTCCAACAGCAGATTCCATGACCCGTTGGTGAAATGTTTGTTCTTTCGTAGTGCAGGACGTGTGCAATGCATTTGATCGTTTGACAATGATTTCTAATTTGCTATGCAAACAGGAGGAAAAGACATGTAAATCAAAAAAGGCATGAAAAAAGGAGAGGAGAGAGAAAAGACAACAAATCAAAGTCAGCATAATTGATAGCTTTTATATGCAACATGGTGTGGCATGCAAAGCACAACGCTTCGAGTTTTACTAAAATAATAGATTGGCCAGTAAGTGTAAATTAAGGTCATCTCCAACCGAAGAGTCGAGAGGGCCGAAAATAGCAAGAAAATCGTCTCCAACCGAGGGTTAGGCCAGACGGCTGTGAAATCTAAGAGGGCCCCACAGAAAAATTATACAGCATAAAAAAAAACATTTAACAACATGAAACTTAAACTACATTTAAGTTGTAGTTTTTAAATAATAAATTATGTTTGACTCTATGGCCCTTTGGCCCTCGGTTGGAGACGGTTTTTGTGACAGGGCTAAAACGAGCCCTCTAGCCCTTTGGTCCTTGGTTGGAGACGGTGGCAAATATGGTCATGTACTGTTCATTAAAATATTAATATCTTGGAGGGCCAGAGGGCTAAAACGAGCCATCTGGCCAGCCCTCGGTTGGAGATGGCCTAAGTGAACGAACGATGATGTGGTTATTATTTAATAATTAAAATTTTAAAAGTTAAGACTTTTAATGTATATTATATTTCCAATCGTACTAGAAAAATTTGAAAGATGAATGTTAAGATGACTCTTTTAAAATTGAAACTTTCTATAAATTTTCTTGTCACCGTACAATTTAACATTAATTTATATACCAATATTATATTGAGAAAGTCTCGTAGCATTTCTCAATTTGAAATTGTAACCAACCTAAAGACTTTTAGGAGATTCCATAAACCCATTATATTTTTTTCTTGAAAAAAGAAGACAACTGGTGGAAAGTTACGATTATCCATCAATTTCGTGTGCCAGGAAGATTTACAGAGGCATTTTAGCATCTCTCTAACCACGAGTCTGGCTTTCACACCAGGAGCAAGTTTCGAACCCAAAACCTTTAGTTTTTAATTTGAAAGAAACCTCGCAATCCGTCATTTATAACTAGGCATCGTTAACCCATTATAGTTTTGAAATTTGTTGAGTAGTCAATTGAAATAAACTTCAATCTCATCATAACATCCCATCAAGAAAATCATTGTAATTTCTTGGAAATGCAATTTCTTGAACAAAAACATATTATATGCATTATACAATTGGTCTGCACAAACATGGGATTAAAAGCTGTCTAGTCCCATATGTAACTGATCTTGTGCAAAAAGTAATCTTCTTATTGGATTTATGAAAAGATATTATTATCCACACACTTCTTTTTACTTATCACATATTTTTTGTTAATTTTTATCATTTGATTCAAACAACTAAAAATTGAGAGGTCTGTGTGAAAAATAAAAAGGAAAACTAATGAAAAGAGCTTGAAAACTTTGAGTTTTAATGATAAGGACAAAATAAAGGGTAAAGTGAATAGTACCAGGATTGACTTTTTAGTGTAAAAATGTGGTTTTTCGTTAAAGTGAACAGTACTAGAAGTTTTTCGTTAAAGTTCTCAAAATAAAAAGAAGTATGTAGATATTAGTATGTGAAATTGAAGAGAAAATTGGGGAAATTAGTGAGAAACTCCACTCAAAGAAAAAGAGAAGAAAAGACTAAAGGTGTTTTATTAAGGTAAAGGAGAGTGTGGGGATGGAACCAAAATCAAGTTTTTGACAAAAGCTTTATTGGTAATGGAACATCATATAGAAATAACCAAAGCTCACTCATAAAAAATGTCTTAAAGACAAATGAACTTGTGTGTCGTTTGTTAGAATAGAGAATCTTTTATGCGCACAACTTTGGTAACGTCTTTTTCATTTGTTACTGTAAACTGAAAAGTGAAAAATAATAAAAATTCATAACACCTTATTGTGATTGGTAAGAATCATGACCATGTAGTTTTTTGGATACATGAGAAAATAACTCTCTCCTTTGTTAGAAGTTTATAGTTATTTAGTGCCTCTTATTAGAAGTTCTATTGTTTTTAATTGAGTCTAAGGTGTTAGGTGCCCTTTAGCATAAAAAATGGTGTCATTTGTCATGAGAAACCGTTTTTATAAGCACTTAGTATTGTCTTTGCCTTCGAATTCAAATGGTTGGCTTTTGATTGATTTGCAAAATTGAAGAAAACAATGGTACTCAAAAGTAAAAGACAAGAAAATACCAGAAGCTGTTTGAATCGATCACCCAGAGGAGGAGGGTAAATTTAACTAAATCAAGTTTTTTGTCAAAAGTTTTCAGATTGCATAACTTACTTGATGTGGTTACTACATCTTGTTTTAAACATCAATAGTTTAGTCACTTAAGCAAACGTGAATGACAGATGGTAACATTTAAATATTATACTTAAAGTGGTACATTTGTAACATATGTGTTGATACTGGACTATACCCTACAGAGAAACTTTGCTAAAACATGTGGGAATTGAATGTTTATGGTCATGACAAGTAAGCAATAGTTATGCTTCTGAGTTGGAGGAGGATCCTTCAGATGTTCCTAATGAATCATGAATGGTAAGGTTTCTGTTAAATTACCCTAAAAATAGTGCTGCCATAGCTAAAGTAATGCTGGGCATACCAAATTTATAAACTGTGTGATGTGTTACAAATAGAAAATAAGCACGTTAATCAATGTTTAAATAATAATCCAATCACCAATATCACGTCATATGATTTACAAGATTTGATCTGAAGTCTCTCTAGCATTACCTGCCATATAATTATAGCCAATAGTCACGTATGCTAAGCTAAATCCAAATCCTACACAATGCATCTGTTGTGTGTGTAGCAAGAAAAAAGCATTAAAAGTTAAAAACATTTAGTGTGCAAGTGCAACAACTTTGCTGTTGCTGTCACTGCTCTTTTTAATCACTTCGACTTTGCTTTTATGCTTTCTACGTTATGTCTGTGTCTACAAAGTTTCTTTTAATTTAATAGCAGTTTGTCATATTTTCTTCTAATTTTGGCTTCTATGTAGGCTAAATTAATATAATGTGCATGAATTTATTTAGTTAATTTGAGGGAATTTTTGTCAAAATGATCAAAACAACGGCTTAAATCATATAATTACTTTGTTAAAGAGACTTAAATAAGTAATTAATGTCGTATTTAGCTATTAACTAGTTAGCCCTTAAGCGCTATATATAATATTGGCAACAAATAAAACCCAAGTTTGCAATATCTATGAAGAATCGTTGTATGTGAAAGTACGATTTCTCTAAACTTTAACTAGGTTGATTTTTTCAATTTTTCTTTCTCAAAGACTTGGCTGATAAACATGTAAAAAGACGATTAGTTTTGGCCCCCATCTCTATCTTGCTTATGCATGGGGATCCCTTACCACATAAAGTGAGTTCAATAGTACTTAGACGTACGATTCACTAATTACAACCAAATACGTATATATACACATATTATATATACCTCCGAGGGTCCAAGACATAGTACTATATATATAGTAGTTTATCCATCCCCAAAAGAACTCTCACATCTTGTAAAATGAATCACTATTTATTCAATTAGGTTGAATCCTAGCCAATCAATCTCTCTCTCCCTGAAAAAAAAATTTGGTAGCTTTTATTTTGAGACCTAAAACCATAGTGGAGCCTTTGGGGGATTTGACAGTTTGATAAACCGCAGTTGATTCCAAATAAAGCCAAAAATGAGAAGGGAAAAAAAGAATAAAGGAAAACAAGTTTATGCATATGTATATATATCGAGAGAAGCATATTTGGTTTAATATCCTAGTGACTAGATTATTAGGCTTCTACCTATGTGCTCTAGGTTCGAAATTCTCATTCTCTTAAATTATTGTAATAGTTTCGAATCTTTCATCTCTTCTTAGTAAAAATAAAATTTAGTAAAAAAATGTATATAGAGGGAAGT
Source organism: Malus sylvestris (assembly GCF_916048215.2). Taxonomy (NCBI): domain Eukaryota; kingdom Viridiplantae; phylum Streptophyta; class Magnoliopsida; order Rosales; family Rosaceae; genus Malus; species Malus sylvestris. The sequence goes on from NC_062262.1 coordinate 2,043,566, forward strand.
AATAACATAATCATACATTAGATGGGACTAGCATCTACCTTATATGCAATTATTATTTTTCTGTACATATGGTGGGGACTAGGGTTTTTATAGCTTCAATGCAAATTATTCTAAAACCACATTGGTTGTTGACCTTATAGGGATAGTGAGGTGGTGTTACATTAGATTTTCCGCCAGTGCATGTATACACAAATATTGAAAAAACAAATAAGAATAATTTGGTGTTTTACAATAACTTTATATAAATTACAATTTGATATAATATATATACATATATATAATAATCAAAATCATACTCATTAAACTCTCTAATTAGCGTGATATGAGAAACAGATAAAACATGCATTACCACGGTGCATGTAAGTTTCTATTCCTTTTGAGGAGCTGAACTTTTTAGTTTTTGAAGAAAAAAGAAAACAATAGTAAATATGAAAAGAAATTGATGTATAAAACAAGACATATTTTTTTGATCAAATATAAAACAAGACATAGGAATATGGAATAAAGAACATGATGTCTGAGTGTTCCACTGATGCATGCAAATGGTGATTACTGCTGTGTCAGTGGGTTGACGGAACACTGGGTTTATAACAAAAAGAACAAGAAAAGAATCACACCGACGGATCGATAATTAAATAACTAATTAATATTAATTGGTGTACGTATTTACGTTCTGTTATATCACCGCACCGCAGAGGTACAATGAAACCGTAGTAACTGTCAAAAGTTGATAAAAAGAAAAAAAAACTGTCAAAAGACTGGCAAACTTACCTCATCATCATAAAGTGAAAGGCAGATGGAGAGGTAGCTAGAAAAAGATCTAGATCGGTCGGTTCGAAGAGGGAGAGGGCGGAAGACATAAAATTGTGAAGCTGAGTTGAGAGAGCAATTTTTATGGTCCTGTTACTGTAATATCACGTGTAATATTAAATATTACGTAGTAAAAATTTAATTTGTATCATATTATTATTAGTACAGATTGCTACACTAACAATGTATTCGTGTCGACAAAATATTGCTCACCAAATTGTGGCAACCCACCAAACAGTACATGCTCTGATTATATTTGCAGCTTGAAATGACATTTCAGGAGCCTCTTTCTATAAGCTCTTTTGACTGCAGACACATATTTCTCTCTCTCTCTCTCTCTCTCTCTCTCTCTCTCTCTCTCTCTCACACACACAACTCATAAAGCTGCCAACAAGATCCATTATATCCCTTCCAACCTCTGTAGTCTATATAATTATGAAAAATATTGCTACAGATATAAGAAGAAGCTACTGTTTATAATTAACAGCACATCTACCTTTCTCTCTGTCTCTTGTTCCAGCCTTTCCCTCCACCCATGAACCTAATAATTTGATCTGAATTTAGTCCTGGTAAAGTCTACGCTGTGATGTCTTTGCAGGTCAATAGTTAATACACCTCCTCTCCCAGTTGCATTTTATGTTACAAATATCTGTTTAAATTATTAATTTTAGAAGAAATAACTGGATATATAACCTAGCTAATAGTTTCTATTGTCCTTCACACGAAAAATTAGACTTTTACAGGAGGAGCAATTGAGGAGTGAGAGGACATAAAGTTTAGCAAACATATGATCGCAATGCATGATTAATCTATCTTCCTATGAATACATAGAAAATTACTTCTTGATCTTATGAATATTACTGATGTTTGCAACTCTGCAACTTTGTCCACATATATATTCAGCAATAACAAGAATCTGAATGTAAGATAAGGAAAAATATAAGAAATCCCTCCTCCTTTCAATTGTTGGAACTTTAGGAACTCATCATTTTTTAGGGTTAGTATATATATTAAGGTATATACAGATTGCCTGGTCTTCACACTCGTAAATTTTTTAATGAATGAATCATATGGGTTGGATTGATACGTCTGCCTTACCAATTCGGTGGGTACTCGAATTTCTCAAATTTTTAGGATGACTTCATGTATTAATGGTATAGTGAGCTAAAGAGTGTTTAGCTATATTTTTTATTACACCCCATAAAATTTCTATAAGGAGACCAAAGGAAGAATATATAATTAACTTTTAATTACTTCATATCCTATTAGCTTATTTTTATTACTTTTTCCAGTTAATAATAAAATGCATAGTTCTTTTTTTTGGTAATCAATACATAGAGCATATAGCTGTTTCACTGTCTACCAATGCAGTGTATTGACTAATGTACATCCACGAGAAACTCTGAGGATTACCCTTGTTGGGATCTGAGTTGCATATATATAGCTATGACTTCAGCCTGCTAAGCCTTTTATGCACTATTTTCTCAAATGGTTTTACCAACTCCTTGCCAGTCCTAGCTTTATATCATCAACCAAAGAGTTTTAACTACATTTGCAGTTCTCAGATTATAAAATAAAGGTGGGATTTTCATATGTATATGCATAATTGTGCATTGCACAGATACAAAAAGAAAGTGTGCATGAAGAGAAGGGAGAGTAAATTACAGGAACTTGGTTTATCATTCATCTATTAGGAACCATTGCTAATTAAGGAAGTCTTAAAAATGTAAACGAAACAGAAGTAAAAAGCAATAATACTACTAAGAGAAGGAAAAAATAAAAATAAACATAGCTTAGCTTCCAAAAGCAAATTTTAGGGTTTTATGGCTTGTAATTCACCAAAAAAAAAAAAAAGCACGTTTAAACCAAGCTCACAAACTCCCCCTCGTACCGTCAAGGTTTTTCAAAACCAAAAACAAGCACACTAATGGGAGGAGGAGTCATTTTCCTCAATTTCAGAAGCTACATCATCTTCCTCTTCAAAACAGTCAATTCCATAAGCTGCATGGCCTTGTCCAAATGCCTTGATATGATCTTTGAGAGACCTCTTGTGCTTGAAATCAGAGCCACAAGTGCAATACCAAAGTTTGCCACAATTTTTTTCATGGGTTCGCCAATCACCTCTCACTGCAAAAGCCTTGCCACATTTTCTACACATGAAGGGTTTGATCCCATGCTTTCTCTTGTAATGGGTTTGTAGGGTTCTGAAGTCTTTGAGAGGCTTTGCCCTTGGATGGTCAATGTTGTTTCTGCAACCTGGCGCACAGCAATAGCAAGGCAGTCTAAGCATGGCTGTTGGTTGTGTTCCCCTTAGAGATTCTGGCCCTTTCCTGTATTGAGATCCATGCCCCCACATATGCATCTGCATATATAAACAATTTAATTAGGTAAAAAACAATACTGTTGTTGGAAAATGCTCTAATCTACCACTATTATTGTTCAAAGTGATTGAAATATCACTTAAGCAACCAAATCATCCGATTATGTTCAATGCAATAGTGGTATTTCATTCACTTACCGCTATAATAACGGTAGATTAGAGAATTACTTCCCATTATTATTTGATGTCGCACATTTAGAAGACAACTTCATCTGCTATATATATAAAGTTAATTTATATCGTACAGCTTTTGCCTTAAGGAAAACTAAAAAAGGCACCAGGAAGAAAATTTGAAGTAATTAGCATTGCTTGCATACAAGTTGGACTTGTTGCGCATAAGATTCGGGTGTCTTTAAAATGTTGATTCTTTTAAGACTTCTTTGAATATCACTTGTAATTTATGCTTTTATAAGACAAACATACATCATACATGGGTCAAGGTGTTTGAAAATGAAAAGATAAAGTAAATGTAATGTCATAGAAGTTGGAGTTTGAATTTATTTATCATTTTTTGGGTTTAATCTTTCCAAATTAGCATTCTAGTTCATGGTATGTACTTGCATAAATATGATCCAAAACAGAAGGAAAAAAAATAGAACAGATGGAGATTCAAATAGGTAGGTAAAAGCCTAAAAAATACCGAATCTTTGTGTATTCATAAACAAAGAATTAATAGTAATTGACCAGCAAAACAATGAAATAATAGTAGTATATGAGAACTGATTTTTCATCGATATATTTGGTGATTTTGTTTTTGATAGGGTGGTGTTATCTACACACCCCTTATAACCTTTCATACACTCTTTTCAATTTCAGCAGTCAGATTTGAATGAATATAAAAAAAAAATAACAATGGAATATATGAGATGTAAAGATGGATTTGTGTATAACACCACCCTTTTTGTTCCTCGGCAATGAGGAGGATCATCTGAAAGCAGGAAGAACTAGGAATATCTTCGGTTTGACACACCTGCCAGTGTGTGAAACACAAATTTCAAGGTGCAAAACGCACAATTCCAGCTGTGTAGTTCAATCACATAAAGAGGGGTACTGCTAGCTGATCATAGTTATATCCCCAGAGTCAGTTTTGGACCAGGTATAGATTAATTTATTCTTATTTCTTTAAATCCCAAAAACAACAATTCATGCAAAAAGATAGAACAAGATTGCTGATTATATAAAGTGCAAAACTGGACATACAAAACAAAACAAAGTAAAATGATTTAAAGTTGGAAGAAGAGAAGAAAAGGGAAACCCTAAGGACCCATATAATAAAAGTTAAAGATTAAATCAAGCTATAAAAAAGTGTACAAAAAACCAAGATAGATAGGAATGGATTTTCTCTTTCTCTGAAAAATCAAAAGAAAATGACCAGATGCAGAAAGTGATGGCAGAGCTAGCTAGAGGAGGAAGGAAAACAAAAAGTAAACACTTTCTTATTATTTAATATTTCAAACTACTTTTTCTTTCGCTCTAGCTTAAGAAATCATGGAACAGAATACATACAATTCAGATATATATGAAGGCTAATTATATATATAGATTGTTGTACCTGCATGTTATTGTATCTATTGAAGGTCTTGAAGCAAAGAGGGCATGAGAACTGGGTTGGACCAATTAAAATTTGAGCAGGAGTAGGGATCCAGTACTGTCCTTTGTTGAGCCTGTTTGATGCAAAACCAGCTGAAGCAACAGTCACATCTGCTTCTTTATCTGATGGGATTTCTGGGGAAGAGAGCCTGGAGATTAAATCAGCTGAAGATAGAGTTCTGCTTGGAAGCCCTAAATGTAAAGCCACAGTAACAGTTTCATCATCTTCTTCTTGATGATCAACAATATCATCAGACCTAGAAGAGCTCAAGAAGCTTTGATGGTCATCAGCAGCAGCTGATTCTTGCATGTCTTCGTGGTGGTGATTTCTTGAAGGGCTTTGGCTGAGGAGTGGAAGGGCTTCTCTTAGAGGAGGAGAGGGAGGTGATGAAGATTGGTGGTGGTGATTAGTGAAAAGGGTATTGTTAATATTGTTGATCAAGTTGTTTGATGAGCAGAAATTGTGGTAATCTCCATAATTAGGAGGGTGATAATTATATGGATTAACAGAGGAAGGTGTGGAGGTGGAAGAGAAGTGGTGGACATGGTTGATATTAAACCAACCATTATTGAAGTAATTAGGGTAGGGATCTGTCATGATATGGTGAGAGAGAATGGTTTGGTTTTGCAGGGATTGGGTTAATATAGTATACACTATACAGTTTACGCACAGAAGAAAGAGAGAGAAAGAACCAAAAGGCAATGATAAGGTGGAGAGTGGAGACCTATTGAACAAGATCACCAACTCAAAAAGCAGAAGTATGGTGTGAGGGTAAAAGAGAAAAACTAATATGTCACGGGAAAAAGAGAAAAACTAATTATTTAAAATTTTGTCTTTATAATATAAAAATGTGTAAATTTTTATCTATACGGTGTTGTACTGTTGACACATGTTAGACCTCAAAATGATTTAAAAATGGGTAATGCTAGAGAGACTAAATTTGTAAAAAAAAATTTGCAAACTAAATGATGTGTCATCAATATGAATGAACATATTTATCCACGCTTAAGTAATAAACCAATCATCAACTTCCATGTCCTTTTTTTTCTAAAATTTTGTTAACAAATTTAGTCTCCTTAACATTATCCTTTAGAAAAGTAAGTGTGCTATTAATAGTGTGTGAGAGAAATACTAGAGAGTCATTCTCAAGGTGGGATCCTCAATTGACTTTTTATCACTTCATGTTTTTGATATAATATTTTATAATGTTAGTATGAGAATTATGCTAAAAAATATAAAATGATAAAGATTCTCACTTTTAAAAGAATCTCTTTAATATTTCTTCAGTATATCAATCAAACTCTTACAGTAGATCTGAAAATTTGAGTGGTAAGTTGCTCTCGAGTGTGTAGGCATAAAAAATCAAGGTTGATAAAGCAAGCCCAACTCAGTGAAAATGAGAGACAAGAAATCACTTACGAGTTACGACGTGTGACTAAACAGTGACAAAATATGCTAAGATGAGAGAGAGAGAGAGAGAGAGAGAGAGAGAATAAGAGAGATAATCTTGGGACTTGAAAGGACGAGTCACTTATTGGACACTGTGTACAAACGGTATACAATTTGTGTACATACTGATATGAATAAAAGGAAGAAAATTACCCCTCACCAACCCAAGAGACTCAACTTTGATGAAGGATAGAAAAGAAAAGAAGGCAAAAGACAAAGTTGGTAATTAGGGTTGTGGAAGTTGTCCCCCATATTCCTATTCCTCCTGCTCCCATTGATGAGAGAGAGAGGGCAGAGACAGAGAGGGAGAGAGAGAGAGATTGTACATTGTACAACAAACCATCCATTGCAATTTGCATGCATACAGAAGCTAGCTAGGCAATGTATTTTCTTATAATTTTTAATTAATTTAAAAGAAGATAGATACGATGGTATTATTTGAATTATAATTTTCTGTGGCTCCGGGAACAAATGGTTTGGATCCAAACCCAGCATTTGCTTTGGTGGGCGGGCCATGGTCGGCTAACTTGGCTCCCAACGAGCACAGAGAGAGATATATTGTCCTCATCTTATCTTTGTTTCATGCTTTTACATGCACAACAACACTACAACAACGTTACTGTTCCCTCCCTCCCTCCCTCCCTCCCTCCCTCCCTCATTAATACATAGCATGGGCCAATTAAACATTGTCTACGTATTGAGCCGACAATGGTATTGGCATTTGTCAAAATTTCTTGTCGTGAATTAATTGATTAATGAGTATAACAAGAAAGCATAAATTTTACTATGCTACAATGTATTTTACACGGAACATGATTTTTTTCCTTCTAAATTCTCTTTTTTCCCTCCTTTTTTTTCTTACACTTTCCTTTGTCATTCTCTTTATAAAGAAGTTAAAACAAGATGTTGACGTAGCTTAATCTTAATCGTTAATCCTAACCGTCCAAATAAAATAAGAAAGATAGAGACGAAGATTTGGAAGGAATAGAATTCTACTCCATTTTATACACTTAGAAGTTTTACTAATTATATTTGGTGATTGGATTCTTAACCAAAATTTAAGGGCTACAAAACCGAAGCATATAGTAGAAAACCCCACGAGCAAGAAGAATAGCTAGTCTTTTTGTCCCTAAACAAATATTATATAAAGTACCGGTGAAGAATTTAGCTAATCGATGGCAAAAACAGAAGAGCGAGACTTGTGGCCATCAAATTAAACATGGAGATGATTTAGAGTAAATTGTAGTAATGGTTCCTCAATTTTAACCAAATTAGAGCAATGGTATCTCAACTAAAAATCCATTACCATTGGTCCCTCAACTCATTAATGTGTAGCTATGGTCATTTTCATCAACTTTGTTAGAATTTTGTCAAAATAAATTATGTTGGAAGGACCTTTGTTACAATTAGGGCCTCTCAACTCATCAAAACATGTAGCTATGGTATTTTTCGTCAACTTCATCAGAATTTTGTCAAAATGAGTTATGCTGGAAGGATCATAGCCACAATTGGGTTAAAATTGAGGGACCATTGATTCAAATGGGTTAAAGTTGGAGGACCATTTCTCCAGTTGGATTAAAGTTGAGGGATCAATGGTAATGAATTTTTAGTTGAGGGACCATAGCTGCATATTTTGATGAGTTGAGGGACCAGTAGTAATGGATTTTTAGTTGAGGGATCATTTCTCCAATTGAGTTAAGTTAAGGGACCATTGCTACAATTTACTCGATGACTTCTAATAGATATTTGATTGAAGCCAACCTGTTATTTTGCAGAAATTTGAATGTCTTCATGGATATATAATAGATTATGCAATGTGTTGCATCCCTTTACGTTTTGTTGATGTAGAAAACATGAAATTGAATGATATAAAGATTAGCTCCAATTCGACGAGAAAGAATTGTTGTGCCACCAAAAATATATGCTCTTGTATCTATACCACTTATCACGTGACATAGCTATAAGATTCTCTTTGATTGAACCCATTAGATGAGGTGATTCACTCGACGCACATTTCATCAGTTACGTGCGTATGCGTTCATTAAGGTGTTCAATGTTTTTCTCAGATAAAACAGAAACTTCAGTGATCTTAATGTCCCAAGTACAAAGGAACATAAATGGAGGGAAACAAATTTGCTGCAATTTCTGAGCCGTATGGCTGCCCGCATCACAGTCCAATTTGGTACCTAGATCCTACTTTCTAGTTCCCACATGCATTTTGATTACAAGTCGAGAGGGAGGATGAATAAATGCCATTCAAAGTCGCATTCAATGGTGGGACCTTCAATAATATAGGAGGAAGGCGATGCATTAGGAGACAGAATCGTACAAGCTATGCTACCAATAATCACATTGCTTATGCAACCGCCAGCCGTTCATACATATTAAAGAATGCATTGCGAAATTCACTTGTATAACGACTGACAGCCACTCACGTGCGCGAAAGCGGCTATCATTAGCATCAGTATTTGCAACGTCGGTTGAGTAAATTGGTTGATATCTGCCACCTGCTAGCAATTGCAAGCGGACCTGACCTAGGGGACAATATGGATGATTGGTATTCTTCAAGCAATGGAAGCTAAGAAGCGCGCAGTAATACTAATAGTTTTCCTGCCATTATATCGTATTTTCCGACGAGTTACTTCCCAGTTGTTTGGTGAGGTAAAGTGTAACGCAAAACACGAAAATAATACGATGAATATTGAAACACCGCGTGAAGAAAAGCAGCATGTGCAACCTGAACACAAATATATAACAAAAGAATTAGAAGACATGGAACCTAAAGCCCCTAGTTCCGATGTCCGACCCCAAAGTGAAATCTCTTTGCATGCTGATCGTTAAATGCGTATTCAAGGCGAAGAGGCCCCAACGGTGAGTCGAGTCTGATGCCAAATCCATATCCGTACCCGCTTCCAGGCTTATGCCGAGCCCCGGCAGGATCACCTGACCAAAACAGAGTATAACAACCTCTAAGAACATTTCCTGCGAACAGTCTGAACATTTATGCATCAACGATCATGAAATAAGATTGTTCTTTAATGGTTCCAAGGATCCAATTGTGAACAGTAAATTAAACTAAAGAGAGACCTACCAGGCACGGTGGGGCCTGATCCAAGATCAGTGCCGTAGTCAGCAAAAATAACTCCTCCAACTGGCCCTATCTGCGAAAACAGGCCGGGATATCATGACGGATCAAGGAATCAATTCTCTTCAAGTGTATAAACTTACATGAATAATTGGGGGGAAGGCAGTTGCATACGGTATCAAATTTTGTAAGGCCGTTTATACCACATACCATTGGAAAAGAAATTTCTCCAGAGCCAACTGCATAAGATCTACCAGAGCCCACAGCACCTTCTTCGTAACCTCTTACACTATTTGTTCCACCGATGCCAAATGCTTCATGTGGTGGGAAGTTACCAACCACGTGGCCACCAGACAAACTTGCAGGGCAAAGCATAACAAAGTCAACACCAAATGAGAGTATAACCAGCTTCACTTCAAAGCTACAATTACAATAGCGAGGTGGGGGAGTATTGGGGGAAGGATATGTTTTCTGATAGATTGCTCCTACTGTGACAAATACAGAATGGTCGTACCTTACAAGAACACGAGTAGGACCAAGTTCTACGTCTTTCCTGGCGCGAGCATTTATTCTGTTGAAATACAACCATTCAGGCAAAACAGGAAGTCCTTGTTCCACGTTGAAAACACACTGCAAAGGACCCAAAATTGGTATCAAAATACAGTGGAAGATCAGAGAGAGAAATAGTGGGGGTTAAAATTGTGAAAACTGAGGATGACTAACCATTGACGACCCATGGTCACCAGAACCCGTGTAGACACTCTCAAGTTTAGCAAGGAGCATATCATCATGAGTATTGCCACTACAACACAAAAATGATAAACAAAGAGCAGCAGATGAGAAACATGGATCGCAGAGAAATATAAACAAAGAAACCAAACTGGATTAGTTTCCAATTATCGGATTTTAGACTCACGTACCTTGCAGTTAGAGGGCTGCTGTAGACATCCTTGATAATAGGATCTCCTTTCTCGTCACGAGCACCAGCATGCTGGAACAATAGTCCAGAATAGGGGGATTGTAAGTATAAATAAAATACAATCAAGTCAACATAATCTTATAATGAACCCCCACAAGTTACAACTACCACCCAGTATTAAAAGGCATCCAAGAAAACCAGAAAAACTAACCACAGGGGCGATGCTAAACCCAAAAGTACCTGAAAGATAAGCCCAGCTGTTCCACTAAACTTTGGTCTTATTGGTCGGCTAAATTCAATACCCGCTGTGACGCGACCAATGGTCAAGTTGCTACCATTTAGTTGGTTACCATGGATAAGTGTTCCGGGGGTTGTTGAATTCTAGCATAAGAAGAATCAGACAAGGGTCTAAGAATCGAGAATTTTGAAGTTGTTAGAAGGATAAGATGATCATACTTGATACAAACTAACATTAAATCACCTGAACCATTATGGTCCTGGATGTCCGCTTATCATCTCCTGCAATCCATGGATCTGAGTAATTTATGCGAAAAATCGAGTCTATCTGGCCCCTCTCTAAGGAAACGTGTAGCTTTTGGTTTCTTCCGAAGAGATTCCTATGAGAATATGCAAAGCTGCAAGACAAACAAAAAACTTATGGAAAACTTAAGTCTTAAGAATCCAATGAAACACTAGATGACACGGGCCCAGCGAGAACTACTTGAACGATGACACATGCATCTTTATGTACAAATACATGACACTCATATAACATTGATATTTGAATAAAAAAGAAAAAAAAGAAATACTTGGATATCAGATATTTGAATAAATATTTTTGCAAAAGCAAAGAATATAAATAATACGAGGGGATTTAAACGTTAAAAATGTAGCACCAGCATTTTAAGCAGTTAGGGCTGATAAGCACCCAGACAGTCTTTAAGTATTTAAATGTTAAAAGGCAAATTGTTAAATACTCACACAGATGTATTTCTATCAACTCACAAGGCTTAATTATCATAACCAGTTTTAGTAAGCTCTGATGCTACATAATCTTGTACAGATACCCCTCCAAGTATCAGTCCAAAAGTTTTGTTCACCTAAATCTTTACCATTTTGAGTTTCAAATACCTAGGCTCTTCCCCATGTCAAAGTCTGTCAACAAAAGGATTTCAGACTGATGCCAATAGTCTAAAAGCTTAACGCACTCCAATCCATAAAGGTTCAAAACTAGATAATTATCAATTTCTGTTTAAAGTCAAATTAGAATCTAATCAACCCAAACTTAATTTGCCAAACACATAGTTTATGCCATAGATGTAGCTTGTAGACAAGTTCCGTTAGATAAATATATTTAATGCATACACATCATGAATAACTCATCCAACTACGTCGTCAAGATTAAGCATGTAAACTGGGGAACAGAACAAAAGAATGGAGCATGAGGGAGAAAGGACATAGAGCGAAGCATTTAACACTGGAAAACTACACGTAAGATTACCTTCCAATGAGTCCTGACAGAGGGCCGCTTGTAATTCTGAAAATAATAAATAGAAGTTAAATATTTTGTACCATAAAATCTGAAACACAAACTCAAAGATTTCAATTTGTATTCTCCACTACTTTGACTTACCCACTTGATATACCACCACCAGCAGAAAACCCTCCACTTGGCCGCTCAACAACATTCATTGTGATATCAACCTTACCAGCATCTACAATTATTCAATAGTTTTGGTAAACGCATTCAATCAGTCAATATCATCACAAAAACATGTATAAATAATTAGCATCATTTCCACGGATATAGATGGGGCCACAAGCATAAATGCCAATGTCGGACATCAATAGTCCTACAAAGGGTTGAAAGTTGAGAGATAACAGTCTACCACGGATGACCACATTGATAGGACTATTAGGATTCAAGACTAACAAAATCCTATCGAAATGAGGACAATCACAGTAGACCGTTATCCCTCGCTAACAGAAAAGTTCCACTTGTTGATAGAAAAACTAAAGGGCTTGTTGCACATTAACTCCTATTTAAAACTACAGAGTACTCCATCCTTCAAGTAAGGCTAAATGAACTAGATGTTTCCACCTTTCTTCCATCCATTTGCTCTTCCCATCCAAGCAAGAGAACAGTAGTTTCCACACATTGCTACTTCAAATTTATTTTAGGCGCTGATTATTACGAAAACTCAAAATCAACTAACATTCTGAAATATATAATTTCAAACAAAATTACTTGCCTAAAAAATAATAAAACTAAAATTTTCTTTCCACCTGCTGGTTGGGGTATGATGCTAACATCTTCCATAAGTCCCATAGTCAATACAGTCTCTACATCTCTTTTTCCCTGTAACATACTGTAGACCTACATAGGAAATCCCGACAAGTAAAACACAGTGTTCCTGAATATCAAATTAAAAATGATTGATTTGTGTATGTAAAAAAGTACCTGGCCCTTCTTAGTAGTAAGTTGGCGAAGTATCGTGTCGGGCTTTGTCTTCCCTATGGTTGGTTCACCCCTAAGAAGAGCAGAGAAGAATTAGTGAAGAAATGCTGTAGTTGCCACCTTCCCATGAAACTTCAAATTTCAAGGTTATCTGTAAATGAAAACTCAATAAAGGCAGGAGCTTACGTCTTCCTGTCAAGGAATCGCATGGAGATATTATTCACCTCAGTTTCTGATACTTGTAACTTAAGAATACCACCTGAGAGAATCTCAACAGCTGAAACCTACAATATAATGGAGAAAACACATGTCAACTATTAAAAAAAATCTTGATCACAAACATATAAGGGAAATTAGAATCCTACACTGAACCAATTCTACACTCTACAGCACTAGAAAAATTAACTCCAACTTTATATATTTTGAAATTATAAACAAAAAAAATTAACAGCCTAATCCTTTATCTTCCTTTTCTATAAAAATAAATTATAACAAATCAATGGGAAAGCTGATATAGAGTAACCAACCATGGCAAAAAGGCCCCGATCCATGTACCAATCATTGATGGAAGATATTACTTCATTCAAACGCTTAAGATTAATAACTTTTCCTGCACAACTTGACACCAAAACCGAAAATCAATATAGGCCCCCCATGTCATGAAAGTGGCACCACCAGAGAGATCCAAATGATCTTTCAATAATGTATGCATGCCCACACCCGTAACCATGTAAGAGCATTGAAGAAAAACCTACCATATCCATCACAGAATGCATCCTTCAGAAACTTTGCCGGAAGAACATTTGCCCCTTCACATACTAGCCCTTGGAATTCCTGGTTTGGTTTTACCTAGCTCCAGCCAAATAATATAAACTATCAGTCATAGTTATGTCAAAGGGATACATGTTTCGATACATGATCATGACATGAGTTTTTATCACCTACAAAACAATTACAAAAAATCGATCAATACTAACTCTCCATTTTCAATTTTCTCTCTTGAAGCCAAATCTCTCCATTTAGTTTAAAGTCGCGGAATGAAACGTCTGAAATGATCACGAGACACACAGATTCAACCCTAAATCCTAATGCAACAATGCATAAGCAGCTTGGTAATTACCATAGGTTCATAACAGAGCAAACAAAACATAAATTTGACAACGAAAAGTGAATGTAAAACGAATTTTAATTAATAAATACTAACGCGGGTCGAAGTTCTTCATTCGAATCAAAAAACAGAAAACTTCAGTTCCACAACAATGCAGATATAATGTTGATACCTGAAAGATCAATCTGATGCCGTCCCTTGTATCGACGGCGACCGGCATGCAGGAGCAGAAATAGCCACTATCGATGATCCTATGCACGTCCTCCTGGACCTCCCGCACAGTTAGCGCCGAGTTCGCTCGGCACGCCTTGAGAGCAGCCAACGCCTCCATTTCAAGGTCCTTCCTTTCCAGCTCCTCCCCGTCCTTGTTCCTCACCAGCACCTCGCTTATCAAAACCCTCTCCTCATCGTGCCGACTGGAAGCGTGTCCCTTCTGCTGCGACTGAATCGACTCGTCCGGCCGAGTCAGAGCCAGCGACGCCGAGCATAAAAGAGGCGACTTCCCTACGAACTGGCCCCGGTCCGCATTCCGATTTCGCGACTCGGACTCTGACGAGTCGGCTGGCCGAGTCAGCGACAGCGACGCGGAGCAGAGGATGGGCAAAGGAGGGAACTTTGGGAAAGAAGTACGAGTCCTAAGCGAGTCGATGAGTTGGGAAAACGAGTTTCTGGTCCTTGCGAACAGAACTGTGAGGTCCACGTGTCGATTTTCGGGAGAGCGAGGGACTTTGGCGGAAGGAGACGAAGTGAACCGAACGTCGTCGTTCGGCGGCATTGGAGATGGACTGAGAAATGATACCGGAGAGTGGTGTTTGGTTGCAGAGATAGAGAAGCCTTGTCCGGGAATAAGGAGTAGGAGGGCTTTAGGGTTTTGGTTGACAGTCGAACAGAGAGTGAGGGTTTGGGGAAGAGGACGGGGACGATGAGTCAAACAAGAAGGAAAATCCGGGAGCGGTTTCGGAGGCGGGTCGTGGGCTTGGGTTCTGGGTACTTCTTGGGCCGGGCCATTGAAAATGTAAGTTCAACCCAAACCCGCCCAATTCATAACTCCTCACTTTCCCCGAAAATTTGAAAAAACAAGCCGCGCTAATACGCCAACCATCTCCCACCGTCCATTCCAAAAACACCCATCTCTCTCTCTCTCTCTCTAGCTCTCTCTGCAACTCGGTGAATCTGAATCCATGGTCGAAGTGTGACATCGTCGACGATGGAGAAGCTGTTGGTAAAGATCTTCGACAGGAAGAAATGGATCGTCAACCAAGCAAAGCAGCAGACCTTCCTCTTCGAGCAACACCTCGCCTCCAAATGCCTAATTGACGGGATTGCTCCTCCTCCCTGGCTTTGCTCCTCCACCGAACCCAGCAATGGTACTACTTTCCGACTTCAATCTCCGTCAGTTCAACTCTGTCGTGCGTTTTTCTGTATTAGTTTCAACCGAACTGTCCCTGAGAGTGATTTTTCGTTTTCATCATTTCTCTAAAACCCTAGGTTTTCCACTTTGTTTGGGTAAAAATGTTGAATTTTGCTGCTCGATTTCAAATTTGTTGTTTCGTTTAGGTTTTGTGGGGAATTGCGTTTTTAGATGAGGAAGAAGCGAAACCTAGGTTTTGCACATTGCATTATGTATTTGTGAACTTGTTGAGGGCATCGTTTGAATAGCGTTATTAAGTTTGTTGCCTTCAACTGAAATATTTGCTATTTTGTTTCGGTTTTAGTGGGTATTACGCTCTTAGATGACGAAGAAATGGAACTTTGGTGGTCCGTATGTATTCGTGTAATATGGAGCGTTAGATACTCTGATTGGCTGCTTATAAAGTTTTTTATTTGGGATACATTTTCCATTCGAACGATGCATCAACTGACTATTATACGAGTAATATAACAAACACATCTGTATGCTGTATGTGTTGTAGCTATGCATGTACAGTGTTCTTGTGCTTATGTGCATGAATTAATTATCTTTTGATTTGTTCATTACAGTGTTGAACAAACAAGAGTTGAATTCTGGAGTTCCACTCCCTCGAGCACTGCCTGTGATCCCTATTAGTAGCCATTGTTCTGTATTTGACAAGCCAGCTCCCACGACTCTCACTGGGGAGCTACCAAATGGTTTGTGCACTGAACTTCATGTTTTGGACAAAGGTTTTGGCGCTGGGGATAAGGGGTTGGTTTTGCCACAGTGTTCTGTAAGTAATGCTGGGTGTGTATCCAACAGCGTTCCTCAAGGGGAGAGAGAAGAGGATCCTAGTGTTACATCTCCAAGAGATGTGAGGGATGCAAGAATCAGAGACATTTACCATGATCTAGCTCTATCACCGGCTAGAGGTGCAGAAGATGGGGTATTAATTTTGCCACAGAGCCCAGTTAGTAATGCTGGATGTTCCTACAACGGTGTTCCTCAAGATCAGAGAAAAGAGGATCTGGGTAATACATCTCCTGAAGATCAAAGGGATACAAGAACCTCTGACATTTACCATGACCCAGCTCTATCACTGGCTAGAGTTCAGAGATCCAAATCCAGACAAAAAGCTCTGGAAATTCGCAAAAGTGCCAAAAAAAGCTTTTCACAAGATAAGAACAATGGTATCGGGCATGCTAGTGGAACAATTGGGCGTGCAATATCTTCCCTACGGTCTGACCATGTTGATGAACTGAACTTAGTCAAACCTCCTGATACAAGTGATTATGCTTGTGAAGTAGAAGAAGCAAAAATAAGGGAGTTTCAAAGCAAGGAAAGAGGTACTACCATCTCCTCTGGTAGAATTACAAGATCTAGAAGCTCTGGTCATCAGGAGAGCTCTTTGAATGTCAGTGGCTCGGTTTGTATTGACAGGAAACTTGGCGGTGCACTTGCAGATTCTAGAGGCATATCACCTCAGCAGTCCAAAAATGTAAATAAACCCTTGGAATTGGTTAATTACTCTTATATCACTAATGATAGTGGCCAAGAGAATGAAGCAAAAGTAGGTGAACATTTTATCATGGAAAAGGGACGCAGCGAATACTCTGGGAGAACAACAAGATCTAGAAGTGCTAGCCAAGAACCTAATTGTCTTGATGAATTGTCCAAGTTGGAGCAATCATCTAACAGCATAAGTGAAGTTGGTGTCAGAAATTCATTGCTACAACCGAAACATTTTGATGAAATGGTGGAAGTGGTGAAATCTTGTGATATTGTTGATGGAAATTGTGAAGCGAAAACAAAAGTAGGGGAGAGCTGGAGCAAGGTAACCAGTGATTACAGTGGCAGAATAACAAGATCCAGAAGTTCATCCCAGAACCCAAATGACGTTAACAATTATCCGAAGGTAGATACTTCCTGTATTTCTGTTAAGGGTGATGGCAGTACAATCCATCTTTCCACTGGTAAGTCAACACAACCACCTCAGCCTTTAAGTACTGGGTCACAAGCTGTGCATATTACTGAAAAAATAGCGAAAGACGCTATCACCAATATATCTGGTCAAAGAATTAATCAGTCAACATCGTCTTCATCTAATAAGTCTCACAATTCACAGAGAACTTTAATATCTGCTGGAAGGTCTGTTCCAATTCAATGTGATATAGACCTGTGTGCAGAGAATTCAACAGATTCTTCAGACAAGGAAAATGATGCAGATCACTATGCTGGTACAAAGACAAGTGCAGAAACTAATTGTACTACTGAAGGAATGTCAGAACCGGTCAATTCACAGGCTTTGGTTCACAGGAGTACACAGTCCAGATTCGCTGCTTCAAGCACGCATTTGTCAGAAAAAATGACTCACAGGGGTACACAGTACAAAGAGGTACCTTGTACTCAAACCTGTGAATTTGTTAAAGCTGTAACTGGTGGAGAAACTGAAATTGATCCTGATGTATCTGTTGAAGGTTCTGGATCAAAATTGGATGGTACTGGGGTTAGAGTTGGAGTGGAAGTTTTAGCCTCAAGGCAGCCTGCTGATTGTAATGTGTTTGTGAATCCCAAGCAACTTAATTTTGATGATGTGGAAGAATCCTGTAGGAATGGAAGTTATACTCTTGCTTTTAAAGAGGGAATGCAGGGAAGATCACCAGAGAAAAGGTATATTTCCTTGATGGACGCTGATGATATACAGGAAGAAGGAATGACTGTCAATTATCTAGAAAATCATAACTTGTCCCTGCCAATGAATTTTCTTGGGGATCCGGAAGTTTCAATCAAAGGGAAGGACCTCCAGAGTGGTTTATCTGAATCTCCTGTAGAGGAGGATAGAAGTTTCTTGAATGGAAATGCTGTTTCATCAGTAATGGAGACATCTGATGTTCATAATGATGCAGTTGCTAATACGTTGCTAGAAAGTGGCAATAGAGACTCTCGGTGTGGAGCCATGGGAAGTGTAGAACATAGTCCAAAGGCCATACTAGAATCTCAAGGCCTTTCACTTTCTCGGGTGGATGTTGCAAAATCAATTGTCAGTAGAAGTCCTGTTGAAGAAATGCCTCAAAATGAGGACTGCCACATGATAGAGAGCTCTGAATCTTCACCTAAGGCACAGATTAAAGAGGTACTTAATTTTCTGTTATGCAGTGAGCTCTCTCGCTCTCTCTTGGCTAAGTGGTCGCCCTCACATCTATGTTATTCTATATGACAGTCTTGTTTTATTTGAGATTTTCTGTTTAATTGTTCTCGTCAAATTGCTTGTCTACTTTTATTTGGTCTTTTATAATGTATAAGATTGTGTTTGATAGGGTGAATATAGTGATGAACTGAACGTAGTCAAACCTACTGATACAAGTCCTTGTGAAGTGGAAGAGGGAAAAATAGGCGAATTTCAAAGCAAGGAAAGAAGCATTGCTCTCTCCTCTGGTAGAATTACAAAATCTAGAATATCTGACCAACAGGAGAGCTCTTTGAATGTTAGTGGCTCAGCCAGTAATGCCAGAAGAATTGGTTCTGTTGGCATATCACCTCGGCTGTCTAACCCTGCAAATCAATCCTTGGAATTGGTTTACTCTCATATCACTACTGACTGTTTTCAAAAGAAGGAAGCAAAGGCAAGAGTTCACTTCATTACGGAGGGTTCATGCCCTCAGCATAAACGAAGAAAGATTGAGCATAAAACAGTTGATGACCAGTCTACTTCCTTGGGCTTGAGAGAACGGGGTTTTTACACTGTCAATAGAGAATCTATGTGTGGGAACTTGGGAAGCGTAGAAGATAGTCCAAAGGCTGTACTAGAATCTCAAGGGCTTTCAATTCCTTGGGAGGATGTTGTAAAATCAATCATCAGCAGAAGCTCAGTTGAAGAAACACATCAAAATGAGGATCACCACGTGATAGAGTGGTCTGAATCTTCACCTAAGGCACAGATGACAGAGGTAATTACTTTTTTGCTGTGCAGTGATCTCTCTCTCTCTCTTGGCTAAGCTATGGCCCTTACATCTATGTTATTCTATTTTGTACTTGTTTTATTTGAGATTTTTCACATACTTGTTTTCTTATATCAGACAGGTTGCTTGTCTACTTTTATTTGATCTTTTCTAATGCATAAGATTGTGTCTGACAGGGTAGAATCAGCTTGGGATGCGGGGATACAAGTGGTAATGCACCTTTCATTTTCACGGATAGAGAATTTGAAGCTTCAATCCTAAGTTTGATGAAGCAAACTGGTATGATGGAGGAAACAGGAGTAGCACATCCGCCAAGCATTATTATTGACTCAGGAAATCAGTGCATGGAAGAGACTACTGTTTCACTAACTAGTGAGGATAATCTTACCACAGGAAATGCTGAACATTTGACTTGCGCTGGAAGAGCAATGCAGGAAATGAGATTTGATCTTGGAGGGACCAGCAATTTTGGATCTCCACATGGCCAATCCTTGGATTTGATTGATTTGGATGATAGAAAGCCTGAGCTTGAGGGGTTCGTTATGCAAACAGATGATGAACCAACAAGCATTGCTGGAAAGGGAATTAGCTTTGACGAGTGGAACCTTCCAAGCACTACAATTGAACATGCCAGCATTCTGGAGCAGCTGTGCCAATCTGCTTGCATGCAAACTCCAGTAGCGTGCTCTTCAGCTTCAAATAAGTTGCACAAAATTCCATATCTCTACCAATCCGTTCCAACTGGGCTTCTAGAGGGTGTGGATATGAGGACCATGAATGATGCTGTCAAACAATTAAAGGATGGTCATAGTTACTCGAGTGAGGAAGTTGGCCAGGCGTTTTATGGAAGGTCCTATTCTGATTGCCTCTTAAATCATGGTGGTCAATCTGGTTGGGATACTAAGAAACCTTATCTGTCTCCAGTTGGGAAACTCTGGGATATAACTGGTTCAAGGACTAGCAGTTCAAGTAAGCGAGGAAGCTTAAATCTGGAGCTTCCCTGCATTAGTGAAGAAAATGAGAATGCATATGAGGCAGCTGATACTTTCCAAGATGAAAGTGTTTCAAATGCATTAAATAGGTCAATACAAAGAGTACCACTTGCTGACATTACTGAGATTCCAAACCCTCCAGCATCAGTTTCTAAAGCTGAACCATATGCAGATAGACTTAGTCTAGATTCCGTGAACACTGAATTCAGCTTAACAGGCACTCATAAGAGCTTCAAACAGAGGCTTGGAATCCAAAACAGAAGCAAGAGAAGATATAACAATAAGGAGAACCTGAGCATGTCACAAGGAACAAACGATATTAAGGGGACCACTAGATCACTTCATAAAAGGTTCAGTAAACCAAAATTATCTGGGAAAACCAGTTTGAGAAAAGGTGGTTCAAGTTTATCAGAGCAGGAGCCGAAGCATAACAATATTGTGTCCAGCATGACTTCTTTCATTCCACTTGTTCAACAGAAACAAGCAGCTGCAGTTGTAACAGGTAATTTCTTACTAGTAATCTTAACCTTTGAACTTTGGATTTTGCATTACATGTACATATTCCATGTGATTGTTTTTCTGAGTGTGGATCATAATTGTACGTCTAAACTGGGTTACAGTATGGATGATGGTTTTATTTTTACTGAATTAGGGAATGTTTTATTTATTCACCTCTCCCAGACCCTGCGTAAAGCGGGAGCCTTGTGCACTGGGTACGACCTTTAGGGAATGTTTTATTTGGAGTAGTAAATTAGCAATGAATGTCTGGGATCATCAAGTAAAATTTAGAGTGCATATTTGAAAGTCCCATGAAAGCTGAGTTGCCCCATTGTCCTCCATAAGTATGTTATAGGTGACTTCATCTTGTCATACGGAGCTTGACAGTGATTCATTTGTTTTTTTATTGTATCCTTGTGAATTCTTGTGAGCATTCTGGGATATTTTTCTTTGTTTCTTTTTTTTTCTCCAATGACTTGATCCAGTATTTTGACCTATTTGTGTTTTCTTGCAGGGAAGAGGGACGTCAAAGTGAAGGCCCTGGAGGCAGCTGAAGCTGCAAAGCGTCAGGCAGAAAAGAAAGAGAATGAACGCAAGATGAAGAAGGAAGCCTTGAAACTTGAGCGGTCAAGAATGGAGCAGGAGAATATGAAGCAGTTGGAGTTGCAGAAGAAAAGGAAAGAAGAAGTGAGGAAGAAAAAAGAGGCTGATATGGCATCAAAGAAGAGACAAAGGGAAGAGGAAGAAAGGAAGGAGAAGGAAAGAAAAAGAATGCGTATTGAAGCACGTAGAAACAAGAGAGAACATGAAGACAAGTTACCTGCAGAAAAGGTAGAGAAAGAAATGAAAACCCAGGCCATTGTATGATTCTTTATGGTCTGCCTCATTTCATTATGTCTATCTTTTTGTAATGTTAGATATCACGTTGTATATTGGGCTGTCTTGTGTAGGATGGAAGAGGCCCTGGGGGTAAGGAATCTAAGGATGAAATGGCAAATAAGAAAATGGAGGAAGAAAGGGGATATGACAATAACATAAATATTTCGGAGACTAAGCCTAGTACTTCCAGGATTTCAATAAGCAATGCCGGAAGAGAAAGTATTGTCCACGAAGAGTTCCACGAGGCCTCGAGTAATTATGGATATACAGCAGAGGTAAATGCAAATGATTTTTTAACAACCAATACCCACCATATCTTAGGATCTACTTGCATATGTTGAGTGCTTTTACTTGTGTCGGCTGGAGCATGGTTATAATCCTCTGTTATTGTAGTTTGCATAGGACCTTTAAACTTGTTGGGTTTTAACTATTATGAGGCCTTCCCCTTTGCTATCTTTATACCGCAATATAGGAAAGAAGGCTACACTAGTCTAATTGCAAGACTTATCTTCTGTTAAAACTACTAGTAACTTATTGTAAACTCAAATATGAACCACCGTTAGAAAGTCTTCTTATGCATGAGCTGCATACTTTCGTTTCGTGCACTTTTACTTTGTTTGTAAAGCCTCGTGCTGACATTTCCTGTGATATTTAAGGTACTGAGCAATTCAGACAGAGCAATGAAGAATTCAGTTGCCATTACAAGTCAAGAACAGTCTTATGACATCTCTCCATACAAAGAATCAGATGATGAGAATGACGATGACGACAGTATCATACCAAATAGTAAATTTATTCCTTCGTGGTCAAGGTATTTTTTTTTTTCAATTGTTGTTATAGATGGAATATGATCTTCAAATTATAGAGCATCCCAATAATCTTAGCGATGTGTATCTTAAGGAATGGCATAGAT
Source organism: Malus sylvestris (assembly GCF_916048215.2). Taxonomy (NCBI): domain Eukaryota; kingdom Viridiplantae; phylum Streptophyta; class Magnoliopsida; order Rosales; family Rosaceae; genus Malus; species Malus sylvestris. Next base: position 2,066,000 of record NC_062262.1, read on the forward strand.
TGCGTACCCTTTGGAACTGTCAACTCGGATGCACTCCTCTAAATTGGTTCTGTTTTGTACAGTAAAAACTGCCTGGCTTTCGCTGCTTCTTCCCAGAATAGAGCAGACCCAGAGACAATCTTCCCCCCGGAAAGCTTTTGCTGCATATCTGAAGGTATTTTTGTGGTTTAAAGCCATGGTCTTAGTAGCTACTGCTTTGTCCTTTTGGCTAGTCAATGTTTAGGTACTGCTGGACTAAGTTCCAATATGCTCATTTGCAGTCCTCTTGCCCCGAAAGCATCAATTGAACAACAGCGGAATGTGCTAAACTATGTTCAGTTATATTCTTCAATCAGCTAGAATATGAGCTTTCAGTCAAGAAGAGGTAATGTTGCCTTCTCCTTTTCCCTTTCGGTCTCCTAAACTACGTTTATGCTGGCAGTTTCGTTGTTAAAAGAGCAATTTTCCTTCTGCAAAATGTAAAATGCCCTCAGTTACCGCCTATCAAAACCAAAATACTGTAATAATTGGTTTTCGTTTCTCCTTGCAGATTTTCAAAGTCTATTTGTGAACAGTTTCTTGAGCAGGTGACACCCTTTCAAGCCGAAATGTAGCTGAAATGCGCAGAACTTTTTTTTTTTTATGTATAGGATTCTGTCGTAATTGTTATGCCAGATAATTAGCAGATTGATTGTTGTTAAGAAGAGTAACAAGTTCCATTGGCAGAAGGGCAATTGCCTGAGCTACCGAGTAATTTGGTCAGCATCTCATCTTGCGGCTGCTTTTTTTGGCACCATGCCCGGTTTTACTTTTAACCTCCCAATCATCATCCTCAAGGATGATAAGTGACAGCTAGAAATGTATATATTTTGGTATGGGGGTATTGGAAGATTATGTATAGTATACACAAATTTAACCATTATAAGGTGGCTCAATGGTTGGGAACGAATTTTATATCCATATTTCACAAGACATGTTCTAAGTTCGATTTTTGGTGCTGGTGAATCATACGATGGTGGTCGAGAGAGATTGAAATGCCTCTGTGAGTCCTAGCCCCTGAAAGGGTGGACATGGCAAAGTCACTAGCTAGTCCATTTTTTAATAAGATAAAAAATATATAATACAAATTTACTACACCAAGTAGTATAGAACAATGTGCTTTCTCTTTTACACCCACGTTCGAATTTCCGTTTTTATATCCATATTTTAGATGAATTTAGTACAGATTATCTTATCTATTTTTTTTTAAATCCCGCTTCATAAATAATTTGATCTGCAATGTTTAAACTCAAAACTTGAGCGAAACACAGTGAAACGATTCGAAACTACCTCCACCACAAATCTTTAACAAAAAGATGGAAAAGAAAAGGTACAAACGTTTACACGAGAGAAGTTGAAAGGACTTGGATAGTGAGGGTCATCTCCACTTTGAAAGTAATAGCTGAAAGTTGGAAGTTCAGGCAGCCTAAACCATTCACCATTGATGAACACCTCCAAAGAGGGATAAACAGGGAAACCAGCCCTGCTGAAAGTTTTAAGTACAAAATTAACCAAAAAAAAAAAAAAGCGGTTCAAAGTTCCAACTTTGATTTCCATCAATGAAAGTTGCAAGGAATTGAAGTATATTGCCTCAATCTTTTCCATTCATATTCTTTGCACACCTCTTGTTCAGAGAAGAACAAACATTTTGATGGTCCATGGAAAAGAAAGAGATGGCGGCAAATCCTCTTCTGGCAGGAATGCAAGACAATCAATGATGCAGAGCTGCTGAGGTCCTTCTCTGGGCAGGAATTCTGAGAGTGCGTGGTGTTTTGATCAACAGATTTCAACCTTGATAGTCCAGATGGTGTGAGTGGAAGAGAGCCGCTGTTGTTTGAGCAATGTCTCCAACAGATCCTCACTTCCCCTGATCTGAAATTCTCCAAGGGAGACATAGCACAGCTCGATTCCACTGTTAAAAAATACCCCATATTATAAATGCAAATATAGACAAGGCAAAATGAAGAAAGCAAAAGAAAAGGAAGGTAAATTACAATTTACAAATCATCAGTGTTCAACCGAAGATCGATATATATTTGTGGTGAAATCTGTAGAGGAGCAACCAGCATCCTTGTCAGCATCCTTGTCAGCCTCCTTGTTTACTAACGCAATGTACTGGCATTCATCCAAACACAATTACGTGGTGCTAAATACAGATAAGTGTCAAATTAACTTTGAATTTTGTTGGAAAATTTGAGGACAATCAATATAACATAGCAACAGATAAGTTGTACTAAATACGTACCTGGCTTTGTCTTGACAGTTGAGAGTTGGAGAGAGTGAAATGAAGGCTCATATGGTGATTTCATCATCTATCTTTATGCAAGGAATGCGAGATATGTTTCTCCAGTCTTTTCCCTTCTTGTTCCGATGCCTCTTCTTCAGAGAAGGACAACCCCAGATGCTCAGATAAGAAAGAAATGCCGGCAAACCCTCTTCCGGCAGGAATTCGAGACTCTCGCAGCTTGAAATTTGTAGCTGTTGAAGAGAAGTGAGATGCTCAAGTCCCTTTCGTCCAAAGATTTCAGATTTGAAAGTATAGAGATCCAGAGATTGTGAATGAGTGGCAAGGAGCAGCTGTTCCCGGAGCAACATCTCCAACAGATCCTTGTTTCCTTGGACCCAAAATTCTCGAAGAGAGGCAAGTCCTTGCAATCCCCACTCCACTGAAGGCCTCAGTCTCTCACAATTTTCGATCCAAAATGTTTGTAGGGTGGGAGGCAAGCCCCCCCTTGTGCAGGTGACACCAGATTTGGAAGATTTTGTATCCACAAATGTTGAAGGGCGGTGAGGGTGTGCATTCGGGCCGGCAACAACTTCAAATTCTCGCATTTGGCTGCACAGTCCTGCCAACAACAATAACTTCAACGCAGAATAATGCTTCTCCTTTTGCTACAGTCCTGCCAAAGATAGAGTGGAATTAGATCCACTTCCACAGCAGCAGCCTCCAAATCAGCCGCCATAGGCAGCCAACGACGTAGTGTCATGGCCTAAAATGTACGTGGTAGAGAAAAATGAACCCCCGTGCGCGCACTTGGCTGCACAGGCAGCAACAAATTGTGTGGCTGCATATGAATCAGAAAAACAATGAATGGACCCCTTAGCGACTGGGAAATCCTGCTATGTGCTATCATGTACATGAAGCACTACCACGGTTGAGTTGCTACTTACCAAGAAGGTTTCTAAATTTGAGAGCCCGCTGCTCCAACTTTCACCATCAAACTTGGGTTAAGGCTTATCATCATCTATTTCTCCACGGCATCTTCCTCTAGAGCAGTTAACGAATCAAATGATTACCTGCATATATAGTGAGCAAATCTGCAATGTTTAAATAATTTTTTTTTCGTTTGTCAACTTGCTATGTGAGTCACACGACATCACACACGCTAATATATAGAAAACAAACCTCCAAGTCCAGATGCAACTTTAAATATTCTCTTGATTGCTCATGAAATCCACAATGGTGAGAAGAATGCTAATATATAGAAAACAAGCCGGCAAATACGTTAGTCCCATCGTGTTGTCCTGACTGATTGCATAGTTGAATTACATTGATCTATAAAGGAAGAATAAATTACACTCAAGTGTTCAACTACTTACACTGAAATCTGTAGGCGCAGCAGCTAGCCACCAAGTCTATTTACCTCCACCACAAATCTTTAACAAAAATATGGAAAAGAAAAGGTACAAACGATTACACGAGAGAAGTTGTAAGGACTTGGATAGTGAGGTTCATCTCCACTTTGAAAGTAATAGCTGAAAGTTGGAAGTTCAGGCAGCCTAAACCATTCGCCATTGATGAACAGCTCCAAAGAGGGATAAACAGGGAAACCAGCCCTACTGAAAGTTTTAAGTACAAAATTAAAAAAATAAGCAGTTCAAAGTTCGACTTTGATTTGCATCAATGAAAGTTGCAAGGAATGTGAACTATATTGCCTCAATCTTTTCCATTCATATTCTTTGCACACCTCTTGTTCAGAGAAGAACAAACTTTTTGGTGATCCTCGGAAAAGAAAGAGATGGCGGCAAATCCTCTTCTGGCAGGAATGCAAGACAATCGATGATGCATAGCTGCTGAGGTCCTTCTCCGGGCTGGAATTCCGAGAGTGCGTGGTGTTTTGATCCACAGATTTCAAACTTGATTGTCCAGATGGTGTGAGAGGAAGAGAGCCGCTGTTGTTTGATCAATGTCTCCAACAGATCCTCACTTCCCCTGATCTGAAATTCTCCAAGGGGGATATGCCATTCCCCTGTTAAAAAATACCCGATATTATAAATGCAAATATAGACAAGGCAAAATGAAGAAAGCAAAAGAAAAGGCAAATTACAATTTACAAATCATCAGTGTTCAACCGAAGATTGATGCATCCTTCTGGTGAAATCTGTAGTGGAACAACCAGCCTCCTTGTATAGTAACGCAATGTACTGGCATTCGTCCAAACACAGTTAAGTGGTGCTAAATACAGATAAGTGTCAAATTAACTTTGAAGACAATCAATTTTGTTGGAAAATTTGAGGACAATCAATTTAACATAGATACAGATAAGTGGTACTAAATACGTACCTGGCTTTGTCTGGAGAGTGGAGAGTAGAGAGTTGGAGAGAGTTGGTGCCAATAAGCCCTGCTCTCTTCATCCATGGTGTTTGTAGACAAAAATATGTGTATGCAGCTACCACAAGATGACAGAGGCATTGAAAGATGAGTAAGCATTCCGCCATATGGAAACCGCAGCAGTATATATATACACAAGTACCTGAGTGGTTGATGTAAGCTAACATCGTTTTCCCTCTGATAATCCTATCTTCACAGTTCAATAGTTTTCTCTCTGGACCGACGAAGTCCCACATACATTCAATCTTTATATAGCTGTTCAAGAGAGCTGAGGTCTAGAGGTCCCTGTCCTGGAAGGAATTGCGAGAGTGGGAGGTGTTGAAAGTCCATTTCCATCCAAAATATTTCAAAATTGACGGTCCAGAAAATCAGAGCACCATTTGATAATCCCATCTTTACAGGTTTGCTTGCTCGCTGCATCAATTAAACCGATATATCTGTTAGTCCCATCACATCTACCAGAAGATTACAGTTATGGTGCAAACGGGAGAAGTATGAGAAATCATCCAGGGATTTACCTCTTCTCATGCAGGAGAATCATATATATCGACTCCAAGTAGTTCCACGGTATCAGACTACAAATAATTCACTCCCCTCGCACTCTCCTGTAATTTCATCTGAAACTCTGATTTAAGCTGGAATATTGCTGAGGACAATCAATTTAATAATAAATAAAAAAAAGTACCTGGCTTTTGTCTTGAGAGTTGAGAGTTGGAGAGAGTGAAATGAAAGCTCATATGATGGTGATTTCATCATCTATGTTTATGCAAGGAATGCGAGCTATGTTTCTCCAATCTTTTCCCTTCTTGTTCCCGTACCTCTTCTTCAGAGAAGGACAGCCCCGGATCCTCAGATAAGAAAGAGATGCCGGCAAACCCTCTTTTGGCAGGAATTTGAGACTCTCGCAGCCTGAAATTTGTAGCTGTTGAAGAGAAGTGAGGTGCTCAAATCCCTTTCCGTCCAAATATTTCAGATTCGATACATCAGAGATTTCGAGAGTGCGAAGAGTGGCAGGGAGAAGTTGTTCATTGAGCAACGTCTCCACCAGATCCCAGTTAACGATAGATAATGTTTGTAGGTTGGGAGGCAAACCCCCTTGTGCAAATGACACCACATTTGGAAGACACTCTATCGACAAATGTTGAAGGGCGGTGAGGGTGTGCATTCGGTCCGGCAACAACTTCAAATTCACGCAATGGTCTACTGAAAAGTAGGTCAGGTTGGGAGTGGGCAATCCTCCGTCAGGAAAAGAGACAAGATTTGGAAGACTGCCTATCAATAACCTTTGAAGGGCGGTGAGGGTGTGCATTCGGCCCGGCAACAACTTCAAATTCTCGCAGTTGTAGACATGAAAGAAAGTGAGGTTGGGAGTGGGCAATCCCCCGTCGGGAAAAGAGACAAGATTTGGACAGTACCTGATATCCAGGGAGTTGAGATTTTCATCTGCTCCTCCTTCAACTGAAAGAGATTCCAGATTCTGACAACGCATTATTCGAAGAGATGAAAGGTTGGGGAAAATGCCCAAAGGGAACGACCTCAGAGAATCACAACTCTCGGATAGATGCAAAGACTGAAGGGAAGTCAAGTTGGCCATCATCTCACGTGATAGGAATTCTAATTTCTTGCAATTTTGTATACTGAGCGACGTCAGTGTGGTGGGCAGACCATTTGTAGGGAACGACAAGACTGAGGAACATTCATATAAAGTCAAACTTTGAAGACGATTGGCGTTGTGCATCATTTGCGCCGACCACTCTTTCCCACCAACAAATTCAATACAAGCTTCTGAAGCGACGGCAGCGTCTCCGTCGACTCTAGTAACAATGAGAGACCCGGGCATCCTTTTATTGTCAGTTTTTCAAGAGATCCTCTTAAGGAATCCCTGTTCAGGGTATTACTGGCCCTGTTTTCATGTAGAACCTCACAATTGTACACATCAAGTGTTTTCAAGGAAGGAAGATGAGTGGGCAAGTCTCCTCTCAGCTTCGGACACCAACTTAACCTCAGCTCCTTAAGACGAGGAAAGTCTGGACTTTCACCTCCACTTGGACTAGGCTGCCATTCCTCCCACTCTGGCATCTCCCGAAACTCTAGCTTCTCTAAACATTGAAATGGTTGATTTCCCCCGTACAACTCACCACCAACACTCTTAACAACTTTCATCCTTTCTACGTAGAGCTCTTTCAGAGCAGGTAGCTGACCAACTGGTGGCAGTGAACTGCAATTACCACAGTCGCTGAGACGCATCACTTGTAAGTTGGAGAAGGACGAGTCTCCCACCCAATTCGGGAAACTGATTCCGCCATAAAACCTGATGGTTAGCTTCACCAAATTTACCGCAGGTTGAAGTCTTTCGAGCACATATCTCTCTTTTACGGAATCATTGGAAACCACACGACCCCATGACAACTCTACCTCGTTGAGATCTTTCTTATCCTTCAGCAAGGCATCAATAGCACCGACTACATTTTGCAGATTCAAGATAGAAATTTTTCCTCCAAGGTGCGACAACTCCCTCAGCTCTGCAATGCTTGACCCAGTAGATTTCCCCAACACGAAAGCTGTCAGTGTTCTCAAACTTTTTAGTCTACCCATATGCACCGGCATCTCTTTTATTTTAGTTTTACCAATATCAAGATGACGCAAATGAACCAATTTCCTCATGTCTGCAGGCAATTCAACAAGAGAAGAACAACCTAACAACAACAGTGTTTGTAAATTGTAGAGGGTACACACTGTATCTGGTAACCTTTTAATTGTCGTATAAGAGAGATCGATGTAGCGCAAGTGTATGTGATTACCAATGGAATTAGGTAACTGATTGATATTTTGATATCTTGACAATGATATTACCCGTAAATATTTTTGTGCTGGTAGTAAATCATCTAGAACCTTGTTGCTTACATATCCACCATTCCAACTATAATGTGGTGGTAAAGACACTGGAAAGAAGGTACGCAAATACTTAACTCCTTTTAATGGCTCAAATATTGGAGATGTATCAAATTTTCCTCTCATATATGACAAGTGGCGAACCTTTTTAGAAACTTCGTGCGAATTTTTTTGATCCAACCTAAAACAAAACTCTCCAGACACAAACATAGCCAAGTCATTAATAAGATCATGCATAGTGAAACTTGGTTTATCCAATCTTGGTCTTTGAAATAGTGAACGCGATAACAGTTCATTAAAGTACCTTTCACCAACCTCCTCCATTGCTTTCTTGCTCTCTAATTGTGGAATTAAACCTTCTGCCACCCATAGTAGAATAGCATTTTCCTTTTCAAACTCATAGTCCTTTGGAAAAATTGAGCAATAAGCAAAGCATCGTTTCAAGTAAGCCGGAAGATAATGGTAACTCAATCTTAAAGAAGGAAGAAGACTATTAGGGTGTGGCAGATCCCATAGATTACTATCCAATATGTGATTCCACTCCTTGTAGTCTAGGTTGCAACTTAAGAGACCCCCTAGCGTTTTTGCAGCTAGAGGCAAACCGTTGCACTTACATGCAATTTGCTTACCAATTTCAACCAAGTCTGGATGTGCACCGGGGTTTTCATTTCTAAATGCATGTTTTTCCAGTAACGACCAACAGTCTTCATCCGACAATTCTTTTAAATCGTGAATAGGAATAGTATTGTGCACGATGGCTGCAACACGTCTGCTCCTTGTTGTTACAATGACCTTGCTTCCCCTTGCCCCATACGTGAAAAGAATTCGTAGACGCTCCCAGTCATCATAGTTTTCATTCCAAAGGTCATCCAAGACTAGTAAAAATCTCTTTCCACTCAGTTGTTCCCTTAGTTGAACTTCAAGGGAATTCATCTCCAAATTGTCACAAGGCTTTTTAGTGATTTCCTCAATAAGGACCTTAATCACCCTCAAAGCCTCATACTGTTCGGAAACACAAACCCAAGCATGAGTGTCAAAGTGCTTTTTAACTCGTTCATCGTTGAAAAGGAGTTGAGCAAGAGTTGTCTTACCAACCCCGCCCATACCGACTATAGGGACTACAGAAAAATTACTGCTACTTTCATTGTCAGATAGCAGCAGTAGATCTTTTAACTTGTCTTTATCTCCATCCCTACCATAGGTATAAAATCCGCCCTCAACAACAGAAGTTGTGGGAGTTCTTTGTGAAACATTGCCTCCAACAACATCTTCTCTAAGACGGAGGATATCTTTTTGATTTGCAAGGTGTTCCAACTTCTTGAATAAAACTTCTATCCTACCATTCATGCCTTTATAATTAAAAGGTTTACGACAGGTAGAAAGGAAGTTCCACACCTGGGTTTTCTTAGTCTGATCTTTCGCCTTGCGACGCGAAACTTCAGTATCGATCTCATCCACCAAGTCCTCGGCCTCGAACACAGCATGTTTGAGCTCATCAAGCCACTTCCCGACGTCGGGGTTGACAATCTGCTTCTCCTCTGCGTCGTTGAGCACTGCACGGAGATTCACCAACTTCATCTTCAGTGTGTCCAGGAGTGAATAGTCGAGTCTTCTTGCCCGGAAGAAGTCTATGAACTCTCCGGAGGCAATCTTGTCGCACAGCACCTGGATGGAACCGGAGAGCAAAGCCTCTCCAACGAAAGCCATTTTCTCGTCTTGGCAAAAGGACTAATTTTGATCAAGTATTTGGAGTTGAGAAACTGAAAATTATTCTTGGCAAAGCCTGTAAGATTACTTCATGACTGATGACTGGTGAGACGACTTGATCTTTTTCTTGGTCAATAATGCAGTGGACCACACACGGCAAACATAAAGTATAAAGTGGTGGAAGTTGGGAAACGTTTCCATCCAACATTAATTTATTAATTATTTTCTTCCATAAAATAATCGTTGTTGGTCATGAAAATTGGTGGAGGTTGGAAAACATTACATCAAACATTAATTTATTTATTATTTTCAATGTGTCTAAAACATTAACCGGTATATCAAGTATAATAATATAATTGATTGAAATTTTTTTTCTTCAAGTTTCTAATTCAATTGTCTTAGTACACTTGGCATAACAAACCGTGTTCCTGACATATTGATTAATCTCTCCACACATCAGGAGATTTAAAATATATCAATCTTCTTACACTTAAAATAACGGTTATAATTATTATAATTTAAAATGACCCTCTTACTTGTAACAGTTAGATGTGTTAGTGAGAAGGATCTGCCCCTTACGCTCCGACCACACACGTCAAACATAGAGTAGTAATTGGTGGAGTTTGGAAAAACACAGTACAAAGAGGGGTGTGCTATCCACATCTCTTTTTATTTTTTCCACACTCCTTGTTAATTTTTGTCATTTGATCTTTTTTAATTCATCCGATCCGACGATCGAAAATTAAAAAAATAAAAAAAATAAAAAATAATGTGTGGATATCACATCTCTAAAAAGAATCACGCAATACATTTGGATCTCAACATTTTTCCATATGATAAGATCACATGTTCCCACCATCGTCTTGTCACCATCGTCTTGTCACCATCTTGTCATTATTTCTACTCTGGTTCTAATTCCAAGGGAAACATCTTCGTGTGAAAAATAAAGTAAAAGTTTCTGGCAGGACCTCAATGTTGGGTTGAATTTCTACAATTATTATTTACATTTTATACTTTTAATCTCAACCACTTTTATACTTTTAATCTCAACCACTTATTTTCTACAACATTCATTATCATGTGCTATGGGGAAAAAAAAATAAAAATAAAAACTTGAAAAGTTTCTTGCTTTTTCTTGCTTTGCCTATATTTTCAACATTAATGGGACCATTCGTGTTTACGATTTGGTTTGCCTATTCATTCAACGTTCATGGGACCATTCTGCTTTGCCTATATTTTCTTGCGTTAACCAATTTTGACTCAAAGTTAACATGTTTTTGCACAAAACTAATTAAGAACACACTCGAGTTCCATACCTTATATTGTCAAATTATCAAATTTGATGCCGCATAATTATACAAAAGTGCATTTGTCGCTCCTTAATTTAGATTAATAGTGCACTTCCTCTTTTACATCTAAATTTGAACCTCCATTTTTATCTCTATAATTTATACGAGTTTAATATAAATTATCTTATCATTTATTAAAAACCCCACTTCATAAATAAGTAGATGCGATATGTTTAAATGCAAATCTGTAACAAAAACAATGGAAAAGAATAAGTACAGATGTTTATGGATAGCAAAGGTCTCGAAAACATATATACTCCACAAAATCTAGCACGAGAGTATTGAGCCTAGATAATATAACCTCCTCCCCAATACTAATTTATAGCTGATTTATTTTGTGGTTTAGCTAAAATCACCAATTCTCATTATCATTGTACAAATAAATAAATAAAGAGTAAATAGTAGCAATAGTTTCTTTAACTTTAATCAAATTGGTTAAAGTTAAGGGATCATTGCTCCAATTGGGTTAAAATTAAGAGATTATTTCTCCAATTAGATTAAAGTTAAGGAATCAATGTTAATGAATTTTTAATTGAGGGACCATAGCTGCACGTTTTGATGGGTTGAGAAACCAATGATAATGGATTTGTAGTTGATAGACTATTGCTCAAATTAAGTTAAAGTTAAGGGATCATTGCTACAATTTATTCATAAATTAAACAAAGGTAAGAAGAGATCTGAAATATTGCAAAAGAATTGTTATTGACACTCCAAAAAAATCATTATGCATTTGTGTAACAAAGTTATCAAGGATGGATTGAGTGCACGATGACTTTCTTTTGCTAATAACAAATTCCTGAAGTGGATCGCATTATTAATATTGCTTTTGGAAAGAATTTCTATTATCTGCATCTTCTACATATATAAAGTCAAAAGGGAAAACAGGTGAAACATTTAATATTTCAAAATTGCCCCTTTTATTACAGGTTATATAAAAGTAAAAATGTAAGGACATGATGGTAAAACCAGGCAAAGGAGAGAAAGTGGAGGAAAAAACTAGAACATGCTTAGAGAAAGAAACTATATTTGAAGCATCCGTTTGGTTGCCCAGCCCCAAAAAAAAAAAAAAAAAAAAAAATATCCCACAATTAAATCTACAAACAACGGAAATGTGACACTGATGTTAGCAAACTTTTATGGTCTTCAATCTCGATAATTTATGTGCACATTGGAATCCATACTTCATACTTCACTTGTTTTTGTTGATCTCTTGGCACATCTATACTAGATTGTTTGGTGTTGGTCGGTTTGTTTGATTCAAGTAGCAAGAGTACCTTAGGAAATGAAAATATCAAAAATAAAATAAACATTTGTAAATAGTGTCAAGCGCATGTAATTATAAATTTGTAAGTCACACGTAGCACGCCTGATTAAGGCCTTTAAGCCATGTACCATTGTTAGCACGCCTGATTAAATGCCTCTAATCCATGTACCAATTGTTAACAATGATAAACAACTAATGCAACATATTTTAGGGGTGGGTAACGTCTGTTATTTAAAAACCTAACGCGCATGCAGATGCTGGTTTAGAGTAAATAAAGAAGACTGTACATACGCAAATGTGGGATAAACTAGGGTTGGATACGGCCAGGCCAAACTCAAAATTGAAGCAGATGGACCGGACCCGTTTGTAACTGAAATGTGACGGGACAGTGCAGGTCTTGTTAGCTGAGAAATGAAACCGGACTTAACCTGACTCGTTTGAAATGAACCTGTTCCTACAGGTCCAAGGGTCATTTTTTTATATAAATTTTTTGTTAATAAACTATGACTGTTGTGCTTAAAGTATAAGCTGGGTGTGCTTGAACAAAATAGCTGTTGTGCTACAAGTAAAAGCACAATAAATTATAGTGGAGTAGCCTACCATAAGTTCCAAGGGAGCCGAAGGCAAAGGCTAACGGTCAGCCAAAATGCCCAACTGAAAATATAGAAAAGAAAGTACACAAACAGCAAGTTACAAAATGATTGTCCTTTAAACCAAATCATGGTGACTGCAAATTGCCACAAACCAACTTGCAAATTTGAATTCTTCAAATCTAGAAGACAATCTTAACTCCATGCAACCTCCCTAATAAAATTAAATCAATCACAAAACCCTAATAGCAATTGATTAACATGAGATTAATAAATTTCATCGAAAATCTAATTAGATAATACCTTTAAATTAACCACAAAAATAACAAAACCGCATCAAAATCCCAATTTTCAATTCCACTGTAGAGAGAAATCGAGTAGATCCCCCAATAAAATGAAACATGCAAATGAGAATTAAATAATTACAACTCAAATTAAAAGCTTCTGCTTTCATAGACATCTGAATTCTTGAAAATTTACCCATCTAGGCGGTAGCCCCAATTAGTCGAAATCGATCGAGCATGAGAGATTTTCTTTCATAGACATTTGTTTTACTAGACATTTGCTTTCAAACGAGCATGAGAGACTCATGTAGAACAAGATATGGATTAATTTCGAAGACATCCATCATATGGTAAATTATTAGAATGGGATATCTACTTTTCCCTACAATAATAACTGGGTGTTGTTATTGGAACTCAACTCACAATCAAAATATAATTATCATTCATTTTTCTCTCTTCGTGGCCAAAGGACTAATTTTGATCAAGTATTTGAAGTTGGGAAACTGAAAACTACATTTATGTGCTCATCTGAAAACCACATTTATTTGATCACGTTTTCTTTCATTACTTTTTTTTATATACATTTTCTAACATGCCATTACATAATCTGATTATGTGCTCATCTCTTTTTAATTGTATTATTGTATCAGGAAAAAAACCACATTTATGGTAAGGACTTTATGCAGAGTGGGCGGGGAACCACCAATATTTTGGTGGTTCTGTCAAATGCCTTAATTGTTGCTGAAGATTCAAGAGTTACAGCATTTTATGGTGAAAGTAATATTTCTTTATCTTTAACTAACAAATTGATTATTACTTGACTATGTTTATAGTATATGCAGTATATTAATTGGTTCTAATTTATATACATACAGTTCGACCCGAAGAAAAGAAAGTTAAACGCATTTCTAAGAATCCTCCAACACGAGCAACATGGTGTCATGATCAATGTGATGCGCATTATATGTTAGGACATATATTCACAAGGAAGATATTAGAGTCCATTAGGAGAGAGCAATGCTTCTTTCCTTGCTTGGAAATTCGCCTATTTTTCCCTCTTCCACTTCACAAGGACTTGTATAAGGAGGTTTGAATACATTCATATTGATCATGACACCATGTTGCTCGTGTTGGAGGATTCTTAGAAATGCATTTAACTTTCTTTTCTTCGGGTCTAACTCTATACATAAATTAGAAACAATTAATATACTACATATACTATAAAAATAGTCAAATAATAATCAATTCGGTTGTTAAAGATAAAGAAATATTACTTTAGCCGGAATATGCTGTAACTCTTGAATATCCAGCAACAATTAAGGCATCTGGCTGAACCACCAAAATATTGGTGGCTCCCGCCTGCTCTGCATAAAGTCCTTACCATAAATGTGGTTTTCTTTGCCTAATACAATAATACAGTTAAAAAGAGATGAGCACACAATCAAATTATGTAATGGCATGTTAGAAAATGGATATAAAAAAACGTAATGAAAGAAAACTAAAGACAGAAAACTTGGTTTTACTTACTGTCTTAGAGATTTTCTGTTTAATTGTTCTCATCAAATTGTTTGTCTACTTTCATTTGGTCTTTTATAATGTATAAGATTGTGTTTGAAGGGGTGAATATACTGATGAACTGAACGCAGTCAAACCTCATGATACAAGTCCGTGTGAAGTGGAAAAGGGAAAAATAGGCGAATTTCAAAGCAAGGAAAGAAGCATTGCTCTCTCCTAAGAGGGAAAAATACCGACTATAGGGACTACAGAAAAATTACTGCTACTTTCATTGTCATATAGTGTTTTTAACTTTTCTTTTATCTTTATCCCTACCATAGGGACAGAATCCTTCCTCAACTACATAAGTTGTGGGAGTTCTTTGTGAAACCTTGCGCCCAATACCTTCTCTAAGACCAAGGCGATTTCGCTGTTCTGCAAGGTGTTCTAACCTCTGAAATAACTCCTCTATCCTACCATTCATGCCATTGTAATTAAAAGGAATACGAGAGGTAGAGAGGAAATTGCACACCTGGGAATCAGAAAACACATTCATCAGGATTTGAACCCATGGGAATCCTGCAAGGTGTTCTAACCTCTGAAATTATAAACCGATTAAAGTTTCAGCAACAAGCAGATTACTCAATCAGAAAACACATTCATCAGGATTTGAACCCATGGGAATCAGCTGTAATTAATAATTATCAATAATTAAAAGTAATGAACCAGAAATTCTAGCAAAAATAATTCGCAATTGCAGAAATACAGTAAAATCTGCATTCCAATCAAACAGAGGGCATGGAAAATCGAAGTGTGGATGGGAATTTACAGACCTGGACGAGGCAAACTAAATTTCAGGCCTAACTAGTAACTACATCATTATTCAGACACAATCCAAAACAATACTGCTATGTTATATATTCTAAACAAAATTAGCTTACTGTAACTCAACCATTGAAGCCCACCAATTAGGGCTGGGTTCGGTTTAAAACGGTTCGGTTTTTTTGCCAAAATCGAAACCGAACCGAAATTTCGATTCAGTTCGGTTCGGTTATTTTTTTTCGGTTTTTTTTCGGTTCGGTTTTTTTCGGTTTCGGTTTTTTCCGGTTCGGGTTTCGGTTTTTTCGGTTTTTTTTTTTTTTTTCAAAAAATGATGTAAATAATGGAAGGAGCTTACCTATCAACCTCCCAATTCTCATATATCAGAGAATTGAGAACCTCAAAATCCTGAATATATTCAAGCATTTCAACTACTTATGATCAAGCAAATACAGAAACACATATACTTCAAGGAAATGTACAGGATTCGAAATTCTAAAACTTTAAAATTTGCAAAATCATGAAATAATTCAACAAATTAACTGATGCAGATCAAAAAAAAAAAAAAGCAAATGGGTTCGTCTAAATGCCATAATCGAACTTCAATATCACATGCCCAGTGCCCATATTCAAATTCATAGTCAAGTCCACAATAGATCTAGAAAATTCCAAAACATATTCAGAGAAAAATACAAACTTTTCCACCTTAAATTACATAAATTTCAAATGGGTAACCATAAAATTAAAAACCCATAAACTGAAAAATAGATAAAACCCACAACCTTTGCTGCAGCGATATCGCAGTGATCGTCGCAAGCTCTTACAATTCCTCTTTTCGTCGGGTCTCGAAAGGGGCGAGGGAAAATCATTGTTTGGAAGAAAGAATCCACGAGGAGGACAAGAGAAGACTAGAGAGAGTGATTTGGAGGAAGAGAGGAAGGAGAGGGAGAGAGAGAGAGACTGAGGAAGTAGAGAGGAAGCCGCGGCGGGGAGAGAGAGACTTTGAGATCTGAAAATGAAATGGGAATGGGACACTGACGGCTAGGGTTTTAAGCTTAAGAAATTTTATAAAGCATTCAATATAAGAAACCTATAAATAATATACTGGTACAATTATAACAATAGAAAGCCTACAGTCAAGTTGGCTGACAGCACCTAAACCCAACCTATAGGTCAGGGGTTCGAGCCCTGATGCTAACATATTTTTTAGTATTTATATATATATAATTTTTTTTCGGTTCGGTTCGGTCCGGTTCGGTTTCTGGACCTCAAAAATCGAAACCGAACCAGCCATATTCGATTCGGTTCGGTTTGGCAGTTTTGGTTCGGTTTTTTCGGCCTCGGTTCGGTTTGGTTTTCGGTTTTTTTCGGTTTTCGGTTATGTGAACCCACCCCTACCACCAATCCCCCTATAATCCAAAACAACACTTCTCTCCGTGCTTGGCAATTGCAACCAATCCATCCCCCTATAATTCGTGCAGGTCCTATTTCCCCATCCCCTATAATTTTATTCCACAAATTCGTGCACCCACCCTCCCAAAGACCTGCAGGTCCTGCACTGCACCCACCCTAAACCGAAACCCATCCAACCTGAAACCCTCCCAAAAACCTGCACCCATCCTAATCCGAAACCCACAGTCCTCAAACCCTCACACATTCGACAAAATGCTCAGAAATCAAGTTAATCAACATGAAATTTGACCCTAAACCCTAAAGAAAAACCCAGCTTACCTGGATTTTGGGTCTCGATTCGTGTCGGATTCGCATCTTCTTGCGTCTGTGTGTGTGGCCGGATAAGCGCCGTTGAAGTGAACGAAGGAGCGGCGTTCAAACTGGACGGGCTTGACGGAGGACGGGAGGAGCGCTGGAGCGCTGTTTGACCTTTGTTCTTCGAGAGAGAGTGAGTGAGCGATTGAGAGAGAGAGAGGGACCTAACTTACAATGGTCGTTAGGATTTAATCTTAACCAATCTTACGGTGCAAGTAATTTCTAATTATAAATTAAAAATATATATATTTATATATATAATATTTGGTTCGGTTCGGAATGACTGAACAGTTTCAAAGATGAGGCTGAATCCCAAACCGAAACATTTCGGTTTCGGGTACCGAATATTTCGGGAAATTTTCGGTCAAAATTTGGGAAGGATTAGGGACGGTTTGGGATTTTCAAGAAAAAATTCCATCCCTATAAATTTGAATCACTATTCTTATCTCTGTAATTTAGATGAGTTTATTATAAATTATCTTATATTTTGTTAAAAAATCCATTTCATAAATAAGTAGATGTGATATGCTTAAATGCAAATCTGTAACAAAAGCAATGGAAAAGAATAAGTACAAAAACGGAATCGTTGCCTTTTATCTCTAGGTAAAATAGAGCACCAAGATGGTCAATCTTATGGTGCTGCAGAGAAATGATTCCTTCATCAAAGAGGTTCTGATTACGACTGCCCACTTCACCTTCTACGAATTCAACATCAAGGACAATCAATGGGTTCGTTTCCCGAATCGTAACTTCCAGTTCTCCATTTGGTTGCCCACGGAAAAAAAACCACAATTAAATCTTCAAACAACGGAAATTTGAAGCATAAAGTGAGAACAAATAGGTCGAAATGTGACACAGATGTTAGTAAACTTTATGGTCTTCAATCTTGATAATTTATGCACACATTGGAATCCAGACTTCACATATTCGCTTATATTTGTTGATCTCTTGGCACATCTATACTAAATTGTTTGGTATTAGTCATTTTTTTAATTCATATTTCAATTTTGTAAGTAGAAAAGGTATATTTGTAAATGAAGATATCAAAATAAAATAAAAATTTGTAAATTGCGCCAAGCACATGTAATTATAAATTTGTAAGTCACGCGTAGCACGCCTGATTAAAGATCTCTAATCAATGTACCATTGTTAGCACACTTGATTAAAGGCCTCTAATCCATGTACCGATTGTTAACAATGATAAATAACTAACGCAACACATTTTAGGGGCGGGTAGTGATGCGAAAAATTACTTAACACACAAATTAAACCCTCTTTTTGACAATTGTAGTATAGATGTAAGTAGGGTATCGTTCTAGGCCGGGGATTAGGAGGGATTGCTAATCTATTCTAAATTAATTTAAAAATATTAAATAAGACTCAATGATACAAAACTAGGCTAAAAACTCTAATAACTCGAAACACACTTAGGATGACTCAAAATAATGAAAATGATCTGATTAGACACTAAGAACTGAAATGGACGGAAATTGAATTAAAAGACTAACAATAATGAAAACTAATTAAATAATATAATTTAATAATGGATGGGTGTTTGGTTTTGATGAAAAGTAAATTAAACTTAATTAAATTACAGAATTGACAAAAACATAAAATTAAGGTAAAATGATAAATGACGGACTAGCTAGAGGGTTCTTCTCCACACATGACACATATGCAACCTAAATTGATTTTCAGTTGTTCTTTCAATAAATTTTTAATTCTCAATACTCCAGATTAACCGTGAACAGCACTTTTTTAATCTTCAAGTTTTCCTTAAGTTATTGAATTGGACGGAAAAACGCATACAACAATTCAAAACATTCTTCAAAAGTCCCCTACGTGAAAAACACAATAGCGATACAATCAAAGATCATTAAACTTTGTGAAAACTATAAGCATTGACGAGACATTCGTAACTATGAAAAGCATGATACTCTTGCCAAGAATTTACTTAACGTGATTGTGACTAGCAACCTTTACTACTTGTGAAAATAAGTTCATAACGATTAGGTGAAATTCACTTATATTCTAGCATCAAATTCATGCATGTAAATTAAGCGTGCACTCTCAACCAACATACACAAATCAGTTTTTATACGAACGGATAAGTAAATTGAAATCACAACTTATGAAATCACAACCGAAGGTAATCAATTCATATTACAAATATATTCATGGCTTTGAATTAACCTCTAGCCAAAATAAATTTAATTACACATTATTAAAACAAAAATAAAATAGAAGTTTGAAAAGATTTAACCGAGAGAAATGGAGTGAAGCCTCTAATTTTCTTCTCACTGTGCCCGTCAGTCTCCCTTCTCCCCGTGTCTATCTCCTCTCCTGCCTCTGCGAGCTGAGCAGCTCCTCGCAAGTCTCCCCGCAAGTCTCCGTGTTCTGCCAGTCACGCTGCCAAAGGCAGCTTGTGACCTCCCCCCTTCCCTTCTCTCCGCAGCTTCACGCTGCCCAAAGGGCAGCCCTCTGCCTTCCACCAATTCCCCCCTCTGCCAGTCACGCCCTCCTTCTTTTATATTTTCCCTTTTTTCCTTGCGCCTGACTCCCATGTGGACTCCTGCTTTTTCTTTCTCTTTTTTTTTTTTTTTTTATCTTTTCCTTTATACTCTCTCCAGCTCACGCTTCATCCTCTCCCGCTGCCAAGGGCAGCGCTTTTGACTCCCCTCTGACTTCTCCAGCTGCCAAGACAGCACTCTTTGACCCCCTCTGCATTTCTGCGCTGTGCTCACCTGTCCATCCTTCTTTTTCTTTTCTTTTTTATTCTTTCCCTCAGTCCCCTGGCTGTCTCTTGGATCCCTTTTTTTTCCATTTGTTCCAGCTGCAAAGGTAGCTTCTTTATGTTTCTTTTCTTTACTCACCAACTGCAAAACACTTCAATTTTAGATATATCATATAATTTCTAATGCCATATAATTTCTAATGCATACCTAATAAATTTAGCCTAACTTCCATGACCTATAATCCGTGACATAATTCTACCAATAATCCATGACAAAATGAGAACGACTAAAGCAATTTTCGATGAATTTATTATTTAAAACTCATTTGTGCCATTTTTATTTTCTTTGCATAAACAAATCCTATAAACACAAAAATAACGTAAATAGCTCAAAATATAAGGAACTAACTAAGAAAAGATGAGTGAATTTGAAGTAAAAATATATATAAATATGATCCGATCAAATACCCCCACACTTAACTTTTGCTAGTCCTCGAGCAAAACAAAGAAAACTAGAACAAGAATAACATTAGCTTCCCCTATGTGACCCTCATAGAATTTCAATTAAGAAAACAAATCATCAAGAACCATAGCTAGCATAAAGGAACTAATCCAAGTTCATCTTCCTAATTCAAATATTAGCAGTAATCTTTAAATCATCCTTGAAGTGTAGTGTGTGAGATAGCCATGCTAATGTAATTTCAAGTTCTTATTTTTAAAATCATCATATGCAACGGGATATACACTTAATCACATATGTGTTTAGTTTTAATGTGTTTCGCTCAAAGAATCAAATGTGAAAGTTCTACCATAAGCTTGCATAAAGATCACTTCTCCACAGTCATAATTGCAAAACTTAAATCAAGAGGACTTTTATTGGATGTAATGAGGCTTAGGGATAGGGTTATTGAAATGAAAGAATAAGAAAACACAAGTTCCAAGCTATATTGCAAGCAATTCTTTTGTTTAGATTTATAAGAACTCAAGCTCTCCAACGATTCTTCAGACATCTCCAACCACAACCTTAAACTGAAACTTTAAAAACTTTTATTTTCTTTGTATACAATCTTTCTTTTTCTTTTTCTTTTTTTTTATTTTTTTTTTTTTTATACAAACATGAAATACCCCCACACATATTCTTTTGCCCAAACATCTTCACAAAACTTCACAAACGTTTCTCATAAGACAATCTCGCATTGCTCGTTTGGAAAGGGTAAGAAAAAATGTTTCAGGTATAAGGGTAGACATATCTGGTGATAAGAAATAAAAGGCTCAACATACACGGCTCAAATTGGCAATCTAATGATATCATTTTTCTTTAGGAAACATGGTTATTTGGGCCATAGTGGTAAACCTAATGCCTCTATCATTTCCAAGTTCATGCAATCGATGACAAACATTTCGAAAGATCGTTACGCAAGTTCTAGAGATGTATCTCACATAAGTTCATCACACATGAAAGAATAGGAGTGTATGAAAAATGCACACACTTTCAATAGGCTCAAAAACTCACATAGGATGTATATGGTCACTAAATTCACATATGAAGCTTTAATTCATACTTTAGTTTCACATCAACAAGGCTATGTGCATTTAGTTTTTCAAAGATGATCAAACATGTACAACACTAACAAGAGAATTAGGAATTTCATAAAACACATGTTAACTAAGTTCTTGATAATCGTGATTCAAATTTGATCTAATTATATCATTGGGTCGGGAAACTAACAAAAATCTAATTCAAAACAATAAGGGAAACAAGACAATATTTTTGGATTTTTAAATTTTCCGAAATTTTTTAAATTTAAATTTTTTTTTTCTTTTTTTTTTTTTAAGAAAACAAAAACTAACAACACAGAAACAAAATGAAATTCTAGAGATTTCTACCCCCACACTTAAACTTGACATTGTCCCCAATGTCAGAAAACACTATAATGCAAATAAAAAATAAAAAATAAAATAAATAATAAGAAACAAAATAAAACAAGTGGACTGAAAACTTCCCTAATTTGCAGTAAAATCAAGCGATGACCCCCAAGCTAAAATTCTGCAATCAGCTTCAAGGGTGGAAAGAACCAAAAGTTCCTGCAAAGAAAAGAAATAATTCAGTTAAGTAACGCAAGAAAATTAATTAAAAAAAAATTGCAAACGAAAAATTGAAAATTACGATAAAAGATAATGAATAAAACTAATAAGTAATCATTGGTCGTGCTTGTTGACTTTCCACAGCTTTCCTCTTGAACAGGGTGACACTTAGCTTTTCACTTGCAAGTGATGATTTTATGCTATTGTACTGCAAGGCTTTGCTCTTTGGGAATGTTGCAGTTCCTTATTTGTTCTCCAAGCAGATGTGGCAGCTTCTCTTGTTCTTCATCTCAGACTCCTTCCGTTGGGATGATTGCGCAAGCTGCATTCTTCTCTGCTTGTTTCCTCTGCATGGCGGGCAGGCACGAGGTAGAGGTATTGGTCTGTTTCTTTCTTCAATCTTTCCAAGTGCCCACCTCTTGCTCTCTTTCTCCTTGTCCCTAGCTGAGGATGAATCAGCACGTTGTCTCCACATGCTTCGAGGTATCATCTTCACTTCCCTTATACGTAAGAGACGAAGAGGAAACACAAGATGATGAGTACTCGAGAGCAAGTGCTGGCTGGAGAAAGGACAGGGAGAAAGCATGATATGAGATACTCTTGCTTTCAACCTTCATGATATGAAATACTTTTGCTTTGAATGGGTTGTTTTCAGGAGTATCCCAAGGAATGAGGAACACAGAGTAACTTAGGAGGATTCTTTGGGAATGCATTTTCGGAGATGAAGAAGTGTTGAGAGGGTGTGCTGAGAGAGTGTGCTTTTGCTGTGGAAGGCGAAGGTAGATACTTATAGGGCTTTTCTTCACAACCGGAACTATTCTCTCACTCATTGTCGGCAGCCGGTGGATGGATGAATAGTACAAATTACGCGCTTTCTGACAAAGCTGCCCGTAATTTCCGCAAAGCAGATTCCTCATTGATATCTGGAATCGGCGCTTCGAGCTCTGAGCAACGTCGATTGTAGAGGTAGCATGTGACACGTGCGGATAAATCTGGAAAAGAAGATTTGCCCGTGGGTTGAAGCCCAGCTTTTGAGAAAGCTAGCGTGTCTTTGACTGTTGAATTTCCCTCTTCGATTTCTGAATTGGTGCTTCGACAAACTGCCCGAGAATTTCGCAAAGCAATTTACGTGTGACAAGTGACGACACGTCTGGACAAATTGATCTTTTGAAATCCGGGGTTCGGCTCGTGGTTTCTGAGCAAGCCCAGCCTTTAAGAAATGAAACGCCTCTTTTGAGAAAAGAATCCGGCTTTTGAGAAAGGAGCCCCGACTCTTCGATTTGCGAGAGGACGCTTCTCTGAGGAGCGCCTCTCCGATTTCTTCTTTTTATAGAGGCGTTAAGCTTGTTCCACAACACACTTGAGCACCCTCCTGTAAACACTCCCTTCTTGCACTTGTTTAATCTTGATCATTCTGACTCTCTTCTTTCTTCACCACCTCTGAAAAATGTCTGGCCCTTCCGATCGTCGTTTTGACTTGAACATTGGTGAAGAGGCAGCTCCGCCTTCACCAGACAATATATGGCGCCCATCCTTCATATCCCCTACCGGTCCTCTTACCGTGGGGGATTCGGTGATGAAAAATGACATGACTGCTGCGGTGGTGGCCCGGAACCTTGTCACTCCCAGAGATAACAGACTGCTCGCTAGGCGGTCTGATGAATTGGCGGTTAAGGAGTCTCTGGCTCTTAGCGTGCAGTGTGCGGGTTCTGTGTCCAACATGGCCCAACGCCTATTTGCCCGAACCCGTCATGTTGAATCGTTGGTGGCTGAAATACAGAGTCTCAAACAAGAGATTAAAGGGCTCAAGCATGAGAATAAAGAATTGCACAAGCTCGCACACAGCTATGCCACCAGCATGAAGAGGAAGATTGACCAGATGCAGGACACCGATGGTCAAATTTTACTTGATCATCGGAGGTTTGTGGGTTTGTTCCAACAACATCTGCCTTCGTCTTCTGGAGCGGCACCGCGTAGTGAAGCTCCAACTGATCAACCTCTGCCGCCTCCTCCTTCTGTGGCCCCGCCGACTGCTGAAGCCCCGCCTACTACTGAAGCACCACCCGACCAATGAATACTATTAGTTTACATCATTGTAAAATATTTGTACTTTTTTTTTTTTTTTTTTGTATTTTTTTTTTTTTTATTAATGTTAAATTTTATGTTTTTTTTTTTTTTTTTTTTTTTTTTTATATGTAAATTAATGTAAAGAGACTTTGGTTAACCTTCCCCCACACTTAAACTAAATAACACAAACTCACAGAAATCAACCAAATAACACAACTAACTAAACAAAACAAAATGAAAGCAGTAAAGATAAGGGTGGAAGAATGCAAAGCTGATTGGGTTAGTGATTCCAAAGTCTCCCTTCGTTGAATGCTTGGGTTGCCTCCCAAGAAGCGCTTGATTTAACGTCTTTAGCCGGACGCATCTTTCCTTTAAATTTCCCTCGGCTCCATTTGAACCTAAAATCAAAGAAAGAAAAATAAATCAAATATCAAAAGTAAAATACACAAACACCAATATAAACATAAACAAAAACAAAAATAAAGGGATTAGCAAAGTTGCTAATCCCCGGCAACGGCGCCAAAATTTGATGCGAAAAATTACTTAACACACAAATTAAACCCTCTTTTTGACAATTGTAGTATAGATGTAAGTAGGGTATCGTTCTAGGCCGGGGATTAGGAGGGATTGCTAATCTATTCTAAATTAATTTAAAAATATTAAATAAGACTCAATGATACAAAACTAGGCTAAAAACTCTAATAACTCGAAACACACTTAGGATGACTCAAAATAATGAAAATGATCTGATTAGACACTAAGAACTGAAATGGACGGAAATTGAATTAAAAGACTAACAATAATGAAAACTAATTAAATAATATAATTTAATAATGGATGGGTGTTTGGTTTTGATGAAAAGTAAATTAAACTTAATTAAATTACAGAATTGACAAAAACATAAAATTAAGGTAAAATGATAAATGACGGACTAGCTAGAGGGTTCTTCTCCACACATGACACATATGCAACCTAAATTGATTTTCAGTTGTTCTTTCAATAAATTTTTAATTCTCAATACTCCAGATTAACCGTGAACAGCACTTTTTTAATCTTCAAGTTTTCCTTAAGTTATTGAATTGGACGGAAAAACGCATACAACAATTCAAAACATTCTTCAAAAGTCCCCTACGTGAAAAACACAATAGCGATACAATCAAAGATCATTAAACTTTGTGAAAACTATAAGCATTGACGAGACATTCGTAACTATGAAAAGCATGATACTCTTGCCAAGAATTTACTTAACGTGATTGTGACTAGCAACCTTTACTACTTGTGAAAATAAGTTCATAACGATTAGGTGAAATTCACTTATATTCTAGCATCAAATTCATGCATGTAAATTAAGCGTGCACTCTCAACCAACATACACAAATCAGTTTTTATACGAACGGATAAGTAAATTGAAATCACAACTTATGAAATCACAACCGAAGGTAATCAATTCATATTACAAATATATTCATGGCTTTGAATTAACCTCTAGCCAAAATAAATTTAATTACACATTATTAAAACAAAAATAAAATAGAAGTTTGAAAAGATTTAACCGAGAGAAATGGAGTGAAGCCTCTAATTTTCTTCTCACTGTGCCCGTCAGTCTCCCTTCTCCCCGTGTCTATCTCCTCTCCTGCCTCTGCGAGCTGAGCAGCTCCTCGCAAGTCTCCCCGCAAGTCTCCGTGTTCTGCCAGTCACGCTGCCAAAGGCAGCTTGTGACCTCCCCCCTTCCCTTCTCTCCGCAGCTTCACGCTGCCCAAAGGGCAGCCCTCTGCCTTCCACCAATTCCCCCCTCTGCCAGTCACGCCCTCCTTCTTTTATATTTTCCCTTTTTTCCTTGCGCCTGACTCCCATGTGGACTCCTGCTTTTTCTTTCTCTTTTTTTTTTTTTTTTATCTTTTCCTTTATACTCTCTCCAGCTCACGCTTCATCCTCTCCCGCTGCCAAGGGCAGCGCTTTTGACTCCCCTCTGACTTCTCCAGCTGCCAAGACAGCACTCTTTGACCCCCTCTGCATTTCTGCGCTGTGCTCACCTGTCCATCCTTCTTTTTCTTTTCTTTTTTATTCTTTCCCTCAGTCCCCTGGCTGTCTCTTGGATCCCTTTTTTTTCCATTTGTTCCAGCTGCAAAGGTAGCTTCTTTATGTTTCTTTTCTTTACTCACCAACTGCAAAACACTTCAATTTTAGATATATCATATAATTTCTAATGCCATATAATTTCTAATGCATACCTAATAAATTTAGCCTAACTTCCATGACCTATAATCCGTGACATAATTCTACCAATAATCCATGACAAAATGAGAACGACTAAAGCAATTTTCGATGAATTTATTATTTAAAACTCATTTGTGCCATTTTTATTTTCTTTGCATAAACAAATCCTATAAACACAAAAATAACGTAAATAGCTCAAAATATAAGGAACTAACTAAGAAAAGATGAGTGAATTTGAAGTAAAAATATATATAAATATGATCCGATCAGGTAGCGCTTGTGATTAAAAAAATGCCTAACGTGCATGCAAAGAGGCTAGTTTAGAGTAAATAAAGAAGATTGTAAATATGCAAATGCGGGATAAGTTAAGTGTGGATATGGGGTAGGCTAGACTCAAAATTGAAGCAGACGGACCGGACCCATTTGTAAATGAAATGTTGCAGGGTAGGGCGGGTCTTGTTAGTTGAGAAATGAAACCAGACTTAACCTGGCTCGTTTCAACGAACCGGTTCCTACAAGTTCATGGGTCCTTTTTTTTATATATAATGTTTGTTGAACAAAAAAAATAATAAACATATGAAAATATAGAGTCCACACAAATTGGGTCAAACTACAAGGTGTAATCCAAGCCCAAAAGATGAGGATGGGCTTTACCCACCAAAAACATTCAGAAATAAATAAAAAATTTATTTTCTCCTACAAAAGGGGGGAACTAACGTACACAAAAGAAAAAAATACAGATGCTCCCCATTTTCTGCAAACAAAAAGGAACGTGGAGTCAGAAATGGTGGTTAACAGAGAGTGGCAGGAAGTCATGCCCTCCATCTTTCCCCCCCACGTAACAAGCTCTAGAACTCTCATATGATGCCTATAAATAAGCATCAGCTGCAACAAAAAAAAAAAAAAAAAAAAAGACGGAAACAAGAGGAGAGACTCTGCAGAAATTGAGAGACGACGTTAAAGAACGGACGACAAAGAAGAACAAAGCAAGAAAGCAAGGGGAAAACCAACAAAGCATTCAAAAGGTAAAAATCCAGCTTTCTTAAAAAAATTTCTTTGTTTGGTATATCTCGGTCTCGCAGGGAATAAAGAGGCACTTTGCATCTTCAACGTTTCCCACTCCCCAGCATTCTCGAGTTGCAGTCCAACAAAGCCAACGAAATCACCACTTCTGCTCCCCGACGCTGCAGTTTAATCCCATGAATTTCTTCGGGGTCTAAACCACCCCGTGAAGTTCTGATCAAATCCAAGAGCTCCGCTCCGTGCCGCTGCAGTTTAATCCCATGAATTTCTTCGGGGTCTAAACCACCCCGTGAAGTTCCAATCAAACCTGAAAGAGAAGGAAAAATAGAGATTGTAAAGTCTGCAAAAAGAAAGCTACGGCAGGAAATAAAAAAAAAAGAAGGGAAGTTGTCTTCAAAGTTGCTGGGAAATTTTGAGATGGAAATGGATTGATAGAAGCTCCAAATTAAAAGTAAAGGAAATAAGTAAGTTTTCATCAAGAAAAGTTTTGTGCAATTCTCGAAGATGACGATACTATAGCATTCACTGCTTCTGGAAAAATCGAAGACATAGCACTCACTGCTTCTGGAAAAATCGAAGAAGTCTTCTGCTTGAGAAATGTGAAGAAAAACAGCAAGATGGGCGACTGCTTTTTCCAAATTTCATATATGTTTCACTGCACGATTGCTGTTGTGCGCCAACCACTCTTTCCCACCAACAAATTTAATAAAAAGCATCTGAAGCGACGGCAGCGTGTCCGTCGACTCTACTAACAATGAGAGACCCGGGCATCCTATTATTGTCAGTTTTTCAAGAGATCCTCGTAAGGACTCCGTGTTCAGGGTATTACTGGCCCTGTTTTCATGTAGAACCTTACATCCATCGACCCAAAGGATTTTCAAGGAAGGAAGATGAGTAGGCAAGTCTCCTACCAGCTTCGGACACTCTCTTAATATCAGCTCCTGAAGACGAGGGAAGTCTGGACTTTCACCCCCACTTGGACTAGGCAGCCATTCCTCCCACTCTGGCATCTCCCCAAACTCTAGCTTCTCTAAACATTGAAATGGTTGATTTCCCCCGTACAACTCACCACCAACACTCTTAACAACTTTCATCCTTTCTACGTAGAGCTCTTTCAGAGCAGGTAGCTGACCAGCTGGTGGCAATGAACTGCAATTACCACAGTCACTGAGACGCATCACTTGTAAGTTGGAGAAGGACGAATCTCCCACCCAATTCGGGAAACGGATTCCGCCATAACACCTGATGGTTAGTTTCACCAAATTTACCGAAGGTTGAAGTCTTTCGAGGACGTATATCTCTTTTACGGAATCATTGGAAACTACATCACCCCATGACAACTCTACCTCGTTAACATCTTTCTTATCCTTCAGCAAGGCATCAATAGCACCAACTACATTTTGCAGATTCAAGATAGAAATTTTTCCTCCAAGGTGTGACAACTCCCTTAGCTCTGCAATGCTTGACCCAGTAGATTTCCCCAACACAAAAGCTGTCAGTGTTCTCAAACTTTTTAGTCTACCGATATGCACCGGCATCTCTTTTATTTTAGTTTCACCAATATCAAGATGACGCAAATGAATCAATTTCCTCATGTATGCAGGCAATTCAACAAGAAAAGAACAACCTAACAACAATAGAGTTTGTAAATTGTAGAGAGTACACACTGTATCTGGTAACCTTTTAATTGTCGTATAAGAGAGATCAATGTAGCGCAAGTGCATGTGGTTACCAATGGAATCAGGTAAGTGAGTGATATTTATATATCCTGATAATGAAATTGCCCGTAAACATTTTTGTGCTGGCAATATATCATCTAGAATCTTATTGCTTACATATCCACCATTCCAACTATAATGTGGTGGTAAAGACACTGGAAAGAAGGTACGCAAACACTTAACTCCTTTTAATGGCTCAAATATTGGAGATGTATCAAATTTTCCCCTTATATATGACAAGTGGCGAACTTTTTTAGAAACTTCATGCGATTTGTTTTTATCCAACCTAAAACAAAACTCTCTAGACACAAATATAGCCAAGTCATTAATAAGATCATGCATAGTGAAACTTGGTTTATCCAATCTTGGTCTTTGAAATAGTGAACGCGATAACAGTTCATTAAAGTACCTTTCACCAACCTCCTCCATTGCTTTCTTGCTCTCTGATTGTGGAATTAAACCTTCTGCCACCCATAGTAGAACAACATTTTCCTTTTCAAACTCATAGTCCTTTGGAAAAATTGAGCAATAAGCAAAGCATCGTTTCAAGTAAGCCGGAAGATAATGATAACTCAATCTTAGAGAAGGAAGAAGACTATTAGGGTGTGGCAGATCCCAAAGATTACTATCCAATATGTGATTCCACTCCTTGTAGTCTAGGTTGCAACTTAAGAGACCCCCTAGCGTTTTTGCAGCTAGAGGCAAACCTTTGCACTTACATGCAATTTGCTTACCAATTTCAACCAAGTCTGGATGTGCACCGGGGTTTTCATTTCTAAATGCATGTTTTTTCAGTAACGACCAACACTCTTCATTCGACAATTCTTTTAAATCGTGAATAGGAATAGTATTGTGCACGATGGCTGCAACACGTCTGCTCCTTGTTGTTACAAAGACTTTGCTTCCCTTTGCCCCATACGTGAAAAGAATTCGTAGACGCTCCCAGTCATCATAGTTTTCATTCCAAAGGTCATCCAAGACAAGTAAAAATCTCTTTCCACTCAGTTGTTCCCTTAGTTGAACTTCAAGGGAATTCATCTCCAAAATGTCACAAGGCTTTTTAGTGATTTCCTCAATAAGGGCCTTAATAACCCTCAAAGCCTCATACTGTTCGGAAACACAAACCCAAGCATGAGTGTCAAAGTGCTTTTTAACTTGTTCATCATTGAAAAGGAGTTGAGCAAGAGTTGTCTTACCAACCCCGCCCATACCGACTATAGGGAGTACAGAAAAATTATTGCTACTTTCATTGTCAGATAGCAGCAGTAGATCTCTTAACTTGTCTTTATCTCCATCCCTACCATAGGTATAAAATCCGTCCTCAACAACAGAAGTTGTGGGAATTCTTTGTGAAACATTGCCCCCAACAACAACTTCTCTAAGACGGAGGATATCTTTTTGATTTGCAAGGTCTTCCAACTTGTTGAATAAAACTTCTATTCTACCATTCATGCCTTTATAATTAAAAGGTTTACGAGAGGTAGAAAGGAAGTTCCACACCTGGGTTTTCTTAGTCTGATCTTTCGCCTTGCAACGCGAAACTTCAGTATCGATCTCATCCACCAAGTCCTCGGCCTCGAACACAACATGGTTGAGCTCGTCAAGCCACATCCCGACGTCACGGTCGACAATCTGCTTCTCCTCTGCATCGTTGAGCACTGCATTGAGGGTCATCAACTTCACCTTCAGTCTGCCCACGAGTGAATGGTCGAGTCTTCTTGCCCGGAGGAAGTCTATGAACTCTCCAGAAATCTTGTCGCACAGCACCTTGATCGAACCGGAGAGCAAAGCCTCTCCAACCAAAGCCATTTTCTCTTCTGGCAAAAGGACTAACTTTGATCAAGTATTCGAAGTTGAGAAACTGAGAATTCTGCTTGGCAAAGCCTGTTAAGATTACTTCATGACTGGTGAGACGACTTGATATTTTTGTTGGTCAATAATGCAGTGGAACACACACGGCAAACATAAAGTAGAAAGTGGTGGAGGTTGGAAAACGTTACCATCCAACATTAATTTATTAATTATTTTCTTCCATAAAAAAATCGTTGTTGGTCATGAAAATTGGTGGAGGTTGGAAAACTTTACATCAAACATTAATTTATTTATTATTTTCATACGCATGCGGATAACATTATTTGATTTAAGTGCATCTTCACATGTAAAAAAAAAATTTAATTGTGACGAGAATACGGATGGTACATCACGTGTTTTTATACAAGTTGTGAAAAATTTTAATTTTTAAGTTATTAACTCTTTAACACACATTACTCACCATTTATATAGAGACATGTGGTGTAACACCTCATGTAACGGTCACACTGAAAAATCTCACCACATGTGGGACAAAGTGAAAGAAAGTGGCTGATAAAGAGGAACACAATTCAAGATTCTATCTAATCTTCCTAATTAGAACATCTCACAATTCCCATATAAATGGCCAATGATAGCTCACAAATACAGACAAGGATTGTCTGCCCTCCACTTTCGATGTCATTCCCATGCCTTCCTGTTTTATGTGGTCACGGTTAAGCCACGTCAATATTTTATATTATTTTTTTTATAGATATAATAAGACAAAAATGAATAGTAATATAAAATGTTGACGTGGCTTAACCGTGACCACACAAACATGAGGGCACGGGAAGGGCAGACAATCCTTGTCCCACAAATACTGACATAAGCAGAAGAACAATAATGGGTAACTACTTTAAATTTTTTGAATTCTCCTATTATTTTAATTGCTTTTGTAATTTCAATTTAATAATAAGAGAGATTACCGCAATTGCTCTGTAAACATAGGTACATTTTTCAAACTTTATAAATATTACGTTTTATTTCTTTTATATTATACTGCACACATATCTTCGATTTCACAACAAAATCTTATTTATTTTTTACATATTTCAAGAACTATTTTACGAGGTGACCAGATGGGCCTTATTGATTTTGGATTGGACAAAGCTCATGGATTATGACAAGAGCCCAGTTTCTACGCTAACAGTTTGGAAGTTGCAAGTATAGAGAGTTTGATGTGAAACCGAAGGCTTTGCTCTCCTGTACATGGAAAAGAAAAAGAAAATGGCTGAGACTTATCTAAATCTCATTTAGTTAAATCTCAAATTGTTAAGTCGTACAAAAATATGAAAATTTCCATTCAAACCGACGGCCCAAACAAGTATTGATGGAGAGACCTAAAATTAAAAAAAAAAAAAAAAAAAAGCTATAATTGGATCTCAACATTTTTTCCCTTGTCTTAATAAAAGAGCAGAAAAAACCATCAGGGGTAGTAGAGTGGTCAGGGACGAAGTCTAGGTTTATGTTCCACACGATACGTTTAGGGTTTGACTCTTGACATTGGTGAATCACACAATGGTGGTCAGGAGGGCTGAAATGTCTCTGCAAATCTTATCGGCACCCGAAAAAATAACAGTTATGGCCACCAGCTGATTCCCTTTTCAAAAAGAAATAAAAGGCCAAATCGGATAAATGATCTCTGTGGTCATAATGTATTCGGAAGATAGCCCTTGTACTAAAAAAACTTGGATTTAAACTCCTGTGGTGTACTCTATTAGCAAATTTAGTCCAAAAATGATTTTTCCGTTAACTATCTGTTAATACATGGGTAAAATTGTACTTTAAAGCACAAAAGTGATTTAAAGCACGATGATCACCTGGTAATTAATATCATCAAATGTTCTAAACTACGGCCTTCTAGCCATTGCAAATCAAAGTTGTTTGTACTATACTTAGGGTCTCCGTATTTAGACCTCGTATAAATACTCGGGGGACTCAAATGTAATTATGTAATAAAGGAATGGGCAAATATGTAATAAGTGAGGAGCCCTTATTCTATAAAAGGGACTCCTCACCCTCACAATGAGGAGGATGCCTCACCCCCATAGGCTAATTCTTAAGCCTAACCCCTCATCCTCTCAAAGCTCTCACTCTAATATTCAGAGCTCTCTCTCCCTCAGAAATACAATATCAGTGTAGACGTAGCCCAAACCTTAGGGTGAACCACGATACATCTTGTGTTATTTATATTTCTTGCAGATTCACGATTGGATTTACGTTGTTCCAAAACCTCCGGTTTTGTGCATCAACATTTGGCGCCTTCTGTGGGAATCGATACTATTTGTACCATACTTGACCAATCCTGAAACTACTGAGCACCGGTCAACGTTATACCGTCAAGGACCCAGAAGAGTTTCCCTCCAACCAGGAGGTCAATCACAACGCGACATGTGTCGACATCAGAAGCTAATCATAGCGCGACACGTGTCAACATCAGAAGCCAATCACAACATGACACGTGTCAATGTCAGAATGAAACTAAAAACTCTCTTTTATAAATAGAGATCATTCTCTCACAATATTTCCTAATGTCATTTGTACTAAATCATTCACTAGTACTCACTAAAGGAGAGCTTGAACCTATATACTTGTGTAAACCCTTCACAATTAATGAGAACTTCTCTACTCCATGGACGTAGCTAATCTGAGTGAACCACGTACATCTTGTGTTTGCTTCCCTGTCTCTATCCATTTACATACTTATCCACGCTAGTGACAGGAGCAATCTAGCGAAGGTCACAAACTTTATACTTTCTGTTGTACCAAAGTCCTCACTGGTTTTGTGCATCAACATTTGGCGCCGTCTGTGGGAACAACACTTATTCCCATTCTCTTCAGCTTTGCCAAGCTAGTTTCCACCATTCGTACACTCTCTTTTGACTAGGCATCCATTTCCAATATGGGGAGCGAATGAAGCCACATCACACAGAATGACACCCCTCTTGCACTTAGTGCGAAGCAACGAAAGAAGGAAGGAAAGAGGGTTGCTCTTCAAGCTAAAGTCGATGAGCTAGAAGCTCAGAACAACAAGATAGCAATGAAGAATGAGGTCCTCCAGGAGCAGTATGAGAAACATTTTGATACGCTCCACGAAACTAGGCGTACTCAAACACACAAGCTCGTTGCCCATATGGACATCAACCATCATCTGGGTGCCCCCCAACACGGAGGGTCACCTCCTTTCAATATGGGTATCCCTGATGAGGAACGAGCTAATCATCACAAAATTGATCAACATGAGACTTCTCTCAACCCAGATGCTTCGACCCGAAGTAGAAGAAGTGGAAGAAGACACCTCCTTACAAGACACCTTCTTGCAGAAGAGTTGGAAGGATCGAAAGCCATTTATCGTGACTGCCGAGACTTCCTAAAGCAACGTCGAGAGAATCCCCTCCACATATGCTCGAAGATCAATGACCCAAGGGTTTCTGAAAGACTCGGTCCCCTCCCACGACCTAAGCCATCTGCCAATCTAGGGAAGGAACGACAGGTCCCAGAGGAACATGAAGGTACGGGGGACTCTGAGGTATTCCAACAGACTCGCCCTAGAAGGTAGTACGGCAAGTCCAAGAAAAAACCACACGCCCATGCTCAAAGTTTTCTACTTCCAAGAGGCGATGGAAACTTACGAAAAAAAATTTCAGCGGTACATAACTCCACTCATAACCCCCTTGTCCTACAACTCTTTGAGGAAGTAAACAAGTTGAAGGCCGAACGTCAGGCCGAGATACCTGACTGGAACCAACCCAGGCCTGGCCCTCTCACAAGAAGGATCCTCGACGCCCACATTCAAGCGAAGACAAAACAAAAGCTTGGTTTACAATTCTATACTGAAAGTGAGGACCCAATTGAACACCTTAACCTCTTTGAGTCCACCATGACATATCCGATGCACACCGACAAAGAACGATGTCTTCTTTTCCCCTCCACCCTCTCTGGCGGAGCTCTAAACTGGTATTGCCGTCTTCCACCTGAGACAGTAGACTCATTTGATGAATTGAGGAAACTGTTTGTCTCTCAACACATCTTCTAGACTGATCACTTGCATTCTGCAGATTACTTGTATACTATTCACCAGAAGCCGGACGAGTCACTACGAGAGTATGCCGGTCGCTTCAGCCATGAGTATTCTCGTTGCGCTGAGGTAGATGACAAGACCGCCCTCAAGGCCTTCACGGCAGGCCTACGTGATTGTTTCTTCAAGTACATGATCAATGCCAACACTTAGAAGACTTACTCTGAGGTGATGACACAGGCTTATAACCACGCCTCCGCTGAAGCAAGGACATACCAAGGGAACCCCCATATGGTTAACCCCTATCAACAAATGGGAAGTGGAAGTCAAGTTCTACTAAGTGATGAAATATTGGCCATTCAGACACCTATTGCATCATCTCCTGCCTCATCTAGCTACTCGCTAAGTCACCAAACGTATCTATCTCTTTGTAAGAGGAATGATTTTTACTCTCAGCAAGCCCATTACAACAAGAGGGATAAAAGTTCGTATCAAGACATCCAAGGGTGAACGTATCGTTGATTATTATGACTATGGGGCCAAGCCTCACTCTTTCAAAGTGGAGGACTAGGTACTGAAGGAAATGCTATTATAAGAAGGCATACACATTACAACTGTTTTGACTCTCAACCGCTTAAGATCTTTTGTCACACAAGCCATTCGACAATTATTTAAAGAAGAGAGAATTTAGACAACTTCTTCTGAGTCTTTTGCGTTCCTAGCACTGGAACACTTGGTCTACGCTGACCTACCCTTATACTCCAACTCAGAGCTTCAACATGCGTATTTTGACACAAAGTATGTGATACTAAGTGTTACAACCAACATGGTTCACATATCAAAAGCATGGATCCCTTCATGCATAGCAAAACATTCATAAGCATCACTTCTATCAATCAACATAAACATTATACATTCCAACACATTCATACATAAACATCATACATTCCAACACATTCATACATAAATATCATACATTCCAACACATCCATACATAAGCCAATTGTGCTTCGAAATGGTTCAACATACTTTATGTCTTCAACACTTGCTACAATGCACCTCGACACCTTACCCTTATTCTCACCAACCAAGTGATGAAATGTACAACCCGTATTCTTCTTCATGCCACCAGCCAGGTGATGAAATGTACAACCCGTACTCTAATATCATTTGGCAACTTGCCACTCATGCCACCAACCAGGTGAAGAAGGAACTCATCTTTATGCCACCAACCAAGTGATGAAATGTACAACCCGTACTCTCCTTCATGCCACCAACCAGGTGATTAAATGTACAACCCGTACTCTAATATCATTTGGCAACTTGCCACTCAGGCCACCAACCAGGTGATGAAATGTACAACCCGTACTTTCCTTCATGCCACCAACCAGGTGATGAAATGTATAACCCGTACTCTAATGTCATTTGGTAACTTGCCATTCATGCCACCAATCAGGTGAAGAAGGAATTCATCTTCATGCCACCAACCAGGTGATGAAATGTACAACCCGTACTCTCCTTCATCCATCAACCAGGTGATGAAATGTACAATCAGTACTCTAATATCATTTGGCAACTTGCCACTCATGCCACCAACCAGGTGAAGAATGAACTCATCTTCATGTCACCAACCAGGTGATGAAATGTACAACCCGTACTCTAATATCATTTGGCAACTTGTCATTCATGCCACCAACCAGGTGAAGAAGGAACTCATCATCGTGCCACCAACCAGGTGATGAAATGTGATGAAAGGTGATGAAGGAACTCACCTTCGTACCACCAACCAAGTGATGAAAGCAACTCACCATTCATTCCATCTACCAGAAGACGAGTGGTACAACTTGTACATGTGAACTCTTAGCATTCACAAATAATCAAAAACCCTCAAGCTTGACAACTCAACTAGGGGAGCACTTATGCCCAACAAGAGTTATAGTCACCAACAAAGTCTTATTGCAAGCCAACAACAACTTCAGTGCATGGCATACGAAGATCAAGCTATTCGGCCTTCTTGTATCTGCTTCAGACATTTCCCCTCTGTAACAATGCAAACACTGCAACTCGTAGAAAGCTTCACACTCTTGATCAAGACAGTGTGAAGCAAAACCAATTTATAGTGCCAACAAAAGCTTCATCAAAGGAGTTCAACCACAATTCTCAAAAGCTTCACACACTTTTGATCAAGACAATGTAAAGCAAAACCAATTTATAGTGCCAACAAGAGCTTTATCAATGGAGGGCAACCACAATTCTCAAAAGCTTCACACACTCTTGATCAAGACAGTGTGAAGTAAAACCAATTTATGGTGCCAACAAGAGCTTCATCAATAGAGGGCAACCACAATTCTCAAAAGCTTCACACACTCTTGATCAAGACAGTGTGAAGCAAAACCAATTTATGGTGCCAACAAGAGCTTCATCAATAGAGGGCAACCACAATTCTCAAAAGCTTCACACACTCTTGATCAAGACAGTGTGAAGCAAAACCAATTTATGGTCCAACAAAAGCTTCATCAATGGAGGGAAACTACAATTCTCAAACCTTCGAGGTAAATTCAAGAATGTTCGAAGCAAATTCAATTTATATGGTTCATCCAAATCTTCAACTACTACAAGGTGTAGCTTGCATCACAATCTCTTGCTCAACAGTGTGGAAGCAAAATTTGTATATGTTGTATCTCCCACATTTTCAAATTTCTAGTTCACCCCCCCCCCCCAAAAAAAGGGAAATTCAACAAAACTTCATTAATGGAGGACAATTACAAATTCTCAAAAGCTTCACACTATCTTGATCAAGATAGTGTGAAGCAAAATCAATTCGTGGTACCCAACAAAGCTTCACCAACAAAAGCTTCATCAATGGAGGACAACTACAAATTCTCAAAAGCTTCAACTCCAAAGCTTCACCTACAAAGCTTCAACTCCAAAGCTTCACCTACAAAAGCTTCACCCATAATAGCTTCACCTACAAAAGCTTCACCCATAAAAGCTTCACCAACAAAAGCTTCATCTACTACAAAAGCTTCACCCACCACAAAAGTTTCACCTACAAAAGCTTCACCCATAAAAGCTTCACCAACAAAAGTTTCACCCACAAAAGCTTCCCCCACTAAAGCTTCACCCACCACAAAAGCTTCACCTACAAAAGCTTCACCCATAAAAACTTCATCAACAAAAGCTTCACCAACAAAAGATTTCCCCACCACAAAAGCTTCACCCACAAAAGCTTCCCTTACCACAAAATCTTTACCCACAAAAGCTTCCCTCACCACAAAAGCTTCACCCACCACAAAAACTTCACCCACAAAAACTTCACCTACAAAAGCTTCACCTACAAAGCTTCACCTACAAAAGCTTCACACTATCTTGATCAAGATAGCGTGAAGCAAAATCAATTCATGGTATCCAACAAAGCTTCAACCTCAAAACTTCACCTATAAATATATATTTTTTCGAAAATTCGAAAATTCAAAAATTCTGAAATTCAGAAATTCAGAAATTCGAAAATTCGAAAATTCGAAAATAAAAAAAAAAAAATTGCCTAGGCTTCCTCTTCTTGAGGTTTAACAACTTTCATAACAAATATATATGAAGAAGGAGTTTTGGGCTACCACTTAGAAAGGAAAATGGTGAAGTTTTGTTACTTTGGAAACTTGGCTACTAGCAAGACACCTCCTTCGTCAACTCCATCGACCGGAGACTTGAGGGACTTCTACCATAGGCTACTGCACCTTGATACTCGGAAGTTTCACGACCACTCAGTGACTTGGATTTTTTCAAGTCTCCAACTGAGAAGTTTTCCTCACTCGGGAAATTAAGGGAGCACTACCTCAACCTACATGCTTCACTCACAAAGCTTCAACATACAAGATTCAACAAAAGGAAAATTTCAAAGAACTTAGTGAAGAAGGTCTTGATGTATTTAACATAATACGTTGAAATGAAACAAAGTTTGTTTATTGATATCTTCGATAAGTTACAAATATGTACATATACATGAATCAAAATAAACAAACAAGAGGGAGCTTTCACAAAGGTTGCTCAGGAGAAGTCTCAGCAGTCGGCAGAGCCCCAGAAAGAGGAGACACCAGAAGGTGATTATTCGGAGCCTCAGTACTAGGCAGAACCCCAGAAGGAGGAGGCACCGAAGGTTGATCATTTGAAGCTTCATTACGCGGTACAGTCCCAGAAGACGAAGGCAATAAATACCTTTGGAACAAACCCATAAACCTTTGATGATCAAGTAAAATTTGACCATCAGATTCTTGCAGCTGGTCGAGCTTCCTCTTCATGTTTGTAGCATAGTCATGTGCAAGCTTGTGCAACTGTTTATTCTCATGCTTGAGCCATCTGATCTCCTGTTTGAGACTTATCACTTCAGCCGCCAATGATTCAACTTGGCGGGTTCGAGCAAATAGGCGTTGGGCTTTATTAGACACAAAACCTGCACACTGAACACTGAGAGCTAGAGAATCCTTAACAGCCAACTCATCAGACCGTTTGGAAAGTAATCTGTTATCTTTGGGAGTAAGAAGGTTCCTGGCCACCACCGCAGCGGTCATATCATTGTTCATCACAAAGTCCCCAACGGTAAGAGGACCAGTAGGGGATAAGAAGGATGGGCGTCATATGTTGTCTTGAGAAGGTATGACTGCCTCTTCACCAAAGTTCAAGTCAAAACGACGGTCGGATGGGCCAAACACTCTCAGAAATGATGAAAGAGAAATGAGGTGCAATAAATCTCTGAAGTAAGGGGAAAATTCCTGGAAGCAATAAATCTCTGAATGTACTTCTTGCACACAATTGGTGCCCTAATAAAATAAAGGGCAACAGGGCCGTTGGTTCAAAAATCGAAGAGGCACCACTCTCCGAATTCCGAAGAGGCACCACTTTCCACACGCAACATCAGCTTCTTGGGTACCACATATAACTTTGCCAAAGAT
This sequence comes from Malus sylvestris, assembly GCF_916048215.2. NCBI lineage: Eukaryota > Viridiplantae > Streptophyta > Magnoliopsida > Rosales > Rosaceae > Malus > Malus sylvestris. Next base: position 2,105,455 of record NC_062262.1, read on the forward strand.
TTCTGATAAAATTTAAACACAAAATTTTTGAAGGTTCAGCTACCCTACTATTACCCACAAGGGTAAAGGAATAGCACTACTACTTGATAACTAGAAAATCACAATGTGTGTCAACCTCCGTGCTCCGTGGTAAGGCAGACTGGCAAAAATGCCTAACATTTACTCACATTCGAGAAAACACTCCCAACAGGATTACTTTCTAAAAAATCGAAGAACACTGCTATCTGAATCTCAAAAGTCAAACTCCCAACATGATTAAAAAAAAGGTCGTACCCAGTGCACAAGGCTCCCGCTTTATGCAGGGTCTGGGAAAGGTGAATGTCGGCTAGCCTTACCCCCATTTTATGGAGAGGCTGCTCCCAAGTCTCGAACCCGACTTCCAACAGGATTGCTTTCTCAAAAATCGAAGAGGCACCACTCTTCGAATCTCGAGAGCCAGACTCCTAACAGGATTACGTGCTCAAAAATCGAGGAGGCACCGCCCTCCGAATCTCGAGAGCCAGACTCCGAACAGGATTACTTTCTCAAAAATTGAAGAGACACTGCTCTACGAATCTCAAGAGTCAGACTCCCAACAGGATTGCTTTCTCAAAAATAAAAAAGGCACCGTTCTCTGAATCTCAAGAGCCAGATCCCCGACATGATTGCTTGTTCGAAAATCGAAGAGGCACCGTTCTCCGAACTTCGAGAGCCAGATTTCCTTGGATAAAGCTTGTCTGCAATCTTCACACGCAACATCAGCTTTCCAGATACCACAGACCACTTTTTCAAAGTGTTCTGACAAAGTTAAAACACGTGAAGCTTGCAGCTCCCACTACATTGCTATGACCAAGAAGGGTAAAGGAATAACACTACTGTTTGTTGTTAAGAAGACTCATATATATGTCGACCTCCATCCTCCACAGCCAGGTAGACCTGCAAGTAAAAAAAAAATGCTCAACTTTTCTTCACATCAGGGAGGGCACTCTCAGCAGAGTCTCTCGAAATACTCAGCTTCTTTTCCTCTAGATAATACCTCTGCAAACAAGCACACCAGAACAAGAGTATCTCATATCATCAGAGTTAAAAGCAAGAGTATCCCATATCATGCTTTTTCCCTGTCTTTTCCTTTGGCCTTGTTCTTACCTGCAAGACAAGAAGAAATAGAGCAATCAGTCAGCACTTGGAATCAAGCTTCCAGTCAGGAACTGACTGCTTGGAACCCCTTGCCTGATTACTTACCTGGCATTTCTCTCGAGTACTCATCTTCAACATATTATGCTTCCAGAGAATATACCACATCTGCTTGAGGAACATATAGTGCAAGTGAGAAGGATACAAGAAAGCATGTGGAGACAAGCGTAACAAAACATGTGCCGATACATCCACTACTTTGTCAACATCAAAAGTATCTCATATCATCAGGGTCGAACGTACTCTAGATTTGATGGACTTGTTTTGACCCTCAAATTCTTGAGTTAGCCTTATACTCTGGAGGAAACCAGAAAACCCTCCAGCCTAGTTCAAGAATAAGCATGTGGAAAGTTACTTCTTCAAAAGCAAAAGTATCTCATATCATCTCTTCTCCATTTGCTTCTTCTTATCCTTGTTGTTGTTTACGACACAAGGAGAATGAGAACAATCAACCAGAAGCCGAAGTCGAACCTCCGATCCAGGTTGCTTACTTGGAAATCTGATTGCTTACTTTGTCTGTTACCTCCTTCGGCAAATCTCCTAGCTCGGCAACTTGGGGGACTCCTACTATAGGGTTTGTATCACACTTGACCAAGCTCGAAACTACAAGTAAACTTCAAGTGAAATTGATACATTACCTTATGCATCTTCATCGGTTAAAGATATCACCCCTGGATGGAGGAAAAGTACTTTCAGAGAAGATGCCACATCTACATATGAGACAAATAAGGCAAGTGAAAATGATACCACACTTCGGTATTTAGAAGTTTGTGATTACTCAATATCTTGGATCTTGCAAGTCTCCAACCGATGAGCTTCACTCACTCGAGAACTTAGGGGAGCACTGTTTGTACGATACTTAACCAATCCCGAAACTACTGAGCACCGGTCAATGTTATACCGTCAAGGACCCAGAAGAGTTTCCCTCCAACCATGAGGCCAATCATAACGCGACACGTGTCGACATCAGAAGCCAATCATAGCGCGACACGTGTCAACATCAGAAGCTAATCACAACACGACACGTATCAATGTCAGAATGAAACTAGAAACTCTCTTCTATAAATAGAGATCATTCTCTCACAATATTTCCTAATGTCATTTGTACTAAATCATTCACTAGTACTCACTAAAGGAGAGCTTGAACCTATATACTTGTGTAAACCCTTCATAATTAATGAGAACCCCTTTACTCCGTGGATGTAGCCAATCTGGGTGAACCACGTACATCTTGTGTTTGCTTCCCTGTCTCTATCCATTTACATACTTATCCACACTAGTGACAGAAGCAATCTAGCGAAGCTCACAAACTTAACATTTTCTGTTGTACCAAAGTCCTCACTGATTTTGTGCATCAACAGATACGAAAAGTTGTGTCGGTTCTCTTTCATTTTTTCACCTCCACCGTGAATCTGCGAAATCACAGAAACCCAGGAACCAAAGTCACTGCAAAACCCATATCTCAAAAATGCAGAAATGAAAACTCCGAAACTCAACCACAGTTTTCTTCTTCTCTCTCTCATCACTCGGTTTTTGTCATCTGTAAACATCAAGGGCCAGATCTTTCTCTGTGATTTATGTAAAGATCGAGATCTCTTAGCATGCATCAAGACCAGATCTCTCTCTCTCTCTCGGCAATTACACAGCCTCCACTCTTCACTCGATAACAAATGCTGAAATGGCAGTGGCAACAACAACATCCAATTCCACGACCCAAAAGAATCGCTACACCTTCATTGCTTTCCTATTCATCACCCTTTTACTCTTCGCCATTTTCGTCTTCTCCAAACGAGCTCTCGAGCCTTCTCCTTTTCTTTACAAAGATCTCCTCCTCCTTCTGGCACCGATTCCCCCTCCCCAGAACCAGAGGAGCCACTAACCCACCAACCTATTTCGTCCAATTTAGAAACTGATGAGCCGACGGAGTCCAATGACGGAACTGAGCAAGACCTAGGTAGTGGAAATAGGAACCCATTAGGGGAAATGGGTGAAATTGGGTGTGATTTGTATACGGGGACTTGGATGAAAGATGAGCATTATCCGCTTTACGAACCGCGTTCTTGCCTTTATGTCGATGAAGCTTTTGATTGCCAGAGCAATGGAAGGAGTGTCTCTGAGTATCTCAAATGGCAGTGGAAGCCTCAAGGATGTGATCTTCCAAGTGATCAGGTTGAATAACTGTCTGTGGAATGACGTCGAGAAGTTCCTTTCTTCCACCATTTTTCAACAATCTCCGGTGATGGCAAGTATAGCTTCTGTCAGATCCATCTTTGATTGTGGTCATGATTATGAGGTTGAACAAGAGATTGGTGAAGGGTTTCTTCAAAAATGCCAAATTACTCCTGAGAAAAAAGGGTGGAGGAGAGATTCACATAACCCACAAAGAGGGTCATCCTTACAACGAATGAGATTTAATCATGAAGGCACACAAGATTGGTCTGCAAATTGATCGATATGTGCCCTTCTGCAAGGACGATTATCCCGGCTACCACAACAAGAGAGGCCACGACATCCATTCCGACGCCCCCTTCCACCTCGGCGATTGCACTACTTACATGTTCAAAATCAGGCTGCCTTGATTAATCAGTCTTCATCTTCATCTCCATTATAATGTCTCAAATTTTCAATGGTGTTGGCTGCCCTGCCCCGCTGTTAACGTAATATTGCTTATGATGCCTCTGTTTGTGTCTGTGTCTCCACTGGACGAGTCACACTGCGATTCTGGAGGAGGACGACGACGAATCTGATGTCGACATGCTCAGTATATCCAGCGGCGATGATGACTCCACCGCCAAAGATCAGCAGCGCGCGCGTTTCTGAAGAGGCAAGGCTGCTTCTGCTGCTACCGCTAGACATGGTTCTCGAAGAAATTATGATGCCACTTGGGACGGCGGAGAGCCCGGTTGCTGGAAACACGTCAACGAGGCTGAACTTGCTCATCAGAAACACACTCATTACGACTTGACGAAGATAAGCTGACACGCCCCGACCCTGATATTCCCCGAATACCAGGATAGACACGTGCTAGCCGACACCCGAGGGTGACGAAAGCCATTAATTGATACAAAAGCTAAAAATAAGAAGTAAATAAGAGTTAGAAATTTAAAATACTAAGAGTTAAAAATTTTAGGAACGTGCTCAGAGCATACAACTAAACCTAATCACTAAAAAAATTAAGATAAAATTTAATGAATAAAGGAGTGGGTCCTACATCGAGATGATCCGAAGATGCTGCTGCGGAAGTGCCTTCATGACGGGATTAGGTGCCTTGATTCTAAGTCCTGAATAGGGGCGCAAAACAAAGGTGAATGGACCAAGTTTATATATATAATAATAATAAAACAGTTATCAACATACTAACCCCCAAAGTTTATATAATGAAAACTACTAGCATAATAAATGATGGATTTAATAAAAAGCCTAGCATGCCAAAAATATCTCAAAAGCCATATTGCGGAATCTCATCGCAGAAATCAAAATAGTAAACGTCTCGTAAATCGTCTCGTAAGAGCGGTGTGCTGCTAGTAAGATCATAGAATAAATATAACTCCCGGCCCAATGCCTGCTCCGTGGTCTCTGCGCCCGTAGCTAGAGATTACCAACTCCCGGCCCAATACCTGCTCCATGTCCTTCAGCCCGTAGCTAGGGATTATTTCTCCCGGCCTAAATGCCAACACCAGTTCCTCGCCCCAGGCGGCATAGTGTCTACTAGGTACGCACAAATATTTACGCATCTCATAAATAACCACTTCATAGCATAGATTACCGATCATCGTCTACACTATAAAGAGGGGTTCAAAAACATGTTCTAGCATCCTATCGTCATCTATCAGATAGTCTACCGGTTCATGGTTTTTATAGAAAATACGATATATATTAAAATATAGCTCAAAATAAGCTAACAATTAATTCCTCACCAAAACACGAGACGATAATCAATATCTTAAATCATCAGGCTTCACATAAATCAAATCATAAATTCGTAGGCATGCTAATCATTTATGCAATTACTATAAAATCATGTAATTTTAGAAATGGTTCACTCACAGTACTTAGCTGCCAAAAGCTGCGCCACGAGCGAAGACGGAAACATCACAATAATTGCCCCTAAGCACATAAAGAGTCCAATAAATAAAACTATATAATAGTAATTGAATTTGGGAAAACGGACATTGGAAACGGATTCAGAACGTTGAATTACCCTAAGAAGGGTCCCGGACGAAAACCCGAAAAGTCAACCCTAAAATCAACGTTAACCGGGGGTCAACGGTCAATTTAGGTCTAATGGGTTTTAGGCTTGAAATCCGGATTAGGGTTTAGAGTTTAAATAAAATAGGGGATTTGGGATTGGATGGGTTTAGGGTTTTAAAGGATTTTAGGAACCTAGGGTTTTGGGTTAAAAGGGTATTAGGGTGAGAAAATTGGTGGTTTGGGTTTTAGGCCCAAACACACACACACCCCACCCACGGGTCACAAAGGCCCTAAAGCCTTATAAAGAAAAACAGGGCTTTAAGCCCTTGAATTAAACCGGCCCAAGGCCATTTTAAAAACTATAACTAAAAATAAAAATTAAATGGGTTAGGGTACTGGGCTAAGGCAAAACGGGCTTAAGGCCCGAGGGAAAGGGGAAAGGCTAAATGGCCTGATGCGGAGGAAGAAAAAGGCCGGAGCTGCTACAGCTCCGGTCACCTGAAAATATGAGCTTTAAGCTCCGATCTAAGTACGAACATGAAGAACGAGGAGAGAGGAAGAGATTGCTACCTTCCGAAAACCGTAACTCGGTCGGAGGTGACCGGAAGAAACTCCCAAAGTCCACGGTTCGCCGGAAAATGGGTGTGCTCACCCACAACGATTCCAAAGCAAAACCTACGTAAAAAGGGAAGGTTCAAGCTTCTAAATCACAACCAAGCATCGAGGTAACAATGAGAAGGAAAGATTTGAAACTTACTCCAACGAAAAAGGGAAGGAAAGTTTGCCGGAGCTTTGCTCCGTGTCGTCGAACTCGCGGGCAGGGGGGGTCCTGGGCTTGCTACGAGCCTCTCCTGAAGGTGCTAAGGTCCAAGTGAGTCCAGGGGGAGAGAGAGATGCGAGAGGTTGAGGGAGAGGGATACGGGAGAGTTGAGAGAGCTACGGGAGGGAGAGACGAAGAAGAAGAAGAGAGAATCAGAAAACATAAAAATAAACAAGGTGGGCCCCACGGGCTCACCAATTAAGGCTTTAAAACAATTTTTAAATAAAATGGGGTTGGGGTGTTTCATAAGCTTTTCCTTAATAATAAGTCTATTATCATTCCCCTTGTTTGCCATCGGCCAAAAGAGAAAAGAAAAAGGGACAACAATAAAGGAAGATGATAGATGTGATGCTTATCAGAGACTACGAAGGCTAATTCAAATAGTGGTGCCAAGAAATGGATTATTTTCTTGACACCAAGTCCACCAACAATTTAAGGCTATTAAAGAAAGCACAAAGTGTAGTGTGGGAGAATATTATGGAGCCTTGGTGGTGGACTCGTGGACCATGCAACAAAAGAAAGAAGAAAAGCAAAAGCAGAAAGCAAATGAAGATAAAAAGAAGCAGACATAATTACGGTAGTGATGGCATGCAGAAAAGGAAATTATGGGCGTGACCCATTGAGCAGAGGGTCGGATTTATTTTTGAATGATGTAATTTATTTTTCTTATCTTTCAGAGACATCTGTATAAAGCCCATCAGAGGGTAACTAAAAAAAAAGGGCAAGCCCAAAATAATGGGTTGGAATGTTATGTGAAGGGCGAAGGCCCATATGCCTAAAGAGTCAGGCCTTATGGCTCCAAATTTATTCGGCACCCTGCCGCTATTATCATCAACCAGGTGATCAAAAGTACGCCCAGTACTCCAAAATTATTTGACAACATGTCGCTATTATCACCAACCAGATGATCAAAAGTACACCCAGTACTCCAAAAATTCGGCAACCTGCTGCTATTATCACCCACTAGGTGATCAAAAGTACGTCCAGTACTCCAAAATTATACATGAGCATTACTCATGTCAATCATACATAAACATTTCATGAGAATTACTCATGTCAATCGTACATAAACATTCATGACCATCATTCATGTCAACACTCATGAGCATCACTCATGTCAACATTCATGAGCATCACTTATGTCAACATCCATGAGGATCACTCATGTCAATCAACATAAACATTCATGAGCATCACTCATGTCAATCAGCTTCAAAAGCTTCATTTACAGAGCTCTAGCTTCAAAAGCTTCATTTACAAAAGTTCCAGCTTTGAAAGCTTCATTTATAGAGCTCTCGCTTGCAAAGCTTCACTTGCAAAGCTTCACCTACAAAGCTTCAGTGCAGGGTATACAAATACCGCCTCAAAACAACCGCCACTTCGGCCCATACATGGATTCAATTTGAAATCTCCAGCCAACAGACTCTATTGACCGAAGACTTGGGGGACTACATTATGTACCATATATTGGGCCTCCTAAAAAATACTTGGGGGACTTAGCCCATTATTCATGTATTGAGGAGTGAGCCCTTATTTTATAAAAGGGATTCCCTTACTTTCATTAGAGAGCACCCATTATTTATGTATTGAGGAGCGAGCCCTTGTTCTATAAAAGAGACTCCCTCACCATCATTAGAGAGTATTGCCGCCGGCCGAGCAACCGGCTCGCCGCGAGCATCAACTCTAGCCCATCATTTTTTGTAATAAGGAGCGAGCCCTTATTCTATAAAAAGGACTCCCTCACCTTCAACGCCACAAGCCGAGCCAACCAAGGCAACATAAGCCACAAGCAGAGTAGCCTCGCAACATGTGCTACTTCTAGTTGAGCATCATTTCAAACTAAGTACCGTCTCATATCGAGTATCAGTTCTAGACGACATCTAGTTACTTCGGCTCACACATGGACTGAATTTCAAGTCTCTAGACAAAAGACTCTATTGACTGAAGACTTGGGGGACTACTGTTTGTACCATGCTTAGGGCCTCCATATTTAGACCTCGTATAAATACTCGGGGGACTCAAATGTAATTATGTAATAAAGGAAGGGGCAAATATGTAATAAGTGAAGAGCCCTTATTCTATAAAAGGGACTTCTCACCCTCACAATGAGGAGGAGACCTCCTCACCCCCAGAGGCCAATTCTTAGGCCTAACCCCTCATCCTCTCAAAGCTCTCACTCTCATATTAAGAGCTCTCTCTCTCCTTCAGAAATACAATATCAATGTGGACGTAGCCCAAACCATGGGGTGAACCACGATACATCTTGTGTTATTTACATTTCTTGCAGATTCACAGTCGGATTTACATTGTTCCAAGGCCTCCGGTTTTGTGCATCAACAAAAGTCACAGGTTTAATATATCAAAAAACTTGAAAATCAAAATATATATTCTTGTCATACTCGAGATGAGGTCTCCTGGTAAACCAAAGGCGTCTGCATTTGTTGATTGGCATCTTGCATATTTCCATACAGTTGTCCCAAGCTAGAATTATTTCTCATAATTGTGCGTGCTGTTGCTACAAGTCGATTACGAAGCGATTGCACAAGTAAACATCATTATGATCAAAAGGGTACAATCGAAGAAAAAAAAAAAGTTAGATAAAGAAAAGGTTTTGTGTGACCTGGTGTTTAAGAGTAGCTAAACTCTTTGTATGCATTGGAGACTGTGGGATGACTCCATTTGATGGAGGAATTCCAAGCAGACCACACATTAAAGTCTGCCATGAAAAAGCTCCAATGATATAGAGGACTGGAACATTGAGCATGTCCTGCGAGAGGCCAGTCTTTCAAGCCTTTCAAGTCTTGCTGTTCGTAGAAAGCAACAAGAGGCCAGTCTTGAAGCTTCCTGCCGATCTCAGTGATGGCTTTCTCAGAACTGTTTTTGTGAAAATTCAAATTACAGAGAGAGGAGAGAGACGAGGAATAGTGCACATATCAAAGTACAATTTTATCCATGTATTAACAGATAGTTAACGGAAAAATCACTTTTGGACTAAATTTGCTAACGGAGTACACCACATGGGTTTAAATCCGAGTTTTGTTAGCACAAGGGTTATCTTCCGAATATCTTATGATCATAGGGATCATTTATCCGATTTGGTCGAAATAAAAAAATTTAAGGTGAATTAGAGCAAGACTATGTGCTTTATATATTCGATAATTGATAAATTTTTCTGAAAAAGAAAATATAAAAAAGCAATAGTTTCATTAGAACAGACTAATGTGATTTGATAATTGATAAATATATAAATGAAATGTGCTTTGTCTGCCTTCCATTGTTGTAACGGTTACATTTGGATCTTTGACCCATATGATATGATCATATAGCCTCCACCATCCTCTTGTGACGATTGAAATCTCCAAATCCAAATCTTTGTACTACTTTATGTATTCTACTCCAATTTCAAAAGCTCTATCTTCATCTTCCTGTAAAAAAAAAATAAAGAAATTTTCCCGCGTGATTTCAACGCTATGTAGCACTTAATGTTACAAGTGTATTAGTGTTTAAATTTAATTTTCATAATTATTACATTTTATATTTTTATTCTGATTATTTATTTTCTGTAACATTCAGTACTATATGCTTTTTGAAGAAAAATTGAAAAGTTTGTACTTTTTCTTGCTCTGCCAATCTGTCTATGTATTCAACATTCATGGAACCATTCAAGTTTAGGGGATTTGGTTTGCATCAGCAATGCACTTTACATAATGAGGAATTTAATTATGGGAGAAACTTTTCCGTGTGTTTTAAACATTTACCGGTATATCAAGTGTAATAATATAATTGGTTGAAATTTTTTTTTTTCAAGTTTCTAATTCAATTGTCTTGTTACACTTGATATAACAAGCCGTGTTCCTGACACATTGATAAATCTCTCCACACATCAGGAGACCTAAAATATATCAGTCTTGTTACACTTGGTATAACGGTTATAATTATTATAATTTTAAAATGACTCTTACTTGTAACCGTTAGATAAATATCTAACGATCCACATGTGTTAGTCAGAAGGATCTGCCCCATATGCTCCGACCACACACGGCAAACATAAAGTAGTAATTGGTGGAGTTTGGAAAAACACAGTAAAAAGAATCACGCAATACATTTGGATCTCAACATTTTTCCATATGATATGATCACATGTTCCCACCATCCTCTTGTCACCATCTTGTCATTTTTTCTACTCTGGTTCTAATTCCAAGGGGAACATCTTCGTGTGAAAAATAAAGTAAAAGTTTCCGGCGGGACCTCAATGTTGGGTTGAATTTCTACAATTATTATTTACATTTTATACTTTTAATCTCAACCACTATTATTATTTACATTTTATACTTTTAATCTCAACCACTTATTTTCTACAACACTCATTATCATGTGCTATGAAAATAAAAAAAAATAAAAAAAACTTGAAAAGTTTCTTGCTTTTTCTTGCTTTGCCTATATTTTCAACATTTATGGGACCATTCGTGTTTACGATTTGGTTTGCCTATACATTCAACATTCATTGGACCATTCTGCTTTGCCTATATTTTCTTGCGTTAACCAATTTTGAGTCAAAGTTAACATGTTTTTGAACAAAACTAATTAAGAACACACTCGAGCTCCATACTTATATTGTCAAATTATCGAATTTGATGCCACATAATTATACAAAAGTATACATTTATCGCTCCTTAATTTAGATTAACAGTGTTCTTCCTCTTTTACATCTAAATTTGAACCTCCATTTTTATCTCTATAATTTATATGAGTTAAATATAAATTATCTTATCGTTTATTAAAAAACCCACTTCATAAATAAGTAGATGCGATATGTTTAAATGCAAATCTGTAACAAAAACAATGGAAAAGAATAAGTACAGATGTTTATGGAAGCAAAGGTCTCGAAAACATATATACTCCACAAAATCTAGCACGAGAGTATTGAGCCTAGATAATATAACCTCCTCCCCAATACTAATTTATCGCTGATTTATTTTGTGGTTTAGCTAAAATCACCAATTCTCATTATCATTGTACAAATAAATAAATAAAGAGTAAATAGTAGCAATAGTTCTTTTAACTTTAATCAAATTGGTTAAAGTTGATGGACCAATGCTCTAATTGGATTAAAGTTAAGGGATTATTTCTCCAATTTGATTAAAGTTAAGGAATTTTTAGTTGATGAACCATAACTGCACATTTTAATGAGTTGAGAGACCAATGATAATGGATTTGTAGTTGAGGGATCATTGCTCCAATTAAGTTAAAGTTAAAGTTAAGAGATCATTGCTACAATTTATTCATAAATAAAACAAAGGTAAGAAGAGATCTGAAATATTGCAGAAGAATTGTTATTGACACTCTAAAAAAATCATTATGCATTCGTGTAACAAAGTTATCAAGGATGGATTGAGTGCACGATGACTTTCTTTTGCTAATAACAAATTCCTAAAGTGGATCGCATTATTAATATTGCTTTTGGAAAGAATTTCTGTTATCTGCATCTTCTACATATATAAAGTCAAAAGGAAAATCAGGTGAAACATTTAATATTTCAAAATTGCCCCTTTTATTACAGGTTATATAAAAGTAAAAATGTAAGGACATGATGGTAAAACCAGGCAAAGGAGAGAAAGTGGAGGAAAAAACTAGAGCATGCTTAGAGAAAGAAACTATATTTGAAGCATCCGTTTGGTTGCCCAGCCCAAAAAAAAAAATCCCACAATTAAATCTACAAACAACGGAAATGCGACATTGATGTTAGCAAACTTTTATGGTCTTCAATCTCGATAATTTATGTGCACATTGGAATCCATACTTCATACTTCACTTGTTTTTGTTGATCTCTTGGCACATCTATACTAAATTGTTTGGTGTTAGTCGGTTTGTTTGATTCATATTTCAATTTTGTAAGTAGCAAGAGTATCTTAGGAAATGAAAATATCAAAAATAAAATAAACATTTGTAAATAGTGTCAAGCGCATGTAATTATAAATTTGCAAGTCACACGTAGCATGCCTGATTAAAGGCCTTTAATCCATGTCCCATTGTTAGCACGCATGATTAAATGCCTCTAATCCATGTACCAATTGTTAACAATGATAAACAACTAATGCAACATATTTTAGGGGTGGGCAACGCCTGTGATTAAAAAACCTTACGCGCATGCAGAGAAGCTAGTTTAGAGTAAATAAAGAAGACTGTACATACGCAAATGTGGGATAAACTAGGGTTGGATACGGCCAGGCCAGACTCAAAATTGAAGCAGACGGACCGGACCTGTTTGTAACTGAAATGTGACGGGACAGTGCAGGTCTTGTTAGCTGAGAAATGAAACCGGACTTAACTTGACTCGTTTGAAATGAACCTGTTCCTACAGGTCCACGGGTCTTTTTTTTATATAAATTTTTTGTTAATAAACTATGACTGTTGTGCTTAAAGTATAAGCTGGGTGTGCTTGAACAAAATAGCTGTTGTGCTACAAGTAAAAGCACAATAAATTATAGTGGAGTAGCCTACCATCACTTTTCAATTTTCATAAGTTCCAAGTGAGCCGAAGGCAAAAGGCTAACAGTCAGCCAAAATGCCCAACTGAAAATATAGAAAAGAAAGTACACAAACAGCAAGTTACCAGATGATTGTCCTTTAAACCAAATCATGGTGACTGCAAATTGCCACAAACCAACTTGCAAATTTGAATTCTTCAAATCTAGAAGACAATCTTAACGCCATGCAACCTCCCTAATAAAATTAAATCAATCACAAAACCCTAATAGCAATTGATTAACATGAGATTAATAAATTTCATCGAAAATCTAATTAGATAATACCTTTAAATTAACCACAAAAATAACAAAACCGCATCAAAATCCCAATTTTCAATTCCACTGTAGAGAGAAATCGAGTAGATCCCCCAATAAAATGAAACATGCAAATGAGAATTAAATAATTACAACTCAAATTAAAAGCTTATGCTTTCATAGACATCTGAATTCTTGAAAATTTACCCATCTAGGCGGTAGCCCCAATTAGTCGAAATCGATCGAGCATGAGAGATTTTCTTTCATAGACATTTGTTTTACTAGATATTTGCTTTCAAACGAGCATGAGAGACTCATGTAGAACAAGATATGGATTAATTTTGAAGACATCCATCATATGGTAAATTATTAGAATTGGATATCTACTTTTCCCTACAATAATAACTGGGTGTTGTTATTGGAACTCAACTCACAATCAAAATATAATTATCATTCATTTTTCTCTCTTCGTGGCCAAAGGACTAATTTTGATCAAGTATTTGAAGTTGGGAAACTGAAAACTACATTTATGTGCTCATCTGAAAACCACATTTATTTGATCACGTTTTCTTTCATTACTTTTTTTTATATACATTTTCTAACATGCCATTACATAATCTGATTATGTGCTCATCTCTTTTTAATTGTATTATTGTATCAGGTAAAAAAAACCACATTTATGGTAAGGACTTTATGCAGAGCGGGCGGGGAACCACCAATATTTTGGTGGTTCTGTCAAATGCCTTAATTGTTGCTGAAGATTCAAGAGTTACAGCATTTTATGGTGAAAGTAATATTTCTTTATCTTTAACTAACAAATTGATTATTACTTGACTATGTTTATAGTATATGCAGTATATTAATTGGTTCTAATTTATATATACAGTTTGACCCGAAGAAAAGAAAGTTAAACGCATTTCTAAGAATCCTCCAACACGAGCAACATGGTGTCATGATCAATGTGATGCGCATTATATGTTAGGACATATATTCACAAGGAAGATATTAGAGTCCATTAGGTGAGAGCAATGCTTCTTTCCTTGCTTGGAAATTCGCCTATTTTTCCCTCTTCCACTTCACAAGGACTTGTATCAGGAGGTTTGAATACATTCATATTGATCATGACACCATGTTGCTCGTGTTGGAGGATTCTTAGAAATGCATTTAACTTTCTTTTCTTCGGGTCTAACTGTATACATAAATTAGAACCAATTAATATACTACATATACTATAAAAATAGTCAAATAATAATCAATTCGGTTGTTAAAGATAAAGAAATATTACTTTAGCCGGAATATGCTGTAACTCTTGAATATCCAGCAACAATTAAGGCATCTGGCTGAACCACCAAAATATTGGTGGCTCCCGCCTGCTCTGCATAAAGTCCTTACCATAAATGTGGTTTTCTTTGCTTGATAAAATAATACAATTAAAAAGAGATGAGCACACAATCAAATTATGTAATGGCATGTTAGAAAATGGATATAAAAAAACGTAATGAAAGAAAACTAAAGACAGAAAACTTGGTTTTACTTACTGTCTTAGAGATTTTCTGTTTAATTGTTCTCATCAAATTGTTTGTCTACTTTCATTTGGTCTTTTATAATGTATAAGATTGTGTTTGAAGGGGTGAATATACTGATGAACTGAACGCAGTCAAACCTCATGATACAAGTCCGTGTGAAGTGGAAGAGGGAAAAATAGGCGAATTTCAAAGCAAGGAAAGAAGCATTGCTCTCTCCTAAGAGGGAAAAATACCGACTATAGGGACTACAGAAAAATTACTGCTACTTTCATTGTCAGATAGTGTTTTTAACTTTTCTCTATCTTTATCCCTACCATAGGGACATAATCCTTCCTCAACTACATAAGTTGTGGGAGTTCTTTGTGAAACCTTGCGCCCAATACCTTCTCTAAGACCAAGGCGATTTCGCTGTTGTGCAAGGTGTTCTAACCTCTGAAATAACTCCTCTATCCTACCATTCATGCCATTGTAATTAAAAGGAATACGAGAGGTAGAGAGGAAATTGCACACCTGGGAATCAGAAAACACATTCATCAGGATTTGAACCCATGGGAATCCTGCAAGGTGTTCTAACCTCTGAAATTATAAACCGATTAAAGTTTCAGCAACAAGGAGATTACTCAATCAGAAAACACATTCATCAGGATTTGAACCCATGGGAATCAGCTGTAATTAATAATTATCAATAATTAAAAGTAATGAACCAGAAATTCTAGCAAAAATAATTCGCAATTGCAGAAATACAGTAAAATCTGCATTCCAATCAAACAGAGGGCATGGAAAATCGAAGTGTGGATGGGAATTTACAGACCTGGACGAGCCAAACTAAATTTCAGGCCTAACTAGTAACTACATCATTATTCAGACACAATCCAAAACAATACTGCTATGTTATATATTCTAAACAAAATTAGCTTACTGTAACTCAACCATTGAAGCCCACCAATTAGGGCTGGGTTCGGTTTAAAACGGTTCGGTTTTTTTGCCAAAATCGAAACCGAACCGAAATTTCGATTCAGTTCGGTTCGGTTATTTTTTTTCGGTTTTTTTTCGGTTCGGTTTTTTTCGGTTTCGGTTTTTTCCGGTTCGGGTTTCGGTTTTTTCGGTTTTTTTTTTTTTTTTCAAAAAATGATGTAAATAATGGAAGGAGCTTACCTATCAACCTCCCAATTCTCATATATCAGAGAATTGAGAACCTCAAAATCCTGAATATATTCAAGCATTTCAACTACTTATGATCAAGCAAATACAGAAACACATATACTTCAAGGAAATGTACAGGATTCGAAATTCTAAAACTTTAAAATTTGCAAAATCATGAAATAATTCAACAAATTAACTGATGCAGATCAAAAAAAAAAAAAAGCAAATGGGTTCGTCTAAATGCCATAATCGAACTTCAATATCACATGCCCAGTGCCCATATTCAAATTCATAGTCAAGTCCACAATAGATCTAGAAAATTCCAAAACATATTCAGAGAAAAATACAAACTTTTCCACCTTAAATTACATAAATTTCAAATGGGTAACCATAAAATTAAAAACCCATAAACTGAAAAATAGATAAAACACACAACCTTTGCTGCAGCGATATCGCAGTGATCGTCGCAAGCTCTTACAATTCCTCTTTTCGTCGGGTCTCGAAAGGGGCGAGGGAAAATCATTGTTTGGAAGAAAGAATCCACGAGGAGGACAAGAGAAGACTAGAGAGAGTGATTTGGAGGAAGAGAGGAAGGAGAGGGAGAGAGAGAGAGACTGAGGAAGCAGAGAGGAAGCCGCGGCGGGGAGAGAGAGACTTTGAGATCTGAAAATGAAATGGGAATGGGACACTGACGGCTAGGGTTTTAAGCTTAAGAAATTTTATAAAGCATTCAATATAAGAAACCTATAAATAATATACTGGTACAATTATAACAATAGAAAGCCTACAGTCAAGTTGGCTGACAGCACCTAAACCCAACCTATAGGTCAGGGGTTCGAGCCCTGATGCTAACATATTTTTTAGTATTTATATATATATAATTTTTTTTCGGTTTGGTTCGGTCCGGTTCGGTTTCTGGACCTCAAAAATCGAAACCGAACCAGCCATATTCGATTCGGTTCGGTTTGGCAGTTTCGGTTCGGTTTTTTCGGCCTCGGTTCGGTTTGGTTTTCGGTTTTTTTCGGTTTTCGGTTATGTGAACCCACCCCTACCACCAATCCCCCTATAATCCAAAACAACACTTCTCTCCGTGCTTGGCAATTGCAGCCAATCCATCCCCCTATAATTCGTGCAGGTCCTATTTCCCCATCCCCTATAATTTTATTCCACAAATTCGTGCACCCACCCTCCCAAAGACCTGCAGGTCCTGCACTGCACCCACCCTAAACCGGAACCCATCCAACCTGAAACCCTCCCAAAAACTTGCACCCATCCTAATCCGAAACCCACAGTCCTCAAACCCTCACACATTCGACAAAATGCTCAGAAATCAAGTTAATCAACATGAAATTTGACCCTAAACCCTAAAGAAAAACCCAGCTTACCTGGATTTTGGGTCTCGATTCGTGTCGGATTCGCATCTTCTTGCGTCTGTGTGTGTGGCCGGATAAGCGCCGTTGAAGTGAACGAAGGAGCGGCGTTCAAACTGGACGGGCTTGACGGAGGACGGGAGGAGCGCTGGAGCGCTGTTTGACCTTTGTTCTTCGAGAGAGAGTGAGTGAGCGATTGAGAGAGAGAGAGGGACCTAACTTACAATGGTCGTTAGGATTTAATCTTAACCAATCTTACGGTGCAAGTAATTTCTAATTATAAATTAAAAATATATATATTTATATATATAATATTTGGTTCGGTTCGGAATGACTGAACAGTTTCAAAGATGAGGCTGAATCCCAAACCGAAACATTTCGGTTTCGGGTACCGAATATTTCGGGAAATTTTCGGTCAAAATTTGGGAAGGATTAGGGACGGTTTGGGATTTTCAAGAAAAAATTCCATCCCTATAAATTTGAATCACTATTCTTATCTCTGTAATTTAGATGAGTTTATTATAAATTATCTTATATTTTGTTAAAAAATCCATTTCATAAATAAGTAGATGTGATATGCTTAAATGCAAATCTGTAACAAAAGCAATGGAAAAGAATAAGTACAAAAACGGAATCGTTGCCTTTTATCTCTAGGTAAAATAGAGCACCAAGATGGTCAATCTTATGGTGCTGCAGAGAAATGATTCCTTCATCAAAGAGGTTCTGATTACGACTGCCCACTTCACCTTCTACGAATTCAACATCAAGGACAATCAATGGGTTCGTTTCCCGAATCGTAACTTCCAGTTCTCCATTTGGTTGCCCACGGAAAAAAAACCACAATTAAATCTTCAAACAACGGAAATTTGAAGCATAAAGTGAGAACAAATAGGTCGAAATGTGACACAGATGTTAGTAAACTTTATGGTCTTCAATCTTGATAATTTATGCACACATTGGAATCCAGACTTCACATATTCGCTTATATTTGTTGATCTCTTGGCACATCTATACTAAATTGTTTGGTATTAGTCATTTTTTTAATTCATATTTCAATTTTGTAAGTAGAAAAGGTATATTTGTAAATGAAGATATCAAAATAAAATAAAAATTTGTAAATTGCGCCAAGCACATGTAATTATAAATTTGTAAGTCACGCGTAGCACGCCTGATTAAAGATCTCTAATCAATGTACCATTGTTAGCACACTTGATTAAAGGCCTCTAATCCATGTACCGATTGTTAACAATGATAAATAACTAACGCAACACATTTTAGGGGCGGGTAGCGCTTGTGATTAAAAAAATGCCTAACGTGCATGCAAAGAGGCTAGTTTAGAGTAAATAAAGAAGATTGTAAATATGCAAATGCGGGATAAGTTAAGTGTGGATATGGGGTAGGCTAGACTCAAAATTGAAGCAGACGGACCGGACCCATTTGTAAATGAAATGTTGCAGGGTAGGGCGGGTCTTGTTAGTTGAGAAATGAAACCAGACTTAACCTGGCTCGTTTCAACGAACCGGTTCCTACAAGTTCATGGGTCCTTTTTTTTATATATAATGTTTGTTAATAAGTTATGACAGTTGTGCTTGAAGTAAAAGCTGGTGTGCTTGAACAAAATAGCTGTTGTGCTCCAAGTCAAAGCACAATAAATTATAATGGAGTAGCTTACCATCACTTTTCAATTTTCATAAGTTCCAAGTGAGCCGAAGGCAAAGGCAAACAGTCAGCCAAAATGGCCAACTGAAAATATAGAAAAGAAAGTACACAAACAGCAAGTTAGGCTATCTCCAACCGAGGGCTGGTCAGATGGCTCGTTTTAGCCATCTGACCCTCAAAGATATTAAGGTCATCTCCAACCGAAGGCTGGCCAGTAGGCTCATTTTAGCCCTCTGGCTTTCCAAGATATTAATATTTTAATGAATTGTACAAGGTCATATTTGCATCAATCTCCAACTGAGGGCCAAAGGCCCGGATGGCTCATTTTAGCCCTATCACAAAAAACTTAGCCCTTGGTTGGAGACGGATTTCGGGCTATTTTTGGCCCTCTGGACAGGCCATCTCCAACCAAGGGCTGGCCAGATGGCTCGTTTTAGCCCTATGGCCCTCCAAGATATTAATATTTTAATGAACAGTACATGACCATATTTGCCTTCATCTCCAACCGATGGCTAAAGGGCCATAGGACTCGTTTTAGCCATGTCACGAAAAACCGTCTCCAACCGAAAGCGGTCGGAAGAGGCAGAAACGCCTCTGTGAGTCTTTCTAACCCCTGAATGGGTGGACATGGCTAAGCCATTAGCTAGTCTCCTTTTTAATAAGATAAATATATATATATATACACACACACACACATTTGCTACACCAACTAGTATAGGTAAGTCCACATTAGGCTAGGTTACAAAATTTAAACTTAAAAGCCGCAGACTTGGGTGGCTAGAGCAATGTGGTTCGAATCTTTGTTTTCATATCCATAATTTAGCTAAATTTAGTGTGGATCATCTTAACGTTTTTTCATAAATCCTGTGTAACGAATAATTCAATGTGATATGTTTAAATGCAAAACTTGAGCGAAACACAATGAAATGATTAGAAACTATCTCCACCACATATCTGTACCAAAAACAATGGAAAAGAACAAGTACAAATGTTTACATGAGAGAAGTTGTAAGGACTTGGATTGTGAGGGTCATCTCCACTTTGAAAGTAATAGCTGAAAGTTGGAGGTTCATGCAGATTAAACCATTCGCCATTGATGAACACCTCAAAAGAGCGAAACCAGCCCTGCTGAAAGTTTTAAGTACAAAATTAAAAAATAAACAGTTCAAAGATCCGACTTTGATTTGCATCAATGAAAGTTGCAACGAATGCGAACTATATTGCCTCAATCTTTTCAATTCATATTCTTTGCACACCTCTTCTTCAGAGAAGAACAAACTTTTTGGTGATAGATGGCGGGAAATCCTCTTCTGGCAGGAATGCAAGACAATCGATGATGCATAGCTGAGCTGAGGTCCTTCTCCAGGCAGGAATTCCGAGAGTGCGTGGTGTTTTGATCCACAGATTTCAAACTTGATCGTCCAGACGGTGTGAGTGGAAGAGAGCCGCTGTTGTTTGAGCAATGTCTCCAACAGATCCTCCGTCCCCTGATCTGAAATTCTCGAAGGGAGACATAGCACAGCTCGATTCCACTGTTAAAAAATACTCGATATTATAAATGCTAATATAGTAGATGTTGATGCACAAAATCAGCGAAGACTTTGGTACAACAGAAAGTGTCAGGTTTTGTGACCTTCGCTTGGTTGCTTCGGTCACTAGTGAGGATAAGTACGTAAATGAATAGAGACAGAGAAGCAAACACAGGATGTACGTGGTTCACCCAGATTGGCTACGTCCACGGAGTAGAGGAGTTCTTATTAGTAGTGAAGGGCTTACACAAGTACAAAGGATCAAGCTCTCAATTTAGTGAGTTCTTGTGAATGATTTAACACAAAATGGCATTAGGCAATATTGTGGGGGAATGACCCCTATTTATAGAAAAACTTGTAGCTTTGTCACATTGACATGTGTCATGTTATGATTGGTTCTTGATGTCGACACGTGCTGCGCTCTGATTGGCTTCTAATCTTGACACGTGTCGAGTAGTGATTGGCCTCCTGGTCGGAGGGGAACTCTTCTGGGTCCTTGACAGTATAGCGTTGGCCGGTGCTCGGTAGTTTCGGGATTGGTCAAGTATGGTACAAACAGTGCTCCCCTAAGTTCCCGAGTGAGGGAAACTCCTCGGTTGGGGACTTGCAAGATCCAATCCCTTGAGTAATCACGAAACTTCTAAGTACCGAAGTGTGGTCTGATCTTCATCTGCCCTTCTCTGGAAGTACCTTTCCTCCATCCGGGAATGGTGTACTTAGCTGATGTTGACGCACAAGGTAATGTATCAATTTCACTTGAAGCTTAGTTGTAGTTTCGGGCTTAGTCAAGTGTGATACAAACCCTATAGTAGGAGTCCCCCAAGTCGCCGAGCTAGGAGATCTGCCGAAAGAGGTGACAGACAAGGTAAGCAGTCAAACTTCCAAGTAAGCAACCCAGGATCAGAGGTTTGACGTCGGCTTCCGGTTGATTGTTCTCATTCTCCTTGTCTCTCATTCAACTGCCAGGATAAGGAGAAGCAAATGGATAAGAGATGATATGAGATACTTTTGCTTTTGAAGAAGTAACTTTCCACAGGCTTATTCTTGAACTGTGCTGGAGGGTTTTCTGGTGCCCTTCAGAGTATAAGGCCGACTCAAAAATTTGAGGGTCAAAACAAGTCCATCAAATCTAGAGTACGTTCGACCTTGATGATATGGGATACTTTTGCTGTTGACGGAATAATGAATGTGGTATGGAAAGGTGTCGTGCTGTAGTGATCTGTTTCAGCTCACCGTTGAACCTTCTGCTTCAATCTTTTGCATGGCAGAAGTGGTGTGCAACCTTTGCATTTAAATGGTCCTTCAGAACATTCCTTCATAGTGACTCATCCACGCTTGGCAGCTTCAGTGTAAAGAGCCAATATCTGATCAACTGTCATGAGGTATTTGCCGGTGGAATTCGTGACCTTGACAGCAGTTGAGGATGAGTACTCGAGAGCAATGCTAAGTAAGCAACCAGGCAAAGGCTCCAGGCAGTCAGTTCCAAATTGGAGGTTTGATTTCAGGTTCCGACTGACTGCTCTCTTTCTCCTTGTCCTGCAGGTGTGGACAAGGACAAAGACAAAGACAGGGAGAAAGCATGATATGGGATACTCTTGCTTTCGACCCTGATGATATGAGATACTCTTGTTCTTGGTGTGGCTTATTTGCTGAGGTATTATCGGGGGGAAATAAAGCTGAGTATTTCGAGAGGTTATGTTGAGGGTGCCTTTTCGAATGTGAGAAAGGGTTGAGCATTTTTGCAGGTTTGCCTGTCCGTTGAGGAGGGAGGTCAATGTATATAGGGATTTCCCAATAACAAGTAGTAATGCTATTCCTTTACCCTTCTTGGTCACAGCAATGTAGTGGGAGCTGCCAGCTTCACGTGTTTTAATTTTGTCAGAGCACTTTGAAAAAGTGGTATGTGGTATCTGGAAAGCTGATATTACGTGTGGAGATTACAGACAAGCTTTATCTAAGGAAATCTGGCTCTCGAAGTTCTGAGAGTTGTGCCTCTTCGGTTTTCGAACAAGCAATCCCGTCGAGGATCTGACTCTCGAGATTCGGAAAGCGGTGCTACTCCGGTTTTTGAGAAAGTAATTATGTTGGGAGTCTTTTCTCGAATGTGAGTAAAGGTTGGTCGTTCTTGCCAACCTGTCTTGCCACAAAACACGGAGGTCGACACACATAGGGACTTTCCAGTTGTCAAGCAGTGGTGCTGTTCCTTTACCCTTATGGGTAATAGTAGGGTAGCTGGCACTTCGAAATTCTCGTGCCTAAACTTTGTCAGAGATCTTTGACAAAGTTATATGTGGTACCCGAGGAGTTGATGGTGCATATGGAGAGCGGTGATTGATCAGTAAGATTCACGTGCTTTCTACTTCACCAGAAATCTTCGACAGATTGCCCGTAATTTCCGCAAAGCTGATTGTGCATGTGACAGGTGCTGACGAGGCTGCAAAAGCAGGTGCTTCTTCGATTTCTGAGATCGGCCCTCGTGGTCTCTGAGCAGCCCAGCTTTTGAGAAAGCAAACGCCTCTTCGATTTCTGAAGCTCCGTCGAGTGCAGATTTTTATAGAGGCTGGCATTAAGTTCCACAGCACACTTGAATCTCTACCAGTAGAAGCTCATTTCTTGCACTTCTAAGATCTTGATTTGTCTGACCTCTTCCTTCTTCAACACATTTGAAAATGTCTGGACCCTCCGACCGTCGTTTTGACTTGAACCTTGGAGAAGAGACAGCCACGCCTTCTCCAGACAACATATGGCGCCCATCCTTCATATCCCCTACTGGTCCTCTTACCGTTGGGGATTCTGTGATGAAGAATGATATGACCGCTGTAGTGGTGGCCAGGAACCTTCTCACTCCCAAAGATAACAGACTACTTTCCAAACGGTCTGATGAGTTGGCTGTTAAGGACTCTCTGGCTCTTAGTGTTCAGTGTGCAGGTTCTGTGTCTAATATGGCCCAACGCCTATTTGCTAGAACCCGCCAAGTTGAATCATTGGCTGCTGAAGTGATGAGTCTCAAACAGGAGATTAGAGGGCTCAAGCATGAGAATAAGCAGTTGCACCGGCTCGCCCATGACTATGCTACAAACATGAAGAGGAAGCTTGACCAGATGAAGGAATCTGATGGTAAGGTTTTACTTGATCATCAGCGGTTTGTGGGTTTGTTCCAAAGGCATTTATTGCCTTCGTCCTCTGGGGCTGTACCTGGTAATGAAGCTTCAAATGATGAACCTCCAATGCCTCCTCATTCTGGGGTTTTGTCAAGTACTGAGGCTCCGGATAACCACCCTCCGGTGCTTTCTCTTTCTGGGGCTCTACCGACTGCTGAGACTTCCCCTAAGCAACCTTTGTGAAGGCTCCCTTTTGTTTGTTTATTTTGACTCATGTATATGTACATATTTGTGGCTTATCGAAAATATTAATAAATAAGCTTTGCTTCATTTCAACATATTGTGTTAAATACACCAAAGCCTTCTTCATAAAGTTCTTTGAATTTTTGCTTTTGTTGAAACCTGTATTGTTGAAGCTTTGTGAGTGAAGCATGTAGTTTGAGGTAGTGTTCCCTTAATTTCCCGAGTGAGGAAAACTTCTCGGTTGGAGACTTGAAAAATCCAAGTCACTGAGTAGTCACGAACTTTTGAGTACCAAGGCGTAGTAGCATATGGTGGGAGTCCCCCAAGTCTCTAGTCGAGGGAGTTGACGAATGAGGTGTCTTGCTAATAGTCCATGTCGTAAGTACCAAAACTTCATTCTTTTGTTTTCTAAGTGGTAGCCCCGGACTTTTTCTTCATAGATTTTGTTGATGAAGGTTGCTAGGCCCGAATAAGTGGAATTGCAGAAGGTGTAACCGTTGGTGCATTAACATCATAATGGAAGCATCACAATGATGGAAGCATCACAATGATGAAAGCATCATAATGATGAAAACACCATAATGATGAAACATCATAATGATGTTTCTTTGGTGGAATTGTTTTTCATTTCCCCTAACAACCGGAATTGTTTTTCAACATAACACCATCATCTGTAGGTCGAATCACAAAGTTGTCTTCATGAAAGTTGTTCGTTAATTCCTTAACTACAACATATCCAAATTGGAGAGCCATCGGAGCAGTACAACTCCAGAAATCCAGGTATGATGAGTGACTGTTTATCATTTGTCTGTCAACCCGTCAGATTTGTTGTGAGCTTTGAAACTCTATTTTCTCTTGCTCAGATCAGCATGCTTTCTTCATTGAAGTTGTTCCTCAGCTTGTGAACTACAACATATCCAAATTTGAGATCCCTCGGAGCTGTATAACTCAAGAAACTCAGGTATGATGAATGACTGGTTATTATTTTTCTGTCAACCCGTCAGATTTGTTGTGAGCTTCGAAACTCCATTTTCTCTTGTTCAGATCGGTATGCTTTCTTCATTGAAGTTGTTCCTCAGCTTGTGAACTACAACATATCCAAATTTGAGATCCCTCGGAGCTGTATAACTCAAGAAACTCAGGTATGATGAATGACTGGTTATTATTTTTCTGTCAACCCGTCAGATTTGTTGTGAGCTTCGAAACTCCATTTTCTCTTGTTCAGATCGGTATGCTTTCTTCATTGAAGTTGTTCCTCAGCTTGTGAACTACAACATATCCAAATTTGAGATCCCTCGGAGCTGTATAACTCAAGAAATTCAGGTATGATGAATGACTGGTTATTATTTGTCTGTCAACCCGTCAGATTTGTTGTGAGCTTCGAAACTCCATTTTCTCTTGTTCAGATCGGTATGCTTTCTTCATTGAAGTTGTTCCTCATCGACTCTTTCATAACATATCAAATATTCAGGATGAACTAACGGTTAAATATTTCCAGATCTTCGAAACATCACAACAGCTTCGAAATCTGCAAGAAGCCGACTATCATGTTTGGAGCTTCAACACTTTAATTTCCGTCGCTCAAACAGAAATGGTTCCTTCTTGAAAGTTGTTCATATGCTCAAGAACTATAGGGTGTCCAAAATTCAGCTCCATTGGAGAAGAGCAGAGGTTGCAGAAATTTGATAGATGAAAGGAGGCGGAAGAGGGAGAGAGAGAAAAAGTCTCTTGGGTTGGATTTCTATTTTGGGGCAGATTCCAATTTTTGTAGCACCTTCATTATTGATGAATTGCTTGTACTTTTGTCCATTATGAAATTTGGGACTTTGGCTTGTTGTTGGATCTATTATAATATGTTTGGGAACATATATAAGTGAATAAATAAGAAGGAAAATTTTGGGCCCTTGTGGGTGTAAAACAAAAAATGTTTATGTTTACCCAAGTGTTTTTGTACAAGTTCAAGGGCATCTTGGGTTTTGTGAACAAAATTTGTTTATTTGGAGCAAGGTTTTGTGTTGAAGCTTTGTAGGTGAAACTTTGGTGTTGAAGCTTTGTGGGTGAAGCTTTGGAGGTGAAGCTTTTCGGGTGAAGCTTGTTGGGTGAAGCTTTTTAGGTGAAGCTTTGTGGGTGAAGCTTTTTAGGTGAAGCTTTTCGGGTGAAGCTTTTTGGATGAAGCTTTTTAGGTGAAGCTTTTCAGGTGAAGCTTTTTGGGTGAAGCTTTTTTAGGTGAAGCTTTGATGGTGAAGCTTTGTGGGTGAAGCTTTTTAGGTGAAGCTTTTTGGGTGAAGCTTTTTAGGTGAAGCTTTGATGGTGAAGCTTTTTGGGTGAAGCTTTTTAGGTGAAGCTTTGTGGGTGAAGCTTTGGAGGTGAAGCTTTTCGGGTGAAGCTTTTTGGATGAAGTTGTTTTTTTTTTTTTTTTTTTTTTTTTTTTTTTTTTTTTTTTTGGCGCTTGACACGGTCTTCATTTGCTTGTTTTGTAGTGACTGTGGAAGACGGATTGCTTTCTGATTGAGAAGGGTTCCGGCATCGCTTGCTATGAATGTAAAAGAGTGAGGGCTGAGTTGGCTAAATTACCTCTTTATTGAATTCATTGCCAAATGGCCTTCATTACATAGGATGCCGAACGGCTATAGCTCAACACTTGTACATCGTGAGTCTATTTGTAGTAGTACTTCAAGTGATCAGCGTTCCATGGATGGCCAAGGGTCTTGCCATCGGAGCTTCTAAGTGTGTAAGAGCCAGGGCGACTGATGCCAATGACTTCATACGGTCCATCCCAGTTTGGACTAAGTGTGCCTTCACTCGGGACTCTGTCGCAGAGTAATCTTTTCTTTAAGACCCAGTCTCCTATTTTGAAAGAACGAGGCTTGACCCTAGAGTCATAATAGTTGGAGATGCGCTGCTTGTAGGCGACATTCCTCAAGTGAGCTTGGTTTCTGTGTTCCTCGACTAAATCCAAGTTGAGGGTGAGTTGTTTGTCATTTTCACTTTGAATGTAGTTCTGGACTCGGAATGTTGCTTGCTCGAGCTCAACAGGGACAACCGCCTCTGTGCCAAAGGCAAGTGAGAATGGAGTTTCTCCTGTTGAAGTCCGATATGAAGTGCGATATGACCAAAGAACTTGGGGTACAAATTCTGGCCAACAGCCTTTAGCTTTGTCCAAGCTGGTTTTCAAAGTGCGCTTGATTATTTTGTTGATGGCCTCAACTTGTCCATTAGACTGGGGATGAGCTGGAGAGGCAAAGCATAAGTTGATGTTGAACTTAGAGCAGAACAACCTGAACTTCTTGTTGTCAAACTGTCGCCCATTGTCAGTGACTATCGCATTGGGAATGCCGAATCTACAAAGGATGTTCTTCCACACGAAGTCTTCTATCTTTGCCTCAGTAATGGTTGCCAAGGGTTCTACTTCGGCCCACTTTGTGAAGTAGTCCACTGCAACGACTGCGTAACAGACTTTGCCCTTCCCTGCCGGCATTGGGCCGATCAAATCAAGTCCCCACTGGGCGAAGGGCCAAGGGCTGATCATAGGAGTAAGAGGCTCTGGAGGGGAATGAGGAATAGTTGCATATCGTTGACATTTGTCACATGAGCGGGATACTTTGATGGCATCCTGATGGAGTGTTGGCCAATAATATCCTTGGCGAAAAGTCTTGTGTGCTAGGGACCGAGATCCAGCATGATCTCCACAGACTCCCTCATGTATTTCCCGAAGGACGATTTCCGCCTCGGCAGGCGTAAGACACCTTAAGTATGGCAGGCTAAAACCTCGCTTATAGAGTTCATCATTGATGATCAGGTAGCGGGTAGACTTGTATCGAATTTGCTTAGCCTGGACTTTATCATTTGGGAGGGTGCCATGAGCAAGGAAATTATAGATCGGGGTGATCCAACTATCCCCCCGTTGTAAGTTGCATACTTCTGCGGCCATGGTGCTTGGTGTTGCCAACAGTTCGACATGAATTTTTCTTCCAATCTTGTCTTCCACAGCTGAGGCGAGGCGAGCCAGGGCGTCTGCATGACTGTTTGCCGCTCGAGGAACTTGGGTGATCTGGTAGTGGAAGTGCTTGAG
Source organism: Malus sylvestris (assembly GCF_916048215.2). Taxonomy (NCBI): domain Eukaryota; kingdom Viridiplantae; phylum Streptophyta; class Magnoliopsida; order Rosales; family Rosaceae; genus Malus; species Malus sylvestris. The sequence continues at coordinate 2,133,064 of NC_062262.1, forward strand.
CAAAAGTTGTGTTTGCGCAAGATATGCTGCCATGGAGCTGTCCTTAGCATCAAAGTTGTTGGTAACCTGGTTGACCACTAATTGGGAGTCACTGAAAATATCAATTTGTTTAACCCCGAGGTGTTTGGCCAAACGTAATCCTGCTAGAAGGGCTTCATACTCGGCCTCATTGTTTGATGCCTTGAATTTGAAACGAAGAGCATACTCCATTGCTACTTTGTCGGGCGTAGTCAAGACTAGTCCCGCTCCACAGCCCTGTTGGTTGGATGAGCCATCAACATACAGACTCCATGCTGAGGTCGTTGATTCTACTTTCTGAGCTTCCGATGGTAATGAAGCTACTGCTTCAGGTGTAGAAGCAATGTCAACAGGATATGTGAAGTCGGCGATGAAATCTGCTACTGCTTGGCCCTTCTCAGCTGGCTTTGGTTGGTAGGAGATGTCAAACTCACCCAACGCTATTGCCCATTTGATCATTCGCCCTGAAGTGTCAGGACTTTGGAGTATCTGTCGAAGAGGATAATTGGTAAGCACGATGATGGAGTGCGCTTGGAAGTAAGGGCGGAGTTTTCGAGCAGACATGACCAATGCCAGAGCCAATTTCTCAATGTTAGAGTACCGTGTCTCCGCATCTTGTAAGGCTTTGCTAGCGTAGTAGACAGGTCGCTCAATATTCCCATCCTTTCGAATGAGAACGGAACTTACGGCTGAAGCTGATACCGATAGGTAGATAATGAGAATGTCTCCTACCTCGGGCTTGGAGAGTAGAGGGGCTTTACTCATGTACTCCTTGAGGTTTTTGAATGCCTCGGCACATTCATCAGTCCATGTAATGTACTTCCTACTTCCCTTAAGTGCTTTAAAAAAGGGAGCACATTTGTCTGTGGCCTTAGAAATGAACCTGGTTAAGGCTGCCACCTTGCCAGTAAGGCTCTGGATGTCCTTTGAAGTTACCGGTTCCTTCATGTCGAGGATTGCTTTGATCTTCTCGGGATTAGCTTCAATGCCTCGTTGGCTAATCATGAAACCTAAGAATTTGCCAGAGCCTACGCCGAAGGCACATTTGTTGGGGTTTAACCTCATTCGATACCTCTTCAAAATAGTGAAAGTTTCATATAGGTTGGTGATGTGTTGGTCAGCATGTTTGCTCTTGACTAACATATCATCAACGTAAACTTCCATGCTCTTCCCAATCTGCTCGGCGAACATTGAGTTGACTAGTCTCTGATAAGTCGCTCCTGCATTCTTTAGGCCGAAAGGCATGACTTTGTAGCAGTATAGTCCTCTGTCGGTAGTGAAGGCTGTGTGTTCTTGATCCGAAGGGTTCATGAGGATTTGGTTGTATCCTGAGTAAGTATCCATGAAGCTCAGGAGTTCACACCCGGCCGTAGAGTCTATAAGTCTGTCAATAAGAGGAAGAGGGAAGCTATCTTTCGGACACCCTTTGTTTAGGTCGGTGTAGTCAACACACATTCTCCACAAGACCTTTTGAAGCAAAAGACTTTCTTTGGTCGGATTTTTCTTAACAAGGACCACATTTGCTACCCATGTCGGGTAATTGACTTCGCGGACAAAGCCTATGCCTTTGAGTTTTTCAACTTCTGCTTTCATTGCCTCGTATCGTTCAGCGTCATAAGATCTTCGCTTCTGTCTCACCGGCTTGATCTTGGGGTCAATACTCAAACGATGACAGATGACATCGGGAGAGATGCCTGGCATGTCCTCGTATGACCAGGCGAAGACTTCAGTGTTCTCTTTCAAAAAAGATATCAATGCTAACCGAAGGGGTGGTGACAATGTGGTGCCAATCTTCACCATGCGATCTGGATAATCTCTTGAGATAGGTACCTTCTCCAACTCTTCAGCAGGTTGGGCTTGCTGGGTGAAAGAGTTATCTCGAGGATCATCGGGTTGATTGTTGCTATCAGGAAGATCCAAGTTCGCTTCATCTAGGCTGGTCTTTGTGACTTGGTCATGTACAGACAGGGTTTCCTTGGGTCCGGGCAAGTGTTGTTGCTTAACTGAAGTGTTGTAACATGATCGTGCACTAAGCTGATCTCCTCTGATGTAGCCGTTGCCATGGGGGGTTGGAAATTTCATCAACAGCATATGCGTGGATACCATAGCCTTGAGATCATTGATGCCTGTGCGCCCAAAGATGACATTGTATGCCGTTGGGCAGTCAACCACTAGGAAGTTAGTGGTAATGGTAGCCGTGTAAGGGCCTGTACCAATAGTAAAGGGTAAATGTATGCTCCCTAAGGGTTGCACGATATCACCGGAGAAGCTTATCAGATGAGAAATCGAGCGATCGAGCAAGTGTTCAGCTACACTGAGTGCCCTGAAAGCTTCGGCAAACATGATATTGACCGAAGCCCCTGTGTCTACGAGGATTCGTCGAACATCAAAGTTGGCTATGTGAGCCTCCACGATCAATGGGTCGTTATGAGGGTAGATGATGCCTCTTTCTTCCTCAGGGTAGAAACATATCGGATCCCAGTTAGGCTTTTGATACTTCCCTCCCCTGATGTCTTCCACGTGAAACACTTGGTGACCAGGCCTCAGAATTCGTTCACTGTTTTTCATGGCCCTATTGGAAGATTCAGATATGGGTGTGCCGCCGCTTATGGAATATATGACATTCACCTGGCGTTGGTTACGGTTATCCCTTTGAGGGTGAAGGAGGAATTGATCAATTTTTCCTTCTCGTGCCAAAGCTTCAATACGATCACGGAGGATGATACATTTCTCGCTATCATGGCCGTTATGCTCATGGTAGCAACAAAACATGCCCGCGTTATTCGGGGGCGTGTAATCTGGGTGTCTCGGCTTTGCCTTTGGTATCAGGTGAGCTATACTGGGGTAAATGGCCGCGCATGTGGCATTCAAGGGCGTGTATGTCTCATACCTTGGGGTAGGGGGTATCTTGACGCGGGTTTGACCCACTGCATTGACTGCCTGAGGGCGAGCGTTATTGTGGCGATACCCTTGGTTATCGGGATAGTGTCCCTTACTCTTTTTACTGAAATGAGAGTGGTGAGGATGGAAATCCTTCCTCTTGCCTTGAAATTGATATGTCTGTTGATTCGGCGAAGCATTATGCAAGGCATGGGGAGGTGCCACTGCTGTTTGGAAAGTCGAGGTCTTCTCATTTAGGTGAGTCTGGCTTCCACCTCCCACTTGTTGATAAAGGATGGTTGTAGGGGGTTTCTCCTGATATGTCTTTGCCTCGGCGGAGGCATGGTTATAAGCCTGCGCCATCACCTCAGAGTAAGTCTTCCAAGTATTGGCATTGATCATGTATTTAAAGAAACAATCACGTAGGCCTGCCGTGAAGGCTTTGAGGGCAGTCTTGTCGTCTGCCTCGGCACACCGGGAGTATTCATGGCTGAAGCGGCCAGCATACATACGTAATGACTCGTCTGGCTTCTGGCGGATAGTGTACAGGTCATCTGCAGAGTGCAAGCGATCGGTTTGGAAAATGTGTTGGGAAACAAATAGTTTCCTCAATTCCTCAAATGAGTCTACCGTCTCAGGTGTAAGACGACAATACCAATTTAGAGCTCCGCCAGAGAGGGTGGAGGGGAAGAGAAGACATCGCTCTTCGTCGGTGTGCATCCGGTATGCCATGGTGGACTCAAAGAGGTTAAGGTGCTCAATCGGGTCCTCTTTTCCAGTATAAAGTTGCAAGCCAAGCTTCTGCTTTGTCTTTGCTTGAAGGGGGGTGTTGAGGATCCTCCTTGTAAGAGGGCCAGGCCTGGGTTGGTTCCAGTCAGATATTTCAGCCTGACGTTCAGCCTTCAACTTGTTTACTTCCTCAAGAAGTTGTAGGACAAGGGGGTCCTGAGCGGAGTTATGTGCCACTGGAGCTTTCTTTCGTAAATCTCCATCTCCTCTTGGAATTAGGAAGGTTTGATCAAGGGCATGTGATTTTTCCCTGGACTCGCTGTACTGGCTTCCAGGGTATGTCTGTCGGAACACCTCTGAGTCCCCTGTACCCTCATGTCTCTCTATGACTTGTTGCCCCTTCCCCAAATTGGTGGCCGGCTTGGGCCGTGGCAGGGGACCGAGTCTCTCAGAAATCCTTGGGTCATTAATCTTTGAGCTTATATGGATGGAATTCTCTCGACGTTGCTTCAGGAAATCCCGACAATCGCGAAAGACGGCTTTCGATCCTTCTGCCCCTTCAGCAAAGAGGTGTCTCCCTCCACTTCTCATGGTTCGGGTCGAAGCAACTGGGTTAAGAGAAGCCTCATGTTGATTATCAAGTCGAGGGGTAATCTGTTCCCTATCAGGGATATCTATGTCGAATGCATGTGACCCTCCATGTTGGAGGGCACCCAGTTGATGGTTGACTTCCACGGGGGCAACAAGCTCGCGTGTCTGAGCTTGCCTAGCTTCGTGGAGTGTCTCGAAGAGCTTCTCATATTGCTCCTGGAGGACCTCATTCCTCATTGCTATCTTGTTGTTCTGAGCTTCCAACTCATCGACTTTAGCTTGAAGAAGAACTCGTTTTCCTTCCTTCTTTCGTTGTTTCGCACTATGTGCAAGGGGGGTGTCATTCTGTGTGCTGTGGCTTCCTTCGCTTCCCATGTTGGAGAGGGATGCCTGATCAAAAGAAAGTGTACGAATGATAGAAACCAGCTTGACACAGCTGAAGAGAGTAGGAATAAGTGTCGTTTCCCACAGACGGCGCCAAATGTTGATGCACAAAATCAGCGAAGACTTTGGTACAACAGAAAGTGTCAGGTTTTGTGACCTTCGCTTGGTTGCTTCGGTCACTAGTGAGGATAAGTACGTAAATGAATAGAGACAGAGAAGCAAACACAGGATGTACGTGGTTCACCCAGATTGGCTACGTCCACGGAGTAGAGGAGTTCTTATTAGTAGTGAAGGGCTTACACAAGTACAAAGGATCAAGCTCTCAATTTAGTGAGTTCTTGTGAATGATTTAACACAAAATGGCATTAGGCAATATTGTGGGGGAATGACCCCTATTTATAGAAAAACTTGTAGCTTTGTCACATTGACATGTGTCATGTTATGATTGGTTCTTGATGTCGACACGTGCTGCGCTCTGATTGGCTTCTAATCTTGACACGTGTCGAGTAGTGATTGGCCTCCTGGTCGGAGGGGAACTCTTCTGGGTCCTTGACAGTATAGCGTTGGCCGGTGCTCGGTAGTTTCGGGATTGGTCAAGTATGGTACAAACAGTAGACAAGGCAAAATGAAAAAAGCAAAAGAAAAGGAAGGTAAATTACAATTTACAAATCATCAGTGTTAAACCGAGAATCTATATTTATCCTTCTGGTGAAATCTGTAGCGGAACAACCAGCCTCCTTGTCAGCCTCCTTGTATGGTAACGCAATGTACTGGCATTCATCCAAACACAGTTAAGTGGTGCTAAATACAGATAAGTGTCAAATTAACTTTGAAGACATTCAATTCTGTTGGAAAATTTGAGGACAATCAATTTAACATAGCTACAGATAAGTGGTACTAAATACGTACCAAGCTTTGTCTTGAGAGTTGAGAGTTAGAGTGAAATGAAGGCTCATATGGTGATTTCATCATCTATCCTTATGCAAGGAATACGAGATATGTTTCTCCAATCTTTTCCCTTCTTTTTCCGATACATCTTCTTCAGGAAGGACAACCCCAGATGCTGAGATAAGAAAGATATGCCGGCAAACCCTCTTTCGGCAAGAATTGAAGACTCTTGCAGCTCAAAATTTGTAGCTGTTGAAGAGAAGTGAGGTGCTCAAGTCCCTTTTCGTCCAAAGATTTCAAATTCCATACATAAGAGATCCAGAGAGTGTGGAGAGTGGCAAGGAGCAGGTGTTCATTGAGCAACGTCTCCATCAGATCCTTGTTTCCTTCGATCTGAAATTAATTGGCTCCTGTAGGAAGACTTCGTATTAACCACCCAACATAAAATGAACTTAAAGGTAGTCATTACAGAACAAAGCACACTATGGTTCATGAGCAAACTTAAAAGTAATCATTACAAGTTATGACTATTACTAAGATTAAAGTTTTTTAGGGTGTCAAAGATTCGCCTCATCAAAATCTTGTGGGAGATTTCAACCCAGTTGAAGAAAAAAGAGTACCACACACCAACAAACTACAAGTTATGACTATCTAGCTTGTATTAATTAAAACATCCAAAATAATGTCCAGGGGAGTCTTCAAACTATAGCAACTCTTGATATCATGCAAGTCTATGTGCAACATTTTTTGGCCTCTCGTCTCACATAATATTGGACCAAACGCAGAATAATCCTTCTTCTTTTGCTACAGTCCCGCCAAAGATAGAGTGGAATTACTCTCCACTTCCACAGCTGCAGCCGCCAAATCAGCCGCCATCGGCAGCTAACGACGCAGTGCTCTGGCCTAAAACGTATGTGGTAGAGAAAAATGAAACCCCACGCGAGCACTTGCTGCAATGCAGCAACAAAGTGTGGCTGCATACGAATCAGAAAAACAAATACTATATATTAAGAGAAACAATGAATGGACCCCTTAGCGACTGTGAAATCCTGCTATGTGCGATAATGTACATGACGCACTTCCACGGTTGAGTTGCTACTTACCAAGAAGGTTTCTAAATTTGAGAGTCCATTGCTCCAACTTTCACCATCAAACTTGGGTTAAGGCGTATCATCGTCAATTTCTCCAGGGCATCTTCCTCTAGAGAGGTTAACGAATCAAATGATTGCCTGCATATAAAGTAAGCAAATCTGCAATGTTCAAAAAAAATTTGCTTCGTTTGTTAACTTGCTATGCGAGTCACACGACATCACACACGCTAATATAAAGAAAACATTGCATATTCTCTTGATTGCTCATGAAATCCACAATGGTGAGAAGAATGCTATAACCTCTCAGTTCCCTTGATCACTACCAGGAGATAAGATGTTCATTGGCGGCAACAATAGGCACAACTTTGTTTAAGGTATGTGATATATATATATATATATATGTATATATTCTTTAAGGAGAGTAAGTGGATGCAGAATTTTGATGAAAATGTAGGAAAAGAACGCAGAGCTTGACCTTCACACGCTTTCTACCGTTTCATTATAAATCGAACTGTGACAAGCATGTTTTCTCTCAAATCCATTTCAATAGGATGCCAACTCAACCACTTTCCATTTTCATACCTCAGCTTAACAAGATACTCCTAAATTCAAAGATGATGAAATTATTATTGATACATTTATCTTAGAAAACAAGCGAATGGAATACCAACAAACACAGAGCTCAACATAAGAATTATCATTCTTGTGAAATCCATCGCACACCAGCCAACCACTTATTCAAGTAATATCATTTACTGGAATACCAACAAACACAAGCATGACGACACTGCTACAAGGAACAAGCGCTCTGTTCGACCACTTTGTCTGTACAAAAGCACATCTGCACCCATTCGAAGATAAGAATGACATCAAGAGAAGATGAAAAGGCATGTCTCCCATACTCAAACTATAAACAGTATTAGAAGAAAAAAAATATCATTCCAGGGATTACCTCGACGATTAAAGGAGAATTATATTCATGCCAGATAACTGGAGCTAGCACCATTCAAGGACAACCAATTGATGCATGTTTAAATCGTTGGCTGTAGATAATCCTATCTTTACAAGTCCAGAGTTGCTAGCTGCATCAATAAAGCCGACAAATACGTTAGTCCCATTGTGTTGTCCTGACTGATTGCATAGTTGATTTACATTGATACATAAAGGACGAACAAATTACACTCAAGTGTTCAATTACTTACACTGAAATCTGTAGGCGCAGCAGCCAGCCACCAAGTCTAGTTACACTGGCATTCTAGCAAGCGGTGCCAATAAGCCATGCTCTCTCCAACCGTTGTCTTTGTAGAGAAAGAGAAACATATGTATACGAACCTACCACAAGATGACAGAGGCACTGAAAGATGAGTAAGCATTCTGCCGTATGGAAACCACAGAAGTATATATATTATACACAAGCACCTGAGTGGTTGATGTAAGCTATCATTTTCCCTCTGATAATCCTACCTTTACAGTTCAATAGTTTTGTCTCTGGACCGACAAAGTCCCACATACGTTCAGTCTTTATATAGCTGTTCAAGCGAGCTGAGGTCTAGAGGTCCCCGTCCTGGAAGGAATTGCGAGAGTGGGAGGCGTTGAATTGAAAGTCCATTTTGTAACGCCCCGATTCCGACATACATCCAGGATCGACACGTGACGTCACCAAATACCCGTATCTCAACATACCCCGCTTCCGGGATATGGCAAATCACAACTCGAGAATCGAATTGCATAGTAATTTTTTTGTATACTTTATTACTGCATCTAACCTCCTCATTAGACTGCATACGTACCCTCAACAGGAATCAAGCCATTTGTAGTTCGTCGCACATGAACAATCATCGCTTAAATCTCTATGTCTCAACATAATACCACGATTCAGATATGCAACATATCAAGGAACATTCAACGAAGCACAATAATATTCTCTAGTCATGTCATTTACACACACATAAGCTTTCAAACGCCATTCAATAATCACAGCAATCAATAACACATACAATACATCAAAATGCAGGGTTAAAGCGACACCGTTCGGTTGAAGCCTACATCTCTGAAGTTGAAATCAAATCCAATGAACCAACAAGTCAAATGCTACGATTTCGGACCACTCAACGAAGTCCATTAACATCGGGTTTTGGACCACTCAACGAACTCGCGAAGTAGAAGGGATTCTGAACCATCACTCAACGGAATCCAAGTGGATACGATTTCAAACCATCACTCAATGGAATCGCGAAGTTGAAAGGATTCCAAACCATCACTCAACGGAATCCAAGTGGATACGATTTCGGACCATCACTCAACGGAATCGCAGAGTAGAAGGGATTCCAGACCATCACTCAACGGAATCCAAGTGGATACGATTTTGGACCATCACTCAACGGAATCCAATTGGATACGATTCCAGATCATCACTCAATGGAATCGCAAAGTAGAAGGGATTCCGGACCATCACTCAACGGAATCCAAGTGGATACGATTTCGGACCATCACTCGACAGAATTGCAGAGTATAAGGGATTCCGGACCATCACTCAATGGAATCCAAATGGATACGATTCCAGACCATCACTCAACAGAATCGCAGAGTATAAGGGATTTCGGACCATCACTCAATGGAATCACAGAGTAGAAGGGATTTCGGACCATCACTTAACAGAATCCAAGTGGATACGATTCTAGACCATCACTCAACGAAATCACAGAGTAGAAGGGATTCTAGACCATCACTCAACGAAACCCCAGTGGAACCCAGTTCGGGACACTTAGGGTGTGTTTGTTTGGGCTCACTAAGTTTCATTGGACTGGACTAGACTATAGTCCAGTGTTTGTTTAGCGCGGGGATTAAGTTTAATGGGATTAGCCGGTACTCGCTCCAACTAACCCCTTCGCTAAACGTTCTTGGCGAGAACCCCCAATTCTCACGGGATTGCTAAGCCCGTCTTCGAGAGTGTTGCTTGCTCGCTCCTCATTCTTGGTCGTCCTCCTCTCCGGTCCTCTTCGCTGGTCCTTCTCGCTCGTCCTCCTCATCTTCATCCGGTAAATTCCAAATCCGACGACCTATTTCTATGATTTTGTTTTGTAGATTGTGAAATCATTATTGGGTTCTGATTGATTTTGTTGTTTTGGGTTCGAAATTATTAATGGGTTTTGATTGATTCCTCGTATAATCCTTCTAGTTGTTATGCTTATATATACCTTCTAGTTGTTTGGCTTGGGTTTTTGACGGATCGGGGTAGTGCTGGTAACCCCAACAGGAGTTCTAGCTGGCGATGCCCCTGTGGCTCTCAGTGTTGGTGTTGATGGCCACGACTTGTGTGTAGCAGGCATGGGTGATGTTCTAGGTGAAGCCTTCTTTGTAACAGAAGGCTTTGCTTTTGCTTTCTAGGATTTGCAGGTTGAGATACTTTTCCAACTGATTTTTGGGGCTTTTGCGTAGCACGTTTTTTATTAATATCATTCGCCTTTGTAGACGACATTTCGGCTTTCCTTTCATCAAGAATTCGCTGCATGGCTATAAACTGTGCTTCTTTCTCTGCTCGCTTTCTAGAATTCTCACCTCGTAGTTTTTCATCTCTCTTCTCCTTGTTGTGGTCATAAAAGGCACCTCTCTGTTCAGAAGGAAATCTTTGATTTCTGGTAGCTTGAGGCCTTGTAGATTTAACAGGCTTAACATGTTTAGTTTCTATCATTTTCATCTCGTCATAGAAGCTATTGATTTAAACATTGTGATATATGTGATATAGAGTACGGCGAATTCTGTTCTTTCTGTTTAATTTGAACATTTTTTTTTGCATGATATAGGAAAACTTGAAAGGGAATATGAGATGATATTGAAGAGGACCTTGCAAAGCATCTGCATACTGACTCTAAACCCAAATACCACAACCTCGGTCATTGTTCAGGTGAGGTGATTTTATTTGTATGAAAAACATTATGTCCGAATTGTAGGCATTGTTTTGCAGAATCAAGTAGTAGATCACTTTAAGGACATGTTAAATTTATGAGTTTTAAAGGGCTTGTGGTGGTAAATATGGACATTGGCCCTTGTTACGTAGACAGGTAAAAGATTCCAGGAAGTGTAACTGTGGTTTGGCTTTTGAGCCTGTGCATGGAAATGCATCCGCCAATTTATAAGTCGTGTATTAAAGAGACAGGCTAGATTATGTAGTTTTTCCAATCCGTAAGATGAATAGTTATGCAAAACCAGTATACTAATTATTGTCTCCCTAAATGCTGATTTTGTTTGAAGTTATGTCCATCTAGTAATACAGGCTCCCATCTCTTGTTTATCTTCATGTATGTAATGTGTGTACTGTGTGTGTGTACAATGGGAGTCTTCCATGTGTGTACTGTGTGTGTGTGTACTCTGTGTGTGTGTGTGTCTGTGCATGTGTGTGTACTCTGTGTGTGTGTGTGTCTGTGCATGTGTGTGTACTCTGTGTGTGTGTGTGTCTGTGCATGTGTGTGTACTCTGTGCGTGTGTGTGTGTGTGTGTGTGTGTGTGTATGTGTGTCTGTGTGTGTGTGTGTGTAATCTATGTGTGTCTGTGTCTGTGTGTAATCTGTGCGTCTGTGTGTGTGTAATCTGTGCGTCTGTGTGTGTGTGTAATATGTGCGTCTGTGTGTGTGTGTGTAATCAGTGCATCTGTGTGTGTGTGTGTGTACAGTCTGTGTATGTGTAATCTGTGCATCTGTGCATATGTATAATCATATTGCACGATAATTATTAATAAACAAAATGGTGGGAATGTGCCATTTTCTAGATTTTGGGAGCAATCTAAAGCCCTTGTGAAGGAGAAATGTAATCTCTGTGTGTGTGTGTGATCTGTGCGTCTGTGTGTGTGTGTGTACAGTCTCTGTGTGTGTGTAATCTGTGCGTGTGTGTGTGTGTACTCTGTGCGTGTGTGTGTGTACTCTGTGCGTGCGTGCGTGTGTACTTTGTGTGTGTGTGTGTATATATAATGTGTGTAATCTGGGTGTGTGTGTGTGTGTGTGTGTGTGTGTGTGTGTGTAATATGTGCGTGACAGATCATGATTTCATCTTCATTAGTTTCTAAATGTTTGCTTCTTGTTCAATTGTTCATTCAACTCATGGCATGAATGTTTATTGTAGTTGTGATTTATTTAACATAATCTGCTGGAAATACGTAGTTGACCCGAGTGTTGAATTAATTCTTGAAGCTAATTTAGTCTTCCAAATATTTTAGTGCCTGCAGGTTGGTCAAATGAATAATAGAGATCCCCATGCAAATAAATTGTGCTTGGAAGATGCAACCAAATACATAAGACAGCAGCTGTAGGCTATGCACCAAGATGGTTGACTTGTTTTAATTTCTTTATTCTGCCTTAGCATTGGTATATTATGTAACTTGTCTATAGTAAATATATCCACAGAGGCTAGGATTGATGAAAGTTTAGTGAATGATGTTTTAAGAGTCAATCAATGGCAAAGATTGACTTGTCACAAGTATCTTCTTATGTACTTGTATTTGTTGAAGTTGCATGTATTGGCCACTATTATGGCGCGTTTACTAATCCGTAATCAAATTGAGAGGAATCGGATTGAGGAGGAATTTGATTGAGGAGGAATTGAAATGAGGTGGAATCAGAATCAGATTCTTGTTGAAATTGTTTACTAAAACTGTCTGGAATCGAAATACAATTCCATAAAGCTGTTTACTAATTCAGCAGAATCGGAATATAAACCAGAATGATTACTAAAATGCCCTTGTCCCAAATCAAATATTTTATATACTTTTTTTTAATAAAATTTGATATAGTATATAATAGTAACAAACTGATTTTGCATTGAGTAACAAACTGATTCTGCATGAAGTAACAAATTGATTCTGCATTGAGTAACAAACTGATTCTGCATGAAGTAACAAACTGATTATGCATTGAGTAACAAAATGATTCTGCATGTATTTAGGAGTTACTTTAGATCGATTGAATTTACTCTAGGTCGACTGATAAATAAAATGGGTCGACTGATAAATAGAATGGGTCGATAAATAGAATGGGTCGACTGATAAATAGAATGGGTCGACTGATAAATGCAACAGTCAGCCCTTTTACACAGAATTAGTTCAATACATAAGCCGACTGAAGTAATTGGGTCGACTGATAAATAGAATGGGTCGACTGATAAAGGCAACAGTCAGCCCTAGTTCAATACATAAGCCGACTGAAGTAATTGGGTCGACTGATAAATAGAATGGGTCGACTGATAAATAGAATGGGTCGACTGATAAAGGCAACAGTCAGCCCTTTTACACATAATCAGTTTAAGTAAAGCATTAACTTTAACATTTCCATCCTAAATTTTTTTTCTGGACTTTTACACTACGACCCCTTGTGGTAAGATTCCTGGCTCCGCCACTGGTTGTGCATAATGTGAATGAGCATAGAATTATGCTTAATGAGTAAGAAGGACATGGAAAGAAATTGTTAGGAGCATTTTCAGTCTTAACTCTTCAAGCTACATTTGCAAATTAAACCCAATTCTATTAGCAGGTAATAGAAACAAAACAATTGTCAATTTTTTTTAAGATTCATATTATACATGGCAAAAATATGCTCCAATTAACCCATATCATGAGATTTGTAGCATTACTCTATTACACAATGACAAAAATTTGTAGTCCTAGTCTAAGCAAACACAAATCTGGTGAACAGTACTGTTTTTCTTATCCTGCTTCTTAGTCCGAGACTGCACCAAACGCTTCACTAAGTTAGTCCAGCTTAGTCCAGTCTAAGCCAGTCCAGCTTAGTCCCGGCAGCTAGTCCAGTCCGAGACAGTCCGGCGCAACAAACGCACCCTTAATGGAACCAAGCGGAAGTCCAAGGAACATATCAACGGCTCGAAGAAACAAGACATGAATCAAGTTACTCAAGTTACAAAGGCTCAACGAAATGAAACAAAGCACAAGTATTAAATGTAGAACGGCTCAACGAAACGAGAAATGAAATAATGAACCGAGGGGTGAGACATGTATCGAAGCAACAAACCCCATGACGATGGGTTAACGGTCCACTACTAGCCCTCACTTTTCATCACATCAATCCAAATATACAAAACAAACCATATTTCCAATATGCACGTCAAATCACAATTAATAAACATAGATCGATGCTAAAAATAAAAATAACACTTCAATAGAAAGCACATTTAATAAACAAGTATAACTCAATATGGTGCCACCAATACATATATCGAGACACACGTCAACCGAGAACGACACGTCATTGTGATAAGCTAACTAAGTTCCATCAAGCCTCAACAACAAACTAAAGATAAACGACACTCTAGAGTATAGCACGTTGACTAGAACGTCAACCGTCGATAAGGTAAGTCCATTAAGATCAACAATCTAAGGTTATTCAATCCGGAAGATCCGCACATCGGATTTCCAATCCGTAAGTTCTCAAAGGTCCAACAATTGATAACTAGGGTGCTCACAAAATTGTACGACGATCCAACGATCGAATTGTCGTCAATACAAACAAGTGGTGGTCCAATTTGATCACCACAACAAACAATTGAATTTCAGGAAACCGAGCTAGACGTAGGTTCATAGGGTCACTAGAAGGTATTTGGAACTTAGACAACACTCGTGGACGGTTCCACGCACCTCTACACGCGGTGGTAGCCAAGGTGGAGGGTTTTGAAAATCTGAATTTTCAACATTAACTAAATAAGCTCAAATTTACGTGGTAGCTAAAGCTCAACAAGGGAAACACTTTTCAAAACTCTAAAATGAATATGAAAGTACGAACCAAGCATACCAACTTGAAGATTATGAAGAGTAGATGAAGTTTCATACCTCACTCGAAGGAAATGGTTGCCGGAATCACCGGAAAAATGACAAAATCGCCGGAAACCCACGGAACTTTGCTGTCTAGAACTAGAAAAATGGATTAAAAAAAATGGGAAATCTAACACTACAGAGATGTAGGGTTCGTCAAGAGTTTTTCATGGACACCAAGATCACCCAAAACGAAGATCGGATGAAGGTGATACAAGCGAGTCAAGTTTGTGGGTTAACGAATCAAATTCTCCCCCAAAATGAGTTAGCAGCAGCCCCCCCCTTTTTTTTTTTTTTTTTTAAGAAACCTTCCCCCTTTTTAATTTGATTGGTCATCTGTTCAACCTTTACTTCTGATTGGCCACAAAAGCACATACCTCTTTGGGTTTTTTCCCTCAAAGTGAGAGTTTAAATAATTTCTAAAATTTATATTTTAGTAACACAACTTCAAACGTTCGTAACTATACCGTTATAATCCGGACTCGCAAACGGATTTCGCCTATGCATTCGTGGTTTCGAGATCTATTCGAAAATATAAATTGTAACCTCTAAAGGTCTACGAATTTTAAATAATTACTGATCAAAATTCAAACTTCGTAATTAGTTTAATTAAAATCTAAAGTTAATATAAATTTCCAAAAATAATATAAATTCTCCTTGATACCAATACATAGTTTGCAATAGTGAAATCCAAGAACAGAATTTCACACATTTCCACCCAAAAGATTTCAAACTTGACAGTCCAGAAAATCAGAGCACCTTTTGATAATCCTATCTTTACAGGTTTGCTTGCTCGCTGCATCAATGAAACCGATATATCTGTTAGTCCCATTACACCTACCAGAAGATTACAGTTATGTCGCAAATGAGAGAAGTGAGAGAAAAGCATCATCCAGGATTTACCTCTTGTCATGCAGGAGAATCATACATATCCACCCCAAGTAGTTCCACATTATCAGACTACAAATAATTCACTCCCCTCGCCGCTCTCCTGTAATTTCATCGGAATTAGACTCTGAAACTCTAATTTAAGCTGGAATATTGCTGAGGACAATCAATTTAATAATAAATAAATAAAAGTACCTGGCTTTTGTCTTGAGAGTTGAGAGTTGAGAGTTGGAGAGAGTGAAATGAAAGCTCATATGATGGTGATTTCATCATCTATGTTTATGCAAGGAATGCGAGCTATGTTTCTCCAATCTTTTCCCTTCTTGTTCCGATACTTCTTCTTCAGAGAAGGACAACCCTCGATGCTCAGATAAGAAAGAGATGCCGGCAAACCCTCTTTTGGCAGGAATTCGAGACTCTCGCAGCCTGAAATTTCTAGCTTTTGAAGAGAAGTAAGGTGCTCAAGTCCCTTTCCGTCCAAAGATTTCAGATTCCATACACCACAGATTTCGAGATGGTGAAGAGTGGCAGGGAGCAGCTGTTCATTGAGCAACGTCTCCACCAGATCCTTGCTTACTCCGACGATCCCAAATGATTGTAGGTTGGGAGGCAAACCCCCTTGTGCAAATGACACCACATTTGGAAGATTGGCTATCCCCAAATCTTGAAGGGCGGTGAGGGTGTGCATGCGGTCCGGCAACAACTTCAAATTGTCACAGTATAAGACTTGAAAGGAAGTGAGGTTGGGAGTGGGCAATCCCCCGTCGGGAAAAGAGACAAGATTTCGACATCCATTAATATCCAGGGAGTTGAGATGGCTGAGATTTTCATCTGCTCCTCCTGCAACTGAAAGAGATTCCAGATTCTCACAATTACCGATACAAAGAGATGAAAGGTTGGGGAAAATGCCCAAAGGGAACGACCTCAGAGAATCACAGCTGTCGGATAGACTCAAAGACTGAAGGGAAGTCAATGTGGCCATCATCTCACCTGATACGAATTCTAATTTCTTGCAATTTTCTATACCGAGTGACGTCAGCGTGGTGGGCAGACCATTTGTAGGGAACGACAAGAGTGAGGAACATCCCCATAATGTCAAACTTTGAAGACGATTGCTGTTGTGCATCAGTTGCGGCAACCATTTGCTTCCACCAACACTACCAATACGCAGCATCTGAAGCGATGGCAGCGTCTCCGTCGACTCTAGTAATAATGCGAGACCCGGGCATCCCTTTATTGTCAGATCTTTAAGAGATTCTCGTAAGGATTCCGCGTTCAGGGTATTACCGGCCCTGTTTTCATGTAGAACCTCACATCCCAAGACCTGAAGTATTTTCAAGGAAGGAAGACGAATGGGCATGTTTCCTCTCAGCTTCGGACATGAGAATAACCTCAGCTCCTCAAGACGAGGAAAGTCTGGACTTTCACCTCCACTTGGACTTGGCTGCCATTCCTCCCACTCTGGCATCTCCCAAAACTCTAACTTCTCTAAACATTGAAATGGTTGATTTCCGCCGTACAACTCAACACCAACACTCTTAACAACTTTCATCCTTTCTACGTAGAGCTCTTTCAGAGCAGGTAGCTGACCAACTGGTGGCAATGAACTGCAATTACCACAGTCACTGAGACGCATCACTTGTAAGTTGGAGAAGGACGAGTCTCCCACCCAATTCGGGAAACTGATTCCGCCATAACACCTGATGGTTAGCTTCACCAAATTTACCGAAGGTTGAAGTCTTTCGAGCACATATCTCTCTTTTACGGAATCATTGGAAACCACACGACCCCATGACAACTCTACCTCGTTGAGATCTTTCTTATCCTCCAGCAAGGCATCAATAGCACCGACTACATTTTGCAGATTCAAGATAGAAATTTTTCTTCCAAGGTGCGACAACTCCCTCAATTCTGCAATGCTTGACCCAGAAGATTTCCCCAACACAAAAGCTGTCAGTGTTCTCAAACTTTTTAGTCTACCCATATGCACAGGCATCTCTTTTATGTTAGTTCCACCAATATCAAGATGACGCAAATGAATCAATTTCCTCATGTCTGCAGGCAATTCAAAAAGAGAAGAACAACCGAACAACAACAGAGTTTGTAAATTGTAGAGGGTACACACTGTATCTGGTAACCTTTTAATTGTCGTATAAGAGAGATCAATGTAGCGCAAGTGTATGTGGTTACCAATGGAATCAGGTAAGTGAGTGATGTTTTTGTATCTTGACAATGAAAATGCTCGTAAATATTTTTGTGCTGGTAGTAAATCATCTAGAACCTTGTTGCTTACATATTCATGATCCCAACGGTAATATGGTGCTAAAGACGCTGGAAAGAAGGTACGCAAACACTTGACTCCTTCTAGTGGCTCAAATTTTGGAGATGTATCAAATTTTCCTCGCATATACGACAAGTGGCGAACTCTTTTAGGAACTTCATGTGAATTTTTCTGATCCAACCTTAAACAAAACTCTCCAGACACAAACATAGCCAAGTCATTGATAAGATCATGCATTGTGAAACTTGGTTGATCCAATCTTGGTCTTTGAAATAGTGACCGCGATAACAGTTCGTCAAAGTATCTTTCACCAACCTCCTCCATAGCTTTCTCGTTCTTTGCATTAGGAATTAAGCCTTCTGCCATCCATAGTGGAATTACATTCTCTTTTTCAAATTCATAGTCTTTTGGAAAAATTGAGCAATAAGCAAAGCATCGTTTCAAGTAAGTTGGAAGATAGTGGTAGCTCAATCTTAGAGAAGGAAGAACACTATCAGCATGCGGTAGATCCCAAAGATTGCTATTCAATATGTGATTCCATTCCTTGTAGTCTAGGTTGCAACTTAAGAGACCCCCTAGCGTTTTTGCAGCTAGAGGCAAACCGTTGCACTTACGTGCAATTTGCTTACCAATTTCAACCAAGTTTGGATGTTTATAGGGGTTTTCATTTCTAAATGCATGTTTTGCTAGTAACAACCAACAATCTTCATCTGACAATTTTTCTAAGTTGTGAATAGGAATAGTATTGTGCACAATGGATGCAACACGTCTACTCCTTGTTGTTACAATGACCTTGCTTCCCTTTGCCCCATACGTGAAAAGAATTCGTAGACGCTCCCACTCATTATAATTTTCATTCCAAAGGTCATCCAAGACAAGTAAAACTCTCTTTCCCCTCAGCTGTTCCCTTAGTTGAACTTCAAGGGAATTCATCTCCAAATTGTCACAAGGCTTTTTAGTGATTTCCTCAATAAGGGTCTTAATAACCCTCAAACCCTCATACTGTTCGGAAACACAAACCCAAGCATGAGTATCAAAGTGGTCTTTAACTTGTTCATCATTGTAAAGGAGTTGAGCAAGAGTTGTCTTACCAACCCCGCCCATTCCGACTATAGGGACTACAGAAAAATTACTGCTACTTTCATTGTCAGATAGCAGCAGTAGAGATTTTAACTTTTCTATATCGCCATCCCTTCCATAGGTACAAAATTCGTCCTCAACAACAGAAGTTGTGGGAGTTCTTTGTGAAACATTGCCCCCAACACCTCCTCTAAGACCGAGGTTGTCTTTTTGTTTTGCAAGGTGTTCCAACTTGTTGAACAAATCTTCTATTCTACGATTCAAGGATTTATAATGAAAAGGATTAAGGGAGGTAGAAAGGATGTCCCGCACCTGGATTTTCTTAGTCTGATCTTTGGCCTTGCGACGCAAATCTTCAGTATCAAGCTCATCCACCAAGTCCTCGGCATCGAACACAGCATGTTTGAGCTCGTCTAGCCACATCCCGACGGCAGGGTTGACGATCTGCTTCTCCTCTGCATCGTTGAGCACTGCATGGAGGGTCATCAACGTCACCTTCAGTCTGTCCATGAGTGAATAGTCGAGTCTTCTTGCCCGGAAGAAGTCCATGAACTGTCCGGAGGCAATCTTGTCGCACAACACCTTGATCGAACCGGATAGCAAAGCCTCTCCAACCAAAGCCATTTTCTCTTCTTGGCTAAAGGACTAATTTTGATCAAGTATTTGGAGTTGAAAAACTGAAAATTATTCTTGGCAAAGCCTTTTAAGATTACTTCATGACGAGAGAGACGACTTGATATTTTTCTTGGTTAATAATGCAGCGGACCACACACGGCAAACATAAAGTAGAAATTAGTAGAGGTTGGAAAACGTTACCGATCCAACATTAATTTATTAATTATATTCCTTCATAAAAAAATCGTTGTTGGTCATGAAAATTGGTGGAGTTGGAAAACATTACATCAAACATTAATTAATTTATTATTTTATTACATATATAGATGACATTATTTGATTTGAGTGCATCTTTACATGTGAGACAAAGTCAAAGAAAATGGCTCGGTGAAGATGAACACAATTCAAGAATTCTATCTAATCTTATCAGAACATCTCATGATTCCCATATACTGGCCAATGATAGATCACAAATATTATACTTTACCTATATCATCGATTTCACAACAAATCCAATTTATTTTTTACATGTTTTCAAGAACTATTTTAAGAAGTGACCAGATGGGCCATAGTGATTTTCGATTGGACAAAGCTCATGGGTTATGACAAAAGCCCAGTTTCTACGCTAACAGTTTGAAAGTTGGAAGTATGCAGAGTTTGATGTGAAACCAAGGGCTTTGTTCTCCTGCACATGGAAAAGTAAAAGAAAATGGCTGAGACTTATCTCAAATTGTTAAGTCGTAAAAAAAAAATGAAAATTTCCATTGATGGAGCGGCGTAAAATAATTTTTTTTTTAAAAATGCTGTAATTGGATCTCAACATTTTCCCCTTGTCTTAATAAAAGAGTAGAAAAAATCATCGCGGGTAGTAGAGTGGTCAGGGACGAAGTCTAGGTTTATATTCCACACGACACGTCCAGAGTTCGATTCTTGATACTGGTAAATCACACAATAGTGGTTATAGGAGCTGAAATACCTCTGCAAGTCTTCTCAGCACCCAAAAATGTGAACGGCAGTGGCCACCAGCTGATTCCATTTTTAAAAATAAAAAAATAAAATAAAAGAATAGAAAACGTTGGGGTAAATTAGAGCAAGACTATGTGCTTTATGTATTCGATAATTGATTTTCTTTTTTTTTTTGAAAAAATAGAAGGCAATAGTTTCATTAAAACATACTAATGTGATTTATTTGATAATTGATAAATAAATAAATGAAATGTGCTTTGTTTGCCTCCCAATTGTTGTAACGGTCACATTTGGATCTTTGACCCATATGATATGATCAAATGGCCTCCACCATCCTCTTGTGATGATTGAAATCTCCAAAACCAAATCTTGGTACTACTCTATGTATTCTACTCCAATTCCAAAAGCTCTATCTTCATCTTACTGTTAAAAGAAAAATTAAGAAATTTTCGGACGTGACTTCAACGCTATGTAGCATTTAATGTTACGAGTGTATTAGTTATCATATTTAATTTTCACAACTATTACATTTTATATTTTCTATTCTGAATATTTATTTTTTATGACACTCAGTACTATATGCTTTTTGAAGAAAAATGGATTGTACTTTTTCTTGCTTTGCCAGTCTGCTTATGTATTCAACATTCATGGAACCATTCAAGTTTAGGATTTGGTTTGCATCAGCAATGCGCTTCATCATGAGGAATTTAATTATAGGAGAAATTTTTCAGTGTGCCAAAAACACTACTTGGTATATCAAGTGTAATAATGTAATTAGTTGGAATTATTTTCTTTTTCAAGTTTCTAACCCAATTATCTTGTTACACTTAGAATAATGAACTGTGTTCCTGACGTATTGATAAATCTCTCCACATATGAGGGGCCTAAAATCTATCAGTCTAGTTTCTGTGCCAACCATGTCCCTTTTCTTAAGTATACTTAATCTTTAATTTTCTTGGGTTAGCCAATTTTGAGTCAAGGTTAACATGTTTTTGCACAAAACTAATTAAGAAAACACTCTAGTTGCGTAGTTATATTGTCAAATTATCGAATTTGATACTATAAAATTATATAATCAAGTATACGTTACCGCTATTTATATTAAATTAACAGTGTAACACTATAACATACTATATTTCATGATGAACAAAAAATTTCCTTCAACGCTAAACTCATGTTTAATATTGAAATTGTTATTGAATAATGAAGCACGACTTGCAATAAACCTCACATACATTAACAATTGAAAATCGTTGAGACCCATTCTTCCATGTTATTATGTTGACAAAATGTTCCCAGACCAAAAATCTACCATAAAATTCCATGATATTGATGCCCCCAATACGCTGTCGTTTAAGGTCCCTCCCAAAAGTCCCTCATAACCGTTGCAAACCCACTCTCAGCATAAATATTCCTTTCAAACCGGCCCACGCGCCCATTTTCCAACCGTTTAAACCCCACTCCCTCCCTCTCTCTAAACCTCCAAGAACTCTATCTCTCTCTCTCTCTCTCTCTCTCTCTCTACATGTTTTCAATCATAATCTGCAAGTCCTTTGCTTTTGCAAAGAAAATCCAAAACCCATTAGTTTCCATCCATCTGAATTCGAAATCTCCGCCTCCATGGCTCCAAGAAAGCTTCTTGATTTCTGGGTCGTCGTCTTCTTCCTCATAGCCCTCTTCCTCCGCCGTGGCTCCGCCGAGAACGTCAACAACTACTTCCCCTCTTTTAACTTCCGAAACCTTACCGGCCTCACCCGCGAGGTCACAGTCCCCTCTTCCAGCCCTGGCGCCGTCATATACAACAACCCAATTCGGTTCTTTGACCCGGAATCCAAGCTACTCGAATTTGAAGCCCGAAAAGCCGGTTTTGAGCGTAGATACCGATCTCTCCGAGCAGCTGAAGGAGGTTATGTTCGTGGGTTTTTTGGCCTAGACGGAAGGGAGCACGGAGAAGCATCTGGTTGAGAATTGGAGCTTTCATACATGCGGGTTCGTTGCGAAAAGGCCAAAGCTACAGCCCCACAATGTGTCTGATACTTATGTGATGGTAAGTCCGAGAATTCCATGTTAGGACCAACCAATTAATAGGTGTATGATATATAATAATTTGCAGAGTTTATTTTCAAATGAAAAATTAAACAACAAATACAATATATCAAGATATAATCACTTAATGAAATTGCTTATAGAATCACAAATCACTGACTTGTTATTTGAGGATAGAGGCTTGCAAAAGCAATCTCCTAAGATAAAAATTCGCCCCTACACCAGTGCAGTAGTGTTGTGCTTTGGCCTGTTATCTCACCAACTTATAAACCCACAGTTGAACAATTTAAAATACAAGAAATAAAGACACCAAGATAATTACGAGGTTCGGCAAAAACCTGCTTACGTCCCCGGAGAGATATTGCTCTTCACTATGAGAATAACTAGTACAAAATATACATGAGTTAAATTGACATAACCCAAACCCCAATCTCTTGTACACTCACATAATTTTTCCAAGAGCCTCACTCTCCCCAAGAGTTTCTCACTCTAACTCTATTTTCTTTTCCCTCTGTGTTTTCCGGATGCTCTCTCTCTCCATTTCTCCACCGGCTCTTTGCAATTAAATGGACAGAAAAGTGAGTCAACTTCTCATTTTTTTCATAGACACAATGATGATCCATCATGCTCCCTTTTCTCAAAACCCAAAACCACTTTCGGCATGCAAATGGGAAATGAATAAAAAATGCCAAAACAAAGGAATCCCATGAAACATCATCATTGTCTTCCACTATTAGCCAAAATGAGATATGGACATATTTGGCCACTATTCCGAAAGCATAACACACAAAGTCACTTAATTGTTAACAGCTCAAAATATGAGCCAATCACAACAATCTCCACCTTGGCGAATATACTGTGCAAAAAATCCTTGCACCCATCACCAAAGTCCATTGGCCTTACGTACCAGCATACACACTCTGAATAAACCTCGTTGGTCCTGTTCCGATTCAGTCACTGCCAATGCATGTGCAGCTGCTGCAAGCTAAAAATCACAATTTTAGTTTCAGACAGGATCTCGACACATCCTCGTCTCCTCCAACAATTTTTTTTTCCCCCTTCTTTATTGTCTGCAACTTGGAAACTTGTCAGTGCACCCATTTCCAGTAACACCCGTCGAGCCAGACAAATATTCCTCACACTTCTCCTCCTTCATGACCATCTCATCACCTGTGAATCCCATAGCTCCACCTGCTGCAAAACCCCTGCAACACTTGAGACTATACATCACCAGGAGAAGTGTTGCTTCGAGTACCTAGAGGGCATACTCGAAGTCTTCCGCCATAAACTTGCTACAACCCGGCCTTGCACTCGTAGCACTGTGGACCCTTGCCTCCGGAACCGGATCTGAACCTGCTGTTTCTCTCATATTCTCTTTCCAATTTTCTTCCACGATTCCAACCTTTAATAACTTAAGCAGTCTTGTGCCCACCATCATCCATGGTCTCCTTTGTGTATCATTCCACACCAAAGAAGTTTGCACCTGCTCCAAACTTACTGTAACTTTCCATGCAGTAAAGTTTCACAAGGTTCTCGTACGAATCTGAAAGTGAGGTAAGAAGAAAGAGGCCTTTGTCTTCTTCCTCAACATCAACTTTCGCAGTTGATCCAAGCATCCTTGAACATAGCTTCCATTTCTTCAGGCTTTCATTACTCTCCTTTACCAAGAGTAAAATCGTCTCTCCCATTAAACTGCTCAACTGAAAATTCCATGGTGAACAACAAATCTGGACCTCCAACGAACCAAGCCTCCAACGATGCTCTGATACCAATTGTTGTGCTTTGGCCTGTTATCTCACCAACTTATAAACCCACAGTTGAACAATTTAAAATACAAGAAATAAAGACACCAAGATAATTACGAGGTTCGGCAAAAACCTGCCTACGTCCCCGGAGAGATATTGCTCTTCACTATGAGAATAACTAGTACAAAATATACATGAGTTAAATTGACATAACCCAAACCCCAATCTCTTGTACACTCACATAATTTTTCCAAGAGCCTCACTCTCCCCAAGAGTTTCTCACTCTCACTCTATTTTCTTTTCCCTCTGTGTTTTCCGGATGCTCTCTCTCTCCATTTCTCCACCGGCTCTTTGCAATTAAATGGACAGAAAAGTGAGTCAACTTCTCATTTTTTTCATAGACACAATGATGATCCATCATGCTCCCTTTTCTCAAAACCCAAAACCACTTTCGGCATGCAAATGGGAAATGAATAAAAAATGCCAAAACAAAGGAATCCCATGAAACATCATCATTGTCTTCCACTATTAGCCAAAATGAGATATGGACATATTTGGCCACTATTCCGAAAGCATAACACACAAAGTCACTTAATTGTTAACAGCTCAAAATATGAGCCAATCACAACAAGTAGATCAGTGGACGTCTATCTTGCAGGATACAACTATCTAATCCAAGTTCTTGCACACGAACTTGGATTCTTGGCGAATCGGTTGTGGTGTTTCTTTGTGAAATATGGAAAAAGGAAGCGATGGAATTGATTGATCCTTTTAGATATAACTGTTAAAAACTAAGTTTTTAGAATAAAAAACAAGGCTAATCTTTGACATTTAATATTTATACCCAAACCCTTCAAATCTAAAATCCTAGATCCAAGGCTTTAGTCCAATTTCCTTCAAACCATAAGTCTGAGAACACACTTATAAAGAGGACTTAAAGTAGGGAAATGGGCGATGGGGACTGGGAGTCCCACATAATCACAAGTTCCAACATTCCAGTGTCCGGTTCGGGAGATAAGCACCACAGGCGGCTCGGCTTAGGACTTGGTATTGCCGGGCCTGCGTTTTTTTTGCGTGGCGCTGTTGGTTTTCGGGTATGTTTCCGTGACGAAATGGATGGAGGTGAGAAGACAGAAGAGCTTCAAAGCAGAGGTTGTGGCAAGTCCGAGAGAGTTTAGTTACAAGGAGCTAAAATATGCCAAGGAGGGTTTCATTCCAGTAGGATTCTAGAGCATGGAGCTTTCCGGTCTGTTTACAAGGCGTTTTTCGTGTCTATGGGCACCGTTTCTGCGGTGAAAAGATCCAAGAATTCCATTAAAGGTAAAACTGAATTCCTTTCTGAGTTGTCGATTATTGCTTGCTTGCGCCACAAGAATATAGTTCACCTTCAAGGCTGGTGTGTTGACAAGGGTGAATTGCTTCTTGTTTACGATTTCATGCCTAATGGAAGCCTCGAAAAGGCACTGTACCAAGAACCCGGACAAAGTACCTTGTTAGATTGGTCTCGGAGACTGAAAGTTGCGGTTGGATTGGCGTCTGTTTTGACGTATCTGCATCAGGAATGTGAGCAGCAGGTAATCCACAGGGCATAAAGACTGTCAATGTATTGCTGGACGGGAAAACGCAAGGTTCAGTGATTTCGGGTTGGCAAAGCTCATGGATCACGATAAAAGCCATTGTCTTAGTAGCTATTGCTTCGGCCTTTTGGCTGGTCCAATTTTAGGTACTGCTGGACTAAGTTCCAATATGCTCATTGCAGTCCTCTTGCCCCGAAAGCATCAATTAAACAACAGCGGAATGTGCTAAACTCTATTCAGTTATATTGTTAAAGGAGCAATTTCCCTTCTGCAAAATGTAAAATGCCCTCAGTTACCTCCCATCAAAACCAAAATACTTGTAATAACTGGTTTTCGTTTCTCCTTGCAGATTTCCAAAGTCTATTTGTGAACAGTTTCTTGAGCAGGCGACACCCTTTCAACTCGAAATGTAGCTGAAACGAGTACAACTTTTTTCGATGTATAGGATTCTGTCGTAATTGTTATCTCAGATAATTTGCAGATTGATTGTAGTTAGGAACAGTAACAAGTTCCATTGGCAGATAGGCAATTACCTGAGCTACTCAGCAAATATAGCACATTTTCTACGTGGGTTACAAAAGTAGCTCACCACAAATATATACAAATTTAACTACAAAGGGGTGGTCCAATGGTTGGGAACGAGTTTCAGACTCGTATTCTACACAACACGTCCTGAGTTCGATTTCTGGCGTTGGTGAACCACATGATGGTGGCCAGGGGAGGCTGAAATGCTTTTGAGTCTTTCCAACCCTCAAAATGGTGGACTACCGTGGCGAAGCCACTTGCATTCTAGAAAGTGGTGCCAAAAAGCCATGCTCTCTTCAACCATTGTGTTTGTAGAGAAACATATGAGTATATACACCTACCTCAAGATGACAGAGGCATTGAAAGATGAGTAAGCATTCCGCCATATGGAACCACAGCAGTACATATGAGAGAAAAAAAAAACATCATCAAGGAGTTACTTGCATCCCATGCAGGGGTAATCATATATGCGAGAGATTGCCGCCGCACCAATCAACTACTGGTAATATGCAAGCTAAAACCGGTTGTTATTATATTTGATGATACTGTCCTGAAATTCAAAGAAACATGTAAATGTTAGGGGAGAAATTAAAAATAAGAGAGAGAAGAAAGGGTAGCACAGTTAATCGGTACAGTTCAATAGTTTTCTCTCTGGGCCGATGAAGTCCCACATACATTCAATCTTTATATAGATGTTGACAAGAGCTGAGGTCTGCAGGTCCCTGTTCAAAGTCCATTTCTGTCCAAAGACTTCAAACTGACAGTCCAGAAAACCAGAGCACCATTTGATAATCCTATCTTTACAGGTTTACTCTGTTTGCTCGCTGCATCAATGAAACCGATATACCTGCTAGTACCATCAAATTGTCCTGACTTAGGATATAGTTGAATTGAACTGTCAAAGAAAAAGACTGATATATAAAATGCAATGTAGATAAAGCAAACTGAAGATAGAAAAAGTGAGAGAGAGTAAATTACAATTTACAGCTGATCTGCAATGTTCCACCGGTGAAATCCTCCTTAATATATATGCAATCTAGTAACGCAACGTATGTACTGGCACTCAAGCAAGTACAGCCATGAGGCACTCTTCAACTGTTGTGTTAGTAGCGAGAAACATATCTCCAGTGGACCTACCTGAAGATTACAGTTACAGTGAAAGATGAGAAAGTTATGCCTCAAATGAGACAAGCATGAGAAAACCCTCACATGCAGGAGAATCATATATATCAGACTACAAAGAAGTCACTCCCCTCGCATTCTCCTGTAATTTCATCGGAATTAGACTCTCAAACTTGAATTTAAGTAGGAATATTGTTGCTAAGGACAATCAATTTAATAATAAATAAAAAAATTACCTGGCTTTTGTCTTGAGAGTTGAGAGTTGAGATTTGGAGAGAGTGAAATGAAGGCTCATATGATGATGACTTCTCCATCGATCTTTATGCAAGGAATGCGAGCTATGTTTCTCCAATCTTTTCCCTTCTTGGTCTCATACCTCTTCTTAAGAGAAATAAAATTCTCAATGCTCAGATAAGAGATGCCGGAAAACCCTCTTTTGGCAGGAATTCGAGACTCTTACACCCTACATTTCTGGCTGTTGAAGAGAAGTGAGGTGCTCAAGTCCCTTTCTGTCCAAAGATTTCAGATTCCATACATAAGAGATCCAGAGAGTGTGAAGAGTGGCAGGGAGCAGGTGTTCATTGAGCAAAATCTCCAGCAGATCCTTGTTTCCTTCGCTCCGAAATTAATTGGCTCCTGTAGGAAGATTTCGTATTAACCACCCAACATCAAATGTACTTAAAAGTAGTCATTACAGAACAAAGCACACTATGGTTCATGAGCAAACTGAAAAGTAATCATTACAACTTATGACTATTACTAAGATTAAAGTTTTTTAGGGTGTCAAAGATTCACCTCATCAAAATCTTGTCGGAGATTTCAACCCAGTTGAAGAAAAAAGAGTACCAAACACCAACAAATTACAAGTTATGACTATCTAGCTTGTATTAATTAAAACATCCAAAATAATGTCCAGGTGAGTCTTCAAACTATAGCAACTCTTAATATCATGCAAGTCGATGTGCAACATTTTTGGGCCTCTCATCTCACATAATATTGGACCAAACGCAGAATAATCCTTCTCCTTTTGCAACAGTCCTGCCAAAGATAGAGTGGAATTACTCTCCACTTCCACAGCAGCAGCCCCCGAATCAGCCGCCATCGGCAGCCAACGATGCAGTGTTCTGGCCTAAAACGTACGTGGTAGAGAAAAATGAACCCCCGCATGCACTTGGCTGTACAGGCAGCAACAAAGTGTGTAGCTGCATGCGAATCAGAAAAACAAATACCATATATTAAGAGAAACAATGAATGGACCCCTTAGCGACTGGGAAATCCAGCTATGGGCGATAACATACATGAAGCACTACCATGGTTGAGTTGCTACTTACCAAGAAAGCTTCCAAATTTGAGAGCCCGCAGGGCCAACTTTCACCATCAAACTTGGGTTAAGGCGTATTATCGTCCATTTCTCCACGGCATCTTCCTCTTGAGCGGTTAACGAATCAAACGATTGCCTGCATATATAGTGAGCAATTCTGCAATGTTCAAACCTCCGAGTCGAGATGCAACTTTGAATATTCTCTTGATTGCTCATGAAATCCACAATGGTGAATGCTATAACCTCTCAGTTCCTTTGGATCACTTCCAGGAGATAAGATGTTCATTGGTGGCAACAATAGGAACAATTTCATTTAACGTATGTGATATATATATATATCTCTTTAAGGATAGTATGTGGATGCAGAGTTTTGATGAAAATGTAGGAAAAGAACGCAGAGCTTTACCTTCATATGCTTTGTACCATTTCATTATAAATCGAACTGTGAAAGCAAGTTTTCTCTCAATCCATTTCAATAGGATGCCAACTCAACTGCTTTCCTTTTTCATACCTCAGCTTAACAAGATACTCCTAAATTCAAAGATGAAGAAATTATTATTGATACATTTATCTTAGAAAACAAGCGAATGGAACTTAAAACAAAAGAGAGTGGTGGAACGCTCAATTACCGCTCATCCGCAGTGCTCAACGTAAGAATTACCATTCTTGTGAAATCCGTTGCACACCAGCCAACCACTTATTCAAGTAATATCATTTACTGGAATAGCAACAAACACAAGCATGACGACACTGCTACAAGGAACAAGAGCGCTGTTCAACCACTGTCTGTATAAAAGCATATCTGCACCCAGAGTTGCCATCTGCATCAATAAAGCCGACAAATATGTTAGTCCCATCGTGTTGTCCTTACTGATTGCATAGTTGAATTACATTGATACATAAAGTAAGAACAAATTACACTCAAGTGTTCAACTACTTACACTTAAATCCGTAGGCGCAGCAGCCAGCCACCAAGTCTAGTCACACGGGCATTCTAGCAAGCGGTGCCAATAAGCCAAGCTCTCTCCAACCATTGTGTTTGTAGAGAAACATATGTGTATGCACCTACCACAAGATGACAGAGGCATTGAAAGATGAGTAAGCATTCCACCGTATGGAAACCACAGAAGTATATATACACAAGTACCTGAGTGGTTGAAGTAAGCTAACATCGTTTCCCCCCGTGATAATCCTATCTTTACAGTTCAATAGTTTTCTCTCTGGACCGACGAAGTCCCACATACATTCAATCTTTATATAGCTATTCAAGAGAGCTAAGGTCTAGAGGTCCCTGTCCTGGAAGGAATTGCGTGAGTGGGAGGCGTTGAAAGTCCATTTCCACCCAAAATATTTCAAACTTGACAGTCCAGAAAATCAGAGCCCCATTTGATAATCCTATCTTTACAGGTTCGCTTGCTTGCTGTGTCAATGAAACCGATATATCAGAAGATTAGAGTCATGTCACAAACGAGATAAGTATGAGAAAAGCATCATCCAGGGTTTTACCTCTTGTCATGCAGGAGAATCATATATATCGACCTCTCCTGTAATTTCACTCCCCTCGCATTTGGCTGCACAGTCCTGCCAACAACAACTTCAATGCAGAATAATGCTTCTTCCTTTGCTACAGTCCTGCCAAAGATAGAGTGGAATTATATCCACTTCCATAGCAGCAGCCTCCAAATCAACCGCCATCGGCAGCCAACGACGTAGTGTCATGGCCTAAAATGTACGTGGTAGAGAAAAATGAACCCCCGTGTGCGCACTTGGCTGCACAGGCAGCAACAAAGTGTGTGGCTGCATATGAATCAGAAAAACAATGAATGGACCCCTTAGTGACTGGGAAATCCTGCTATGTGCTATCATGTACATGAAGCACTATGGTTGAGTTGCTACTTACCAAGAAGGTTTCTAAATTTGAGAGCCCGCTGCTCCAACTTTCACCATCAAACTTGGGTTAAGGCTTATCATCATCTATTTCTCCACGGCATCTTCCTCTAGAGCAGTTAACGAATCAAATGATTACCTGCGTATATAGTGAGCAAATCTGCAATGTTCAAATAATTTTTTTCTTCGTTTGTTAACTTGCTACATCACACACACTAATATATGGAAAACAAACCTCCAAGTCCAGATGCAACTTTGAATATTCTCTTGATTGCTCATGAAATCCACAATGGTGAGAAGAATGCTAATATATAGAAAACAAGCCGACAAATACGTTAGTCCCATCGTGTTGTCCTGACTGATTGCATGGTTGAATTACATTGATCCATAAAGGAAGAACAAATTACACTCAAGTGTTCAACTACTTACACTGAAATCTGTAGGCGCTGCATCAATTAAACCGATATATCTGTTAGTCCCATCACATCTACCAGAAGATTACAGTTATGGTGCAAACGGGAGAAGTATGAGAAATCATCCAGGGATTTACCTCTTGTCATGCAGGAGAATCATATATAACGACCCCAAGTAGTTCCACAGTATCAGAAAAAATTCACTCCCCTCGCCACTCTCCTGTAATTTCATCGGAATTAGACTCTGAAACTCTAATTTAAGCTGGAATATTGCTGAGGACAATCAATTTAATAATAAATAAATAAATAAAGTACCTGGCTTTTGTCTTGAGAGTTGAGAGTTGAGAGTTGGAGAAGGTGAAATGAAAGCTCATATGATGATCTCATCATCTATGTCTATGCAAGGAATGCGAGCTATGTTTCTCCAATCTTTTCCCTTCTTGTTCCCATACCTCTTCTTCAGAGAAGGACAACCCTCGATGCTCAGATAAGAAAGAGATGCCGGCAAACCCTCTTTTGGCAGGAATTTGAGACTCTCGCACCCTGAAATTTTTAGCTGTTGAAGAGAAGCGAGATGCTCAAATCCCTTTCCGTCCAAAGATTTCAGATTCGATGCATCATAGATTAGGAGAGTGTGAAGAGTGGCAGGGAGCAGCTGTTCATTGAGCAACGTCTCCACCAGATCCCAGTTACGGATAAATAATGTTTGTAGGTTGGGAGGCAAACCCCCTTGTGCAAATGACACCACATTTGGAAGATTGGATATCTCCAAACCTTGAAGGGCGGTGAGGGTGTGCATTCGGTCCGGCAACAACTTCAAATTCTCGCATCCACGTACTGAAAAGTAAGTCAGGTTGGGAGTGGGCAATCCCCCGTCGGGAAAAGAGACAAGATTTGGACAGTACCTGATATCCAGGATGTTGAGATTTTCATCTGCTCCTCCTTCAACAGATACAGATAGGGATTCCAGATTACAACTCCATATTTCAAGATATGCAAGTTTGGGGAAAATGCCCAAAGGGAACGACCTCAGAGAATCACAGCTCCTTATTAGATACAAAGACTGAAGGGAAGTCAATTTGGCCATCATCTCACGTGATAGGAATTCTAATTTCTTGCAATTTTGTATACGGAGTGACGTCAGCGTGGTGGGCAGACCATTTGTAGGGAACGACAAGAGTGAGGAACATCCATATAACGTCAAACTTCGAAGACGATTGCTGTTGTGCGGCAACCATTTGCTTCCACCAACACTACCAATACGGAGCATCTGAAGCGACGGCAGCGTCTCCGTCGACTCTAGTAACAATGAGAGACCCGGGCATCCCATTATTGTCAGTTTTTCAAGAGATCCTCGTAAGGACTCCGTGTTCAGGGTATTACTGGCCCTGTTTTCATGTAGAACCTCACACTCAGACACATCAAGTGTTTTCAAGGAAGGAAGATGAGCAGGCAAGTCTCCTACCAGCTTCGGACAATCGTATAAAATCAGCTCTTGAAGACGAGGGAAGTCTGGACTTTCACCTCCACTTGGACTAGGCAGCCATTCCTCCCACTCTGGCATCTCCCGAAACTCTAGCTTCTCTAAACATTGAAATGGTTGATTTCCCCCGTACAACTCACCACCAACACTCTTTAACAACTTTCATCCTTTCTACGTAGAGCTCTTTCAGAGCAGGTAGCTGACCAACTGTTGGCAATGAACTGCAATTACCAGAGTCACTGAGACGCATCACTTGTAAGTTGGAAAAGGACAAGTCTCCTACCCAATTTGGGAAACTGATTCCGCCATAACACCTGATGGTTAGTTTCACCAAATTTACCGAAGGTTGAAGTCTTTCGAGCACACATATCTCTTTCACGGAATCATTGGAAACTACGTCACCCCATGACAACTCTACCTCGTTAACATCTTTCTTATCCTTCAGCAAGTCATCAATATCACCAACTACATTTTGCAGATTCAAGATCGAAATTTTTCCTCCAAGGTGCGACAACTCTCTCAGTTCTGCAATGCTTGACCCAGTAGATTTCCCCAACACAAAAGCTGTCAGTGTTCTCAAACTTTTTAGCCTACCCATATGCACAGGCATCTCTTTTATGTTAGTTCCACCAATATCAAGATGACGCAAATGAATCAATTTCCTCATGTCTGCAGGCAATTCAACAAGAGAAGAACAACCTAACAATAATAGAGTTTGTAAATTGTAGAGAGTACACACTGTATCTGGTAACCTTTCAATTGCCGTATAAGAGAGATTAAGGTAGCGCAAGTGTATGTGGTTACCAATGGAATCAGGTAAGTGAGTGATGTTTTTGTATCTTGATAATGAAAATGCCCGTAAACATTTTTGTGCTAGCAATAAATCATCTAGCACCTTATTGCTTACATATCCAATATTCCAACCATAATATGGTGGTAAAGACACTGGAAAGAAGGTACGCAAACACTTAACTCCTTTTAATGGCTCAAATATTGGAGATGTATCAAATTCTCCTCTCATATATGACAAGTGGCGAACTTTTTTAGAAACTTCATGCGAATTTTTTTGATCCAACCTTAAACAAAACTCTCCAGACACAAACATAGCCAAGTCATTGATAAGATCATGCATTGTGAAACTTGGTTGATCCAATCTTGGTCTTTGAAATAGTGAACGCGATAACAGTTCATTAAAGTACCTTTCACCAACCTCCTCCATTGCTTTCTTGCTCTCTGATTGTGAAATTAAACCTTCTGCCATCCATAGTAGAATAACATTTTCTTTTTCAAATTCATAGTCCTTTGGAAAAATTGAGCAATAAGCAAAGCATCGTTTCAAGTGAGCCGGAAGATAATGGTAACTCAATCTTAGAGAAGGAAGAAGACTATTAGGGTGTGGCAGATCCCAAAGATTGCTATCCAATATGTGATTCCATTCCTTGTAGTCTAGGTTGCAACTTAAGAGACCCCCTAGTGTTTTTGCAGCTAGAGGTAAACCATTGCACTTACGTGCAATTTCCTTACCAATTTCAACCAAGTCTAGATGTGCACCGGGGTTTTCATTTCTAAATGCATGTTTTTCCAGTAACGACCAACAGTCTTCATCCGACAATTCTTTTAAATCGTGAATAGGAATAGTATTGTGCACGATGGCTGCAACATGTCTGCTCCTTGTTGTTACAATGATTTTGCTTCCCTTTGCCCCATACGTGAAAAGAATTCGTAAACGCTCCCAGTCATCATAGTTTTCATTCCAAAGGTCATCCAAGACAAGTAAAAATCTCTTTCCACTCAGTTGTTCCCTTAATTGAACTTCAAGGGAATTCATCTCCAAATTGTCACAAGGCTTTTTAGTGATTTCCTCCATAAGGGCCTTAATAACCCTCAAAGCCTCATACTGTTCGGAAACACAAACCCAAGCATGAGTGTCAAAGTGCTTTTTAACTCGTTCATCGTTGAAAAGGAGTTGAGCAAGAGTTGTCTTACCAACCCCGCCCATACCGACTATAGGGACTACAGAAAAATTACTGCTACTTTCATTGTCAGATAGCAACAGTAGATCTTTTAACTTGTCTTTATCTCCATCCCTACCATAGGTATAAAACCCGTCCTCAACAACAGAAGTTGTGGGAGTTCTTTGTGAAACATTGCCTCCAACAACATCTTCTCTAAGACGGAGGATATCTTTTTTATTTGCAAGGTCTTCCAACTTGTTGAATAAAACTTCTATCCTACCATTCATGCCTTTATAATTAAAAGGTTTACGAGAGGTAGAAAGGAAGTTCCACACCTGGGTTTTCTTAGTCTGATCTTTCGCCTTGCAACGCGAAGCTTCAGTATCGATCTCATCCACCAAGTCCTCGGCCTCGAACACAGCATGTTTGAGCTCGTCAAGCCACATCCCGACGTCACGGTCGACAATCTGCTTCTCCTCTGCATCGTTGAGCACTGCATTGAGGGTCATCAACTTCACCTTCAGTCTGCCCACGAGTGAATGGTCGAGTCTTCTTGCCCGGAGGAAGTCTATGAACTCTCCAGAAATCTTGTCGCACAGCACCTTGATCGAACCCGAGAGCAAAGCCTCTCCAACCAAAGCCATTTTCTCTTCTGGCAAAAGGACTAACTTTGATCAAGTATTCGAAGTTGGAAAACTGAGAATTCTGCTTGGCAAAGCCTGTTAAGATTACTTCACGACAGGTGAGACGACTTGATATTTTTCTTGGTCAATAATGCAGTGGACCGCACACGGCAAACATAAAGTAGTAATTTGTGGAGGTTGGAAAACGTTACCATCCAACATTAATTTATTAATTATTTTCTTCCATAAAAAAATCGTTGTTGGTCATGAAAATTGGTGGAGGTTGGAAAACATTACATCAAACATTAATTTTTGTATTACTTTCTTACCCATGTGGATGACATTATTTGATTTGAGTGCATCTTCACATGTGGGACAAAGTCAAAGAAAGTGACTGATAAAAAGGATCACAATTCAAGATTCTATCTAATCTTCCTAATCAGAACATCTCACAATTCTCTTATAATGGCCAATGATAGCTCACAAATACAAACATAAGCAGGAGAACAATAAAGAGCGATAACTACTCTAAATTTTTTGAATTCTCGTATTATTTTCATTGCTTTGTAATTTCAGTTTGATAATAAGAGAGACTACTGCATTTGCTCTGTAAACGTATACACATTTTTCGAACTCTGTAAATATTGTGTTTTATTTCTTTTATATAATATTTTACATGTATCATCGATTTCATAACAGGACAAGGATTGTCTGCGCTCCTATTTTCGATGCCCTCTTGTTTGTGTAGTCACAGTTAAGTCACGTTAACATTTTATATTACTATTCATTTTTGTCTTATTATATTTATAAAAAAATCAATATAAAATGTTGATATGACTTAACCTTGATCACACAAAACAGAAAGACATAGGAAAACACCGAAAATGGGAGAGCAGACAATCCTTGTCATTCATAACAAATCCAATTTATTTTTTACATTTTCTAAGAACTATTTTAT
This sequence comes from Malus sylvestris, assembly GCF_916048215.2. Classification (NCBI taxonomy): domain Eukaryota; kingdom Viridiplantae; phylum Streptophyta; class Magnoliopsida; order Rosales; family Rosaceae; genus Malus; species Malus sylvestris. The sequence continues at coordinate 2,168,939 of NC_062262.1, forward strand.
GAAGTGACCAGATGGGCCTTAGTGGTTTTGGATTGGACAAAGCTCATGGATTATGACGAGCCCAGTTTCAACTTTGGAAGTTGGAAGTACACAGTTTGATGTGAAACCGAGGGCTTTGCTCTCCTACACATGGAAAAGTAAAAGAAAATGACTGAGACTTATCTAATTCTCATTTAATTAAATCTCAATTGTTAAGTCTTAAAAAAATATGTGCAAAGGAAAATTTCCATTGAAACCAACAGCCCAAACAAGTATGATTGAGAGACGTAAAATTAAAAGAAAAAAAAATTGCTATAATTGGATCTCAACATTTTTCCCTTGTCTTAATAAAAGAGTAGAAAAAACCAACATGGGTAGTAGAGTGGTCAGGGACGAAGTCTAGGTTTATATTCCACACACTCGTTCAGGATTCGATTCTTGATGTTGGTGAATCACACAATGGTGGTCAGATGGCTGAAATGTCTCTATAAGTCTTTTGGGCACGCCAAAATAGTGAGCAGCCATGGTCACCAACTGATTCCCTTTTAAAAAAAAATTAAAAAAAAAAATAAAAGAATAGAAAACGTTGGGGTAAATTAGAGCAAGACTATGTGCTTTACATATTCGATAATTGATAAAAAAAAAATTTGAAAAAAAAGGCAATAATTTCATTAAACCAGACAAACTACTGTGATTTGATAATTGATAAATAAAAAAATGAAATGTGCTTTGTCTACCTTCCAATTGTTGTAACGGTTACATTTGGATCTTTGACCCATATGATGTGATCACATGGCCTCCACCATCCTCTTGTGATGATTGAAATCTCCAAAACCAAATCTTGGTACTACTCTATGTATTCTACTCCATTTCCAAAAGCTCTATCTTCATCTTCCTATAAAAAAAAATAAGAAACTTTCAAGCATGACTTCAACGTTATGTAACACTTAATGTTATGAGTGTATTAGTTGTTAGATTTAATTTTCACAATTATTACATTTTATATTTTCTATTCTGATTATTTATTTTCTGTAACACTCAGTACTATATGCTTTTTGAAGAAAAATTGAAAAGTTTGTACTTCTTTCTTCCTCTGCCAGTCTGCCTATGTATTCAACATTCATGGAACTATTCAAGTTTAGGATTTGGTTTGCATCATCAGCAATGCACTTTACATCATGAGGAATTTAATTATGGGAGAAATTTTTCAGCGTGCCAAAAACATTATCTGGTATATCAAGTGTAATAATATAATTAGTTGGAATTTTTTTTTTTTCAAGTTTCTAACTCAATTGTCTTGTTACACTTGATATAACGGACTGTATTCCTGACACATTGATAAATCTCTACACACCTGAGGGGCCTAAAGGCTAAAATCTATCAGTCTGAGTTTCTGTGCCAACCATGTCCCTTTTCTTAAGTATACTTAATCTTTAATTTTCTTAGGTTAGCCAATTTTGAGTCAAGGTTTACATGTTTTTGCACAAAACTAATTAAGAAAACACTCTAGTTGCGTAGTTATATTGTCAAATTATCGAAGTTGATACTATACAATTATACAATCAAGTATACGTTATCGTTCCTTATATTAAATTAGCAGTGTAACAATATAACATACTATATTTCATGATGAACGAAAATTTCCCTTCAATGCTAAACTCATGTTAAAAATTGAAATTGTTATTGAATAACGAGGTCCGACCTGCAATAAACCTCACATACATTAACAATTGAAAATCGTTGAGACCCACTCCTCCATGTTATTATTTGACAAAATGTTTTTTTTTTTTTTTAATGTTTCCCAGACCAAAAATCTACCATAAAATTCCGTGATACTGATGCCCCCAATACGCTGTCGTTTAAGGTCCCTCCTAAAAGTCCCTTGTAACCGTTGAAAACCCTCTCTCAGCCTAGATATTCCTTTCAAACCGACCCACGCGCCCAATTTCCAACCGTTTAAACCCCACTCCCTCCCTCCCTCTCTCTCTCTCTCTCTCTCTCTCTCTAAACCTCCAAGAACTCTCTCTCTCTACATGTTCTCAATCATAATCTGCAAGTCCTCTGCTTTTGCAAAGAAAATCCAAAACCCATTAGTTTCCATCCATCTGAATTCGAAATCTCCGCCTCCATGGCTCCAAGAATGCTTCTTGTTTTCTGGGTCGTCGTCTTCTTCCTCATAGCCCTCTTCCTCCGCCGTGGCTCCGCCGAGAACGTCAACTTCTACTTCCCCTCTTTCAACTTCCGAAACCTTACCTTCCTCGGCGACTCACACATCCGAAACGGCGTCGTTGGCCTCACCCGCGAGCTCACGGTCCCCTCCTCCAGCGCCGGCGCCGTGATATACAACAACCCAATTCGGTTCTTTGACCCGGAATCCAACATCACCGCTTCTTTCTCCACGAAGTTCACTTTCTCCATCGCCAACGTCAATCCGAGCTCTAACGGTGACGGCATGTCGTTCTTCCTCTCGCCGGACAACCGGATGCTCGGCAGCCCCGGCGGCTATCTGGGTCTCGTCAATTCCTCCCAAGTGACCAAGAACAAGTTCGTTGCCATCGAATTTGACACGAAGCTCGATTTGCACTTCAACGATCCGAATGACAATCATGTCGGATTGGACATCGAGAGCCTCAATTCGATTAAGACCGCTGATCCAATCTTGCAGGGTGTCGATTTGAAGAGCGGGAGTTCGATTACTACTTGGATTGATTACAAGAACGACCAAGAAAAACTTAAAGTGTATCTATGCTACTCGAATTTCAAGCCCGAAAAGCCGGTTTTGAGCGTAGATATCGATCTCTCCGAGCATCTGAAGGAGGTTATGTTCGTGGGTTTTTCGGCCTCGACGGAAGGGAGCACGGAGAAGCATCTGGTTGCGAATTGGAGCTTTCATACATTCGGGTTCGTTGCGAAAAGGCCGAAGTTGCAGCCCCACAATGTGTCTGATACTTATGTGGTCGTCAGTCCGAGAATTCCAGTGTCCGGTTCGGGGGATAAGCACCACAAGCGGCTCGGCTTAGGACTTGGTATTGCTGGGCCCGCGTTCTTTTGCGTGGCGCTGTTGGTTTTCGGGTATGTTTCCATGATGAAATGGATGGAGGTGAGAAGACAGAAGAGCTTCAAAGCAGAGGTTGTGGCAGGCCCGAGAGAGTTTAGTTTCAAGGAGCTGAAATCTGCCACAGGAGGGTTTCATTCCAGTAGGATTCTTGGGCATGGAGCTTTCGGGACTGTTTACAAGGCGTTTTTCGTGTCTTCGGGCACCATTTCTGCGGTGAAAAGATCCAAACATTCCCATGAAGGTAAAACTGAATTCCTTTCTGAGTTGTCGATTATTGCTTGCTTGCGCCACAAGAATTTAGTTCACCTTCAAGGCTGGTGTGTTGACAAGGGTGAATTGCTTCTTGTTTACGATTTCATGCCTAATGGGAGCCTCGAAAAGGCACTGTACCAAGAATCCGGACAAAGTACCTTGTTAGATTGGTCTCGGAGACTGAATGTTGCAGTTGGATTGGCGTCTGTTTTGACATATCTGCATCAGGAATGTGAGCAGCAGGTAATCCACAGGGACATAAAGACTGGCAATGTTTTGCTGGATGGGAATTTAAATGCGAGGCTCAGTGATTTCGGGTTGGCAAAACTCATGGATCACGATAAAAGCCCTGTTTCCACACTGACAGCGGGAACAATGGGGTACCTTGCGCCTGAGTATCTTCAATATGGGAAAGCAACCGAAAAGACTGACACTTTTAGCTATGGTGTGGTGATCCTCGAAGTGGCATGTGGAAGGAGGCCAATAGAAAGAGAGCCGGGAAGTGAGAAGGCAGTGAATTTGGTTGATTGGGTTTGGGGGCTGCATTCCGAAGGGAGGATTATCGAGGCAGCTGACAAACGGTTGAATGGGGAGTTTAATGTGGAAGAAATGAGGAAGCTGCTACTTGTCGGGTTAAGCTGCGCTAACCCTGATAGCACGGAGAGGCCTACGATGAGGAGAGTTTTGCAGATTCTGAGTAACGAGGCAGATGTTCAAGCCATTCCAAGGGTGAAGCCGAGTCTGAGTTTCTCTAGCAGATTGCCTTTGTCACTTGATGACATTGTTTCAGATTGTGATGAGGAGGATTGCGGCAGCCCCACCAGCTCTCTGCGTGAGATCATCATTCACTGAAGATTATATGTAGATTGCAGATAGTTGAATTCTTTGAATCTTTTACTTTTAACCGCTGCTTTTTTGTATCCTGTAGTTTGAAGATTAGAGACTGTAGAGTTCACTGGCCTGAGTTCAAAGCATTCTGTTGAACTGTGTGGTCTCTGCTTTGTCCAGGACAGAAAAAAGCTTCTTGCTTGAATATTTCAATTGTAATAGAAGATTTCTGACTGGTTTACGAGTTGAACGTTACACACGAACGATTTCTATACTCTTCGATCTTATTGTTCTTATGCCATTCTGTTTCTGGGTAGACTGATTTAAACATTCCTAATTGTAACATACTGAGCAGTAGCTTGTGTGTAGAGTAATTCTTTTGCACCCATAAATCTGTTCGGCACGTCCTCTCCCTCCCTCAGGCTGGAGTAGCCATGGCAAAGGGAGAGGAGAACTAGGAAGCATTCATAAGGTATGTGTGTGTGTATGAAAGAAGAGAACTTTAAAAGTCTGCTTTGCGAAAACTTGAGAATATTGTCGATCACATTTGAGCACATATTATACATCGAAAACAGATTCCTCTTCGTGATATGGAACGGTACAAACTCCGTATCCAAGTGATGTACAGATAAAAACTGTGTACAAGGCAAATGCAAATCTGAACATTCTGCAAGTAAGATTTCCATGCGGGTCAGATGGTCTGTCAATCACGGCATACACCATCAAGGAATTGAATTTTTCCACCATGCTTGTAGCTCCACTTCTTTATGATAGCTGCTGGCGCCTACCACGTTTCAGTGAAATGTCATTAGCCCCTTTTGCGATCTCCCTCACCGATCCTGGTTTCGGATCTTTGTTTTGCAATATGTTACAGGCCTTTCCTGTTCCCTTCGCATCGAGGATGAGCAAGGAGTATGGCACTTGACAAGCAGCCCTCAAAACAAAGTAGAAAACTGTATCATTCTATACAAGAAGTCATCGAAGCAGAAAAGAAAACTATGTCGATCACTAAGCTGTCACGGTTTACAACACCGATCAAGTTTCCGAATAACATTTGAATGTTGTACAAGTAGAAACCAAGATTAGTAGTAAACCAGCGTCGCTTATAAGTTGACCATAATAAATATTTGATCAAGAGCTGCAAAATAATTCGTAAAATTTATTCCTCCAAAAAATAATTCGGCTGGTTAATTACCGCTGCTACAAGAATCATCTGCGTAAGAAATTTCCCCAGTTTTGCACACAAGTAATACTACACACACAAACACACAGGATCCACAAATTAAGTGATTTCCTTATTAGCTGTATATAATGTTGAACTATAAATTTGTATGTAACAATGTCCCTGGTGAGAGAATACCTTAATTACTTTGAGGCTATAGATCGACAGAGATCAGACAGTGCTGAGAGACGGGAATGTAGGAGATGATGACAGAAGAAAAGAGAGCACACTCCCAACAACGGAAAAGACTCTCTTTAGCCGATGGTGGGTTGTGCTCTCTCTCTTCTGTCAACATGATCTCTAACCTCATCCCCATCACATCCACCACCCTCGATGCCACAACTCATGCATTCATCCCTGCAGTGCAAGTTAGCCATCAGTTAATAGCCAGGCTTTAGATGTAATGAGATAATGCATTCATGATCATATAAATCTCATAAAATGTGTGCAAACGCATATAAGCATGTCTTCCCTGTTGAAAGATCAACACCAGCCCAAAGTCAGTAGCTTCTGTAGACTGCATTTTGGTCAGGTGCAGGAACTACAGATTTTTCTAGTTCAAACATGCAGAGATTTTGCTAGAGAACTCTAGCAAGCAATGGAAGTGGCCGGTGCATGCATATATGTAAACTATGCTAGACAATTCTAGCAAGATTATGGCGGTTTTTTATGTTAGGTCGACAGCTTCTAATAGCGTCTGTCTCTTTTAGTTTGCAATATTATGTGTGTGTTGTAATATTTATACAAGTAATTTATTTATTAATTGTGTTTCTCCAACTTTTTTTACTTTCCTCGTATCTTTCATAATTTTTGATAATTTTTATTCATTAATCTTTTTCAATAGATTGAATCTGACCGAAAATTGAGAATAAAAGTAAAAATAAATATGTGGTTAACACCCTTCAATTATAAAATAAATTCATATACTGATAAAAAAATCTATAAAAATAATTTATTTATTTATTTCATCTCTTCAACACTCCAACACTTAAATATTAGAGTTGTGTACTGTAATTTTATCTACATGCCCTTCACATATGTATGAATATATATATTTCCATACTCACCATATTAAATATATGCATTTACATATCCCTTAATTCATTGTTAGAAGTATATCTTTTTTGTAACAGATAAATAATTAAACATAAGAACTTGCCTCAATAGCCAAAAGTTGACCACGATCTGGGATTATTTTAATCACCAAACCAATAAAGAGGTACTGACCATGAAACAAACTGATATCAATATCAACATCCATGACCACGATGAAGGGGTAATTTGTCATGAAATAAATATAATTTACCATGACATTTTAATCAAATCACAGGCTAAAAATAGAGAGAGAGAGAGAGAGAGAGAGAGAGAGAGAGTTTTACCCTAGGGTTCTTCAACTTTGGCTTCCATATAAAAGCTTGCTGATCAAATATGAACTTTCACTGCAGTCTGCAGAAACTACTGGTTTCTCTTATCCTTCCATGAAAAATTAAAAGGAAATGAAAAATAAATAAAGGAAGAAATAGCTAGAGGCAGAGACCAAGTCTTGAGAGTGAGATATACGTATAAGCTATAAATTCTACCTCAATGAGTTATGTAACGGTTGCTGAGATACGTAGCGTTCATCTTATAGGGACCTGGCCACTGGCTATAACCGGTGACTTGTACACTATACCGGCTAGGGAGGGTAGAATAGTAGTTTTATTTTTTTTGAACAAAAAATATTATCTACACTAAGAAGAAAGGGCTGGGCGAGGCCCTTAGCCTTACAATGAGCTAGCAATATTGTGGTTCAAATTCGCCTTTGGCGAAAATCGAATCTAAAATCTCTTACTTATAAGTGAAGAGACATACTACTAAACCGTAGTACTAAGTGGCGGGTAGAATAGTAGTTTTAAAGCATTGTTTTTACATCAGCCTGATGTAACAATTCTTAAAAACCTGATTAAATACTCTTCACTGTCAAGGACTCAAAGTCGTTGGACCATCCCAAGTGGATATGTCAAATACAAATTGTCAAAATTAAAAGTTCTTTCATTTTAAAGAGTGTTTTTAATTATTATTTTATTATATATTGTTCCACACTACTACAGTGTGTACGAGAAAATTTTTTTTTTTTTGTCAAACGATAAATTTGTTAGATTAGATATTACATAGGGAGTCGATGCAGTTTGAAATCACGCATTGATATAAGAGCAACACTTATCTTCACCACTGTGATAAAGGATCATTTGCGAAAAATACAATTTAAAATAGTTAAAAGTTGTAACATATTCTTAATTATGGACTTGACACTTTAAACAATAGAATTAATTTTATTTGTTGTTGAAAAGGACAACCATAAATCAAAAAGTCAAATGACTTGATTGCCAACTTGCCATGTCATTATTGCATCTTTTTAGTTGAGATTTTTTAATTTGCACGAAACCTGGAATAGACATTTGAAAAAAAAATTTCATTAATTGTATAATAACACATGACATATCGTCCATTGTTTCAGACTCATTGAAATATCTTTTTTTGAGAGAAACTTTTAATGTCTTAGTCCTAATTAACGTAATTAACAATAGCAACCTCACAAATGGGTAACCAAAATGGTAGGGAGGATGTTGACCGGCTACTTCAGGTCAGGTGGATCCAAAAAAGAAAGGATCTGACTTTGATTCTCTCACCTGACATCACCCGTGATAACCCGAAACCCTAAGCATTGTTTTCGTGACTGTGGAGAATATCTTGTCCGTTGAATTCTGACACGTGGAGGACATGCAGGGGTGGTAGGTTGTCTACTGGCTAAAGATTAATATACTATCTGAGGAATATGAGCACCTCTGATTGGTCAATTCTCAATAGGTCATTTTCTTGTAGCTAAAACTGGAACAGGTCTTATTCAAATTCAAAGTTTCAAACAACAAAATCTTATCTCATCGAGTAAAATTACCCATATAAATTCTAAAACGTTAATGCACTCAGCTTTGCACCAAATCTTTTGTTAGCTCCATTACGTTCGTAACAATATAATATAATCTTATCCAACCAAGTACTAAGTTCGTACCAGCCGTACGTTCCAAACAACATTAAAGCCTTATCTCACTAAGTAGTGTCAGTTGTATGAATCTTAAGTGCAGTTCATGAGCCAATACAGAAGAAGAAAAAATGGCTTTTCTGATACAATTCCATTTTCTTCCCAATCTTAGGTTCCTAACAGTGTAATAAAATCTACAGATTGCTTCAAGCCAATGTCTCAATAAGAAGAACCTGTATGAATTAGTTTGAATCACTATGAATTAGTTTGAATCACTATGAATTAGTTTGAATCACTATGTCAGCAAAACCCCAAAGCCGGGCACTAATTAGTTCTCATTCGATCGCCTTCAGAAGCAATTAAAGTATCTATGATCTTGTATTGTGAGCGACGCCCACAGAACGGATCATTTTCTGCAGTGTCTGTGGTACTTCTCAAATGTTCGGTCTTTGAAGCAGGATTCACTTCACTTTTTTCATCGAAGCTCTCCCGTTTTAGGGTCTCTGATGCTTCCTTGGATTCAACCAATTTAGTTTTCCATTTAACACCAACTGCCTCAGCCTGATCAGTAAAAAAGCCTTTTGCGCTGGGTGAACTGCAGATTTCCTTGTAAGTTTCATAATTAGCAGCTCGGGCGCTTCCACCTTCCAAAAGTCCCGCGAGGGGATGCAAAACTGAGACTGGACCATCACTTCTCTCTAATGTTTCCTTCAAAGCCAGAAATTCAGAGACAAATGTTTCCTTGCTAAACTGAACGAATACCGCAGTTTCATCCAAGTGGAAGACAGACGTAACAGAGGTTGGGCCAAAGACTTTTGAAATGCACTCCCTGACGTCTCGTGCCTTGAGTTTTGATGGGAATCCCCAGATTAAAGCAATGTTCTCGGACATAATCTGCAAGTACCTCTTTTTGTGGTTATTGGACCCCGAAGACATTGCATTCTTCTTACCAGTGGTTAAATCAATAATGTCTCCATTACTCCAACTGAGGTATAGATGGTTGATCTGCTTCTGGAGCTTCTCATTGTGGGCCAACTTTTCAGATGACGAACAGGCCTGAAAATCAATTCCGAGATGACTGCATGTCTGAGCAAAGACGCAGCCTGTCATAAAAGCATCATATCCCGCTTCATGTTTGGCTCCAGAATTCCAGTTGGAGGACCTGCAAATATATAATCTTAATATGAAAAAAACTTAATTCCTTCACCTTTCCTTTCATTTGTATATTAAACAGACATTTTTAGTTACATTACTTAAATTATCTTTCTCCATATGTAATAGTTTCTATAAGAGTGATTGATATGGTATGCACAAGTATATACATCTCGTAAGACAAGTAGAAATAGAAACAAAAGGGCAAACTTTTATGAACTTGTTCTCCAACAGATTTCTAGAGTTGGTTGCATCTAAAGAAGGTCATGCGTAATTAACCCCGGTCAACAAATGTCATGCTAGCCTAGTTGTATTCAGACAGATCTCTAAACGGCCTATGCCATTGATGAAAGTTAATTGAAATGTTCTCCTTCATCTGTTGGGTTTCCACTGTATCCTTTTTTCATTTGAAATGTGACAATAGAAACCATTGGGACCAATTAAATGAATAAAGCACGACCGAGATATCATTATGGATAGGGAATGGAAGAAGCAAACCTCAAATCATCCACCTGAACTTCAACGTTGACAGACATTTGGACTTCCGAATCAGTGCTTTTCTTCCCAAGAGCAATTTGTGGGCATAACAAGGCAAATGCTGATGAAAGTGATGTTCGGGATTTCTTCATCCGTTGTTGGAGCACATCATCCGTGTTCAATAGTACTTTGGTGTCAATGACGTGTGGAAAGTACTTGTTAACAGTTGAGACAAATTCTTCAGCAGTCGAAGGAAGAGGGCCCAGGAATTTGCTGTATACATGGGCAATATCTGCATGACAAGAAGAAGACATATTAGTCATAAAATCAAATTGACCTTTATATGAAACTAACACCAATATTCGTACCAAGAAAGCAATTGTGACCAACAATCAACTTTTGTTCTGAGGAAAGAAGGTCAATAACATGACGAAACCCAACTGCCGCTTGAACTTTCACCTCTGCTTCCCTACGATGTTCATCCTTCACCTCTTTCTACAAATGATTTCATACAAAAAACTTTAATTCCTCCTGAGGTAGAGATAAACATCACACAATAACAAATATATTGATATCCTTTTGTGAAAATTTCTGTTCTCCCTAATGCACCTACAGCATTACGCAAAATTATGCCCTAAGAGTAAATTATAATAAACATTGTTGTTTGTTTATTAACCTTTAGGAAGTAAATTTTTTCAAACGAAATCAACTAAAATTCTAATTACTAAAAGACTGCAAAACCATATAACAAAGTAACATACCAAGTAGACTTTCACATTTGAGCGTTTGGAAATTTCACATCATATATACAGGAGGAAACAAAGTACTTACCAGAAGTAACTCTCTGTCATCCTTGGACTCTGTCCGCACAACTAGTTGCTGTTGACAGGACTTTTCACCATTTATCTGAACATAAGAGAGATCTTGGAAATGCCTCATAATGACCTGCATGCATTCATTTTCATATCAGCATATAATTATAAAAGTAAACATAATACAAGAACAAAAAAATTGAAACCAGGTTTCAAGTTAAACTTCCTTGAACCAGCGAACCCAAGGTGAATCGATTAAATTTGATTATTTGACGCAATTACCAAAGACTACGTAAGGATCGTGTCTGACCATATATCCAAAATAACCAGTCATAAGTAAGAATCTTATTGTATAAGATCAAAATGTAAAAAACCAAAATTACCATTTGAATCAACCTAAGCTGATGAGAAGTGAATCCCCTCAGACTAAGAGCTGGACGCATCTTGAAGAAAATGGTTTGTAACTGTTGGGAGTCATTTGAGTCTCCCTGAAACTGGAATCCTCCCTTACTGCTTCTTAACAAACCATCACGCCATTCAGTGAATGAGTTCTTCATCCGTTCAGCGAAGAGAGTGTCAGCCATCTTGACCACTGGCAGGTGCGTATGTTCCTTCAAGTTTGAACATCTAGCCAATAACTCATCATCATATGCCAAACTCAAACGTCTCAGCGCCTCACTTTCCTGCTCTCTGGATAAATAAGATATTCCTGAGATAATACAACAGTTTAACTTTACAACTGAAAGCATCATATAAAAAAGCTAGATGAAGTAACATTCCCACCATTTACGAAATCTTCATCTTAACCATTAATTCAAAAAGCAATCAAACAAATGCACTACCTTCATGTATGCAGACATTAAAATCAAACTGGTATTTAGCTAAGAAATCGATCGATGTAGTCTGGCAGAGAAACTCAAATGCTGGGCCTGCAAGCGGAAGCTCTTGACGAGGAAAAATGTAGAAATTGTGCCTGTCAGCACACCCATATTTTTACACGATAAAAACCATATAAAAAGTTCAAAACGAAACGCCGTAGTTACACACACTTATTCAATCTCAGAAATTGTGCGCCTTTGCATTAGCTTCAAACCATCCTAGCCAACAAACACATGTATAATATAACTTATAAACCCGGGAAAGTAAGCAATTTTAAGCAAAGCAAATCTTCATTTTTCTTTTTTAAAGTTTAATTTTACCTACATTTATCAGAAAAATCCAGAGATAGAGCTTTTCAATCCAAATGCCAAGATCAAAGCAAAAGACTCAAACTTTACATTTTCTTCTCACCCAAGATTTCTCAGCAACCAAACACGTAAGTGTAACAAAAGCAAATTGCAATGGCCCATTAGCAAGAAAATCATGTCAATCCCTAACTTCTGTTATTTTCTTTCTTCAACTTTCTAGGCAGCCAAACAGTACACAAACTAAAAACAGAAATAAAAAAGCAAAGGCACGTACGGATGAGCAATGAAGGAGCGCTTGGAGGAGTCCCATCGGAAGGGGCAAACGCCGAACTGAAGCACGGCGAACTTCTCGGCCGAGTCCTTGACCTTGAGGTAGCAGACGTCGGCGCGGTCGAACTCCAGAGAGTCGCGCCACGGCGCGCTGGTGATTCCGGTCATCTCGAGATCGATGGCCACGAAGTCTGCGGCGGCAACATGGCGGCGCAGGTCGGCCAGAGCCGGCTCGAAGTTCGATTTGGTCACGTTTTTCAGAGGAAAGGTGGAGGATTGCTGTTGTAATGACGACGAGGAGAAGGAGGAGTGGGATATGGCACGTGATATCGCACGTGACAGCGCCCTCGCCGGGCGGTGAGTGTTCATTGTCTGAGCATTCGCCTGAGCTTTCGCCCTTCGGGGTTTTCGGCACAAGGTAGAAGATGAAATGATACCGCTTACGGCGTCGTTTCTGCAAGTTGAATCGGGTCGGGTAAGCCCAACTTGAAAGCTATAAGTTTTCTTTTTCCTTCTCAGAAAATGATTTCTACACATCATTTTCTATTTTTTCGCATCTTCATTCAAAATATTGTATATTTTATGTACTTTTGTTTTCTTTTGTCTGTAATTAGAAATGAATTCTTTATTTTAATTTCGATTACAAATATGTAAACATGTTACAAAGATTGTGCTTTGTCAGAATCGTGTTGTTTTGAGTTCAAGAACAAGAATCATCCTCCACAACGGAATTTGATGAACTATAAATAATTATCATTGTCAACATTATAAGTTATAACTACAAGAAAATTGTGTTTTTTCCAAATTTGGTAACCATGTAACATTGTTACCAACAACAACAATCAAGACTTATCCACTAAGTAGAGTTGGCTGTATGAATCCTAGAACGCCACTGCGCTCGGTTTTGCGTCATGCATCACATGTTTAGATTCGCATAAACATTCTTCAATCACCAGCACAGAAACTATGACTTCATTCTCTCTTAAGCATATCAGAACGTTTTCCGCCATGCAAATAACCTATCCGGCGAGTTCAGTTCCCACTGAAACAAAATTGTACCCTCCCAATCGCAACTCCCCGCGAAAAATGTAAAACTTGTTTCAACATATTTGCAGAACCTGACTCCAGTTCAGAAAACAACAAACTCGAACTGAATTCGCAGGAGTTCTAGCTCCGAAGAAATTCTCTCAAATGAACCTGCAAAGATTTACGCGGTTGCTGGCTTCATTGGAGGGGACTTCCAGATGCACTAGCCAATTAAAACTAAAAGATTGCTTTACTTACATTTATAAAGCTTGAGTTAAACGAGCAGCGAATGCCCCATCGAGGGAATGCTTTACAGGGTTGGAGAAATAGAAACCCTGTTCTGTTACAAATTCAGGTGGAACGTATCTGCCAACGGGATCTATTTGAAATTCCTGAAAGACCAGAAATAATATCGAAATCAAAGATAAGATAGATGCAGACGAACACAATTATAATTCTGTAGATAACACCACACACGCACTGATCTACAGTTTCACCAAGTAGAACTAAAGACCTGCAGAACTTTGGATTTTGTTTTTCTAAAGAACATGATATTAACGTTTTAACAGCACATTTATTTCCTACTTGGTAACGTGCAAGCACCGGATTTTGTAGACCGGAGCTCAAAAAATAATATGCCAGTAAGTTCAACAGTTCCCATTTGCAATTTAAAAACATGAAACAGTCCGTTCATTCTGGGAAGCAAAAACTATTAAGCAGTTCTTTACCATCGAAAGAGCATGTACTGAAAAACGAAATGGAATAAAGCGTTAAATAAAATTCAGGTTAGTCTTTAGACTCTTTACCGGATGCCTGAGAAGAAATGCAGCTATCCTCTCTTCATTCTCTTCAGGATCTATAGAGCAGGTACTGTATACCAAAACACCACCAGGCTTGACCAATCTGTAAATGCACGTTAAGCTCAGACTTGCAGTAAAATTAACAGGAAAATACAGTTGACCAATGAATTTATTTTTTCCTTGAAGAGAGAGAGAGAGAGAGAGAGGTGTATTGGTATTACAGAGAAGCTGCATCGAGAAGCTCATCCTGCAAACTTTTAAGCTGCTCCATATCCTCTAATTTCCTGTTCCAACGCAAGTCTGCTCTCTTCAAAAGTTAAAAAGAAAAGTAGCATCAAATAACAAAACAATTTTTTAAAATCAAATAAACACAATACATGCCATCTTATACAATCACCTTCGAGAGAACACCCAGTCCAGAACATGGAGCATCCAACAGAACTTTATCACACTTCGTACTATTGTTATCCTGGAGAAAATGATGATGAACACATAAGAAATTTTGTGTCCGGAATAACAATGTTGTACAGGGTTGATGACTTACAGAAAAAGTACGGATATCCGAATGCACATTGGTGATCACACCATCTACTTGGTGCAACTTGGCCGTCTCTTTGAGGATTCTCAACCGGCCTTCATTTATGTCAACTGCATATACCATACCTGAAACCCAATGGTAAATCTCTCCCGTTATTTATGGTTTCACAAAATTGACGATAAAAGAAGATTAGAGGGTCTAACATCATCATCACTTCGTCCAATTTATCTGTACAATAATAAGACTTCTATCTATTCTTACACAAATATAGAATCCGAGATAACGTATACCTTGGCCACTCAAAAGGGATGCCATGTAAAGCGTCTTTCCTCCAGGAGCAGCACAACAATCAATAATGCTTTCACCCAGTTGAGGATCTACAACTGAAACTACTAGACCTGCAACAAGATTGCACTACACAATTTGAGGAAATAAAGGTCTAAATTTAAAGTGGAAAACTAGATCGAGTTTTCGTATGCTGAGTACAGGAAAAACAGAGTCAAGCTCTAGCGGAATGTTTCAATTTTCGTAGGCATACATGAAAGCATGGACAAATGTGATTTTACAAAAACATCATCTGATAGGCATCTGGCACGTGAATAGAAAATAGAAACGATATCATACTAACTAAAATCAAGAGGAATTTGACCTGCACTTTCATCCTGAACTGAACATAAACCTTCTTTCAATAGACCCGCTTGTATGACCAACTGAATCAACAAAATTTAGGTAGTTAAGGACCTTTTCCAGTTCTCTAACGAGTACAGAATAGCCCACATCGAATGTTCATAAAACTAGGTCAAGACATCTATATTCGCATTTTAATTTGTTTTAAGAAAAATCGAAACTACAAAATGACACGTCAGTATTTTCTGTAGAAATTAGAAAATATAGAAAGAATAGGATGGTACTCCATACATAAACAATGGGCTCATAGAAATGAACTACATGGTTAACTTATACCTGCAACCCTGTTTTCATACGGACAAAATCATTCAAATGCGAAGAGAGCTCATGCGGAACCTGAAGTTCAAGAAAAGAAATCAATAAACTGAGCAAGTAGACATAATGATAGAGGCTTGGCCCATTGATTATAGGAAGTCTACATTTTAAAGAAACAACGACGTTGCCAAATTAAAAACTGAAAAGACTAATCAACCACCTTTAAGACATTAAGCTTGGTCACAAGGTCAGCTCTTGAGACACCTTTCCCGCTGTTTGCCCTGACATTAGCACCAGAAAAAAGTAAACAAGATATTCATGTTCTATACTAGAAGGATAACAAAAAGGAAAGACACTTGAAACCTTAAGCTGAAACTAGGATCACTGTTATTCCACATCATCAATCTAATTGCTTCTTCTTGTCCAAGATGCTTTGTCCATCGCCTCACCATCCACTAAAAATTTGAAATTACTTTTAATAAGGAGGGGGGAGAGATGAAAGCAAAGTATCAAGGCCAGGCATACGAGGTTTTGTTACTCGAGTTTTGATTCCTCCAGAGGTAGAAATGTTAAAATTTCATGGAAATCTAAAATTACTTAGCAGTATTGAATGCTTAGGAGTGGATTGTGGTGGTAAAACATCTGTTATCGACAATAGTTCGTCAAATCAATAGATGTTAGCTCTATGTTTTTAGCTCCATGGGGGTCCCAGATTATCCTATCCCAGTATTCAACAAAAGTATAAACATCATTACAATTATAATCTTACAACAGGATGAGAGTGCAAAGTGGCAAGAGCGCGTGCTTGTGCGCGGTCATCGCCCTCCAATTTGGGTAGAGGAAGAGAATCGGTTTCCTGCAAACCCATATTTGAAAACATTAGACGAATACCTCAGTATAATTACATGGTTATAACATAAAAATAAAAAAATGGCATACCATGAGAAGAACAAGCTTCCGGAGAATCGCATTAACCAAGTTGCCAGCACCATGTCTAAGGGCAACTTTTGCAAGCCTCACATTCTGCAGTTTATGGAACAAATATGGCATTTAGAAAAATAACTCAATTACACAAAATGTTGAAAATGTTTATACGAAACTACTACAAAAAATTTTGAACATCCAAAATATCTGAACCTAGTTGTGATGAATACTACATCATTGGCAGGCCAAAATCAGAATGCTCAGATCGAGATGATGATCGAGTCTTTTAGAAAACTCTCCAGCTTACCACAGATGGTTGAGGTAAAATAGGATAAATTAAAAAGCGAGAAATTTACCTCGTCTACAACAGCATATGGTGGCATATCCAGCTTAACAATCTCATAGAAACCAATTCGAAGAATCTGCACAGGTTGAGAGCACTAAACTTAGCTACTTGGTCGCAAGGAAAGTAAAGTCACAGTCACAATTTCCAACCATTTAAGTAACTAGATAATTAATTGCAATTCCTATTGCTGCAGTTCTAACCATTGATGCAATTGCAAATATGTCCATCCATCATTGAACTGCATCAAACTATCCACATAACTGAAAGACATTCCGATGGACCTACATAGGATATGTCTTCCAACGCATTGCGGCAGGTGCAAGAGATACTAGATATTTAAATAAAAGAATGGGACTTAATGGTTGAAAGTTAAATTGGGGCAGGTGCAAAATAGCATGTAAAAAACATGTGAGAGTAAAATACCTGTAAAAGAAGTGGTTCCATCCTAGCAAATGTGTTTCCATCATTGCACAGTGAACTTATCAAATGATCAAGATATCTCTTCCAACGGATAGTGCCGCCAACAATATCAGTGACCTATAAAGTTGAAATTAACAGCAAATGCCAACACAAAAGAGAGAAATATTCAACTAAGAATTCAGTCCAAGATAACTTCCAACAAACAAGACAGTAGGAACTAGGAAGAGAGAGATAACCAGTCTAAGATCACGATCCTCTAAATCCCGTGTACGAAACCCAAGAGTTCTTCCAACATATCCCATCTCATTTTCACCAGAACCTTTCCCTTTCTCATTGAGAAGATCAGCAAAAGCACCTCCCATCTCTATTCTCATCAATCTCACCGCCGAAACTGAGCAAGCAAAAACAAACCCACATTACGAATTAACATTTACAAGAAAATGCAGCTCCTGTCTTCCTCTTGTGTGAAAATTTAATCACAGTAAAAGTAAAACCAGCCATTAATGCACATAAAGCAAACATCATAATCCAAACTTACCAGCTCTGTGAGGAGAAACCTCCAAATTCACCTTCTGGATTTTGTGTGAGGGATTGAAACTACCTACAGAATCACACAACTTTTAGTGACAGTAACAAGTAACTCACTCCAGCATCAATTTGGAACCAAATTCACACTCCCAACCAAATTTACACACTCCCAACACAGGAGTTCACTAATTTTCCAACAAAGATTACAACTTTTTCAGCGACCAAACTTACACAGTCCCAAACTGTTTTGTCACTAATTTACCAATAAAGATTACAACTTTTTTTAGTGGCAGTAAAATTGGAAGAAAATTCGGACTCATGCTAAAATTACACACTCCCAAACTGTCTTTTTTCACCAAAGACTGCGAATTTTTTATGCCAAAGAAGCTCCAAAAATGTAGGCCCTGTCGTCTGAACCAGAATTCCATATGATTATCCAGAAATTTTATTTTCTGAACATTTTCTAGGGAAACAAACAGAAAGTTTCACCTTTTCTAGGAGTAGAAACGGATGTTTTTGTTCTCTTATCAAACTTGAGTGACTTGGGGGAAGAAGAAGAAGAAGAAGGTCTGTTGGTGTCCGCAGAGAGAAGCAGGCGGAGAGAGAGTACGAGCGCCATAGTTGATTGGTGCTGTCTGCTGAGTCGCACTGTTTCCCTCTCCTGTAAAGCAACTGGATAAAATTTGATTTGTTCGAAATAAAAATGAACTTAATTTAGTTCCACTTCCGCCTCTATACTCCCTGTACTCTGTTAGTTCTTCGCCTAATAATTTAGGAAAATGTTATTCTAACATTTATTTTTACAACTCACGCACTTTTATTGATTTTTTGTCATTCATTTTTTTTCAATTTATTCGATTCAACGATTGAAAATTAAAATGAGCGTAAGAAGTGAAATGGGTATGTGAATAACACTACCATCATTTTATTTATACAACAAGTCGTAATCGAAATCGTAAATTTTTTTGTCATCTTCTAAAAATCATCTTTAAATAAAATCACTATATTTATAGAGACAATTTAGTTACCTATATGTGTCGAATATATTGACAATTATAGTAACAAGTAGAATGCTCATGGTGACCCATCAAATTTTTTATTTATATGAATAACTAAATGGTCTTAAGATAAAATGACGTTACATTAGTGAAAAATAAGAATTTTCCTCGAAACGTAGAATGAGAGAAGTATTATCCATCTTTAAAGACATTACCTTTTGCCAAATTTGTTTATTATCTTGTTATATTGTGAGTTAGAAAAAAAAAAAAGGTGACTAATAAAAAATAAATTCAACAATTTGGTGTAAAGTGACCCAATTTTTTAAATTGGAAAGCTCAAAATCAAATTGAAAGTTGATAGCAAATTGGAACAGGGTACCGAGTCTAAGAGAGAGGTTTACATAAATTGAAGATGTTAAAGTTACAGTATTTCAAATCAATCACGTGATATTGCATGAAAAAATAAAGTAAAAACATGTTTGGACCCATTTTATTTATTGACACACGATCTAAGTAAGACTTACATGTTGCCCTATTAAAAACTGTGTCAACAAATGAATTGATTCTGTATGTCAAAACATTGCTTTATTCCATTACGGATACAAGTAAGCCAAAAACAAGGCAGTGCTTGAGCAAGTCCATAGCAAATGTTTAGAGGTTCATATATATTATATGTGATAGGAATAACCTACTTTAATGACATTACCCTTTTTCCGTTCTCACTTTTTTCATTGTGATGAACGGTGAATTTTTACTCACTATTCTATTTATCATCATTGTATAAGTTTAAATTTTGAGATTTGTATCTATCCGTTATAAAAGTCTTGAAATTTAAACTCATCTAACAATATTAAATAGAGTGATGAGTATCACCATTACTTGAGGATCGTGAGCAAAAATATTTCCTATGACGAAGGGGAAAAGATGTTTTGGGAATTTCTTTCCTCAAAGTTAAAAAGAAACTTGTGGTTTGGTTGTGAAAAACTATACATAAATTCTTTTAAGGCCAACTATTTTTGTTAATGTATTTCTATCGTAATTTCTCATGAAAATACCCTCATAATTAAGTGGTACAGCACCTATTCTTAATCTGCCATCTTGTGTTTAGTTTCCTTGTCCTTTGATAAAAACTCAGTAATTCATTAAGTGATATTTTACACTGATATACAGCAAAGGAAAACAGTTCGAACTCGAAACATAATGGGTTAAAAGATTAAATCTTTACCACTAAATCCATCACCACTTGCAGCAGTAATTCATTAGTAGTATCAATATTTTTGTAACCTATACATGAGAAATACTAAGGGGGAACTTTCTCAAAGTGGCACTCTCCACGGATTCTTTGTCATCTCACAATTTAACGTTAATTTTCAAACTAACATTATAAAATATTGTGTAAAAAACTTGAGGCGATAAAGAGTTTATGAAAAATTTTACTTTTGAGATAATCTCTTTACTATATCTCATCTATACATATACTCAAATAATCAAATTCATCCCCTTCAGTCTGTGATTGGTCATCATTCAACAAAGCCCGACACGGTAACCCTCCAAATGTCACCACTTATCAAGTCCAAATTTTGTCCATGTTTCAAAGTTTACTTGTTTTCTTTCATCGAAATGAAAAAAAAAAAAAGAGAGCATATTTTCTGATAAAAAAAAAGAAAAAGAAAAAGAAAAAAAAAACATATTTGTTTTCAATGTTTTGGTTGCTCTTGGAATAAAGTTGTCAACCTCCAAAGTCCAAAGCTCTTTTCCTTCGGTATTAAGAAAGTCCCAAAAACAAAAGAGATTTTCAGTCTGTCTACAGACACATCAGTATATGTCATTATACAAGTAAATCGACATTTAATAAAGAGAAAAAAAAATCTCTCTACTTATGTAATAACATATGACGTACTGCAACGCGTACTGAACATTAGACCGAAACATGCATCTACACAGTACTAATCAGTCTACTACACACCAACCTCCGATTTTACCAAGGAAACACAACTTTTCTTTTCTTCCTGGTATATAGGACGTATGATAACCTATTTTCACCAATGCAAAACTTGATTGACACCATATATTTATATGATTAGGATTGAAGGCAAATATTATAAGGTTCACTTCGTATTCTTTTTCCATGATTCAACTGTTTATAATTTATTTGTTCGGTTGATAATAAGTAAGATATCTAACAAGCTGAACAAAATCACAATTATACTTTTTGAACATGGAACAAGTTTCCAACAATAAAAAATGTCAAGCAAGTTAAATAATAGAGACGTTAGACTAATTTTCTAGAGTACCGTGCTGCTTTGTCGCATCTAATTCAAATTATCTTATTCATAATAGAAAAACTTTCATAATAAAGATATGCGTTATATGTCAGTTATCTATGATATCGTGCCTATCTGTCACCACTAATTCAAATTATCTTAGTTGTGTGTGGATTTCATAATAAAGAAGTGCGTTAGGCCAATTATCTAGAGTATTGTACTTTCATAATAGAGGCGTGTGTTTAGTCATTTATCTACATTATTGTGTTTCTTTGTCATATCCAATTCAAATTATCTTATTCATAATAGGATGAGAGCTTTTATGACACAAGTACATTGTCACCTTGACGTCCCATATTAATGATATAGTATAATCAGCTGAGGTAACTTGATATCGTAAATGGGGAGCGAGATATAGTATATTTAATTTTTCATTTTCTCCTTTTATTTTTCTATACAAAAAAAGTATTTTATTTTTATCTCCTTTTGGCTTTTATATTTTCCAAAATTTTCTGTAATTTCCTGCCCCCTCTATATATACCACCCTTTTAGCTTCTTTCTGAATAATCTATTTCTTCTCCAATTCTCTGCTTCCCCTTCTCTCTCTGTGCGATCCCATCAAAACCCTAATTTTGATCGCCAAAAAGCTAAAATTCCCTCTGATTACTCTAAAAAATTCGAAGCTCGACGATCCGATCATCGTCAAACCGCCCATACAAAACCTTGCTCACTTCAAGTTTAGTTGGCTCAGAATTTTAATTTCCCCAATTCAGCCTCTGCTCTTCGATCAATTCTTGGTTTTCAGGGATTGATCGGGTTCCATTTCAAAGAGTTTCTCAATCGTGCAATGCTTTCAGTTCCAATATGAAGTTAAAAAGAAGGAGGGCGGTTGAAGTGGTCAGTATATTTCACCTATGGAATCGATTTGATTGTTTTATGCTTACATGCGCATGATATGTATGTGGACAAGAATAAAGTACTGGGTTTTCGCTATATTTTGATTTCGAGAAGTTGATGGTTTTGGGTTATGTTCTTTTTCCCCTTTTCTTTTGATTTATTTCTCTTGGTTGTTTAAATTATTATGTTTTCTCAATTCTCAGTGAGTGGCGCTTTTGTTGCAATTGCTTATTTGGTTGGTATTGGGCGTCTATCAATTTTTTGTTTTCGTTGGCTGTTTAACTAGGGATTGATACAAGATAAGAAAGTTTGAATTTTTTGCTCTTCTTATTGAATTGATTACACAATTCGGAGTACGAGAATGTAAAAATATTCAGCCTATTAAGCGAGATTTCCATTCTTGCT
This sequence comes from Malus sylvestris, assembly GCF_916048215.2. NCBI lineage: Eukaryota > Viridiplantae > Streptophyta > Magnoliopsida > Rosales > Rosaceae > Malus > Malus sylvestris. Next base: position 2,191,283 of record NC_062262.1, read on the forward strand.
TGACAATTGCAATTAATACTAGGAAGATTTTAGAGATGATTATTCATGACCAATCCAGTTGACTATATTTGTTTGATTATTGTTTTTAGTGATTTTCTGCATCGAACATCCATCTGAATTTTATTTGTTTTTGTTGAACTTGCTAATATTGATTTTTTTTTGGGCGGGGGGGGGGTGTCATACATACATGACAGATTGTTTTTGCGAAAAAGAAGTTTTAATCTTTTTATATGGATGCAATATCTAAATGGAACAAGATTGATTGGTTTTGACATTTATGCTTTAATGGTGTGTAGAAAATATGTGGAAACTGGATAATTGTTACCTCAAGGTGAAGTTAGGAGTTCGTCATTTTCTTTAAGATTTTCGCTATGCATTAAATTAAAATATCTGTGAAGTTAGGAGTTCGTCATTTTCTGTGAGACTTTTGCTATGCATTGAAATATGTGAGACTTAGATTCATGAATTGTTTTGAAGTTATAAATCTAGTACATTCACATCACACAATAAAATTTTGCTCAAGCATATACTGCATTTAGCTTAAAGTGTGAGATGAATTGTGAGTGCGTGAATGATCTTAATTCCTTATAAGCATCTATTTGAAGATGGCGCTCTTAAGATTTTCAGTAATTAAACTTTATTAAGTGAACTTAACCATATTATGTGGAGGTTCATTAAGGTCAATCCAAGCCACTTTAATCCATTCTTTAAAGGTACCACAAGTGTGGCACTATTAACAACAAACTTTTTCCAGTGCCTCAGTTTTGTTTACATTAGTTTCAGTGTTGCTTATTTCCTGTAAGTAGTACGGAGATTTCTAACAAAGTCATGGGGGGTAATGTGTGTTAAAACAAATTTCTCTAGGATGTGATCCTTCGCCCATGAGCGGTAGGTCTCGGGTTCGAGACTTGGGAGCAGCCTCTCCATAAATGGGGGTAAGGCTAGCCGACATTCACCTTTCCCAGAACCTGCGTAAAGCGGGAGCCTTGTGCACTGGGTACGACCTTTATGTGATCTTGTTTGCACTACGTTGTAATGTTGTATGTGCCCTTCTCATTGTTTGCACACATTGTACATCCCTTCCTCATTGCACCTGAAGACCTTATTGTTTACAAATGATTCATCTCTTTCTGGTGTATTTGTTATGTCTCTGCTATAGTTGGGTACTAATTTTATATGAAAGCAATTTGGCGAGTCTGTAAATTGCTAACAATTATTTGTACTTTTTGTTTGGTCTTGTTTTGTTTCAGCCTCCAAAAATTAGATCCTTCATCAATAGTGTTACTGCTGTTCCCTTTGAGATTATAGAGGAACCTCTGAAAGGTTTCATCTGGGAGTTTGATAAGGTGATTTTATAACCTTTAACTGTTAAATTGATACGGTTATTTACATGCAATATGATTTATATGCTTTTATTTCTTGTGCAGGGAGATTTCCATCATTGGGTTGATCTTTTCAACCATTTTGATTCATTTTTTGAGAAGCATGTAAAATCCAGGAAGGATTTGCAGCTTGATGATAATTTTCTAGAAAGTGATCCTCCTTTTCCGAGGGAAGCTGTTCTTCAAGTTCTCCGTGTAATAAGGATAATTTTGGAGAACTGCACAAATAAGCATTTCTACAGTTCTTATGAGGTAAAATTTCCATCATTCACCTCTCTGTCATTGGTGCATAATTATTCCACCTAGATATATAATTATACCGTTATTGCTTTTTGGGGTATTGTATATTGGATGAAGGCTTATTTTAGCTGGGTTGTGATGACTAACAACTCTGATTATTGTGCATTTCATTGTGTTATTCTTTCTTATATACATGAGTCAATTTCATTTGTTTTCAATTCCTCCTCCTCCCATTCTTTAATTTTATTTCTTTGTTTCATATGTTATTGCAGCAGCATCTTTCATCTCTGCTTGCTTGCACTGATGCGGATGTGGTTGAGGGTTGCCTGCAGACTTTGGCTGCTTTTGTAAAGAAAACAGTCGGAAAGTATTCCATTAGAGATGCTGCACTAAATTCAAAGTTATTCGCTCTTGCACAAGGTTGGGGGGGAAAAGAAGAGGGTCTTGGATTAATTGCTTGTGCAGTACAGAGTGGTTGTGACCCTGTTGCCTATGAATTAGGTTCCACCCTTCATTTTGAGTTCTATGCATCCAATGATTCAACAGGTGACATCCCTGCCAACCAAGGATTACAAATCATTCACTTACCTAACATCAACACTCATCCAGAAACGGATCTTGAGCTTTTGAGTAAGTTAATTGCTGAGTACAAAGTACCCTCAACCTTAAGATTTTCTTTATTGACAAGATTGCGGTTTGCAAGGGCTTTTGGTTCTGTAGCTACTCGGCAGCAGTATGCATGCATCCGCTTATATGCCGTCATAGTTCTTGTTCAAGCAAATAGTGATGCTGACGATCTTGTTTCTTTCTTCAACACTGAACCTGAGTTTATCAATGAATTAGTGTCATTGTTGAGCTTTGAGGATGTGGTTCCTGAGAAAATTCGAATTCTATGTCTTCTTTCACTGGTTGCTCTTTGTCAAGATCGATCCCGGCAGCCTACTGTTTTGACTGCTGTCACATCTGGTGGTCATCGTGGAATCCTATCCAGTCTCATGCAGAAGGCCATTGATTTTGTCACCAAAGATACATCAAAGTGGTCTGTTGTTTTTGCTGAGGCTCTATTATCTCTTGTCACAGTTTTGGTGTCATCATCATCAGGTTGTTCAGCTATGCGTGAAGCTGGTTTTATCCCCACCCTTCTGCCTTTGCTTAAAGATACAAACCCACAACACCTTCATTTGGTCAGCACATCTGTGCACATTTTAGAAGCTTTTATGGATTACAGTAATCCTGCTGCTGCATTGTTTCGGGATTTGGGTGGTTTAGACGATACAATCTCTCGCCTACAGGTGGAAGTGTCTCATATAGAAAATGTCTCAAAGCATCAAGATGAGGATTCTGACATCATTGGGAGTAGTGCACAAGTAGTTGCAGGAACTTCCACAGAGTTAGACAACATGCAGCCTTTGTATTCAGAACCACTGGTTTCATATCACAGACGACTGCTTATGAAAGCTTTATTGCGTGCTATATCCCTGGGGACTTATGCCCCTGGAAATACTGCCCGTGTTTATGGCTCAGAGGAGAGTCTATTGCCGCAATGCTTATGCATTATATTTAAAAGGGCAAAGGATTTTGGTGGCGGGGTATTCTCACTGGCGGCAACTGTCATGAGTGATTTAATACACAAAGATCCTACCTGTTTTCCAGTCTTAGATGCAGCAGGCCTTCCTTCTGCCTTCTTGGATGCTATAATGGATGGAGTTCTTTGCTCTGCGGAAGCCATTACATGCATACCACAGTGTCTGGATGCCCTATGTTTAAATACTACTGGTCTTCAGGCCGTGAAAGATCGCAATGCTTTGAGGTGTTTTGTGAAGATATTTACTTCAAGAACTTATCTGCGTGCCCTGACCAGTGACACACCAGGCTCGTTATCTAGTGGATTGGATGAATTAATGCGCCATGCTTCCTCATTGCGTGGGCCTGGAGTGGATATGCTGATTGAGATCTTAAATGCCATTTCAAAAATTGGACATGGGGTTGATGCTCCTTACATGTCAATTGATCCTTTGGGCTCTTCTACTCCTGTTCCCATGGAAACAGATGGAGAAGAGAGGAATTTGGTCCTGTCTGATAATGGGGAATCATCCAAAACGGAGAGTTCAGAGCAGACTGTGGAACCACCTTCTGATTCTTCAGTGGGGAATGTTGAATTATTCCTTCCTGATTGTGTGAGCAATGCTGCACGTCTTCTTGAAACAATACTTCAGAATGGTGACACATGTCGTATATTTGTGGAGAAGAAGGGGGTCGAAGCTGTCCTGCAGTTATTTACCTTGCCTTTGATGCCTCTTTCTGTTTCAGTTGGCCAGAGTATTTCTGTTGCATTTAAGAACTTCTCACCACAACATTCTGCTTCTTTGGCTCGGGCTGTTTGTTCATTCTTGAGAGAGCATATGAAATCAACAAATGAACTCTTAGTTTCAGTTGGAGGGACTCAACTTGCTTTGGTGGAATCTACGAAGCAAACTCAAGTTTTGAGACATCTTTCTAGTCTTGAAGCTATTCTATCTCTGTCTAATGTTCTGTTGAAAGGGACCACTACTGTGGTGTCTGAACTGGGTGCAGCAGATGCAGATGTATTGAAAGATCTCGGAAGCACATACAGGGAAATAATTTGGCAAATCTCTCTGTGCAATGATGTCAAGTTAGATGAGAAGATCAATGCTGAGCAAGAACCAGAGAGTGCTGAGGCAGGTCCAACTAATGCGTCTGGAAGGGAGAGTGATGATGATGCTAATATACCAATGGTGAGATCTATGAATCCAGTTTCTATCAGGAATCAGCCCTTGTGGGGTGGAGAACGCGAGTTTCTTTCAGTTGTTCGCTCTGGTGAAGGTTTGCACCGTCGTAGTCGTCATGGGTTTACACGCATAAGGGGTGGAAGGACAAACCGACATTTGGAGGCTTTAAATGTTGATTCTGAATCTTCATCAACAGTATCGGAGACATCTACTTCCCAGGATTTGAAAAAGAAAAGTCCTGATGTTCTTGTGATAGAAATCCTCAACAAGCTGGCTTCCACACTGCGTTCCTTCTTCACAGCTCTTGTCAAGGGATTCACATCACCAAATCGGCGTAGAGACTCTGGGTCATTGAGTTTGGTTTCCAAGACTCTTGGAACTGCCCTAGCTAAAATATTTCTCGAGTCTCTTAGTTTCTCTGGGCATTCTACATCAGCTGGGCTTGATACTTCACTGTCAGTCAAGTGTCGATATCTTGGCAAAGTTGTCGATGATATGGTGTCACTTACATTTGACAGCAGGCGGCGAACTTGTTATACTGCAACAGTAAATAATTTCTATGTGCATGGTACTTTTAAGGAGCTGCTTACAACATTTGAAGCTACTAGTCAGTTGTTGTGGACACCACCATACTCTGTGTCAGCGTCAGGTATTGATCCTGAAAAGACAGGTGAAGGAAGTAAACTGTCCCACAGTTCATGGCTGCTTGATACTTTACAGAGCTATTGCCGTCTGCTCGAGTATTTTGTTAATTCTTCTTTACTCTTATCCACAACCTCTGCATCTCAGGCGCAGTTGGTTGTTCAGCCAGTTGCAGTTGGTTTGTCAATCGGGCTTTTCCCTGTGCCAAGGGACCCAGAAGTTTTTGTTCGTATGTTGCAATCTCAAGTTCTTGATGTGATACTTCCAGTCTGGAACCACCCTATGTTTCCAAATTGTAGTCCAAGTTTCATTGCTTCTATTGTCTCTCTTGTCATGCATGTATATTCTGGTGTTGGAGATGTGAAGCAGAATCGCAGTGGCATTGTTGGAAGTACAAACCAGCGAATCATGCCCCCACCACTTGATGAAAATACTATTACCACCATTGTTGAGATGGGTTTTCCAAGAGCTAGAGCAGAGGAAGCTCTTAGGCGGGTGGAAACAAATAGCGTTGAAATGGCCATGGAGTGGCTCTTTAGTCATCCTGAGGATCCTGTGCAGGATGATGATGAACTGGCTCGGGCACTAGCTCTTTCACTAGGAAATTCATCAGATGCATCCAAAGCTGATAGTGTTGAAAAGTCTGTTGATGTACTGGCAGAAGAGGGTTGTGTGAAAGCTCCTCCTGTTGATGATGCCCTTGCAGCATCGGTCAAATTGCTTCAAAGTAATGATACCATGGCATTCCCATTGACAGATTTGCTTGTGACGCTTAGCAACCGGAACAAAGGTGAAGACCGTCCAAGAGTTGTATCTTATCTTACTCAACAGCTAAAGAATTGTTCATTGGATTTTTCTAATGATACCAGTGCATTGAGTATGGTTTCACATGTTATTGCATTACTTCTTTCCGAGGATGGAAGCACAAGGGAAATCGCTGCACAGTATGGCATTGTGTCTACGGCAACAGATATCTTGATGAACTTTAAGGGCAAGGATGAGTCAGGCAATGAGTTTCTTGTCCCAAAATGTATCAGTGCTCTTCTGCTTATTTTGGATAACATGTTGCAATCAAGGTCCAGAATTTCTGAAGGTACTCAAACGGGGGCTTTACCTGAATTATCTGGAGAGCTTGCGTCAATCCCTGCATCAGATACAGAGAAAAAACAGCCTATGGATGCCCATGAAAGAGATTCTGCCATGGCATTTGAGAAAATATTGGGGAAATCTACTGGTTATTTGACTATGGAAGAGAGTCATAAGGTGCTAGCAGTTGCTTGTGATTTGATAAAGCATCATGTCCCAGCAATGATCATGCAGGCTGTTTTACAATTATGTGCTCGCTTGACAAAAACTCATGCTCTAGCATTACAATTCCTTGAAAATGGAGGCCTGGCAGCTCTATTTGGCCTTCCAAGAAGTTGTTTTTTCCCTGGATATGATACTATTGCATCTGCTATCGTTCGCCATCTCCTTGAAGATCCACAAACACTGCAAACAGCAATGGAATTGGAGATTCGCCAAGCCCTGAGTGGAAACAGGCACGGTGGGCGCACTTCTGCACGAACATTCTTGACATCAATGGCACCTGTAATCTCCAGAGATCCAGTAGTTTTTATGAAAGCTGCTTCTGCGGTTTGCCAGTTGGAGACATCAGGAGGTAGGACCTTTGTTCTGTTATTGAAGGAAAAAGAGAAGGAAAAGGAAAAATCTAAAGCAGCAGGTGATGAGGCTGGATTATCTTCCAATGAGTGTGTGCGCATTTCTGAAAATAAGATACACGATGGATCTGGTAAATGCTCAAAAAGTCACAAGAAGATCCCTCCCAATCTCACTCAAGTGATAGATCAGCTTCTTGAAATAGTCTTCAAATACCATTTCCCAAATAGCCAGGAAGACTCTGCTAATAACCCATCCGCTATGGAGGTAGATGAACCCACTATGAAGGTGAAGGGTAAATCAAAGGTTGACGAGACAAGGAAAGTGGAGTCTGAATCTGAAAGATCTGCAGGGTTGGCTAAAGTTACCTTTGTTCTCAAATTACTGAGTGATATTCTTCTTATGTATGTACATGCAGTTGGGGTTATACTTAAACGAGATTTAGAAATGACTCAATTGCGGGGATCTAATCAACCAGATGGTCTTGGACATGGTGGTATACTGCACCATGTAATTCATCGATTGCTTCCACTCACCATTGATAAATCTGCTGGACCTGATGAATGGAGAGACAAGTTGTCCGAAAAAGCTTCTTGGTTCCTGGTAGTTCTGTGCGGTCGTTCCAGTGAAGGGCGCAGACGAGTAATTATTGAACTTGTAAAGGCTTTATCCTTGGTTTCGAACTTGGATATTACTTCCACCTTATTACCTGATAAAAGGGTTTATGCGTTTGTTGATTTGGTGTATTCAATTCTGTCAAAAAATTCATCATCTAGCAACTTACCTGGTTCTGGGTTTTCACCAGACATAGCAAAAGGCATGATAGATGGGGGAATGATTCAGTGTCTGACTGGTATCCTTCGGGTGATTGACTTAGACCATCCTGATGCTCCCAAAACTGTGAATTTGATACTCAAGGTGTTAGAAAGCCTAACAAGGGCTGCTAATGCTAGTGAGCAATACTTTAAATCTGATGAGACGAGCAAGAAAAAATCCACAGGGTTGAATGGAAGATCTGATGGTCAGGTAACTGCCCCATCAGCTGATACAACTGTGGGGGATAATCAGAATACAAGCAGTGAACAGGGTGTGGGAGGTATCGTACAGGTTGTTCAAGGGGATCAAGGAACTTCTCAAAGTGAAGCTAATCCTGATGGAAATCCAAACCAGTTGGTGGAACAAGATATGAGGATAGAAGTTGAAGGACCGCTAGCTTCTAATCCATCTATGGAGCTTGGGATGGATTTCATGCGTGAGGGGATGGATGAAGGTAATGTACTGCACAACACTGATCAAATTGAGATGACTTTTCGTGTTGAGAATAGGGCAGATGATGACATGGCTGATTTAGAAAATGACATGGGTGATGATGGCGAGGATGATGAGGATGATGATGAGGGAGAAGATGAGGATGAGGATATAGCAGAGGAAGGTGGTGGCATGATGTCTCTTGCTGATACTGATGTGGAAGACCATGAAGGTAACGGCTTGGGAGATGATTACAATGATGAAATGATTGATGAAGATGATGACGATTTTCATGAGAATCGTGTCATAGAAGTGAGATGGAGGGAAGCCCTTGATGGGCTTGACCATTTGCAGGAAATTGGACAACCTGGACCTGCAAGTGGTCTCATTGATGTTGCTGCTGAACCTTTCGAAGGGGTTAATGTGGATGATTTGTTTGGTCTGAGAAGGCCGTTGGGTTTCGACCGCCGTCGTCAGACAAGTAGGTCTTCCTTTGAGCGATCTGTTACAGAAACAAATGGATTTCAACATCCTCTCCTTTTAAGACCATCCCAGCCTGGGGATTTGGTCTCAATGTGGTCAGCAGGTGGAAATTCATCCAGGGATCTAGAAGCCCTGTCATCAGGGAGCTTTGATGTAGCTCATTTCTACATGTTTGATGCTCCTGTTCTACCTTTTGATCATGTACCAAGCAATATTTTTGGTGACCGCTTGGGTGGTGCAGCACCCCCACCGTTGACTGATTATTCTGTAGGTATGGATTCATTGCAGTTATCGGGCCGAAGAGGGCCAGGTAATGGTCGATGGACCGATGACGGCCAGCCTCAAGCAGGTCCTCAAGCTGCTGCTATTGCACAAGCAGTGGAGGAACAGTTTATATCACAATTACGCAGTCTTGCTCCAGCTGATATCCCTGCTGAACGACAGTCCCAGAACTCAGGAGTGCAGGAGAAACAGCCAGATCTCCCTCCTTTAAGTGATAGTCAAGTAGCAGTGGAGCGTGATGACAGCCATGAAAGAAATGAAGATCAGCATCAAGTTGGGGTTGATGAAACAACACATCAAGTTAACTCAAGTTCTGACGCTGCTCCCTGTCAAGAACAAGTCAATCCAGAATCTGTAGTCGAAGGTGCAGGGGAGTTCTCACAGGTACCTGAACCAATGTCAATTATGCCACCTTCAACCAGCAGTACACCAAGCGATAGCATGGACATTGGTGATGGGAATGGTGCTGCTGGTGAGCAAGTAGGGTCAATGCCAGGTTCTGTCAACTCGTCTGCAGAAATAAGTGCTGGTTTACAATGTGAAGGGGTCTCTGCTGTGCCTTCTAATGCCCATGATGTTACAGTGGTGGAGGCTGTGGGTTGTGATAGATCCTCAAGAACAGAGGGGCAGGTTGGTAATGTGTCGGCAAGTTTCGGTTTTGATGTGCCTACTCCAGGTGATTCTCATACTTTTTTTATGCCAACAAATGTTGATGTTGATATGAATTACATTGGTGAAATAAATGAAATTGGCCATCCCATGCCTGCTTTTGAAAATCGTACAGATGAACCATCAAGGGAAAACACAACTGTTGCTCCAGAAGCTAATCAGGCTGAACAAGATTTGAATAATGAGGCTAATGGTGCTACTACAATTGATCCAACCTTCTTGGAAGCTCTACCTGAAGATTTGAGGGCCGAAGTTCTTGCTTCACAGCAAGTTCAACCCGTTCAACCTCCATCTTATGTGTCACCTTCTGCAGATGACATTGATCCTGAGTTTTTAGCAGCCCTTCCTCCAGATATCCAAGCAGAAGTTTTGGCTCAACAAAGAGCACAACGGGTTGCACAGCAGGCTGAGGGACAACCGGTTGACATGGACAACGCTTCAATAATTGCTACTTTTCCAGCTGATTTACGTGAAGAGGTTTTCATCTGGAACTGCATCTTTCATGACTACGTTGTAATGATTATTTGTCTTACATATGTAATTTTTCTCGGTCCAGGTGCTTTTAACTTCTTCAGAAGCAGTTCTGTCTGGATTGCCTTCTCCATTGCTCGCTGAAGCCCAAATGCTAAGAGACCGAGCAATGAGTCATTATCAGGCTCGCAGCCTTTTTGGGACCAGCCACAGGCTAAATAACCGGAGAAATGGATTGGGTTTTGACCGGCAGACGGTGATGGACAGAGGTGTTGGAGTCACTATTGGCCGGAGGGCAGTTTCTGCTCTTGCAGACTGCTTAAAGGTTAAGGAAATTGAAGGAGAGCCGCTTCTGGATGCTGATGCATTGAAAGCCTTAATTAGGCTATTACGATTAGCGCAGGTAAATCCATATTCCAATTATGGGTAATTGGAATGTTTATAACTGGTTTTGAAAGTTTCATGTTTATATATTAGTTGAAATATGAATTTTAGATTTTCTTTAAAAGATGAACAAATTTATGTTTACTATTCAAGTGTGAAGCTATCGTTCCAATTAGAGGTCGCACTTGGTGCGATGGCAAGTGCCTTCGCCCATGAGCGGTAGGTCTCGGGTTCGAGACTTGGGAGCAGCCTCTCCATAAATGGGGGTAAGGCTAGCCGACATTCACCTCTCCCAGGCCCTGCGTAAAGCGGGAGCCTTGTGCACTGGGTACGACCTTTTTATTCAAGTGTGAAGCTTTTGTTGATGGGAATAATATTCTGTAAAGGACCTCACATGAAAAAATTTCGGTTTGTTGAAGAGTAGAAAACTGAGTGGGTTGTATTTTCTCAATTTTTGCTGTGAAAGACCTCAAATATAACACATTATTTGAAAATCACATGCATACGTGCATGTACTACGTACAGTCTCATACAATCACTCATTAAATGACCATCTTCTGCTAACATGATGCCTTTTTTTTTTTTTTTTTTTGTGTGGTTAGCCCCTTGGTAAAGGACTCTTGCAGAGGCTATTGTTGAACTTATGTACCCACAGTGTTACACGAGCAATCTTAGTTCGCCTTTTGCTCGATATGATCAAACCTGAGGCTGAGGGCTTAGTCGGTGGATTAGCAGCTATTAATTCCCAAAGGCTTTATGGTTGCAATTCAAATGTTGTTTATGGTCGATCACAGTTGTTAGATGGTAAGTCATCTGACGCGCCAACAGTTACTGCAGTATATTTGTTTCTTCGATTTATGAACTAACAATTTGTTTGCTTTTTCTTCTTTTTCAATAGGTCTTCCTCCCTTGGTGCTGCGTCGAATTCTTGAGATCTTGACTTATTTGGCCACAAATCATTCTGCTGTGGCAAATATGTTATTCTTCTTTGCTTTCTCTGGTGTTCCTGAGTCATCAAGCCCTATGCATGTGGAAACCAAGAAGGACAAAGGCAAGGAGAAAATTGGAGAAGCAGGATCTTCAAAAACTTCTGGAAACACCCAGGATGCTGACATTCCCCTGATATTGTTCCTGAAGCTCCTGAACCGACCTCATTTTGTACACAGCACTGCTCATCTTGAGCAGGTACAACCTACTCTATTATTAACCAGTTTAAAATGACCTCGGGCAGAGATTATTTTCTATTTGTATATTTAATTAAAAGTGTAAAGTCCCTTGTTAGTTGTTAGATATCCACATATCTTCAATGATACGTGAGACCTTATCTGAATTTAAGATTGGAGTAATTCAATTGTTTGTAATGTCCGACTCGTCAACCATTCTGGACAAACCCTAGTACCTGCTCCATAACTATTTCTCTTCTTAAAAATTTAGAAAATAACTAAGTATATGTTAGAGAACTGCGTATTGCGTGCCATATCTCTTGTTGTACATGTGGAGTCATAATCTTGATTATTTTATTGCTAAATCGTGTCCTACATCATGATCCTTCTAAAAAAATTTATAGTTCAACACCATCTCATGTTTTTTTTTTGGGTGCTACAGGTCATGGGCCTGCTTCAGGTTGTTGTATATACTTCAGCTTCAAAATTAGAGGGCCAGTCTCAATCTGAGGGGGCAGATAAGCCTGTTGGTGAAGCATCAGGGGATGGTCAAAAGGGTCCTCCTTTGGAATCAGAATCTGGTCAGGGAGATAAGCCTGTTAGTGGTGAATCATCAATTTCAGATGGAAAGAGGAGTACGGATACATATAATGTTTTCTTGAAGCTGCCAGAATCTGATCTGCACAATCTTTGCAGCCTTCTTGGTCGTGAGGGGTATTATTAGCTCTCTAATTCTTACAATTTTATTCTTTGAACGTATGTGCAGGTTTTTTTATATTAACCGTTGTGACTTTATATGAGTAGTTGCTCCTTTTGTATTTGCATGTCCTCTACCAACCTATTAGACCCTCCACTCATTTCTTTGTGCTACAGTATATGAACTATGTTTTTATGAGTGTCTAATCTGAGTCCATTTACTTGATTAGGCTTTCAGATAAACTTTATATGCTTGCTGGTGAGGTGTTGAAGAAGTTGGCCTCAGTTGCAGCGCCCCATCGAAAACTTTTTGTCTCAGCGCTGTCAGAACTAGCTCATGGTTTGAGTGCCTCAGCTGTTGGGGAGCTTGTCACTCTCCGGAACACACATATGTTGGGTTTAAGTGCTGGATCAATGGCTGGGTCAGCAATCTTACGTGTATTACAAGCACTTTGCTCCCTCACCTCACCTAGGGCTAGTGAGAATTCAGGACTGGAGAATGATGCGGAGCAGGAGGAGCATGCCATCATGTGGAAGCTAAATGTTGCACTTGAGCCACTGTGGCAAGAATTAAGCAACTGTATAAGTGCGACTGAAACAGCGCTGGGTCAGAGTTCTTTCTGTCGAACCATGTCTATAGTAAATGTTGGAGACCATGCACAGGGTTCTTCTTCATCTCCTCTCCCCCCTGGAACTCAGAGGCTCCTGCCTTTTATGGAGGCATTTTTTGTTTTGTGTGAAAAGCTACAAGAGAACCTCTCTACAATGCTGCAAGATCAGGCGAATATAACTGCAAGAGAAGTCAAAGAGTCCTCTGGAAACTCAGATCCTTCAACTACCAAGTGCCACAGTTGTGGGGATTCTCAGAGAAAGCTTGATGGTGCTATTACATTTACAAAGTTCGCTGAGAAGCACCGCCGGCTTTTAAATGCTTTTATCAGACAGAATCCAGGTTTGTTGGAGAAATCCCTTACTATGATGCTGAAGGCACCAAGGCTAATTGATTTTGACAACAAGAGAGCGCATTTCCGGTCAAGAATTAGGCATCAGCATGAGCAACATATCTCTGGTCCTCTGAGAATAAGTGTTCGGCGGGCTTATGTTTTGGAGGATTCTTATAATCAGTTGCGCATGCGGCCTACTCATGACATGAAGGGTCGATTAAATGTCCAATTCCAAGGGGAAGAGGGTATTGATGCTGGAGGTCTGACACGAGAGTGGTATCAATTACTGTCGAGGGTCATATTTGACAAGGGGGCATTGCTTTTCACCACTGTAGGAAACAATGCAACTTTCCAGCCAAACCCTAATTCTGTCTACCAGACAGAACATCTGTCATATTTTAAATTTGTGGGCCGTGTGGTAATTCTTCTGGACTATTGACTTTTTGAAACCGGCTTTATAATTCTGTATTAAATTTCTCTTTAACATTTGCTGCTCTGATAATTCATTCAGGTTGCAAAGGCACTTTTTGATGGGCAACTTTTGGATGTTTATTTCACTCGATCCTTCTACAAGCATATACTTGGTGTAAAGGTGACTTACAATGATATAGAGGCTGTGGATCCTGATTACTACAAGAATTTAAAGTGGATGTTAGAGGTTAGTGTGCTTTTGATCACACACTGATTTTTAAGAGTTCCAAGGTTGGATTGGAATGGGTTTCGTTGTCGGTTTATATCTTGTTAACTGATCTAAGATGTAGTGGTATTCTGAACTTCTGTTTCTGCGTGGATTAAGACTCTCAGTTCCTTTGTTGTGTACGTTTCTTTTAATTTTAATTTTTTTCGTGTGTCCAGAATGACGTGAGTGATATTCCTGACCTGACGTTTAGCATGGATGCGGATGAAGAAAAGCATATCCTTTATGAGAAAAACCAGGTATTTGAATGATATTCCTGATTTATATGCAACTTTTTATTTCTGTTCTTTCTTTTTGAAAGCTTTTGGTTTTTCACGTAGTGTTATTATAAAGTCTTCCTTAGATGCTTATCTGATTTTCATTCAGTGTTATAACATTAAATTGAGCTCATGGGTTTGACTAATGTTGTACTTGTTCATTGTGTTTTCCTTTCTTTCTACCTTCTTGAAAAGGTTACTGATTATGAGCTGAAACCTGGAGGAAGAAATATTCGGGTTACTGAAGAAACGAAGCACGAGTATGTTGATCTTGTAGCTGAACATATCTTGACAAATGCTATCCGTCCTCAAATTGATTCCTTCCTGTACGGGTTTCATGAATTGGTCCCGCGAGAGCTTATCTCTATTTTCAATGACAAGGAGCTTGAGCTACTCATCAGTGGTCTTCCAGAGATTGATTGTGAGTTGCATTTTGAATGAGCGTATTATTTAATAGATATGATATTTTGCTTCTGTTGTGGTATCTGAATGGTAACATTGTCCTTGCAGTGGCTGATTTGAAGGCCAACACCGAGTACACTGGCTACACATCAGCATCTGATGTTGTTAAATGGTTCTGGGACGTGGTTGAAAGTTTTGACAAGGAGGACATGGCGAGACTGCTGCAGTTTGTGACTGGAACATCAAAGGTAACTGTTTTGTACTACAAAAGAAATATGAAATAGTATATATACTTCTCCATATCTGCTGGTTCACGACTAAAAAGGATATTATATGGGCTTTTGTACTTTCTGATAATGTACGACCCCCCCTTTTCCCTTGGCCAATCCCCTTTTTCCAACAAACCAACCCCTCCCTTTATAATGTTCATAACTTTTTTCACAGGTTCCGTTGAAAGGGTGACTTATGTTGTTTTTACCCTGAGCATTTTACCTTGATATCAGTTGCCTATAGACTCCATAGATCATTTTCATTTCCTGTGAACATGATTTTTGACAATGCGCATATTGTCTCATTGAACTTTGCCATTTTATAATGATTGGAAATGGCTTGTGTAGCTGTTGATTTATATGTTTGCGATTTTCAGGTTCCATTGGAAGGTTTCAGGGCGTTGCAAGGTATCTCTGGTCCTCAGAAATTTCAGATTCACAAGGCTTATGGAGCTCCTGACAGGCTGCCCTCCGCTCATACATGGTTAGTGTAAACATAATTTGTTTGGTCCCGTCTTACCTTACAAAAAATGTTCATTTCTTTGTCCCCGTCACATTCTCGTCAAGCTCGATGCGTCTGATGTGTTCCTATGTCTTTTCCAGCTTTAACCAGCTAGACCTTCCTGAGTACACCACCAAAGAACAGCTTCATGAACGATTGTTACTTGCTATTCATGAAGCTAGTGAAGGATTTGGCTTTGGTTGACAGAA
The DNA here is from genome assembly GCF_916048215.2 of Malus sylvestris. Lineage (NCBI taxonomy): Eukaryota > Viridiplantae > Streptophyta > Magnoliopsida > Rosales > Rosaceae > Malus > Malus sylvestris. The sequence continues at coordinate 2,206,632 of NC_062262.1, forward strand.
AAGAATCTCAGCAGATATTGTTTCTCCAGGGTTCCAGTCATCGGTCGTATAGTTAGCATGTACATGTCAGTTCGACATCCTTTTTCTTTCCTTGTTTCGAATCCCTTCGCTAATCCTTTCTGAAATCAACTCAATTTAATTTGTGATTTTCGTTCTAATTCCCCCCCATTCTTCGCGCAGATGACAGAACCGGTTCTGAATTTTAGCTTCCAGAATTACAGCAGCTTTTGGAGAAATTGAATGAAGGATTTTGTTAAGAATTCGGAAACCATTATCTTACCGGAGGCCGGTAAGCTCCTCGGTGACAATGGATTGAAATTGTAGAAATTATTTTGCGGATTCTTAACGTGTCGGAAAATTAGGGAGTCGGTACAGATGGATATGGATAGAAAATCTGTTCTTTTTGGTGTTTATATTAGATCTCTATTTAGATTAGTCAGTTTTCTTCGCTTTCTCTGACCTGAATGTTTGGTAATAAGCCTAGGAATATGTATATGTATATGTAATTCCATATGGTTTCTTTTGGATTTTAATTTATTTGAAGGCGAGAAGGTGATTCCAATTTTGCTCTCAGTTTTATTTGTACAAATGAACATGCCCTCTAGCCCGTCGTTTGCGGGAGAAATTTACTTGACGGTGGCAGTATCCCAAGCCAATCTACGTTTGATGTTTGCTATTGGCAATGCATCCGTGATTCGTTTAGGATACTGCAACAATGTCATCTCTTGCCTCGAAGTTGTTCTAATGATTAGTCGGGTTTGTAACCATTTTTCAACAATGCAATATGTACTTAAAATGCTTGATTTTCCATTGATATTTGATTTGAAATAGAGAGTAAAGGAGGGTTGAGAGAAGAAGGATAACACACCGTCACCGTATCTTAATAAGGGCTCGTTCGACACTGCGTTTGGGGTGGAGAATAGTTGTTTCAAGTAACCAAAAGCAATGTTTGACAGAAAACTAGAAAGTGATTATGGATTATAATTGCTTTTTAGTACTTTTTGGAGAGTACTTATAAATACTTATAAGAACTTGTATTTTTCATGAAGAAAATGGAAAAAGTATTTTTCATGAAGAAAATAACTCGTTCTCTCCTCTACTCTTCCACACCCCCTCTCTTCTAGACTTGGAATTGAACAAATCAAATCATAAAAGAGATGCTGAAGAGATTTTTTTAAAGTGGGTATTTTTATGGACTCTCTGTCACCTTATAGTTTAACACTAATTTTCATGTCAACATTATAAAATATTGTGGAAAAAATATGAAATGTCAGATAGTTCATGAAAAGTTTCACTTTGAAAAAGTCTTCGTAACATTTCTCATCAAATGATAACCAATGAAGAAAAAATCAATTAGAAGCGCAAAAAGAATAATTGGAGAGAGCGAAAATTGCTATTTGAAAAATAATTTTGTCATAATTTAACAAAGGCCCAACTAGCTCATAAAAAATCTCTTACAACTTCTAAAAATAACAATTTAATTAAATAAGAGCAAATTAGTGAAGTAAATTGAAATGAAAAAAATAGTAAAATAGAATGAAGTTGTCGCTCATTCTTTTTCAACATTTTGAAATATTAATTAGGGAACTTTAACGAAAAACACCCGGTACTGTTCATTTTAACGAAAAACCACATTTTTACACTAAAAAGTCAATCCTGGTACTATTCACTTTACCCTTTATTTTGTCCTTATCATTAAAACTCAAAGTTTTCAAACCCTTTTCATTAGTTTTCCTTATTAATTACTGATTTTTTTTGGTATAAAATATATAAAAAGATTAATCATCACTCGCCTTGACGGGTGGTGAATGATTAATAGATTATAATGAAGGGAAAAAAATATAAAAGCTTGCCCGTAAAGTAATTTACTTTTTTCATCTTTCTCTCCCTCTTTCTTTTGCATTTCTTTTAGGGGTGTGTTATCCATACACTCATTTTTACTTCTTACATACCCTGTTAATTTATATCCGTTAGATCTTCTTCAATTCATCCGATCCGACGGTCGAAATCCAAAAAAGTATGACAGAAGTAAAAAGGAGTGTGTGAATATCATATCCCTTCTTTTATATCGGATGAGAATCTTTTTTTAATTCTTTTTGTAAGAATACTAAAGATTTTCATATTATAACAGTTCATTATACATCGTATATATTTTTTATTATTTACTATTTATATTTAATTTTAATTAAAATTTTAAATAATTTCTAATAGCATGATTATGTGAGATAGATTCAAATCATTTTATATCAAGCAAAGCCCGGCATTTTGTATTAATGTTGCGCTGCCTTTTGCTTCGATCAGATCGAAATTGCAGCCTGGGAATCCATATTTTCACGTTTTGTTTTTCTATCAAGCAAAGCCATTGCTCGACCGAGACTCGCTTCCTCAGCTGCGTTTTCCTGTTCATCGAATACTGTGAGTTCCTGAAGCTTTTCTTTTTTAATTTCTTTTTCTTGGGGCTTATTAAGATAATTTATGCTATAACAGTTGAGGATTTGGATTCAGTGTTCGTTTTTTCAGATGGGTTTTTTATTTTATATGCAATTTTTAATTTTTTCTGTTTTGGATATGGACGTTGCTCTGCTGTTAAAACAGTTGCTTTCATCTGATGGAAATTGCTCTGCTGTTAAATTATGAAGAGAATTTATCCAATAACAATTTTGGAATTGGATTTAGAGTTCATTTTTTCAGATGGGTTTTTAATTTATATGCATTTTTTTTTTAATTTTTAAGTTTTTGAACAGATGTTGCTGTGCTGTTAAAATAGTTGCTTTGATCAGATGAAAATTGCAGCCTGGGAATTCAAAGTTTGAAACAATGGCTCACAATTTTCCTGAGGAAATCATACATGATATCCTGTTTAGATTACCTCCTAAATCATTGATCATATGCACCTCGGTGTGCAAGCCATGGAACTCCATGATCAAAAGTCCCAGCTTTATTCGCACCCACCTCAGCCGTACAATTGATCTTAATAACCAGTTTGGCACCCACCTCCTCCTTCTGGACTGTATTCGACCTCTTTATAGCTACGTCAATGACAAATTTCCAATGCAGAGGTATTGCAGTTTGCGTTATGACAACCTTGCTTTTGATGAGTACTGCAAACTAGAATTTCCAGTTGCTCCCAAGGAAGAACTGCGCAATAAAGTTTTAGACATGGTCGGCGTTTGTAATGGGCTGGTGCTTCTTGCTGATAATAAAGTTTGTTCAGGTAACACCTTCATTTTATGCAACCCGTCTATGAGAAAGTCAGTGACCCTTCCTAAGTTTCATCTTAACATCAAGATGGATCTTGTTTATATTGGTTTTGGTTTTGACGCTGTGACTAATGACTACAAGGTTGTGAAACTTACCCGTGGTTATCAACCTGACAATCTGAATATTCTTTATGAGGTTTATTCACTGGCTGGTGGTTCATGGAGTGATCCTCTTTCTTTGGATCACATATGTACCTTTAACAGTATTAACAAACTCCATGCTTTTGTTAATGGAGCCATTCATTGGATTGCATGCTGCAATTTGGCAGATGGTGCTTATGAATGTTTCATTTTGGCGTTTGACGTGGGCAGCGATTCATTTCACAGGATAATGGTACCAAAGAATTTCAGAAGCTCAAAGCCCTACCAGTTGTCTGTTTCAGGTTATGGGAAATCTACTGCTCTCTGCGGGCATTATTTCATTGATTCTTTTGAGCCTTATCTTGAGATATGGGTGATGAAAGAGTATGGCATGGAAGAGTCATGGACCAAATTGACAGCTCTAATTTCACCAGGTCCAGAAAGAAATTCTTTGTATGGGCCGTTATGTTTTAGAAAGAGTGGTGATGTAGTGTTGGTACCGTTTGATGGTTCTGAGGATGATGATAGGTATGGATTAGTTTGTCTAGACCTTGGGAGCAAACAATTTACATATCTGGGAATTGATGGATATAAACCCTACTATGCTGAATCTTATGTTGAGAGCCTCGTCTTACTCGACAACACCGATGCAGTTTCCTACTGAAGAAAAGAAGAGGTAAGGTGGTAGCATTGGTTTTTCTTTGGTTTTCATTGTCTTGTCGTTCTAATGCATATACCTCCAAGTCTCCTACTGAGTGTGACATGGTATGACCATGCGATTAACGAATGAATACAGCACGCTGAAGTGTAATTGTATTCATTCGTCCTCCATGCAGGTAGAAAACGAGGCAAATAACCTTCAAGACTCTTACGATACCTTCCGTGTAGATGCGCGGTGCTAGCCTTGCTGCTTCTGATGTTAAATTGTTCCAAAGTGTATCAAGATTTTCAATATTTGATCAAATATAGGGTATAAATACTTTGTCATTTCAGACTGTCCAAACAAAGCAGCCATATAAAGTGGTGTCATTCCTTCGCCACCTGGAATTGTTGGCAAGAACCTATTGTTTTGTATCAAAATATCGGCAATTTCTACGGTTCCAGCTGCAGCGGCAAAGCTCAGTGCCGTATTTCCTTTTTTGTCTTGAAGTGCCAGGTCTTCTTCATCTATCATTTTGACTAGTTCTGTCACAATCTGAATATTATTTTTTGCTCCTGCTGCAACGTGTAGAACGGTTTCCCATCCTTTTGTTATGCTAGCAATTAAGAGTGCCGGATTGATATTTAAGATGCCTTTGGTGGTTTCCCAGTTGCCTTTCATTGCAGCTTTGTAAAGGGGCATACAAAAGTCTAAGTATGCCTCTCCTGTGATGGATGCAAGGGATGAAGTTAGACTGAGCATATGGTTAATTTGTGTTCGTAGAATATATATGCGTACACAAATACTCTCGTAGAAGAATTTGGCATACCATCTATTTAAAATTAGATTGATTATTGTCTAAATAGATGAACCGTCTATTACTTTGTATCATTTAGTCGTTCATATGCATCAAAGAAATAAACGGTTCATTTGAGGATTACTTGTTATCAAAAAATCGATTTGTTCAATACATATGCATGGAAGAACGAATTCCAATTTGGCCAAATTTACTGATTTTTTAGAAAACTTCATCCTAATCCTTGAAAAACATCACACTTAGACTAAAACCTTTAGTAAGATTAAAACTAATTTTAGTTCGTTGAGTCACTGTAAATGTCAACATACATTTAATCACCTCATATGTTAATTATATTTTGATGTATTATTTCTCTTTTTCTTCATAATTTTCATTTCATTCATCATAATATTTTGTTTTAGACATTTAAGTAAACTATAATATTTTGTTTTAGACATTTAAGTAAACTAACTTATTATATTATTTTTAGACATTAACTTATATAATATACTTTGGTATATCCATTTCGAAACAGACATTTAGATGCATTGATTAAATAGAATACATTTTGATACAAATATTTAGTTACATTAATTCATTATAATAAATTTTGGTACATATATTTTTATACAGATATTTAAATAAATCAATTAGAGGTCGCACTTGGTGCGATGGCAAGTGCCTTCGCCCATGAGCGGTAGGTCTCGGGTTCGAGACTTGGGAGCAGCCTCTCTATAAAATGGGGGTAAGGCTAGCCGACATTCACCTCTCCCAGACCCTGCGTAAAGTGGGAGCCTTGTGCACTGGGTACGACATTTTTTTTTATTTAAATAAATCAATTCATTTTAATATATTATCAGTACCGTAACATCCCACATCGCACAGGGGAGTGGATCCTCTAAGCCTTATCACTGTTCTAAAAATCCCCGCCTAGCGCCGCCTAGGCGCTAGGCGGCTGGTCACCGCCCGATTAATGACTAGACTGCCTAGGCACCCGCCTAGCCCGCCCAGACATGCTGAGGCGCCTACCTAGCCGGCCCAGACCCGCCTAGACACCTGCCTAGGTTGCAACTCACTTAGATAAAAAATAGATAACTTTCATTTTGCATTTTATTGTTTCCAATAAATTATAAGAGACTTATTGAACACTTAAATAAACACACACTATATGTTTGCTCCCTATGTTTTCATTATGTTCTAATACTTCATAATATATGTCATTCTATTTTCTAGTTTATGACCAAATTATGTATATTTTAAGTATAAACAGACACTTATTTACATGAAATATAATAGATTTACTTAAATTCGTCTAGTCTGCCTAGGCGCTAGGCCCCATCCCGCCGCCCAACTAGCGCCTAGCGCCCAAGGAAGAAAATATCGGTAATATCGGAAATATCGGTAGTCCGAAAACACGGAAATATCGATGGAAATATCGGGATAATATTGATATCGATAAAAATTACATGGAAACCACGGAAATTGTAAGAAAAACTTGGAAATTTTTATTGAAACTTTGCAGGATGTTTATTTAGTCAATTATCTATTAGTTTATCACAAAAAATTGGAAGGAAATGCATTGCATGATGGATTTAACTGATTTAAGTTGATTATATAGCGAGCTGGCAAACATTGTGAGTGTAGAAAATATGTAGTAATTAATGAAAGAAATTTAAACACATCATAATCATTTATATATAATGAATTAGTACAATATTTTACACTTTATACATTGTATGGTAAGATACATGAGTGACATATTCTTATAACGGGTACATATCAATTAGTATCTATCCATCCACCAGCCATTAACGATGACGCATCGAATCAGACATATGAACAGACAAGTACGTGCTTGCTAGTGCTGAAGCTACTCAAAGAAAAAGACAGGAAATTAATTAAGCAACCACCGTGAATGACTTGACAACGACGATGTCCCTAGACACCGCCTGCAGCTAATTTCATACATCTCGCTTCCATTTTTTCCTTGAAACAGCATTCACCGTGCGAGTGGTCACCAACCACTCCACAACGAAAACACGTAGGTATATGAGCACGCTTTCGTTCATGCCTGCACTCGTTATCAATGGAACCACAATGCAAACACAGTATAACAAAGCCCTTGCCAACACTTTTTACCGTCTGTGGGAGTTGCAGAAGATATGGGTAGCTTACACTATAATGGGGACCCCCGACATCACCACTGCAACATTCACACTCATGAATTTCTTTTTTTTTTCCAAGACCGTGTGGACAGAGAGAGTCTTGAACAACCTTTACTTCTTTCTTCTCATCTGTACATGTGTTTGAGGAGATTAATGCACAAATAGTCTGGACCGACCACACACTTAAATAAAGACCTTTAATTACTAATTTGTATTCATACTCAGGAATTTCTTCAATCGCTGTGTGACCAAAATGCCGGCATATTTGGCATTGAATCTTCCCTCCAGTAAAGCTATCAAAAGGAGAGAAATGAGGCAGTCCAACATGTGCAGCACCGAGAAACCTAGAACAAAATTATAGGCTCTAGAAATAGAACCGGAAGAACACGAGCCAGACGAGGAACCACCACTAGAACAAAATTCGAGTTGTTGCTGTTGTCCCACATCGCCCAAGGCATAAAGAGAAGCTGGTGGAGGGACTATAAAATGGACCTGTTGTCCCACATCGCCCAAGCATAAAGAAGAAGCTGGTGGAGGGATTATAAAATGGACCATCAGCCCAAACTTAAAAGCATACCAGAAAATCTTTACCCTTAGCGATATTATCGCAATATTTACGATATTAGTGATAATATCGCGATATTATCGATAATATCGCGATATATGAACGATAATTAAGGGACAAGTGGGAAAATATCGGTATCTAAAAAAATGACAATATCGGCGATATTTCGCCGATAATATCGATATTTTGTTCCTTGCTAGCGCCTTTTAGAACATTGAGCCTTATATGTACATTCTCATCTCTACCTAGCACGAGGCCTTTTGGGAGCTCATTGGCTTCGGGTTCCATCAGAACTCCGAAGTTAAGCGAGTTTGCGCTAAAGTAATCCCAGGATGGGTGACCCACTGGGAAGTTCTCGTGTGAGTTCTTAGAAACAAAACCGTGAGGGCGTGGTCGGGGTCCAAAGCGGACAATATCGTGCTACGATGGAGTCGAGCCCGGGATGTGGTGGGGGTCGGGGCCGAGATGTGACAATTTGGTATCAGAGCCAATCTTTGGCCGGAAGTGTGCCGACGAGGACGTCGGGCCCCTAAGGAGGATGGATTGTAACATCTCACATCGCCCAGGGGAGTGAATCCTCTAAGCCTTATATGTACATTCACATCTCTACCTAGCATGAGGCCTTTTTGGAGCTCACTAGCTTCGGGTTCCATCGGAACTCTGAAGTTAAGTGAGTTTGCGCGAGAGCAATCCCAGGATGGGTGACCCACTGGGAGTTCTCGTGTGAGTTTCCAGAAACAAAACCGTGAGAGCGTGGTCGGGACCCAAAGCGGACAATATCGTGATACGGTGGAGTTGAGCCCGAGATGTGGTGGGAGTCCGAGCCGGGATGTGACAAGTACACTTATGTATTCCCATATTTTTCTTATATGTAACTAATTTTATTTGATTTTTCTTTTGAATTTTTTTTCTCATTTAGGTTCATTTTTAACGTGTAAGAGGGGAGGAAGTTTTTTATTTTTTATTTTTTTTCCGGACAAACAATATTATCTACACTAAAGAGAAGGGAGTTGGTTAGTCTCACAATTGGCTAGCAAATGTGGTTCAAATTCGCTTTTGACGAGAATTGAACCTAAGACCTCATAAATGAACTAAAATGTGTATTTTTTTGTCATAAAATTAAAATGTGTGTATTATTCAATTCAAATATTTAATGGGAGACTTTAAACAAAAATACATATTTAAACTACATATCAATAAAACATTCATTGTCAACAAAAACTCTATGAAATTACCAGTTTAAACATCTAATTAAAACTGAACGTGAATAAGAAATATGGGTCGAAATGTAATTTCAAACAATCAAAATTTTGTTGTTTTTTTTTTGTCAAAGCCTTACCTACATGTTATTCTAACATATCTCTAATTAAAAACTAAAAAAAAATCAAATAAAATTAGAGCTCTCTCCCACTCCCACATTATCTCTCACTCTCTTCTTCTCTCCTTCTACCTCAAAAACAAAAATATTTTTTTTTCACACATACTCTGTATGTGGCCATATGCTAGTTAAGTATTAAATAAAAGTCGAATATGTATTCAATTAAAATATACATCAAAGAATTATAATAATTTGTAATTTAACAGTACATTTTATATCAATTTTAATATTTTTGAAGGATTAAAGTTAGAACTCCTTAATTTCTTTTACAAAATATAATATTTTAATCTAAACTACATATCAATAGAACCTTCTTTGTCAACCAAAAGATGGTGAAAAAACTATTTAGTTTTCTATTAATGTAATTTCATAAGACAAAATTTTGCTGTTTTTTGTTTGAGCCTCACCTACATGTGACTTCAACATTCCTAATTTAAAAAAAAAATTAAAATTTTAAATTTTTTTTTAGAAAAAACCTATCTCCCTCTCTCCCTACTTCTATGTTCTCACTCTCTTCATCTCTCTTTCAATTTAAAAACCAAAAACAAAAAATTTCACAAACTTTATGTGTGAGCATATACTAGTAATAACAAAGTAAACATTTTTTATTATGACAATTTTTTTTTGAACAATTATGATTATGACATTTGTATACTTTTCAAAATGAGATCTTTTTTACTTAGACTCGGTCAACCGTTCACAATGTGTAAAAAACTCACTAGAAAAAATAATCCACATAAGCATCATGCTAACTAGGTTACATATTTGGTTGGACTATTTTACCCTTGAAATTTAATTTAAAAACATTTTTGTTGTTCCAAAATTTGGATTTCCCCATTTCAATTTTCAACCTTAAGAACACATGCGCATTCTTGAAATTATCTTATTAATAGGAACGATACTGTATTACCTTGTTAAGAGACATAAAAATTATATTACCTTGCTAATAGACGTAAAAATCATATCAAGTTCTAAAAGACATTAGGCTGCTAGGCAGGGGCCTAACCGTACTAGGCGGATTTACGTAAATTTATTATAAATAAATGTATGTTTATATATATTTTTTAACAAACGTGTCTGTTTATACTTAAAAATACATAATTGTATTAAGATACATAAATTAAACAATAGAGTGACATATATTATAAAGTATTAGAACATATTGAAAATACGAGGAGCAAACATATAATGAATGTTCATTTAAGTATTCAACAAGTGTGTTACAATTTATTAAAAAAAATGAATAATGAAAAGTATCTATTTTATGCCTAAGTGAGAGTCATGACCTAACTCCGCCTATGTAAGTTTATCTTACATTGCCGGTCCCAAGCCCGGATAAAGGAGGAGGGGGAGGGCGTCAGGTAGTCGACAGCCGGCACTCCATGATCACGTCGAATCCTTATGAAAATGAATCCAGAACGAAATCGCGCTAAAGCTAGGGCGTCACCCGTAAGTGGCGCGCTGTGTGGCCCGAGCACAGTGATAAGTGAGCAAGGGTCGCTGTATCTCCATCGGCACCCGGATGCAGTGTTAAATAAGCAAGGGGGCCATAGAAACTTCTTTTCGAACGACTCCACTCAAAGTTGTTTGGGAGCATATGCTCATATCAACTTTACACGGGACACACAAAAGAAGTACTTTGATCCTATTAGACGGGGGATGGTGAAGAAGCTAGGACAGAAGGGTAGAGTTCAAGAGAGCAAAATGTGTTTAGGAACGTGGAATATAGGAACCTTAACGGGAAAATCTATGGAAGTAGTGGAAGTTATGGTGAGGAGAAGGATAAATATTATGTGCCTACAAGAAACTAAGTGGGTTGGTCGTAAGGCAAAGGATCTAGAAAACTCAGGGTTTAAACTTTGGTATTCGGGCACAAATAGAACGAGAAACGGTGTTGGCATCATCGTGGACAAGACCTTGACACAAGATGTTGTAGATGTCAAGAGGGTAGGAGATAGAATCATGGCAATCAAGATTGTAATAGGACAAGAACTTATCAATGTGATTAGTGCGTACGCACCTCAAGTAGGGTTGGATACGAGTTCGAAGGAGAAATTTTGGGAAGACCTTGGAGACTTGATGCAAGGAATTGCTCAGACGGAGAAGTTATTTATAGGAGGAGATTTAAATGGACACGTGGGCAGGGAGACAGGCAACTATGGAGGTTTTCAAGGTGGCCATGGTTTTGGGGAGAGAAACGAGGATGGGGAAGCTATCTTGGATTTTGCAATGGCATATGATCTCTTCTTAGCCAACACCTTCTTTAAGAAGAGAGAAGAACATGTGATCACCTACAAGAGTGGGTCGTAAAAAACACAAATAGATTTTCTTCTAATAAGGAAAGGGGATCGTATAACTTGTAAGGATTGCAAAGTTATACCAGGAGAGAGCGTGGCTAATCAACATCGCTTGTTGGTGATGGATGTACATATCAAAAGAGTGAGACAAAAGAATAAGACTTGGAAGTGCCCAAGGACTAGATGGTGGAATCTAAAAGAAGAAAAACAAGCCATTTTCAAAGAGAAGGTAATCACCCAATGTGTGTGGGATAGAGAGGGGGAAGCTAGCCAAATGTGGGATTCCATGGCTAGTTGTATCCGAAAAGTAGCAAAAGAGGTATTAGGAGAGTCCAAGGGCTTTGCCCCACACCAAAAGGAATCTTGGTGGTGGAATGAGGAGGTACAAACAAAGGTGAAGGCTAAGAAGGAATGTTGTAAAGCCTTATACAAGAAGAGGACCGATGAAAATGGTGAAAGGTATAGAAAAACGAAGCAAGAGGCAAAGAAAGCTGTCAGAGAAGCTAAGTTAGCGGCTTACGACGATATGTATAAACGACTAGATACCAAAGAAGGAGAGTTGGATATCTATAAACTAGCTAGAGCAAGGGAAAAGAAGACAAGGGACCTAAACCAATTGAGGTGCATCAAGGATGAGGATGGAAAGGTTCTTCCTACAGAGAACGCGGTTAAAGACAGATTGAGAGGTTATTTTCATAATCTTTTCAATGAAGGACATGAAAGGAGTGCTTCTTTAGGGGAGTTGAGTAACTCAGAAGAGTGTAGAAACTACTCTTTTTATCGTCGAATCCGGAAGGAAGAAGTGGTTGTAGCTTTGAAGAAGATGAAGCATAGAAAAGCAATAGGCCCAGACGATATACCAATCGAAGTGTGGAAAGTTTTGGGAGAGACAGGTATAACATGGCTCACTGACCTTTTCAATAGGATTTTGAAAACGAAGAAGATGCCAAATGAGTGTCGAACGAGCACTTTGGTGTCTATCTACAAGAATAAGGGCTACAAAATTGCATGAACTATAAGGGTATTAAGCTAATGAGTCATACAATGAAGCTCTGGGAGAGAGTCATTGAGCATAGATTGAGGCAAGAGACACGGGTTTCGGACAACCAATTCGGGTTCATGCCAGGGCGCTCAACCATGGAGGCAATCTATCTCTTATGAAGATTGATGGAAAGATATAGAGATGGGAAAAATGATTTACACATGGTCTTTATAGATTTGGAAAAAGCGTATGATAGGGTCCCAAGAGACATTCTTTGGAGGATTTTAGAGAAGAAAGGAGTACGAGTAGCATATATCCAAGCTATAAAGGATATGTATGAAGGAGCAAAGACTGCCGTAAGAACTCATGAAGGACAAACCGAAAGCTTTCCCATAACTGTAGGATTACATCAAGGCTCATCCTTAAGTCCTTACCTTTTTGCGTTGGTAATGGATGAGTTAACAGGACATATTCAAGATGATATTCCTTGGTGTATGCTTTTCGCAGACGATATAGTGTTGATAGATGAAACTCAGGAAGGGGTAAATGCAAAGCTTAACCTTTGGAGAGAAGTGTTGGAATCTAAAGGTCTTCGCCTAAGCCGATCAAAGACAGAATATATGGAGTGCAAGTTCAGTGCAAATGGAGGCCAAAACGAGTTAGGGGTGAGGATCGAAGATCAAGAAATACCAAAGAGCGACCGTTTTTGTTACCTAGGATCTATCTTGCAAAAGAACGGAGAATTAGATGGAGATCTCAACCATAGAATACAAGCTGGATGGATGAAGTGGAAGAGTGCATCCGGCGTGTTGTGTGACCGCCGTATGCCACTGAAGCTCAAAGGAAAATTTTATAGGACGACAATAAGGCCGACGATGCTGTATGGCACAGAATGTTGGGCGGTGAAGCATCAACACGTACACAAAATGGGTGTAGCGGAGATGAGGATGCTTCGTTGGATGTGTGGGCACACGAGAAAGGATAAGATTAGGAATGAGGATATCCGGGGTAAAGTAGGAGTAGCCGAAATTGAAGGAAAGATGAGAGAAAATAGGTTACAGTGGTTTGGACATGTGCAAAGAAGGCCTACTGACGCTCCGATTAGAAGATGCGACTATGGGACAGAGGTTCAGGGCCGAAGGGGTAGAGGAAGACCTAGGAAAACTTTGGAAGAGACTCTAAGAAAAGACTTAAGAGTACTTGGATCTAACGAAGGACATGACACAGGACCGAGCACAGTGGCGTTCTAAGATTCATATAGCCGATCCCACTCAGTGACTTGGATTTTCCAAGTCTCCAACCGAGAAGTTTTCCTCACTCGGGAAATTAAGGGAACACTACCCCAACCTACATGCTCCACTCAGAAAGCTTCAACATACAAGCTTCAACAAAAGAAAATTCAAAGAACTTAGCGAAGAAGGCTTTGGTGTATTTAACACAATACGTTGAAATGAAGGAAAACTTATTTATTGATATCCCCGATAAGCTACAAATATGTACATATACATGAGTCAAAATAAACAAACAAGAGGGAGCCTTCACAAAGGTTGCTTAGGAGAAGTCTGAGCAGTCAGTAGAGCCCTAGAAAGAGAAGGCACCGGAGGGGGATCATTCGGAGCCTCAGTACTGGACAGAACCCTAGAAGGAGAAGGCATCAGAGGTTGATCATTTGGAGCTTCATTACGCGGTACAGCCCCAGAAGACGAAGGCAATAAATGCCTTTGGAACAAACCCACAAATCTCTGATGATCAAGTAAAACCTGACCATCAGTTTCCTTCATCTGGTCAAGCTTCATCTTCATGTTTGTAGCATAGTCATGTGCGAGCCGGTGCAACTGTTTATTCTCATGCTTGAGCCCTCTAATCTCCTGTTTGAGACTCATCACTTCAGCCGCCAATGATTCAACTTGGCGGGTTCGAGCAAATAGGCGTTGGGCCATATTAGACACAGAACCTGCACACTGAACACTGAGAGCCAGCGAATCTTTAACAACTAACTCATCAGACCGTTTGGAAAGTAGTCTGTTATCTTTGGGAGTGAGAAGGTTCCTGGCCACCACCGCAGCAGTCATATCATTCTTCATCACGGAATCCCCAACGGTAAGAGGACCAGTAGGGGAGACGAAGGATGGGCGCCTTATGTTGTCTGGAGAAGGCGGGGCTGCCTCTTCAACAAGGTTCAAGTCAAAACGACGGTCGAAGGGGCCAGACATTTTCAAAGGTGTTGAAGAGAGAAGAGGTCGGACAAATCAAGATCTTAGAAGTGCAAGAATGGAGCTTCTACTGGTGGAGATTCAAGTGTGCTTTGGAACTTAATGCCATCCCCTATAAAAATCTGCATTCGACGGAGCTTCAGAAATCGAAGAGGCGCCTGCTCAGAAATCGAAGAGGCGTTTGCTTTCTCAAAAGCTGGGCTGCTTAGAGACCACGAGGGTTGATCTCAGAAATCGAAGAGGCGTTTGCTTTCTCAAAAGTTGGGCTGCTCAAAGACCACGAAGGCCGATCTCAGAAATCGAAGCGGCGCTCGCTTTCTCAAAAGCTGGGCTCCTCAGAGACCACGATAGCCGATCTCAGAAATCGAAGAGGCACCTACTTTTCCAGCCTTGTCAGCACCTGTCACACGCACACTCAGCTTTGCGGAAATTATGGGCATTCTGTCGAAGACTTCTGGGGAAGTAGAAAACACATGAATCTTACTGTTCAATCACCCACTTCCCACACGCAACAATAGTTCATGGGTACCACAAATAACTTTGCCAAAGTTCTCTGCCAAAGTTGAGCACGTGAAGCTTGCAGCTCCCACTACATCGCTCTGACCAAGAAGGGTAAAAGAATAGCAAAGAAACAACACTAACAAAGTTTAGACCCATAAATTTTGAAGGTCTAGCTACCATATTATTACTCACAAGGGTAAAGGAACAGTACCACTGCTGGATAATTGAAAAGTCCCTGTGTGTCAACCTCTGTGCTTCGTGGCAAGGTAGACTAGCAAACATGCCCAACCTTTACTCACATTCGAGAAAACACTCCCAATAAGATTGCTTGCTCCAAAATCGAAGAGGCACCGTCCTCCGAATCTCAAGAGCCAGACTCCCAACATGACTACTTTCTCAAAAATCGAAGAGAGGGTAAAGGAACAGTACCATTGCTGGATAATTGGAAAGTCCCTGTGTGTCAACCTCTGTGCTTCATGGCAAGGTAGACTAGCAAACATGCCCAACCTTTACTCACATTCGAGAAAACACTCCCAACAAGATTGCTTGCTCCAAAATCGAAGAGGCAACGCCCTCCGAATCTCGAGAGCCAGACTCCCAACATAATTACTTTCTCAAAAATCGAAGAGACACTGCTCCCCGAATCTCGAGAGCCAGACCCCCAGCATGATTGCTTTCTCAAAAATTGAAGAGGCATCGTTCTCCGAATCAATCGAAGAGGCGCTCGCTTTCTCAAAAGCTAGGCTGCTCAGAGACCGCGAGGGCCGATCTCAGAAATCGAAGAGGCACCTACTTTTCTAGCCTTGTCAGCACCTGTCACACGCACACTCAGCTTTGTGGAAATTATGGGCATTCTGTCGAAAACTTCTGGTGAAGTAGAAAGCACATGAATCTTACTGTTCAATCACCCACTTCCCACACGCAACAATAGCTCATGGGTACCACAGATAACTTTGCCAAAGTTCTCTGCCAAAGTTGAGCACGTGAAGCTTGCAGCTCCCACTACATCGCTCTGACCAAGAAAGGTAAAAGAATAGCAAAGAAACAGCACTAACAAAGTTTAGACACATAAATTTTGAAGGTCTAGCTACCATATTATTACCCACAAGGGTAAAGGAACAGTACCACTGCTGGATAATTGGAAAGTCCCTATGTGTCAACCCTTGTGCTTCGTGGCAAGGTAGACTAGCAAACATGCCCAACCTTTACTCACATTCGAGAAAACACTCTCAACAAGATTGCTTGCTCCAAAATCGAAAAGGCAACGTCTTCCGAATCTCGAGAGCCAGACTCCCAACATGACTACTTTCTCAAAATCGAAGAGAGGGTAAAGGAACAGTACCATTGCTGGATAATTGGAAAGTCCCTGTGTGTCAACCTCTGTGCTTCGTGGCAAGGTAGACTAGCAAACATGCCCAACCTTTACTCACATTCGAGAAAACACTCCCAACAAGATTGCTTGCTCCAAAATCGAAGAGGCACCGCCCTCCGAATCTCGAGAGCCAGACTCCTAACATGATTACTTTCTCAAAAATCGAAGAGACACTGTTCTCCGAATCTCGAGAGCCAGACCCCCAGCATGATTGCTTTCTCAAAAATCGAAGAAGCATCGTTATCTGAATCTCGAGAGCCAGATACCACAGACCATTTTTTCAAAGTGCTCTGACAGAGTTAAAACATGTGAAGCTGGTAGCTCCCACTACCGTGCTATGACCAAGCAGGGTAAAGGAATAACATTACTACTTGTTGTTAGGGAGACTCCTATATATGTCGACCTTCATCCCCAACGGACAGGCAGACCTGTAAAAATGCTCAACCCTTCCTCATATCTGAGAGGGCACTCCCAACGAAGCCTTTCGAAATATTCAGCTTTCTTTCCCCCCGATAATACCTCTGCAAACAAGCTATACTAGAGCAAGAATATCTCATATCATCAGGGTTAAAAGCAAGAGTATCCCATATCATGCTTTTTCCCTGTCTTTTCCTTTTGCCTTATTTTTACCTGCAAGACAAGGAGAAAGAGAGCAATCAGTCAGCACTTGGAATCAAGCTTCCAGCCAGGAACTGACTGCCTGGAACCCCTTACCTGATTACTTACCTGGCATTGCTCTCGAGTACTCATCTTCAACATCTTATGTTTCCAGGGAAGATACCGCATCTGCTTGAGGAACAGATAGGGCAAGTGCGAAGGATACAAGGAAGCATGTGGAGACAAACGTAACAGCACACGTGCCGATACATCCATTACTCTGTCAAAAGAAAAAGTATCCCATATCAGCAGGGTCGAACGTACTCTAGATTTGGTGGACTTGTTTTGACCCTCAAATTCTTCAGTCGGCCTTATACTCTGGAGGAAACCAGAAAACCCGCTAGCTCAGTTCAAGAATAAGTCTGTGGAAAGTTACTTCTTCAAAAGAAAAAGTATCCCATATCACCTCTTCTCATTTTTCTTCTCTTTACCCTTCATGCTGCTGCAAGATGGGGAGAAGGTGAACAATCAGCCGGAGCTCTGATTGCTTACCTTGTCTGTCACCTCTTTCAGCAGATCCCTAGCTCGGCGACTTGGGGGACTCCTACTACATGGTTTGTATCGCGCTTGACCAAGCCTGAAACTACAAGTAAGCATCAAGTGAAATTGATACATTACCTTGTGCATCTCCACCAGTTAAAGATACCACCCCTGGATGGAGGAAGAGTACTTCCAGAGAAGATGCCACATCTACCTATGAGACAGATAAGGCAAGTCAAGACGATACCACACTCCGATACTTAGAAGTTTCGTGATTACGAGATCATTCTCCCACAATATTTCCTAATGTCATTTGTACTAAATCATTCACTTGTACTCACTAAAGGAGAGCTTGAATCTATGTACTTGTGTAAAACCTTCACAATTAATGAGAACTCTTCTATTCCGTGGACGTAGCCAATCTGGGTGAACCACGTACATCTTGTGTTTGCTTTCCTATCTCTATCCATTTATATACTTATCCACACTAATGACCGGAGCAATCTAGCAAAGATCACAAAAAGCGACCGTTTTCGCTACCTAGGATCTATCTTGCAAGAGAACGGAGAATTAGATGGAGATCTCAACCATAGAATACGAGTTGGATGGATGAAGTGTAAGAGTGCATCCGGCGTGTTGTGTGACCGTCGTAAGCCACTGAAGCTCAAGGGAAAATTTTATAGGATGGCAATAAGGCCAGCGATGTTGTATGGCACAGAATGTTGGGCGGTGAAGCATCAACACGTACACAAAATAGGTGTAGCGGAGATGAGGATGCTTCGTGGGATGTGTGGGCACACGAGAAAGGATAAGATTGGGAATGAGGATATCCGAGGTAAAGTAGGAGTAGCCGAAATTGAAGGAAAGATGAGAGAAAATCCGTTCCGGTGATTTGGACATGTGCAAAGAAGGCCGACTGACGCTCCGGTTCGAAGATGTGACTACGGGACAGATGTTCAGGGCCGAAGGGGTAGAGGAAGACCTAGGAAAACTTTGGAAGAGACTCTAAGAAAAGACTTAGAGTACTTGGATCTAACGGAGGACATGACACAAAACCGAGCGCAATGGCGTTCTAGGATTCATATAGCCGACCCCACTTAGTGGGAAAAGGCTTTGTTGTTGTTGTTGTTGTTGTTGAGAGTCATGACCTAGGCACGCGCCTAAGCCAGTCTAGGTCCTTTTATTAATTTTCAAACGCCTAAGGATTAATCGGGCGGTGGCGAGCCGCCTAGCGCCTAAGCAGGGGCCTAAGCAGCGCTAGGCATGAATTTTTAGAACAAATTTATACCTTGTTAACAGATACAACATCAAGATGATTAAAACATGTATGAGTGAAAAGTTTTAAGATTATGTTACCTACAGTACGAAGAAAGGTAACAATTACCCAAAAAAAAAAAACCTTCTCTTTTCTTGGTAAATCGTCACGACACTTGAACCTTTAACAAGGTAAATATATAAAAAGCACCATAAACTTTGTAGGAGAAGGAGGAATGCCATGAAATTCATAGAATTTAGAGGTGAAGAACAAGAAAATTTTGACGAGGAAGAAGAAGAAAATAAAAATTTTGAATTTATGTGGGGAAAAATTATTCAGTGTACATGTGTGTTATAAATGATTTAAGCCATTAACTACATTAATTGAGAAAAAAATGGTTTAAATAGATGATCTCTATAGCATTACTCTTCCAAAAAATGGGTTATTCATAAAATATGCTTATATATTGGGTTTAAACCAACTTTTCATAAAATGATACTATTTAATGTATGTTTTGATCTTCACACTTTCATGCGTATTCATATATAGCATATAACTTCATCTAGCTCTGTATTATGAGTTGATATTAATGCAAGTTATTTTGTATTTCCACGCTGTTTTTTTTTCTTTATCCCAACTAATCATTTTGCAGACTCCTTTAGCACTTTAATCAACCTTCACAGATGCAAATACAACGCATATATATATGGAGACTATATATCAATTAATCATGTGCTACGTGTATGTATACATGGTATGTGCATGAAAGAGAGAGATCAGATCGTATACGTACTGTTGGTATTTTCTAGTAGATGACGCGCAGGATGCCTCGGTTGAAGCGGTGCCGCAATGGCGATGATTACATTTCCAGCAGCCGGAACGCCATTTGCTGCCGCCATTTGGATCCCAGCTGGGGCAGGTACATATTGTGCTTGTGGACTAGACATTTTTCCCTATGAACTTGCGGAATATATATAAACATCTCCATAGAAAAATCTGAATTACCAACTAATTTATACTGTAATATACTAATATGTTTCTAAAGCATAGCGAGAGAACCAATAATAAGTGATATTTCATTCACATTAATATATAATGATAATTTTAATCTTTTTATACAACGACATATTTACATTAACGGTGAAAAAATAAATTAAATTTACTATCCACATGTAGTGCCAATTTAAAATTTATTTAGAAAAGCAAGTTTCAGTGTATTTCTTTCAAAAATTCGAAAAGTATTGGCCATCTAGAGACTGAACTGTTAGGATAATAGATGTGTTGATAAGAATGGTTGGATTCATGACATGTGTCATAGTGTAATTGGTTGTTGTATAGGGTTAGTTAGAATTGTTGTTATCTGGTATAGTATATATATCACATGTAAATGTAATTATCTTATATATGTGAAAAAGTATATTCAGTATCTTTCTCTCTTATTTGTTGACTTTCTCTCTCTACAATCGTCTTCTACAATTCTTCATAGTTGACATGGTATCATCGCCGATCATGGCCCCCGCCATTGATTGACGACCTGGTTGCTTTCACTCATCTTCGTGTTTTCTTTGTCGCTCGGTGCTGTGTTTTCTGGTGGTTTTTTTGGATTGGAGTCGGTGGTGTTCGCTCGAAGTCGGTGCTTAAACCCTAAGATTTGGGGGTTTTTGCTGTACAGTCGTGATTGAAGTCGGTGGTTTATTCTCCGTTCGTTGCTGTCGTTTGCAAGGTGTTTCTTCTTCTATCTTGCATCTGTTCGTTGTGATTCTCTATTCTCAATCTTGATTTCGGTGTTGTTCTTCGTTCGTATTGATGTGCACTTTCTGTGATATTGTGCTTGTTCAACGATTTGCTGCTATTTCGTGGTTTTTGCTTTCTAGTGTGCCTTTGTGGCTTTCGATTTGGATTTTTGAAGCGTTAGTTTTATAGCAGTACTCTTGACGGTGCACAATGGTGACCCCTACTCAGTTGACGCTTACTCAATCGCCAATTTCTTCCTTAATTCCGAGCGTCGGTAACACTGTGACCGTGAAATTAGATGATTCTAACTTTGTTACCTGGAATTTTCAAATGGATCTTCTTCTGGAAGGCAATGGTATTATTGGTTTTGTTGATGGTTCCATTGCTTGTCCTATGAAATTTGAGGATGTTGAGTCTGTGGATGGTATTGTTGACGATACTCCGATCATCTTCGATGCGTACAAAATATGGAAGATCCATGATAAGGTTCTTATGACTCTTATTGCTGCTACTCTATTTACTTCTGCATTGTCCTGCATCATTGGTTGTCAGAGTTCCAAGGATATGTGGGATAATCTTCGTGAACGTTTTGCTAGTGTTACTCGTACTAGCATTGTGCAGATGAAAATTGACTTGCAGAATATTAAAAAAGGGCCTGAATCAATTGATCAGTATCTTCAGCGAGTCAAAGATTCTAGAGATCAATTAGGTGCTGTTGGAGTGATGATTTCTGATGAAGACATTATTATTGTGGCTCTACGGGGTTTACCATCTAAATACAACACCATCAAGGCTGTAATTCGTGGCAGGGAAAATTTGGTGTCTTTGAAAGAACTCAGATCTCAATTGAAGGCTGAAGAATCTACACTGGATGAAGTTCACAAGCAAATCCCTTTGATGTCTGCTATGTATGCTCAGGGTGCTCGGACCTTTTTTGATCCAGGACAGTCTTCGGGTCATGCTGGAATGCCTGTTGGACCGTTTTTACCTCATCCTCAGATACATGTGTCCGGTTTCTCCCCTTTGTCCATGCCTGGTTTTTCACCTCTAGTACCTGGTCACATGCCGATGCCTGATACTCAACTGTGTGCTTTTCCTTCTCAATATACCTTTGGTTCATTTAACAATTTCAGAGGCAATCCTAATTTCAAGACCAAAGGCAAGGGCAAACGTTTTTACTCGAATTCTCAGCCTACACCACAGTCTATGTTTGGTGCCAATCCTTATCAGAATATCTTTTTTGCTCCATCTCAATTTGGTTCTACATATAATCCTTTACAAATTTGTCAAATTTGTGACAAGAAAGGTCATTCAGCTCTTAACTGCTTTTAGAATGGGTGTCAAATCTGCCACAGAAAAAGGTCATACTGCAGCTACCTGTTTTGATAAGAATGTTTCCTCTCCACAACATTTCTCAGTCCCTTCTCCATAGTATCCAATGATTGGTTCTTCTCACCAGTTTTCTGTACATCCATCTTCCTCTGTTGGAATTGAACTTGGTTATTATCCATCTGGATCACAAGTGCAGCAACCTGTTCAATATCACTCATCCCAGCCTGTTGCCATGCAAGCTCGAGCCAATGTTTCTCTAAGTGCACCTCATCAAGACTTTTGGCTGGTTGATTCTGGGGCAACCAACCATATGGCTTCAGATCTTGCCAATCTTCAAGTTGCAGCTCCTTATCCATCCACTGAGACAGTAACTGGTGCTGGTGGTGAAGGTTTAAGTATTGCTCATATTGGCAACACTGTCTTTCCCACCAAATCGCATTCATTTCATCTTAATTTTGTGTTACATGTTCCTAAATTGTCTCAAGATTTGATTTCTATGCATCAATTGTGTAAAGACAACACATGTTGCTATATTGTTGATGAGTTCTCTATTTGTATACATGACAAGGTCACCGGGAAAGTGTTATATCACGGACTGAGTAACAATGTCGTATACCCAATTCCAGTTTTCAAGTTTTCCACATCCTAAGTGCCACCTCCAGCTGCTTTTTTGGGTCAAAAGGTGTCATCTGAACTTTGGCATTATAGGTTAGGGCATCATTCGAATGCTATTACTACTGCATCACTTAGGAATTCCTCTATTTCTGTTCCCTGTAATAAAGATTCAATCCCATGTATCTCTTGCTTGCAAGGCAAGTTTTCCAAGTTACATTTCCCTCGTGTTACTTCAAAATATGTTCTTCCTTTTGAAGTAATACATTCTGATGTATGGGGTCCGGCTCCCATTGTATCTTTAGAAGGGTTTAGGTATTATGTGTCCTTTGTGGATGAATGTACGAGATATACATGGGTTTTTCCTTTTATCAATAAAGTTGCAGTTCTGTCTGTTTTTGCTCAGTTTGTGGCCTATGTTAAAACTCAGTTTAATAAAACTATTAAAACACTTCAAAGTGATGGTGGGGGTGAATATGTGGGTTTAGATTTCAAAGCATTTCTTAGGGATAAGGGTATTCTACATCAAACGTCTTGTCCTTATACTCCAGAATAGAACGGGTTGGCTGAGAGAAAAAATAGGCATTTGTTGGAAACTGCCATTACTTTACTTCAAAAAGCATCCATGCCGTCGTATTTTTGGTTTCATGCTTGTGCCATTGCTGCCTATTTAATCAATAGGATGCCTACACCTATTCTTCACATGAAATCTCCTTTTGAATGCTTGTTTAAGTCTCCACCTATACTTGTCTATTTGAGAGTCTTTGGGTGTGCTTGCTATCATTCCATGCGCCCTTATAGGAACAATAAGTTAGATCCAAAAATTGCAGAATGTATCTTTGTTGGATATGCATCACAGTACAAGGGTTATATTTGTTTTTCTCTCAGCACTCACAAACTTCTTGTATCTAGACATGTTCTGTTTGATGAGTATAGTTTTCCGAGTTCAAAATTAGTCTCTTCTTCCTCTAGTCAGGTTTCATCTCTTATTCCTAGTGCTGTGGTCCATCCTAATACTTTTCAACATCCTATGGTTATCCCTATTCCTTTACCTAAAGTGTCATCATTAATGAGTTCTGGAATTTCGACACCTCTGGTTACTCAGTCCACTTCTGCAACAACATATAACACTGGTGATCTTGTCTTTCCTCCCACATCTTTTTCTCCCATATCTGCTACTCAAGTATCACATTCTGGATCATATGTCCAGTCTCTTCATAATGCAGATTTACATCCTAATACTTCTACATCTCAGGTTGATACTTTACAGTCTGTACCAGTACTCACAATTAATGGTCATCCTATGCTAACCCGATCGAAATTTGGTATTGTGAAAAAGAAAGCTTTTATGGCTACAGTTGCTGGTGATATCTCTAGTGCAGAACCTCAAACCTTTTCTACAACCTCCAAGAATGTAGAATGGCAGACTGCTATGAAGGAAGAAATGCAGGCTTTGCTTCAGCAACAGACGTGGAAACTGGTTCCCTTTCCTCCTCACAAGAACCTTGTAGGTTGCAAGTGGATTTACAAAATAAAAAAGAATGTCGATGGTTCTGTAGCTCGGTATAAAGCTCGGTTAGTAGCTAAGGGTTTTTCACAGGAAGCTGGACTAGATTACTATGAAACCTTTAGTCCAGTGGTTAAGCCTACAACAGTACGGTTGGTTTTGTCATTGGCTGCTACACATGGCTGGAAACTCAAACAATTGGATGTGAAGAATGCATTTCTTCACGGTTTTCTTGATGAAGAAGTTTATATGGCTCAACCGCAAGGTTTTCTGGATCCTGTTCATCCTGAGTATGTGTGTAAACTGGAAAGGTCATTATATGGACTCAAACAAGCGCTTAGAGCTTGGAATGAGAGGTTTTCTAAGTTTTTGCTTTCTTTAGGATTTCAGTCATCTGATGTAGATTCTTCTCTGTTTGTTCAAAAAATTGGCAGTGAGGTGGTTATACTTTTGCTTTATGTGGATGATATTATCCTCACGGGTAGTAATGATAGTCTTGTGCAATCTGTCATTCATCGACTTACTCAGGAGTTTAAGATGAAGGATTTAGGTATATTACATTTCTTTCTTGGTCTCCAGATTGAGTATCAGTCTCAAGGGTTATTAGTT
The DNA here is from genome assembly GCF_916048215.2 of Malus sylvestris. NCBI lineage: Eukaryota > Viridiplantae > Streptophyta > Magnoliopsida > Rosales > Rosaceae > Malus > Malus sylvestris. The sequence continues at coordinate 2,231,068 of NC_062262.1, forward strand.
CATCAAACCAAGTATATCAAGGAGATCTTACAGAAAGCAAATATGGTTGATTGTAAACCTTGTCTTACTCCTTGTTATTCGAATAAGAAACTTTTGAATCATGGCAGTCCTCATTTTTCCGATCCTAGTTATTATCGAAGTCTTGTTGGTGCTTTGCAGTACTTAACGTTCACTCGACCTGATATCGCATTCTCTGTTAATCAGGTTTGTCAATTCATGCATTCTCCCCTTGAACACCACTTTGCAGCAGTAAAGCACATCTTGAGGTATCTTAAAGGCTCCATGCACTTAGGATTGTGTTTTCGTTCTGGTCCTCTGTCTTTAAAAGCCTACACAGATGTCGATTGGGCTGGTGATCCCAATGACAGACGGTCAACTACGGGGTTTGTTATATTTTTGGGGTCCAATCCTGTCTCTTGGAGTTCCAAAAAGTAGCATACTGTTTGTCGGTCTTCCACGGAGGCCGAATATAGAGCCATGGCTACTACCACAGCTGAAGTTGTGTGGATTCAACAATTACTCCGAGATTTACATGTTTCATGTACTGATACCCTTTTGTTGCACTGTGACAACATTTCTGCAATGGCACTTGCAACTAATCTGGTTCTCCATTCTAAAGCTAAGCATATTGAAATTGATTGTCACTTTGTTCGTGAAAGGGTGCAACAAGGTTCTATTTTATTGCAGTTTGTAGCTTCTGTTGACCAATATGCTGATATCTTGACTAAAGGATTGTGTTCTCCACAGTTCACTAGTTTCTGTTCCAATCTCATGCTTGGTTACTCCAATAATGGGATTGAGGGGGGATGTTAGGATAATAGATGTGTTGATAAGAATGGTTGGATTCATGGCATGTGTCATAGTGTAATTGGTTGTTGTATAGGGTTAGTTAGAATTGTTGTTATCTGGTATAGTATATATATCACATGTAAATGTAATTATCTTCTATATGTGAAAAAGTATATTCAGTATCTCTCTCTCTTATTTGTTGACTTTCTCTCTCTACAATCGTCTTCTACAATTCTTCATAGTTGACATGAACAAGGAAAAAGACAAACAAATTTGGTTCGTTCATTTTACGTCACTCACGTCAGGCTGAGGAACTACCAAAATGTTTATTGCATGAAATAGGAACTGGACTTAGCTGTTGTAAATTCAGCAGCAGATCCTGCTTACATCCAATCGCGGGTGGATACGTGTTCAAATTTTGATTTTTTCAAAACTTGGACACGTATCCACCCGGAATTGGGTGTAAGTGGGACTTGCCGCTGAAATCTTCAACAGCCAAGTTATTCACTAAAATCCTATTCGTAATGGAACCCTATTCGTAATGGTGGGGATCATCTTTTAAAAAAAAAAAATTGTTTATTCACTAAAATCCTTTAATAACTGAGCAGTTAAAAATGGAGCAAGTCAATGATCTCTGTATATTTTACATAGACAACAAAAATAAAAGATAAAGAACTTAATTTCAGCTTAATCTGTTAATCATTGTTTAATTTTAGAAAAAGGTTTTTCGAATCTCTTTGTTGTCTTTTCATTTTCCTTCTTCCTCCATTAATTTGTTCCATAACGGCTGGTGAACTTACAACAATACATGGCATGGGGAATCTGTTTTGCTTCTAATTGATTAAGTCATGTAATTGTACGTACAAGATTGATAAGTAAAAAAGAAAGTTAAATATATATTCAAGCAATCTGATCACTGGACAAGGTACTCGATTCCACATAACGTGAAGATAATGAGTGTGTGAAAATTATGTAAACAAAGATAAAGATCTAAAATACTTGTATGGTAAGTTTTGTTTAATGCGTACGATTAATTATGATCAGCGAAATCATGATATATAGAATATTACTTAACAGATTTCCAGCAGCCAATTGGAGCTAATTACACTGAAGCGCTTTTACTTATACTCGTCACTACTGTATTGAGCTAATTAGGGTTTCTTGAGCTTAGATCGAGAAAACTTCAAGAAGAATAATATATATAGAGTTTCAAAAGTGTTTGAAGCCGAACAAGACCACAACAGTAGTTATAGTATCTCTCTCTTCTCTCTCTCTCCACTCTTTTGTACCTTTTCTTTAGTGGGGAAATTAACTATTAAGACATGGGTCATTCAACAAAGAAAGAAACTTTCGAGACTTAATGTGTGGTTGCATTCGCTAGATGTATTGCGGATAATGTTAGGAAGATTAAATTTGTAAAGAAAATATGAAAATTAAAGTTGTGTCACCAATAAGAATAAGCACGTTCATCAATATTAAAGTAATAATCAAATTATTAACTTTCATATCATTTAATTTAACAAATTTTATTAATAATCTAATCATTAACTTTCATGTAAATATCATGTTGTGAAGACGACGTCTCGAAAGGAAGACCGTGGAAAAAGTGGTTTTAGACGGCCAACGACTAGTAAAACGATGGACCCAAGAAGGCAGTGGTCTCTATAATCAGCAGAAAATGATATATTGTTAGGTCAGTGGCTTCCCCACTTAGAGCAAGAGACAAACCTAAACTATAATTGAAGGGAAATTGGGAGGAAACTTCTCCCCCTTCTTTTATTTTATTTATTTTATTTTTTATTTTTTATTTTTTGTAATCACTTTCAGGTGCGGGAGGAGCCCGCAAAAATGATAAAAGGCAGAAAATGATATATAATTAGGTCAGTGGCTTCCCCATTTAGAGCAAGAGACAAACCTAAACTATAATTGAAGGGAAATTGGGAGGAAATTGTTGGAAAATATTAGTATTTAGGTTTACTTTAATGTTTGGTTTTCTGGGCTTAGCCTGTTAGCATTAGGGTTTCGGTTTCTTACCTGTTAGGGTTAGGGTTAGTTTATTATAAATAGCATGCTTGTTATTCTGTTGAGAACAAGTTATTCACAATGTAGTCTCTTAGGGTTTTGTAGCCGTTCTGGCATTCTTGTCTATTAATAATATTCTTATTATTTTGTAGACTTGTTTGTTCCGCACTCTGATATTCAACTTGGTATCTGAGCAGGTTTGATCCTTTGGATTTAATCTGCTTTTGCTCTGTTCATGTCAGTTTGTTGGTCTCCGTTTGTATGTATCGGTTCCTCATTAGTTTATAGTTTGAAAAAAAAAAATCCTCTGAAACCAAAGCCAGTTTGCGTCGAACCGCTAGATCCAAAACCGTACCCACACCAGTTTTTTATTGTTGTTGCCATCCCCGACTCCAGATGCTTCGTTCCTTGAATTGCTGCTGCGTTCAGACCCCCACCACCTCGCCACCCTGCACCCAGTCTGAAACACATGATGACCCGCACTTGAAGTTGCTGCCTGCGCGCCGCGTCGAATGATGAACCTACCACCGCCTTGGACCCAACCCTGTCATGCCGCCAAGCTAACATACATATGGGAACCTATGGAGCAAGAGCTGTGCATTCCCGTCTCCTTGCATGAGTACTTCCCAAAGGACTTATTCCAACAATGGACTACCGCTGCCTGTCACATGGTTGAAGTGGAGATAGAAGAACCCTCAAAACGCAAAGCTATCGCCATCAAGGAAGAGAAGACCCTCACGCCCAAAGAAAGCTTGCTGGCACACTTTAGCATTGAGGAAACACTATGATTGCCCAAGGAGATTCGAAAAGCACTAGTAGCGGTCTTGGCGAGCCCGACGACCATGAAGTGCAAGAAAGAAATGACGAAGGCGTGAAGCTTCGACCACATGAATATGTTGCGTGTTTTTCCGTCCATGACACAATCAACTTCACCGACGAAGACTTACTGCTGGGATCAAAGCCTCACAAACCGTCCTTTCTTCTCTCTGGGTACGTGAGAGAGAACAAAATCAACCGCATGCTTGTGGATGGTGGGTCGGTCATAAACATCATGCCAAAGTCAACAATGACCACAATCGACATCAAGGTGGATGAACTATCTTAAAGCTGCCTTCTAATCCAATGTTTTAACCAAGGAGGACAAAGAGCAATGGGCATTATCCGAGTGGAGATAACCATTGGCGAACTCAAATCAAGCACGCTATTCCACGTGATTGATGTAATAATTTCCTATAGCTTTCTCTTAGGAAGGCCTTGGATCTAGAGAATGGCGTAGTGTCGTCCACCCTGCATCAATGCTTAAAGTTCTACCGAGAATGAGGAAAGGTGATATAAGGCAACACCAAGCCATTCACCGAAGCTGAATCACACTTCGCGGATGCCAAGTTCTACATGGACGAAGACATGGTACCTGAAGCTCTTCCAAAGGAGATCAAATCCACAGACATAAATTGTACCTAAGAAACAAGAGTGGCAAGCCGTGCCCATGAAACAAAAAGGGTAAGTCGTGCCATCTTCAAGCAAAAATGATAATGAGCTTACTAAGGCCACAACAACCAAAGGGAATGTGACGCCCTCAAAAGGATCAAACACACCCATCTTCCGATACATCGCCATATAGAGAAGAAATAATGGGCAATTCCCAACAAAATTGGAACAAGCAAAGCCGACACAGCTGCACAAGGACAATGTAAAGCTGCTAAAGACAAATGCAGTTTTACCTCTGACACAGCTAGGCGACGCTAAAGTTTCAAAACCACCACAAGGTTGCGTAAAACCCCTGCCAAATAGGGCAAAACCAAGCTCTCTTCCGACCAAGAGGACCGAAAAAGGTTTCGACCCAAACACCTACAAACTCATGTCAAAGGCTGGGTACGATTTCGCCTCCCCTTCAAATCTTAGAAAAAAGGTTTCAAACACCGTCAACAACAAAGAACGTGACCTCACCGAGATGTTGGAAGTATGCCCACAAAGCCATTCATTTGATGTAATAGCTTTTGGAATACTTATTTTGTTAAACTATTATATGTTTAATGAAGGGCAAAACTTATTGTTAATCACTATTATTGTATTATGTGGTTAAGCAATAAGGGAATACAAGGAATGTATTTAATCTAAGAGATAAGTGATCTAAGTAAGTTAGATTAACGAGACCTTTCTCTTATGTTCATTCCTAAAACGTTCCTAGCCATAAGATTGCCAATTGGGCATTGACAATCCGCTAAGGTTAGTATGTGTTATGTTAACTCAAGCGTGAGTAGGACTAGTCTCAAGTCATTTAGTGTTGGACACTAAAACAAACACATAAGTACTCAAAAGGGTAATCGAGTACACTAAACAATGATAAAAAAAGAGTTCGAACATACATGTCATGTAAGAATGATAGGAGCATATTTATGCGACTTAGTTAACATGTTTTCTTGCATTTACTTAGTTAGTAATTGCTTATAAGAGTGTTTTAAGCTATTTTCGTGTCTTTGTAAGTCCTAATGGCAAAGTTGGCAAGAAAATGCAATTTGGAGCAATTTGGAGCAATATTTGGCCAAGATTGGATAGCTTATGCATGGAGCAAGATGGATGGACGAATTTGAAGTCAAAAGAGGCTAGAAAAGCTCATGACATCCACTTATTACCACAACCCACTACACCCATTACATCCACTCATTACCACAACACTCACCCACTACACTCATTACATCCACTCATTACCACAACCTACTACACCCATTACATCCACTCATTACCACAACACTTACCCACTACACTCATTACATCCATTCATTACCACAACACTCACCCACTACACTCATTACATCCACTCATTACCACAACATACACCACTACCACCTTAATTAGATGGTGGTCCTCTCCCTAGCCTGTAAATACATCCATCCTTCACCATAACTAAGATATTTATCCAAAACACACACACATCATCTACACAACTCTCCACTCTTTGCCGCATTCTCCATCCAATCTAAACCTATCCATGATCCTTCCATTCATCCATAAACATCCATAGACACTTGTGCCGCAACAAGGTGGGGGAAAAGAAGGTCCTTGGCGTTTCAAGCTTGAAGATTGGAGCGTTTTAGGTGTACTTTGTTCTTATTTTCAATGTCTACTTTGTTATTTTCTGATTTTGTTGCAACTATGAGTGGCTAAACCCCTATTTAGTTAGGGGGAAGTTTGAAGCCATGAACATGCTTGAGATATGAATTGATTCCTTCCAATTGTGATTTAATAAGTTATGAACATGCTTGAGATATGAATTGATTCCTTCCAATTGTGATTTAATAAGATGTGATTGCAATTCAATTATCTATTTTCTTCATAACTGATTCTTGTATGTTTATTAAGGATGCATACTTAGTTTTCATGCATGAATTAGATGCTAGAATATAAATGAGTTTCACCTAATCGTTACAAGTTTATATTCATGAGTAGTGAAGGTTGTTTTTCACAATCGCGTTAATTGAATTCTTGGCAAACGTATCATGCATTCATAGTTACAATTGCCTCGTCAACACTTATGATTTTCATTAAACGTAATGATCTCTGATTGTATCTTTATTATGCATTCATATAGGGGACTTTTAGAGAATGATTTGGGTTGTCGCATGCATTCATCCAATTCAATGAGTAAAGGAAAATCAGAGGGTTAATTTGTGCATCACAGTTAATCTGGGGTGTTGAGCATCATAGTTTATTGAAAAGCAATTGGAAATCAATTCATATACAAGTGTGTCATGTGTGAAGAACGGACCTCTAACTAATCCATCCATCATCTTATTTCTAAAATTCGTTTTACAATCTGCCTAGTTTTCTAACTTGATTGTTTGTTTCAAATTCATCCAAATCAAAATCCCCCTTTACTTTAGTGTGTCTAATTAGTTAGAATTTGTTTTAGTTTGTGTTTTTAAGTGTTTTGAGTCTATAGAGTCTAGTTAAGTGTTTTTAAGTTTCTTTTTGTAAGTCAGTTTAGTTTAGATTAGCAATCCCTCCTAATCCCCGGTCCAGAACGATCCCTACTTATACATATACTACAATTGTCAAAAGAGGGTTTAATTTGAGTGCTTAACTTTCATCGCATCAAAGAACTTGTAAGTTGCAATATGCAAAGTAGTCCTTTGACCTGAGGCATCATAGATGTCTAATGGTTAGGTCATTGATCTTTGATCATGTTAAAGGCATTCCATCAAAAGTGTCCATGACATTGTTGGGGTCAAGCTATTTAGTCATGTAGGCATATAAATGCACAACAAGGGCTCTCTAACCTTCTATGGTGGAGGGAGAATACTCTGAGATATGATTCGGGAGTCTTTGGCCAAAGCATACGAATATGACTTAGGAAGTTTGTTCCAAATCATATTCAATTGAATCATATAGAGAAGTATCACATTGGATAGAAGACATGAAACAAACTATCACTCAAACAATGTGATTAAGAGTATTGTGTTAGAGAATGACCGTATTGCATTGTAATTGTAACTGGATAGGTTCTCCAACCCCTTCTACTTAGCTTGGGTAGCCATGGCATATTGCTAGGTGTCACTCATGGTTTGTGAAAGCCCTGAAGATTAGCAAACACTAATTTTCATCAAAGGGAGAATTGAAATGTAGTTTCAATTCACAATCGATCGTTAAGAGTAACAATTGCCCACTGCCTCGCTAATTGGAACCTAATGGATCGTACACCGAGTAAGGATGAATGTGAAGAAATATAAATGAGATGGATAAGCAATTAAATGGTTTAATTGGGAATGGTCAAGATTAATTAATTATACGAAAGGTTCGTATTGGGCTTTTAAGTTAGTTTCGGGTCTCGGGGCCCAAAAGGGTTTTGGTCCACAGGCCCATTGAGTTTAAGTTGTGTGACAACTAAAACTAAATAGAAATTAACCCAAAAAATAAAGTCAAAACCGGCCATAGGGTGAGTGGTAGCAAACTTGGGTTAATTGCAAGTTTGCCACTCACATGTGAGGTGGTATAAAGGCATCTTTATAGCCATTCACTCATTAGGGTTTTCTTGAGGCAAAGAAGAGAAAATTTTTCTCTCTTTTTCTCTATAGAGGCCGGCCACTTAAGGGAAGGATATCTAGCAATCTTTCTTCCTCTAAGTCATCCATTTTATCTTCACACCTCATCCTTGGTGTAGAGACTTAGAGACACCAAACCTTTGGTGTTCTTGGAGATCATTTCCTCACATCCTCAAGGAGCAAATGAGTATCACAAGGAAGATCTAAGGAGCTAGGAGGTGACTTGAAGGCCCTTCACTTGGGTGAATCCCTTGTGTAAACAAGGATAAGCTTTAAGGGTAATGGATCTCAAAATCCTTTCTTCTCCTTAATATTGTTAAAAAGTCTTGTGGTTCATCATTCACTAGGCTTTGAAAGTCATGGGTTTTAGAATTGTTTTTGAATGCATGCCTACTTTAAAGTGTTATTAGTTTGGATATGTGTTCAAATGTTCTCACATATTCTTAGCTAGGACAAAATTTTTCCTTCAAGTGGTATCAGAGCCTAGATCTAGTGTATGGTGAATCCTTTTGGGTTTTGTGCTTTTCATGGTTTGTGATTTAAATGTTGTACATGTTACAAGCTTTGTTCTTGCTTTTTGAAAATAAATTTTGCTTGAAAATTTAGCATCTCAAATGTTGTAGATGTTGCTCAAATATGCATGAATATTGGAACTAGAAATTTGGTGCCATTGTTTTGGGTGGGTTCGGCCTAAACTACAAAAAGGGTTTTATGTGTTCTTTGTTGTCTTATTAAATGGGATTTAAAGTGACAAAAGGAACCCCTAAGAATCCTAGATTTTTGTCCCCTTTTATTTGAGAGTTTTTGGGTTTTGTTTGAGTGAAAAATGTTCATGGAGCTCTTATGGGTTTTTCATGAATGTTCTTCAATGTTCTTGTTATGTTCTTCATGTTCATAACATGAACAAAGTTTGGGAGTTTTTTGATTCAAAGTTTTCCCAAAGATTTGTTTGAAATTTGTTTGTGATTGGTGATGTAAGTTGATTTATACTTTTCACTATTCAATCAAACTATTCACACATCACCACCATACCAAACACTTTATCAAATTTAAAACTTACACTTCAACCACCCACACAGTCCTTACATCACTCCATAACCGGCCACCTTATAAAGTAGGGTACTTTTGGGGCTTTTATGCAATTACATAAAGTTTTGAGACTTTTGTGTATTTGCACTTTGACCTAAAAGTTTACGTTTTTACGTAAAAGGCTAAAATCACTACAGGACAAATTGTTTTGCTCCTTTAATGAAGTTTTTGCAATTGTTGAAAATTTTGGGTTCTAGTTGTAATTACATGAAGTTGTGGACTTTTGTGTTTTTACAAAGTGACCCCAAAAGTTTTGTATTTTGCTTAGTGGCCCGATAGTTGAGGTCATTGTTTTTTCGGCCCAAAATATGATGAGAACAAAATGGTTTTGTTTCTTTAATGAGAATTAGATTTTCATTTCATTTAGTTCCATTTAAATCAATTCTATGAATCCGAAAACCAATTGTTTAAGTTGCTTTCTTAGTTAATGTGATTGATTAAGAAAATGGTGATTATGAACCAAAGGCCTCGATAATTAAGCTATGTGATTAGCCGCTTTACATTATGAATGTTTGGGTTAAGTAGTTTAGATTTGAATGTAATTTGATTAGTTCAAATGTGTTGTAAAAGGGCATAAGTCCTTCAAATGTGTTGTAAAAAGGCATAAGCCCTTCTCTTTATTTCAAGTATTCATTTTTGTCTATTTGCATGCAAATTGGAATAGTTTGGTCCAACACCCAATAGGAAATAACGGTTTAATTAGGTTAAACGCGTAACTAAAATCAACAACTACCTACCTTAGACCCAAGTCCAACACAAGGCTCGTGTTGGATCAAATCAAACGGTTCATAATCATCCTAAGACCGAAGATGACTATATAGTTCATATGAGAATGCAATGCATTCGTTAGTAGTTCCATATAGTCTCGCTTGTTTCATTGAAATAGTGGGAGTATTATATACTACTAATTCATATAAAATTGGACCAATGGTTGTAATAGGCCCAAGTTTTTTTAATAAGATTAAAATGAATTTGATGTAGCCCAACACAACTCCCATAACAAAACGAATATTAAGTTGATAAGCAAGAGATGCTTTGAACATCTCTTCGTAGGCCTTCCACCGTGGTGGGCTCCAATCGCTTGTGGCTCATACACCGGCTTCACCCTATCATGGGGAGGTTCAAAGTATGTTACCTTTAGGAGGAGTCCATATGTACATACATGATGTGGTAAGTTAAGCAACGAGGATGGCCAACATCATATCATTGTGAGGCTATTCTTGAACCCCAAATCAGAAATCCCAAACTTTTATAAAATCCAAATCAATGCATGTATGTGACAATGACCTCCGTAAACGAGGTCGTCGTCTGCATCGAAGTCCTCGGCTTTGCTCTTGATGTTGAACCATTTTTTGACCAGTGGCTTTGCTCTCGGTTTCGGTTGGATTGCCCCCAATCCACCATCTTTATTTTCAATGCAAAAGACAGATCTCGGGAACAAAGCAAGAACATATTTCTTTATAATTATTGTTTGATGATTTTCTTCAGATTTTCTCCTTTGCTCTTATGGGTTCTTCTTTGGCTACCTTCAGATTTAAAAAAAAATCAAGGAAAAAACCGAATCGAAAAAATCCAAAATAAAAAAAAACCGAACCGAACTGAACCGAACCCACCCCTACTACATGTGGAGACCGTTGACTAGGTCTGGTGGCTCAGGAATATATTTCCAGTCCTCCGAGCTCCTGTGCAGCTCCTTTTCGAGCATGGTTATGACGTCTTCCTGAGTGACAAAGGATGGTGTTTTCTTAGGACCCTTGCCAGTAGCAGCAGCTGACTCATCCTGAGAAGCCTTTTCCTTCGGGATTGAGTTTTTCAACTCTTTTACAGATGCAACAATTTCTTTTTGTGTTTCACCTAAAGCATGAATGGCTGCAATGATGTCTGCCATGTTGTATTCGTCCAGGTTCTCCTAACTTTCCAGGTGTTGGCCTTCACGTTGAGACTCGTCGAGCAAGGAAGCAGCCTCGCCTGTGTCTGAGGCATTACCACTCCTGGTAGTGTTTCTTCTGGATTTGGGAGTCATTGAATGAAGATTGCAACCTATCCCTAGCAGAGTCACTAATTCATGTTGGGGGACTTTTAGGTCCATGTGGACTTGGGCTTTGAGAACATCTTTTTGCCTCCCTTGGTGCGGGTTCACAACAAGTACCGGGATATCTCGAAAGAGATAGATTGTCTTAAGAAATACCCCAGTAACATCAACAGCTCGAAGATAGCATGAAAGATCAAGATAATGACTTGCTCAAGTGAAGCGTGGTGTGGAAGCTAGAAGATTATCAGTTTACATGAGAGAGAGAAGGTTTGCATGGTTGCATGGGATTCTTAGATGCATGATTTGGGCCTTCCTAGGGTGATAGTAAGGCTTCTAATGGTTGAGATGTTTGATGGAAGGCTGTGGGATTTACTAAGGTTGCATGGATGGTGATGCCTGAGACTTGGAGTATGCTTCTAGACTAAATGGAACTCTATGGGCTTCTTCCTGGGTGGTTCCCTCTCACTATATTTTCTCTATTTCTCCCTTAGCTAATTCTCTCTCAATGATGTCTGCGTGGAATATAAAGGGTATGGGTTTAGATCTTTGGGCTTCTAAGCAGCCCAAAGTCTTCCATGATCCCGATTCCACGTAGGCCCGATAACCTTCCATAACCATCCACAGCACAATCCACTTGGCAAGCCCCGAATATGTGACTTGGGCTTAGCATGGTAGTGATTGGCATGAGGAAGCATGGCATGATGAATAGGTATGAGCATGGTGTGAGTATCCGGCTTAATCACCATGGCATGACATGTTTGTAAATATATTCCTCGTCGATCATGTGCCTTGGCATGTATTTGAGCTTGAATGTAGGTTTTGCATGACAATTGGGCCTTGAGATTTGGTTGGATTGATATGTGACATTTTTGGGTCCCAACACATGTAAAAACAATAAAAAGAATCATCAACAATCCAATAGGGTCATATAAAGGAATATTCTTCTTGAATTCTGGTTTGATTTATATTTAATTTTGATGCTCAGTCACTTTGTTGTGGAAATCTTTTGGTGCATGATTTGGCCAGAAATGTCAACGTCTCGTGCCATATCTCATTAAAGTGACATGTTAAATTAGTAGAGAACCATGGCACATTTGCTTTCAACCAGAAATTTTTTGTTGTTGAAGGCAAGTGGGATCAATATTTTGGCCCTAGCATGTCATGTTGGCACTTGGCACTATATGCCACTGAATGAAATTACAAAAAGTTTCTTTGGCTTAAACAATACCATATTAGGCTGAAACAATACCATATTAAATGCATCAAAGAGTAAGCAAGTGGCCATCTACCACAGTGATGAAGATGAGTGTTGTCATTGTATTACGGCGTAGATTTGAACTTCGTCATATCTCTAGTATAACATCTAATTTAGCAAATCTATCTTGTGACAAAAAAAAAAGAATAAGAAGCACTAAAGAATAAACATTGAGAAAAAGCTTAATTCACCTGTCAATGTTCAATTGGATGTATAGGCTCACATGTGTGCTGCATCGGTAAATTGATAGAATATTCAACAAAAATAGACGATATGGTTCATGTGTGGTGGTAAAGTTTAGAGAAAATAAAGATTAATTTCTAGAATTAGGGATCAAAATGAGGAATGAATTCAAATTTCAAAAATCATCTGTGATAAAAAAAAAAAAACCCCTTCCTATTTCATAAAAAATTGGTGTCCTTCCTATTTCATAAAAAATTGGTATTATAACCATCTCATTGCAGTAAAGACCAATAATGTGTTAGCAAAAAATTTGAAGCATCTAACACACCCAACTTAACCCAACTATACACAATTGTTATTCACCCACAGTCCAAAATCAATATTAATAAATAGGCGTGGGCTATCCACACATCTCATTTTACTTCTTACACACCCCTTGTTAATTTCTATCCGTTGATTTTTTTTTCAATTCATCCAATCCGACGGCCGAAAATTAGAAGGGTGTGTTTAGACAACATTTTCGAGTCTTTTTTTTTACTGTAAAAGTGGCTCGGAAGAAGAATCACACCTCCAGTCGATTCTGCTTCATGGAAAAGTAAAATAGGGTGTGTGAATATCACACCCCAATAAATATAGTGAGTTTCAGTTGAAGAATATCTCGAATACCTTCATGGGGCTGACTGTACATTGTATTTCAACGACCCAACCTTTTATCTTTTAGGTATTTAAAAAAAAATTATTATTGAGGCCCATAAACGTCAAGAGCAAACCCAACCAAGTCTTGAAGCCCAATTGCCACGAGAGCCCCAATTCAAGCCCAAACACATACAAAGGTACGGGATCAAAGAAGGAATATATTCACGACCATGCCATGCTACTGTAATTAAGCCAGACATTTATATAAATCACGTCATGCCCATGCCTATTTGTTACACTAAAATAAGCCCAAGTCACATGCTCGGGGCTTGTCAAGTTAATTGTGGTGTGGATGGTTACGGGAGTTTATTGGGCCTATGTGGAGTCAATATTGTGGAGGACTTTGGGTTGCTTGGGGGCCCAAAGATCCAAGCCCATAACCTTTGTAGCCCACATAGGCAAACATTGAGAAAGAACAGACTTAATGTACCCCTTTCCCTAGCAAGCTAACCAATTCAATTAGAAAGGAACCAAGTCCTAACTCTAAGCCCACATGAAACCCCCAACAAAGTCGGCATTTAATGAAGAGAGACGTTGACTTTCCCTTCCCAGCTCATGCAGAAGTTCAACGTACGAAAGCTATGAGGCACGCTATCAAAAGTAGCGCATGTGGAAAGCTGACTCGTGAAAGCAGCGCCTTGGAAATGAGGCATGATGTAGGTTTAACAGGTTGGCAGCACCTAGCCATCTTGCACCGAAATAGAGGGTACCAGAAGAACTAGGGAGAAACAGGAGAAGACAAGCAATAACTAGAGATTCCTTGGAAGGGAATCATTCAACTACATATACATGATGAACGGTCCATTTATTTGATACGTTTCAATGAATTATGATCTCCATTTCAAATGAATTTTTGTAGAAGTGACGTTCAATTAAAGATTATTAGAGATTGAACGGTTCCGATCGTTGAATACTTGAATTTGTATGGTCAAAATACATTTTTCGCAAATCGGAGATGTGCATCCCCACTTGAGGGATGTAAGTATTATCTATAAATGATTTTCCGTAGTCAGGCTAAAAGGGCACCATGTGAAGTTTGGGAGGTTAAATGTAAAAAAAAAATAGTTCGAGCGGTAATTGCACAAAACTAAAAAAGTTTAGAACCAAATTAAGTGACATACATTTGTGTTAATATAGATAATCATTCTTATTTAATCACAACTCATCTGCTAGAACGTATATAAATTATTGTGGAGGCAAGGTTTCAGTAGAGCGTTCTATATATTAGATCATATCCCTCCTTGGCTGAAACAGAAGACTTGAACAATATGTCGAAAAGAACATATCAAACAAGAGAGGAAACTGCAAGAAAGCGAACAAAGCAACTGGGACAAATGCAAATATGAATATAAGATCTGGAACCCATCTTAATCCATAATGGCAAGATAAATAGAAGGTTGTGCTGAAAGTTACCATCATGGATGTTATTGACACGAAGAGTGATGCAAGTCCGACCATCAACTTCAACGGTAAAGATTTGAGAAAATCGTTTTCAGCATACCGCGATGTGAGGATGTACAAGAACATGAGGATTGCAGTCGAGGAGGAAAAGAGTGCTACTCCATCAAATATGGCGAATATTAAAAATGCCGCCTCTTTTATTAAATTCGGTGTTCCTTTATTATCATCTATACCTCCCGGAATGCTAAATGCGGCTGAAAACACGACAGTGGCGATAAGAGTTGAAACTAGCATGCACGAATTTGCAGTGTCCTTCATCCATGATTCTCCCTTGCGCAATAGATCCTCATGCTCACTAGTGAATAATTCTCGAGGTGTTTTACCTTGCCTATTTTTCATATCTATAAAGTGAGTTTGCACAATCTTCTCAACTTCCTGCCACATCAATGATCGATAATGAAATTAAAGAAGCAAGGAATTTCCAGGCAAGACGGATTAAAGTTGATTATAAGATGAACTTTAATGATACCTCAAACCATACTAATTCTCGCTGCATCTGAAGAGCTGCTCCGGACACAAGATTGAGTTGGTCTTGAGGTGCCAATTCTGCAGCTAGATGTAGAATGTTGTTATTCTCATCATCAATAAATGTTGCTATGATATCTTTGATGGAGCCTGTCTCATGCACTAGATTGAAGATACTTGCATGACGATGCAAGACTGCGATATGGAATATGGTCCGATTTTTTTCATCATATTCCAATTGTAATTTCGGATAAGAGTCAATAAGCACAGATAAGAACTCAAAATTTCCTAATTTCGCTGCGTCAAATACTAATTCTGAAGGCTCTCTTATCAAACACATGACTTTGTCGTCGTCATGTTTCAACATTTCTTCCCAAAGGCATTTGACTAGCTTCAAGGCTTGAGTTTGCTTCAAGCTTCTTTTGTGAGAAACCCTCATGCATGGGAGTACTTCAACTGTAAATTAAAAGGATTACAACATAAACAAAAAGGTTCATAGTCACAAGAATAGGCAAATTTCATACTAATGTGGGGTAATCAAATACAAAAGTTTGTTTTTATATAACTAATCACATTTTGATATCATAATTTTAGAAGTTTTAACTCACATGTTTTGATAAGTCTACTGCACATTACTGGAGTACTTTGGTCGCCAAATTCTGAAGACTTTCGAGCTAAGACATGCAAGGCTGTTTCCTTGTTGTCTATACGGGCCGTTGCTAATGTTTTATAATCTTGTAGCAACTTCATGGCTAAATCTGCACAATTTTACAAAGATTAAAAGAAGATGAGGGGTTGGAAAGAGAACGCAAACAATTTTTAAAAGAATAGTAGTCAAGAAATAAAGATGTGTTTAATGTTTAACAAGTTCCAAGTACCTACCATAAAGACCATGTTCGATAAAACAGAAAAATAGAACAATGCGGCCCATTTCATCCAGCATTTTAATTGTTTGAGGGTACAAATACCACGCCATTTCAGACTGTCCAAACAAAGCAGCCATATAGAGTGGTGTCATTCCTTGACCACCGCGGATTGTTGGCAACAAAATATTTTTTTCTATCAAAATCTTGGCAACTTCTACTCTTCCAGTTGCAGCGGCAAAGCATAGTGCCGTATTTCCTTTAATATCTTGAAGTGCCAAGTCTTCTTCAACCATCAAGTTGACTAGCTCCGACACAATCTGAATATTGTTCTTTGCTCCTGCTGCAACGTGAAGAACAGTTTCCCATCCTTCTGCTATGCTAGCAGTTAAGAGTGCCGGATGGCTATTTAAGATGCCTTTGGCGGCTTCCCAGTTGCCTTGCATTGCAGCTTTGTAAAGGGGTATACACAATTTCAAGTATGCATCTCCTGTGATGGATGCAAGGGATGAAATTAGACTGAGTATATGGTTAATTTATGAACGTAGAATATATATGTGTACACAAATATTCTCTCCTAGAAGAATTTGTCATACCAGCTATTTGACATTAGATTGATCCTTGTCTGAATATGATTCTTGTCTAAATAGATGAATTGTCTATTACTTTGTATCATTTAGTCGTTCATATGCATCAAAGAAATAAACGGTTCATTTGAGGATATTACTTGTTATAAAAAAATTGGTTTGTTCGATACATATGCATGGCAGAACGAACTCCAATATGTCCAAATTTATTGAGTTTTTAGTAAACTTCATTCTAATCCTTGAAAAAGATCATATTGAGACTAAAATCTTAAGTAAGATTAAGAACTAATTTCAGTCCCTTTAGTCACTGTAAATGTCAGCATAAATTTAATCACCTCATATATTAATTATATTTTGATGTTTTATTTCTTTTTTCTTCCTAATTTTCATTTCATTCATGTGACAGCCCGTTCCGGAAAATTATTCTCAAAGATGTGAAAAGATGAAATTGCCCTTGGATGTTAAGATATTGTGTAGTGGTGGTGTGGTTTAAAGTTAAGCTTAAGTTTTCTTTGGACCTATTCATTATTTTCCTAAGTTTTTGGACCTAAGTGAACTAAAAGACTTTTGTTTTGTTTGGTTGGTGACCAATCTGGACCACACACTCACACCCTCATCCAATCCCGTGTACTCTCTCTCCTCCCTCTCTCGGATTTCTTCAATTTTCGTACAACCGTACGAACGAAGATTGAACCAGCCTTTCCAGTCACAGATTGAAGATTCAAAGGTTAGTTTTGTGATCCTTGCAAGTTTCTGAGTTCACTCATACCAATTTTAGGACTTGAAACCCTCATTTTCCCGTGAAACCATGAATGCTGATTTCATGCACTGTTCATGCACTAATTATTGTGAGGTTTTTAGGAGTTTTTAAGGACAGAGGGAGCTTTAGATCATCCTCACGAAG
This sequence comes from Malus sylvestris, assembly GCF_916048215.2. NCBI lineage: Eukaryota > Viridiplantae > Streptophyta > Magnoliopsida > Rosales > Rosaceae > Malus > Malus sylvestris. The sequence goes on from NC_062262.1 coordinate 2,248,453, forward strand.
CTCGGAGAAGAAAAACGAGGTGATTTGGACATCGGGAAGTGGAGATCGGAGAGTTTGAAATTTGGCCGGATTATTGAAGCTTCTCCGGTGAGATTTCGAGGATTTCAGGCCTTAAAGTTGGTAAGGTTTTGTTCCTTATGTTGTAAGCTTCAATTTGGTTCAAGTTTCATGGAATTTGGTTGAGAAATGGAAGAGAAATAAAGAAATTTCAGTTTTCCAGTTTCCGGTGATCGGAGCGACGACCGGCAACGGTCCAGCGAACCAAGGAAGAAGACGACGAATATTCCATCAAAGTTGACGAAATATTCTTAATGCCGTCAGATAAAGATAACGGTTTCTGTTAGTTTTAACGGAATATTCCTAACGCCGTTAATCACATGGGTTGCACGTGCTACGCGTGGCGGCGCGTGGGTGGTCGGAAAATTATTCTAAAAATATGGGGATGTTCGTGAGGTTGTGTAGATCACTGTGGTATATTCATATACCCAAATTGAGCAATGTATAAGAAGTTATTACATAGTTTTGTCTATGTGCTCTAAAATAACGTCTATATAGTTGTTTCTCATATAGGCGATACTTATCTGGATATATATGACATTTTTCCCAGAAAACGTATTTAAAGGAAATGTGATTTAAATGCCATGTCATATATGCATCATATTTTAGTATATGCATTATCATAATTATGCATATTGTTGCATGGTGCTGCGGAGGCCTAGGTAAGTTACAGGTGAGTTTATTATGATGATATTGGTTATGAGATAGATGGTGATGATGTTGAGATGTATATTGAGCTCATTAATCTGCACCCTGGTGTTAGTGTTCCCGCCCAGAGTTAGGGGTAGAGTCCTTCACGTGATGTTCACCTCCCGCACCACACGCTCATCTTGGATCCAAGTTAGGTGCATATTCCTGTCGTATAGACCACTTTTAGTGGATTCGAATCGTAGGTGACCTGCGATTTATCGTACAGTCTTCACATGATCGTAGCACTATAGCGTATTATTTACACCCAGTCCTGTCGGACAGACCACGTAAGGTGGTTCCAACTCGTGTGCAGATATGTATATACATAATGAGATATGTGATGAGATATGTGACGTATATACATGATGAAATATATGATGAGATTGAGATATGATTGAGATGAGCTCTAGATTCCGCCGTGCAGATCACGTTAGGTGACTCCAGCTAGCAGATGATAAATATTGAATTGAATCACCTGGCTTACATTTATTGTGATATTGGCATGGCATATAAATGGCATACATATATATGGATTTGGATATATTGAGCATGGTTTTGAGATATATATATATATATATATATATATATATATATATATATATATATATATATATATATATACTATTTTCTGGGAAATTATACAGGTTTTACAGCAAGGGGTTAGAGCTTTTGATAAAGAGATGATTTTTGAAAAAGCTTTGTTTTTGCCCACTCACGCTTTTGTTTTGCACCCCTCCAGGTTTTAGGTAGCGATTTGTTGGTGGCTCACGAGGATACAGCGGAGGTTCTGACAGATCATCACTTATGTAGGACCAATTTCGGGTGTTGTTATAATTAGTACTTTTATGCTTGACTGCGCTTAGGCTAGTTAAGCTCTGATTCTGTATTCACACTTATTTCCGTTCTTGCACCCTAAACTTATTAGTTCTTCTTGAGATTCGGTTTTTAATTATTCGTATTTTATATATCTTAATCGCTTCCGCACTGTGCACATGGCTACGTCACCCTCACGTGACGGCTAGCACGCTTCAATCTCGGTCGGGGTGTGTCAATTCATCATAATATTTTATTGTAGACATTTAGGTAAACTAACTTATTTATATTATTTAGACATTAATTTATATAATATATTTTACTATATTGATTTCGGAACAGACATTTAGATAAATTGATTCAATATAATACATTTTGATATAGACATTTAGGTTAATTAAATCATTATAATATATTTTGGTACCTACATTTCTTTAGATATTTAGGTAAATCAATTCATTTTAATATTTCAGTACACTTATGTATTCTCATATTTTTCTTATGTGTAACTAATTTTATTTTATTTTTCTTTTGAATTTTTTCTCATTTAGGTTCATTTTTAACGATACGATGGGAGGAAGTTAATCAAAATAAATGAATTAAAATGTGTATTTTTTTGTCAAAGAATTAAAATGTGCATATTAATCAATTCAAATATTTAACGGGGAGATCTTAAGTATATTATATAAAAGTAGAATATGAAATTGAATTAAAATATACGTCAAAGAATTATAATTAATTTGTAATATAACACTATGTTTTATTTAAATTTATATATTTTTCTATAAGTATTAAAGTTAGAACTCCCCCTCCTCTTAATGTAAAAATATCAATGTACTCAAAAAAAGGTTTGAACCCCTTGATTTCTTTTACAAAGATAATATTTTAATGATAATAAAGTAAACAATTATGATTATGACATTTGTATTATACTTTTCAAATTGAGTTTTTTTCTTTTTATTTAGACTCAGTCAACCGTGCAAAATGTGGAAACAACTCACTAGAAAAAATAATCCACATAAGCATCGTGCTGACTTTGGTAGGAGTATTTTACCCTTGAAATTTAATTTTAAAACATTTTTATTGTTAATTTGGATTTCGAACCTTAAAAAGTAAAAATGAAGAACACATATACATTCTTGAAAATTATCTTATTTATAGGAACGACATTGTATTGCCTTGTTAATAGACATATAAATTATATTACCTTGCTAATTTACGCAAAAATCATATCATGATTCTAAAAGACGCTAGGCTGCTAGACGGGGGCCTAACCATACTAAGCGGATTTACGTAATTTTATTATACGTCATATAAATAAAGAGTATACTGCCGATTTGCCCCCTGAACTATCACCCAACTTTCGATTTCCCCCCTGAACTTTTTAATTGGAAAATTAAGGACTTAAACTAATTTTTTTGGCCGATTTGCCCCCTGCTGTCAATTTTTCATTCATTCCATCCAAATTTTTGTTAAATGGAAGCATATGCACAACATGTGTGGGTAGTTCGGTCGCTTCATTCTTTAAAATAATTGAAAACCTTAGATTTCTAAAATATAAACCTATGCAAATATGTGTGATTCTATAGCTTTTGTATCTAAAGGTCTAGTGAAATGACACTTTTGTCCACAAATGAGAGTTACGTGGTTTGCACATGATAAGAGTTAACGTTAATTTGGATGAAATCTATGAAAAACTAATTGTAGGGGGGAAATTGGCCAAAAAAAATTAGTTTAAGTCCTTAATTTTCCAATTAAAAAGTTCAGGGGGGAAATTGAAAGTTGGGTGATAGTTCAGGGGGCAAATCGACAGTTTACTCTATAAATAAATGTATGTTTATACTTTAAAAATACATAATTGTATTGAGATACATAAATTGAAAATAGAATGACATAGATTGTAGAGTATTAGAACATATTGAAAACATGAATAACAAACATATAATGAGTGTCCATATAAGTATTCAACAAGTCTTTTACAATCTATTAAAAATAAATAAAATTAAAAATGAAAATTATCTATTTTATGCCCACATAAGAGTCGTGACCGAGGCGAATGCCTCAGCAAGTCTAGGACCTTTCTTAATTTTCAAACATCTAGGGATTAATCGGGCGGTGGCCAACCGCTTAGTGCCTGGCAGAACCTAAGCAGCGCTAGGCGGGAATACAACATCAAGATGATTAAAACATGTATGAGTGAAAAGTTTTAAGATTATGTTACCTACAGTACGAAGAAAACTAACAATTACCGGAAAAAAAATTACTTCTCTTTGCTAGGTAAATTGCTACGACAGTTGAACCTTTAACAAGGTAAATATATAAAATGCACCATAAACTTCGTAGGAGAAGGAGAAATGCTATGAAATTCATACAATTTTAGAGGTGAAAAACATGAAATTTTGACAAGGAAGAAGGAGAAAATAAAATTTTGAATGTTTTAGGGGAAAAATTATTGATTGTGTGTTATCAAGAATAAATAAAAACTTTGGAATCAGGATAAGGAAGATCGTATTTGCTTCAGTAGATATGCTCTTCAAGCGCTTGAACCCGCTTGGATCACATCTAGACAAATAGAAGCAGGGCGGCGAGCAATGTCACAAAATGCACGCCGCGGTGGAAAAATATGTGCTCGCATATTTCCACACAAACTTGTTACAGTAAGACCTAAAGAAACACGTATGGGTTTGGAAATTTCCAATTGAAAAAAAAAATTCATTTATAAGTCAATATATTTTTTTTACTCTATTTAGTATATTGTATTTAAAAATAGGGAAATTCCTAATAAAAATAATAAAAATAAAATAATTAGTCTATCTATAAGAAAGAGGATATCATATGAAAAATGTAATCGATTCTTTCCTTTCCTTGGGTTATTGGCCATTCGCTGGGAGTTTCGGATTCAATACCAATATTTTAGCAACAAATCTAATAAATCTAAGCGTAGTGCTTGGTGTGTTGATTTTTTTAAGCCATTAACTACACATTAATTGAGAAAAAAAATGGTTTAAATAGATGGTCTTCATAACATTACTCTTATGATATTGGGTTTAATCCAACTTTTCATACAATCATACTTTTGATCTTCATACTTTCATGCAATAGTTACCTCATATTCATATATAGCATATAACTTCACCTAGCTCTGTATTATTAATTGATATTAATTCAAGTTATTTCTTAATTATTTCCACGCTAATTGTTTTTCTTTTTCCCAACTAATCATTTTGCAGACTGTTTTGCCACTTTAGTTAACCTTTACACACATGCAAATACAACGCAAAGATGGAGACTAAATATCAATTATAACCATATGTATTAAGGTTCCACACCAATAGTTAGATGATTAGTTATATAATTGTACAAGTTAGTAATATAGTTAGTAAGTTTGTTAGTATTTGGTTAGAGTTGTTAGGCTTTCTCTTATAAAAACATAGTTGTGCAATCTTTCTTTTTAGTTAATACAAGTCTCATATTTCTCTCTCTAAACTCTCTCTCCAAACTTTATGTGTGCATCTTTCTTTTGATTTTCTCTTTAATTCTCAAATATTTCAATGTAGTTAACAATATGGTACGTGTATGTATGCATGTGATGTGCATGAAAGAGAGATGTCGTACGTACTATTGGTATTTTCTAGTAGATGACGCGAAGGATGCCTCGGTTGAATTGGCGTAGAAGCCACAATGCCGATGCTTACATTTCCAGCAGCCGGAACGCCATTTGCTGCCGTCATTTGGATCCCAGCTGGGGCAGGTACACATTGTGCTTGTGGACTAGACATTTTTCCCTATGAACTTGTGTGGAATATATATAAACATCTCCACAGAAAAATCTGAATTACCAACTAACTTATACTGTAATATACTAATATGTTTCTAAAGCATAACGAGAGAAACAATTCATTCACATTTACATAGTGATTAACGGTGGAAAAGTAAATTAAACTTACCATCACATGGAGTGACAATTTAAAATTTATTTACAAAAGCAAGTTTCAGTGTTTTTCTTTCAAAAATTCGAATAGTATTGGTCATCTAGAACAAGAAAAAGACAAACAAATTTGGTTGGTTCCTTTTACGTCACTCACCTACGTTAGGCTGACGAACTACCAAAATGTTTATTGCATGAAATAGCCATACGTCCGGCACTAAAAACATGTGTGGTACCCTATTCGTAATGGTGGGGATCATTTTTTTTAATTGTTTATTCACTGAAATCCTTTAATAATTGAGCAGTTAAAAATGGAGCAAGTCAATGATCGCTGTACATTTTAGATATATAACAAAATAAAAGATAAAGAACTTAATTTCAGCTTAATCTGTTAATCATTGTTTAATTTTAGAAAAAAGTTTTTCCAATCTCTTTGTAGTCATTTTCCTTCTTCCTCCACTAATTTGTTCCAGAACCGCTGGTCAACCCTAATTCTTACAACTTAGTGAACTTACAACAATACATGGCATGGGGAATCTGTTATGCTTCTAATTGATTAAGTCATGTTATTGTACGTACAAGATTGAGGAGTAAAAAGAAGAATTAAATATATATTCAAGTAATGTAAACGGAGATGGAGATCTAAAATACTTGCGTGGTAAGTTTTGTTTAATGAAGGCCATTAATTTTGATAAGCGAAATCATGACATATAAAATATTACTTACAGAGATTTCCAGCAGCCAAGTGGAGCTAGTTACCCAGAAGCACTGCTACTCGACTCTTGAATTTAGTTTAGTCGAAAATGGAGAGAGAAAGAAGTTAATGTACTGTACTGAGCTAATGAGGTTTTCTGGAGCTTAGATTGAGGAAACTTCATGAAGAATATATATAGGGTTTTAGTGTTTGAAGCCGAACAAGATAGTTACAGTCTCTCTCTCTTTCTCTCTCTCTCTCTCTCTCCACTCTTTTGTACCTTTTCTTTAGTGGGGAAATTAACTTTTTAAGACATGGGTCATTCAACAGATAAAGAGAAAGAAACTTTCAAGACTTAATGTGTGGTTGCATTCACTCCATGTATGGCGTTATTTTATTGTTAATGTCGATGTTAAGTATCGTGTTGTGAAGACGACAAGGGGAGGGCCGTGGAAAAAGTGGTCTTGGCCGGCCAACGACTAGTAAAACAATGGACCCAATAAGGCAGTGGTTTCAGGTGCGGGAGGAGCCCCCCAAAATGATAGAAGACAGAAAATGACACATTATAAAGTCAGTGGCTTCCCCACTTAGAGTAAGAGACAATCCAAGCTAACCTATAATTGAAGGGAAATTGGGAGGAAAGTTCCCCCTTCTTTTTAAATTTTTTTTTTTTGTTTTGTTTTGTTTTTTTTTTTTTTTTACATTAAAGGGTTTTGTTGGAAGTCAACAGTCCCACATCGGACAGAGGGAGAAGAGAAGAGTACTTTAAATAGAATCACCTCACTCAAACTAACATTGAGGTTTTTTGTGATAAAACTCCACACCTGAGGATTGTGCAGGTGGTTAAGTGGGGACAGTATCGATGTTGTTAGAGTGGACCTGAAAAATTTTACATGATATCAGAGCCAAGGGACGGTCCCGTACTACCACGTGATTGGGTGGGTCCTCGTTTGGCCTCGCGCGATGGGTGATTTTCGACATGGCTCCACGTAGGCCAAAGATGCCACGTGATTGGGTGGGTCCCCATTGGCCCCGCACGTTGGGTGAGCCCTGACTTGGCTCCATGTGGTTGCCGATATGTGGATCTGTCACATCCCAGCCCGAGGTCCACCACATTCCGGGCCCGTTCCACCACCGTAGCACGATATTGTCCGCTTTGGGCCCCGACCACACCCTCACGGTTTTGTTTCTGGAAACTCACACGAGAACTTCCTAGTGGGTCACCCATCATGTGAGTGCTCTCGCGCTGCTCGCTTAACTTCGGAGTTCTGATGGAACCCAAAGCCAGTGAGCTCCCAAAATGCCTCGTACTAGGTAGGGATGAGAATATACATATAAGGATCACTCTCCTGGGCGATGTGGGATCTCACAATCCACCCCACTTAGGGGCTCGACGTCCTCGTCGACACACCACGGCCAGGGTTAGGCTCTGATACCAAATTGTCACATCCCGACCCGGGGTCCACCACATCCCGGGCCCGTTCCACCACCGTAGCACGATATTGTCTGCTTTGGGCCCCGACCACGCCCTCACGGTTTTGTTTCTGGAAACTCACACGAGAACTTCCCAGTGGTCACCCATTATGGGAGTGCTCTCGTGCGCTACTCACTTAACTTCGAAGTTCCGATGGAACCCAAAGCCGGTGAGCTCCCAAAAGGCCTCGTGCTAGGTAGGGATAAGAATATACATATAAGGATCACTCCCCTGGGCGATGTGGGATCTCACAGGATCTCCACGTGTGACCCATAAAATAGGGTCTCACGTGCGAGGGAGTGTTGGAAGTCAGCAGTCCCACATCGGACAGAGAGAGAATAGAAGAGTACTTTAAATAGAATTACCCCACTCTAACTAACATCGAGTCCTTTTGTGAAAAAACCCCACACCTGAGGATTGTGCAGGTGGTTAAGTAGGGACAGTATCGATGTTGTTAGAGTGGGCCCTCGGCTCGTGGACTTGAAAAATTCTACATGGTATCGGAGCCAAGGGACGGGCCCGTATTGCCACGTGATTGGGTGGGCCCTCGTTTGGCCCCGCACGATGGGTGAGTCTCGACATGGCTCCACGTAGGCCAAAGATGCCACGTGATTGGGTAGGTCCCCATTGGCCCCACGTGTTAGGTGAGCCCCGACTTGGCTCCATGTGGTTGTCGATGTGTGGATCTCCATGTGTGACCCATAAAATAGGGTCTCATGTGCAGGGATGTGTTGGAAGTCAGCAGTCCCACATCGAACAGAGGGAAAAGAAAAGAGTACTTTAAATAGAATTATCTCACTTTAACTAACATCGAGGTCTTTTGTGATAAAACTCCACACATGAGGATTATGGATGTGGTTAAATGGAAACAGTGTCGATGTTATTAGAGTGGGCCCTCGGCCCGTCGATCTGAAAACTTCTACAGGTTTCGACATCTAAGTTACACGTGTAGGCAAGACCAAGGCGCACGCTTGGGTGATAACAATGCATTGGTGGCATATAAAAATGGCTTCCTACATCCGAGGAGTGGTCACGACGGGCGCATTGCGTGGGGAGTCGACAATGTGCCGAAAAGAGACGAGGATCATTAAACAAATACAAGAGAAGGTGGAAGTGGAAGTCTCCGCAGCCAAATGCTCAAATATTGGTGAATCTTATAATATGCATGGTTGGTGCACAGATTTGGCAGAATATTTAATTATTCCTTGAACTTTGGTTCGTTTCATTGTATTGCATGTATATAATGTTTATAATTATTTTTAAAATGTGATCGAATTGGATGGTCCAGAGAAGGAGAATATCTAAATATTACCGGACTTGGTACTTTAATGTCAACTATTAGCTAGAGGTAAAAGGAGTAAAATTAAATATTGAATATAATAAAGTAATAATCCTTCTATAGCTCTTTTCGTTACCCTAACGATTAAACACTTGCATGCACGATCAGCCAAAACCAAGGAGCCGAAAGTGCAGGTTTCTGAATAGCAAGGTAGGCTCAAGCTATCTAAGATTGCGTTGTTGAGAAAAAAAAAAGTCGTACATACCGATCTAAGAGTTCCATGTGGAAGGGCGCTAGCTCGCTCAAAGGGTCAAATGGAAGATAAGATCCAAAGATCAATGCTTTTGATTTTTTTTTTTTTTGAAATCCATTCCGTAATATAGTGATCTAAGAGTTCATGTGGTAGGGCTCTAGCTCGCTCGAAAGATCAAATGTAAGATAGGATCTAGAGACAATGCTTTTGATACACGTTTTTGTGAAATTCACTCTTAATATATTTCAAAACAAAATTATTATTATGAAAAAATAAGAATTTTTTTTATTCATATATATATGGGAGACTTTGGATGCGGTCCCTAGTTATGAACAATCTTTGACTGAAACTTTGTTGGTTTTCAATTTTTGATCCAAGTCCCTAAAATTAATTGATAATTTATTTCTATGTATGTTACTATATTTTTTAAACTAAAAATTAAAATTATAGTTGTTTATATTAATGAGATTTTAAATAAAAAACATAATTTGTGGGATTAAAAATATTAAAATATAAATATACTATTGTGTGTGTTTGTGTAAACATGGGTACATTCATAAAAAATAACCAAAAAATTATTGTATCAAAACATGGGTACATTCTTCAAAATGGGTACATTTAGCAAAAATAAAAATGGGTACAAATAAATAAAAAAATATGGGTACAATACAAATAAAACTTTAAAAAATATGGGCACAAAAAGAAATTAATATATGGGTACAAATTAAAATTGAAAGGAAAATTGGTACAAATTAAAAAAGGGTTGCAAATTAAAAATGGGTACAAACTAAAAATAAAAATATATGATAAAAAATTTAGCCATAAATATAAATATACTAATTGTAACATTTTTAATATTAAATGAATATATTTATAAATAAAAAATATTTTATTATTGAAATAATTAATGATATTATTAATACAAAGGACCTTGATCAAAAATTGAAAAGTAATAAGGTTTTAATCAATAGAGTAGTAAAAATAAGGATGAAAACCTAATTACTCCTATATATATATATATATACACACACACATCCAATCTCTAGTGGTTGGTTCCACAGCATGCTCCTCGCTGCCCTATGGAATAATAAAGGGGGGAGGGGGGGGGGGGGGGAAGACTCTTTCTCAAAGGCTCTGTTCATGCTAACCCCAAAGAGTCAAGTCACTTGTTTTCCACTATCTCTCATTTGGCATCTCGGGATCTAATCATCTATCATTACGTTCGTCAAATTACCTAGGGCAGCATCAATTTTATCCATCACATAAAGAAGTCTGCTAACTATTGTAAATGTTATGGAGCCAAAAATAATCTCAAAAATCATGGAGCTAACACGTGGATTATTTTCCAAGAAAGACAAGATTGCCCCTATTAAATGAGCAGGAAGCAGTCTTATTCACCACTCAGTTGAGGTAAAGCAGGTAGAGATCAATGACTGCTCAAGGCACCCCTACCTGTAGGAAAAGTCAAAAGTATTTGTGATAGAATACACCATTTATCTCCAAAATTCAATAAGCTTTAGTTACCCCTAAGGAGGCTTTTTGCTACCCACAAACACTCAAACACATTCTTCTCAGAATTCTACACTACTACAAATTTTTACATACATGACGCAGTTTATGCGTCATGTTAAAAGTTTAATGACGCAAGGGTTTAGCGTCATCTTTGTGGGTGTCATTAAAGATATTTTTTGTGACGTTGAAAAAGTGTCATGTATTACTTTTAAGGACGCCTAAAAAACGTCATTGAATTAAGAACTTGTGTTATCTATTACCATTTAAGACACGGATTAAGTGTCATAAATAGATGAATGAGCGACATGGTATACTAAACATGACATACGCACATGTCATGTAAGCTACTAGAGACGCCTAACAAGCGTCATTGAATTAAAAAAGCGTGTAATCTATTTCAATTTGAGACGCAAAATATGTGTCATAAACATAGGAATGAACGTCATGGTATACTAATTATGACATATGTAAAGCGTGATGTACTATAGCACTGAAACCATTTGAAGTGTCATTGAATATTAGCAATGACACAAAAAGTGTGTCATTAGCCGTTTAATACATGTCCTGAAATATGTTTGATGACATATATAATGTATTTTTAATTTGAAAGTAAGATCTACATAATTCATTGAGAAAGCAAGATATTTACCTTAAATAAACCTGTATTACTTCATGAATTTGTAAACCCAAGTATTACAAAAAACAATCTCACAATCAACACATTTAATAAAATGTGTAGAGATTTCCTACTAAAATAAAACTATAAGTTCACTTAATTTAAAATTTCACAAGCTAGCAAACCACAGGGGTTTTGCCGATGCCTTTCTCTCACCACAATAACAATTACCGACAGAAATTGATGCCCTAGAACCTAGAAAGTGATTATGGATTATAAAATCGCTTTATAGTACTTTTTGGAGAGTACTTCTAAATACTTTTTCATAAGAACTTGTATTTTCCATGAAGAAAATGGAAGACGTATTTTTCATGAAGAAAATAAATGTGTTTTCGCATTCTCGTTCTCTCCTCCACTCTTCCACACCCCCCCCCCCTCTCTTCTAGACTTGGAATTGAACAAATCAAATTATAGAAAAGATGCTGAGGAAACTTTTTTAAAGTGGATTTTTTTACGTACTCTTTGTCATTTTACAATTTAATATTAATTTTTGTGCCCATATCATAAATCATTGTGGAAAAACATGAAGTGGCGAACTGTTCATAAAAAATCTCACTTTCTTAGAGAGTCTTCTTAGCATATAACTAATGAAGAAAAAACAATTAGAAGAGCAAAAAAATAATAATTAAAGAGTGCCAAAATCACTATTTGAAAAATAATTTTGTTATATTTTAACGAAGGCCCAACAAGCGGAATAGCGGAATCCAAATTTTCAAATTTTGTTTTTCTATCAAGCAAAGCCATCGCTCGACCGAGACTCGCTTCCTCAGCTGCTTTTCTGGCTCATCGAATACTGTGAGTTCCTGAAGCTTTTCTTTTTTTGGGGTTTTATTAAGGTAATTTATGCTATAACAGTTGAGGATTTGGATTCAGTGTTCGTTTTTTTCAGATGGGTTTTTTTTTATTTTATATGCAATGTTTAAATTTTTTGGTTTTGGATATGGATGTTGCTCTGCTGTTAAATAGTTGTTTTCATCTGATGGAAATTGCTCTGCTGTTAAATAATTAAGATGATTTATCCTGTAACAATTGTGGATTTGGATTTAGTATTCGTTTTTTCAGATGGGTTTTTAATTCTATATGCAATTTTATTAATCTTTTAGTTTTTGATATTAATGTTGCTGTGCTGTTAAAACAGTTGCTTTGATCAGATGAAAATTGCAGCCTGGGAATTCAAAGTTTGAAACAATAGCTCACAATTTTCCTGAGGAAATCATACATGATATTCTGTTTAGATTACCTCCTAAATCATTGATCAGATGTACCTTTAACTGTCTTCACAAACTCCATGCTTTTGTTAATGGAGCCATTCATTGGATTGCATTCTGCAATTTGGCACATCGTGCTTATGAATGTTTCATTTTGGTGTTTGACGTGGGCAGTGATTCATTTCAAAGGATAATGGTACCAAAAAATTTCAGAAGCTCAATGCCCGGCCAGTTGTCTGTTTCAGGTTATGGGAAATCTATTGCTCTCTGCAGGCATTATTTCATTGATTTTCATGAGCCTCATGCTGAGATATGGGTGATGAAAGAGTATGGCATGGAAGAGTCATGGACCAAATTGACAACTCTAATTCCACCAGGTCCAGAAAGATATTCTTTGAATCGGCCGTTATGTTTTAGAAAGAGTGGTGATGTAGTTGTGAACACGGAAAATTCCTGAAACGAAAGAGACAAGAACAACGTGCACAAACAAATATTTGTATTTTTGATGGTTTTGGGTTACAATCTCTCTCAAATTTGGTCATCTGATTCGATCTCCGTAAGGTGTGTATTTGTGGATGTTTCGTTGATCCAAGGGCCGTCGGGGCTTGATCTTGGATGAACTATTGGAAGTTTCTTCAAAGGGCCGTGGGCTTGATCTTTGAAGGTGGATTTGAGCGGATCTTCAAGGAGCCGTTGGGGCTTGATCTTGAGGATGAATGTTTCTTCAAGGGCCGTTTGAGGCTTGATCTTGAAGAACGATGAATGAAGAACGAAGAGAGCTTTCTTCAAGGGCCATCGGGGCTTGATCTTGAATAACGGTGATGAGCGGATATTCAAGGGCTTTTGGGCTTGATCTTGAAGAAACAATGATGAACAGATCTTCAAGGGCTTTTGGGCTTAATCTTGAAGAACGGTTGGATGTGTGTGGATTTGTCAACGTTGTTGATCCAAAGGGCCGTTGGGGCTTGATCTTGGATGAACGGATGATGAACGATGGTGCTTTCTTCAAGGGCCGTCGGGGCTTGATCTTGAAAGAGCGATGAACGAAGAAGGCTTTCTTGATTCTTCGGGAACCTGGATGCTTGAGAGCTTCGGAGTTTCAGAGCTTCAGAGCTTCAAAGTGTAATATGAATTGGTCCCCCCCAAATGAATGAAATGGGCTTGTATTTATAGAATTTTCCAAGGCCTAATTTTGAATATAATATCCCAGATGAAATAAGTTGTTTCTGCCAGGTGTTGACACGTGTCCTATTTGACGACTTTTCCAACTCATTTCAATTTTCGTTGAGTCACACGCTACGTGTAAAATTTATGTAATACATGAGCGTTGACACTTTAATTTATCGGTCAGTTCTTGCTCTTCCACTGGTTACCAGCTTATGACCTGCGGGTAACTAAGGCTCTACCCTTTCTGGGGGAATTTCTCTCTTTTTTTGATCGGAATTAGGCCGCCTTTCTTAGGTCTGATCATCGAAAGACGAAGGCATAGGCTACGACTGGTAAATCTATCTTCCATAAGGACTTTCTCTTGTTCTTATAGTTGCTAATTCTACCTGCTCGAGAAAGCTTTCTCAATCTTCAATCTCCTAAGATTCACCGTTCACTGGCCCACTAAAAGCCTTTCCTCTACCACCAGCGACAACTAAGGCTTCACCCGCAATCGAGTTCTCGGTCTCACCTAGCGTAAAAGAGAATCGAATCCCTTGAGTTAACCGTTGTAAAGGAATCAGAAATTGAACCTTTGGCGAGATTCTTCCCCACACCCGTTCGGTAGTCTACTTCGGTTACAACACTATTTTCCCTCCGATCCGGGGCATAAGATAAGAGCAATCCATAGGACTCCCAATTCCAAAAAGTAGCTATGAATTAAATTAAAAGAGGCAAGCGGATTGGATTTTTTTTATTTAGTTATTGCACTAGTTCCCGAAACAAAGCGTTCCTGATGTAATGACTGCAAATGTTTCCCGACTCGCTGAGAGTGAAAGAGCCGACCTTTCTATCGATTTTCTATAGAAGAACCTTGAGCTTTGAAGCAAGTGGTCTATGCTAGCTCGTTTTCGAGAGGAAGAGTTTGCTTTTCGGTTCATGCTATGGTATCGGAATGTCTCCCATTAGGAGAAGTTGTTTAACATTTATTTACCGAAATTTCGATGTCTACAAATGCCCCCACTTCAAGGCGCGTCGTATACATGTGCTTGTCACGTGTAGGAGATGCGTTTTGAAGTCCTTTACTGTAGATGTCGATTCAAGGGCCGTCGAGGCTTGATCTTGAATTGGGCTGGAGATTTCTTCAAGGGCCGTTGATGCTTGATCTTGAATTAGGCTTGAGATTTCTTCAAGGGCTTTTGAGGCTTGTTCTTGAACTTTCGTTTGAAATTTCTTCAAGGGCCGTCGAGGCTTGATCTTGAAGGTTGAAATTGGACCACAAGGAGCTTCATGTGGTGAATGATCTTTGGCTTTGGTAGTGGGTGAATCGGCACGTATTTTGTTGCGCTTGTTGACTTTCCACAGCTTTGATCTTGAACTGGGTTGGAGGATTTTCTGGATTCCTCCAATTGTTGATTTTCCACAGCTTATTCTTGAACTAGGTTTTGATTCAAGGGCGGTAGACACTTAATCTTGAATCGGACTTGTGACTTCTTCCAGGGCCGTCGAGGCTTGATTTTGAATTTGGCTGGAAGCTTCTTCAAGGGCCGTTGAGGCTTGATTCTTGAAGGCTGACTCGAACACATGGCAAGCAGGCACGAGGTGAAGGTGACGACTTGTTTTGTTCAATCTTTCTAATTCACACCTGAGCAGTTTGGTCAACGGTATGATCTTCAAGATTGATGGGATCTTCTTCCAGTTGATGACTTGATCTTTAAGGATTTGATTCAAGGGTGGTGAATCGGCACGTGCAGCCCACAACGCCTAGTAAGTCGACCCAAGAATTTGAGGGTCAAAACGAGTTCTTCATCTCAGACTCTTTCTGCTGAGTTGACTATGCATGTTGCATTCTTCTCTGCTTGTTTCTTCAGGCAGATATGGCAGCTTCTCGAGTTCTTCAGCTCGGACTCCTTCTGCTGAGTTGACTGTGCAGACTGCATTCTTCTCTGCTTGTTCCTTCTGCACCTTGTCTCCACATGTTGCAAGGTATCATTTTCACTTGCCTTATCTGTTCTCCAGGCAGATGTGGCAGCTTCTTTGGAAGTACAGCAACAGTGGGAAACGAGTACTCGAGAGCAGTGCTAGGTAGGCAATCAGGGAAGGGTTCCAAGCAGTCGGTTCCTTACCCGAGTTTGAGTGGAAGTTCCGGCATATTGTTTTCTTTATCCTTGTCTTTGTAGGTAAGAACAAGGACAAAGGAAAGGATAGGGAGGACGAATGATATGAGATACTCTTGCTTTCTACCCTGGTGATATGAGATACTTTTGCTTTGGAGTCATTGGTTTGCAGAGGTACCCCAAGGAATAAGGAACATTGAATGACTCGAGAGGCTTCGTTGGGAAAGCATTTTTTTGAAGATGAAGAAAGGCTCTGTATGTCTGCCTTGCTATGGCAGGTGAAGGTGGACAGTTATAGGAGGTCCCTTAATACCTGTAGAGGTACTATTCTTTCACTCGTGTCAGCAACTAACGCGTGATTGAACAGTAAACTTCACGTGCTTTCTCCTTCACCGAAAATCTTCGACAAATTGCCCGTGATTTGCGCAAAGTTGAGTGTGCATATGACAGGTGATGACGCGGCTGAAAAAGACTGGCGCCTCTTCGATATCTGGGATCGGCGCTTCGACAAATTACCCGTGATTTCCGCAAAGCTGAGTTTGCGTGTGACGGGTGCCGACGCGTCTGGAAAAGCAAGATGCTTCTCCGATTTCCGAGCTTGCCTCTTCGATTTTTGAATGGCCTCTTCGAATTCTGAGCTCGCCTCTTCGATCTCTGAAATCCCGTCGAGTGCTGATTTTGTTTTTATAGAGGCATGCAGTTTGTTTCAAAGCACACTTGAATTTTCGCTTGTGAAAACTCCCTTCTTGCACTTCTAAGATCTTGGTTTGTCCGTTTTCTTCTTCCTTCAATACTTTGAAAATGTCTGGACCCTCTGACCGTCGTTTTGACTTGAATCTTGGTGAAGAGGCAGTCCCTTCTTCTCCAGACAACATATGGCGCTCATCCTTCATATCCCCCACTGGTCCTCTTACCGTTGGGGATTCGGTGGTGAAGAATGATATGACCGCTGCGGTGGTGGCCCGAAACCTTGTCACTCCCAGAGATAACAGACTACTTTCCAAACGGTCTGATGAGTTGGCTGTTAAGGATTCTCTGGCTCTCAGTGTGCAGTGTGCAAGATCTATGTCTAATATGGCCCAACGCCTATTTGCTCGAACCCGTCAAGTTGAATCATTGGCGGCTGAAGTGATGAGTCTCAAACAGGAGATTAGAGGGCTCAAGCAGGAGAATAAACAGTTGCATAAGCTCGCACATAGCTATGCGACAAACATGAAGAGGAAGATCGACCAGATGCAGGAATCTGATGGTCAGATTTTACTTGATCATCAGAGGTTTGTGGGTTTGTTCCAGCAGCATTTGCCTTCGTCTTCTGGGGCTGTACCGCGTAATGAAGCCTCCAATGATCAACCTTCGGTGCCTCCTCCTCCTAGGGTTCTGCCGAGTGGTGTGGCTTCAAACAGTCAACCTCCGGCGCCTCTCATTTCTGGAGCTCTACCGAGTGGTGAGGCGGCACCTGATCGTCCTTGAAGATCCCCTCTTGTAAATTTGATTTGATTTGATTTTTTTTTAATTTTTTTTTAATTTTTTTATTTATTATTATTATTTTTTTAAGGTATGTATAATGCAAATTTATGTAAAATTCCCAGAAAAAATAAACAAAATGGACTTTATCTCAATGCATTTTTTTTGCTATATACATACATATATTATGTACATACATGTATATGTATATTTACATGGTGCAATCCGCACCATCCCACCTTCCTACTTGCTTTCCCTTTTTTTATTCTTTATTTTTTTATTTTTTTATTTTTTTTGGTATGGTGCCAGATCAATCCAGATTTCCTTTTTTTTTTATTATACTTTCCTGCGGTGCCAGAGGCACCATTCCTTCTCCTTTTTTTATTTGTATATATATATATATATTTTTTTTTTCGGTGGTACTCACACATGGTGCATGATGAATCAAGATTCCATTTTTTTCACATGGTGCCAGAGCACCAAAGACTCCACCATCCCTTCTTTATTCTTCTGGCATACATGTGTATATATATATATATATATATGTATTTATATATATATGGATGGGGAATAGCATGGAGGAAGGCAAGGGCTGAGGTCGTTGCGGCAGAGACGGCAAGGATGCACAGAAGCTGGAGCAGCGGGAGAAGCATAGCCGTGAAGTTTGGACGAAAGAGGTGATAACGCCAGCGTTTTGGGGCTGCTGGTCGGAGAACTCCTCGAGGAAGGTGATGACGTGGAGCTTGAGGGACTCGAGCTTGAAGTGGATGAGGGCGGACGGGACGGGAGATTTGCAGGAGGAAGAAGGAGGAGCACGGAGGAAGATGACTTGCTTGCTGCCGACGGTGCTATCACGGGAGGTGCGAGAGCAGCTGGTCCTGAATGGGCAAAACCCTCGTCGTAGTGAGGATGGTGGGCGAGGGCTAAGGCGCCGGGAAAGGAGTGAGGGGTGGACTTGGAAGGCGGAGCAGAAAGCGTTGATCCGCTGCTGCGCAGGGAGATGTTCAAGGTGGAGAAATTGGCCGGGATGGTACCGGTTCCCGTGGTGGCGATGATGGCATGCTTGGCTTGCTGGAGGAGCCATTCAATAGTCTCGCCGTCGGACTTGTGGCCCAATTCTCTGGTTAACTGAAAGACCCTGGTGGCGTAGGTTGCCGGCATTCGTATGCGGCGGCCTCTGCCTTCGACTTTTGGGTGTCGGTCCTTGGTGGATCATTTGGCCACTTGGGTCGCTAGCCTTGGCAGCTTGAGGCAAGATCAGTTTGTTAGTTATGGGGGAAACAAGCGGCTGCACCACGCCACTACTCCCAATTCTCCCATCAGCTCCCAATATATTTCTCTTGGTCACATCAGAAACTGAAGGAACTGCACCAAGGGCACTATTACTAGGAGCAACATTGCTAGAGCTAACAGGGATACTAGATGGAATTGGAGCAGAGAAGCCACCTCGACTGATGCCCCTTACAAATCCAGGATAAGAAAGAGATGGTGATGGTCTACGGCCAGGGAAGCTTGCTAATTCGTCTTGCTTCGCAGAAGCAGACAAGCTTACAGGAGATGAAGAATTAGCAGCCCCTGCATTCTCTGTGACACCCCGAACAACATTCGAACCTGGAATGGCCAAAACATTTGGCACGCTTGGCGGATTATGAGTTGAAACACTTGCAATGACAGGAGTTGCATGACTCCCAGTTGGCGTTGATGTAGGAGAAGAAGATGCAGTGGTGGCGGAGGCGGAATCGTCCCTGGGGATGGTGACGGAGAGAAACGCCGCGAGTTGCCGCTGTTGGTGATGGAGTCCTTGCATCGTTATCTTGCTGCTGATGCTGCTTCTGCACTAGAAGCATCTCTCTTTCTCTCACTCAACTGAGTCGGCTCTGGAACTCTGACTCGGGTTTTCTGATTGGTTTATCCGCAGCTGCTGTTGCTCTGCGCTATCTCTGTGTCTCTGGACTCAACCTGATCCGTCTTCTGCAGGTGGTGGGACTGGGCCTGTGAATTGAGCTTTCTGCGGCTGGGCCGAGACACAAGTGAGGATGGGCCTGGCATTTGGGCTGCTCTTTTCTGTGGACTTCAACTTGTGTTTATTTGATTTGGCACGGGTCTTAAGTGTAGGAAGACCCACATTAATATGTATACATTTTTTTTTAAAATTTTTTTTTATTTTATTAATACATAAAACATATGTATTTTATTTTTCTCTTTCTCTTTTTTTTTTGTAAATACATAAAACATGTATCTTTCTTTCTTTTTTTTTTTGTAATAAAATTGACTCTATTTAATAAAACTTTTTTTTTATTTTTTTATTTTGGTGTGACTGAACTCGAAATTTTGAATATTCAAGCTGCCTACGTACCCCTCCAAAGAAGAGATCAAGTCGTAACGTAGTTCAAATACATATTTTTTTGGATTTTCTTTTTTTTTTGTGCCGTTTGCAGTTTCAGCTCATGCAGGCAAGGAGTGTTGGTGTCGTTTGCAGTTTCAACTCGTGCAGACAAGGAGCATTTGGTGCCGTGTTGCCGTTTTAGCTCGTGCAGGCAAGGAGCGTTGGTGTTGCCTTTTATGCTCGTGCAGACCAGGAGCGTTGGTTCGTGCAGTTTAGGCTCGTGCGAACAAGGAGCATTGGTGAATTTGTCAAGCAATTTTGGAGAGGCGTTCCTCACAATCTTCATAGCAAGGAACCTTGACCGAGTGATTGAAGAAGTCTTCGGGCAAGAAATCACGCATCGTGATGGGGACGGACGATCTATATGTCGAAATTTCATCATCTTCAACACGTTCATGTTGCTTTGAAGGTTGACAAGAGCTGTTTTGCCCCATTTCCGATTGGCGGACTTGTGGAGGAGACGTATGCTTCTTGTGCAATTTCTTATGAGTGACTTGAGTCCATCCTTCAACTTTGCTTGTCTTGGAGGATGCCCCCAGCAGTTGAGGTGAAAACTTTGAGTCGGAAGAGCCAGAAGTGAAGGTGGTATAGTTTGACTTCACCACATCGTCAAGATCTAGTTCGATGATTCCTTTCTGAGCCAGCTTCATGATGAGATCTTTCAGCACGAAACATTTTTCTGTCGGATGACTGATGAAGCGGTGGAATTTACAGTATCTTGGACTGTCAGTACGATTCATCTCTTCCGGCCGTCTGCACTCAGGCAAACTGATCACCTTCTTGTCCAACAGGTCATCCAGCATGACAACCACATCAGAGTCGGGGAATGGATAAGTCTTCTCTTCAAGCTCCTTCAAAGTGCGTCTACGCATCTCTTGATCACGAAAAGCTTCGGTTTGAATCGCCTTGCCTCGTGTGGAGATTTTGACGGGAGCTGTGTTGACCGTCATTGCTTCCTTGGTGGGTTTCCATGCAGCCTTTTGCACCTTTGTCCCAAGAACTTTGTTGTCCTTGTAGTCAGCGATCGGTTCTTTCTTCCCATGATGGGCGATGCTCAACTCCATGTCATGGGCGCGAGTGGCCAATTCCTCGAAAGTCCGTGGTTTAATGCCTTGAAGGATGTATTGCAAACCCCATTGCATGCCTTGGATGCACATCTCGATTGAAGAGGTTTCCGAGAGCCTATCTTTACAGTCGAGGCTTAGAGTGCGCCATCGGTTGATGTAGTCAATGACTGGCTCGTCCTTCCACTGCTTTGTGCTCATTAGCTCTAGCATGCTCACAGTGCGGCGGGTGCTGTAGAAGCGGTTGAGGAATTCCCGCTCTAATTGCTCCCAGCTGTTGATGGACTCGGGCTCTAGGTCCGTGTACCATTCAAAGGCATTTCCTTTCAGCGAGCGCACAAACTGCTTGGCGAGGTAGTCTCCCTCCGTCCCCGCGTTGTTGCAAGTTTCGACGAAATGTGCAATATGCTGCTTTGGGTTTCCTTTTCTATCAAATTGCATGAACTTTGGTGGTTGATAACCCCTCGACATCCTTAAGGCGTCGATCTTCTTTGAATACGGCTTTGAGTACAACCCGGAGGTATATGAGCTCCCTTCGTACTGTGCCTTGATGGTGTTGGTGATCATCTCTTGCAACTGCTGGATAGAAAGAGATCCCATGAGTGCCGCTGCTTGGTCTGGGTTCGGCTTCACATCGTTTTTCTCCACATGAGGCTCATCTTCTTCGTCTTTTCTTCTCTTTAGTGGATCATTCTCTGGGTCGGGGTTCTCGTCGTTCTGTGGCTCCAATCGGCTGACGAGTGCAGCGATTTGCAAGTCTTTTTCTTCAACAATCCGTGTTAGCCTTGCGATCGCTTCATTCATTTGAGCCAGTTGTTCTTCAACGGAGGTAACGCCGATAGTCATGACTTGTGCGACCAATAGACGTGACTTTCCTTTAGACATCTAGGATGCTGATGAAGAACGTCGTTGGTTGCTTTGGGATGTCATCTTGTATGCCCCAACATCATGCTTCGGTGCCCCCAGCGAGGTCAGGTTGATGAC
This sequence comes from Malus sylvestris, assembly GCF_916048215.2. Taxonomy (NCBI): domain Eukaryota; kingdom Viridiplantae; phylum Streptophyta; class Magnoliopsida; order Rosales; family Rosaceae; genus Malus; species Malus sylvestris. The sequence continues at coordinate 2,270,198 of NC_062262.1, forward strand.
ATACTCACACCTTGGATGTTCCCCTTGCTCTTTTAGCGGCACCAATTTTGAAGTGGCATGTTGAGGAGCGGTTGTGGCGCCAATGGATTGTCCGTTTGCGGCAGAAGTGCTTAGGATCCTTCCCTCAGTGGTTGCAAGAACGGCTTGTCCCTTGCTTGATGCCATTGACTTTGAGGTGTGCTTGGATTCCTTGAACGGAGAAAGAGATGGTCCCACCGGGCGTGCCAATTTGTGAACACGGAAAATTCCTGAAACGAAAGAGACAAGAACAACGTGCACAAACAAATATTTGTATTTTTGATGGTTTTGGGTTACAATCTCTCTCAAATTTGGTCCTCTGATTCGATCTCCGTAAGGTGTGTATTTGTGGATGTTTCGTTGATCCAAGGGCCGTCGGGGCTTGATCTTGGATGAACTGTTGGAAGTTTCTTCAAAGGGCCGTGGGCTTGATCTTTGAAGGTGGATTTGAGCGGATCTTCAAGGAGCCGTTGGGGCTTGATCTTGAGGATGAATGTTTCTTCAAGGGCCGTTTGAGGCTTGATCTTGAAGAACGATGAATGAAGAACGAAGAGAGCTTTCTTCAAGGGCCATCGGGGCTTGATCTTGAATAACGGTGATGAGCGGATATTCAAGGGCTTTTGGGCTTGATCTTGAAGAAACAATGATGAACAGATCTTCAAGGGCTTTTGGGCTTAATCTTAAAGAACGGTTGGATGTGTGTGGATTTGTCAACGTTGTTGATCCAAAGGGCCGTTGGGGCTTGATCTTGGATGAACGGATGATGAACGATGGTGCTTTCTTCAAGGGCCGTCGGGGCTTGATCTTGAAAGAGCGATGAACGAAGAAGGCTTTCTTGATTCTTCGGGAACCTGGATGCTTGAGAGCTTCGGAGTTTCAGAGCTTTAGAGCTTCAAAGTGTAATATGAATTGGTCCCCCTGTTCGCTCCCTAAATCCGCCATGGTGCCTTGCGGGCAAGCCGGGGATTTATTTCACATACGAGATTGGTGGGTGCGGGCGTGCCACTACTAGATGCCGCTAGTAGACGGGATTTGAATGATTGAGGTTGCGCCTTTTGACTTCAAATCAAGAGATTGTGCCATTTGAGTGGGAATTGCTCAAATCAAGGTTCTTTCTTTGCCTTAAAAATAAGGACTTTACTTATATGGAGAGATAGAACAATATGTAAATGACAAGGTTGCTTGGAAATATAAATGACAAGGGAAAGTGGCTAATATTGCAGATTGCTTGTAATTTATATGACTGGAAATGAGTACATAAAAACTACAAATGAGATCGATACTACAAGTGAGTAGCAGAGCTAATAAACTTAAGATAAAAGAAGGCTTTTGGCAAATATGGTTTGAGCAGAGTTTGTGCTTTTGTTTGTTTGATTGAGTGTCCATAATCCTTGTGCATCTGCTCCCTTTTATAGAGGTTTGGAGGAAACCCTCCTGCTGAGGTTTTGTACTTGCCCGAAAGAAGCTTGGGCAGCTTGCATTTGTTTACTTGGGTAGCTTGTATTGCTTTTGCCAACTTGCATGTAGAAACAATATTAAAAGGGGAATTTGCATCTCCACCACATGCTTTTAGCACATGTTTTCCCACTTGTAATAAACTAACATTTAAAAGAAGCAAGTTGGCTTCTTTCATTTGTTCCTAGCATCCACACCCGTATGTTGCCTTCCAACCCATTTGCAAGGATGCATGTATCTTGATTAAACAATGCTTGACAAATCTCCACCACCAAAACAAATTGGAAGAACAATATTATAGTGTCCAACCCCTCCACTTGCATCTAAATATCTTTCCAAGTTAGCTTTCTTGCATATTAATCCTCCAAATACCATATTTTACCCAAATTGCCCAAATAAGTAAAAATGGGTATATTTTAAGTGCAAACACCCCCCCAAATGAATGAAATGGGCTTGTATTTATAGAATTTTCCAAGGCCTAATTTTGAATATAATATCCCAGATGAAATAAGTTGTTTCTGCCAGGTGTTGACACGTGTCCTATTTGACGACTTTTCCAACTCATTTCAATTTTCGTTGAGTCGCACGCTACGTGTAAAATTTATGTAATACATGAGCGTTGACACTTTAATTTATCGGTCAACATTTATTTACCGAAATTTCGATGTCTACAGTAGTGTTGGTAGTGTTTGATGGTTGTGAGGATGAAGAGGATCATGATAGGCATGGATTAGTTTGTCTAGACCTTGTGGGCAAACAATTTACAAATCTGGGAATTGATGGATATAAATACCACTATGCTAAATCTTATGTTGAGAGCCTCGTCTTACTCGACAACACCGATGCAGTTTCCTACTGAAGAAAAGAAGAGGTAAGGTGATAGCATTGGTTTTTCTTTGGTTTTCATTGTCTTGTTGTTCTAATGCATATACCTCCAAGCCTCCAACTGAGTGTGACATGGTATGACCATGCGATTAACGAATGAATACAGCTCGCTGAAGCGTAATTGTATTCATTCGCCCTCCATGCAGGTAGAAAACGGGGCAAATAACCTTCAAGACTCTCACGATACCTTCTGTGTAGCTGCGTAGTGCTAGCCTTGCTGCTTCTGATGTTAAATTGTTCTAAAGTGTATCAAGATTTTCAATATTTGATCAAATATAACCTTTCTTGTTTAACTATCTGTAATTTTGAGTTTCGACATCGCTCCTACTCGGGATTTTCTGCCCTGTGATGAATATCCCAAATGTATTGCTTGTACTTTTGAGTTTCAGACATCTATTGTACCAGGGATCTGCTGCTTTGTTCATCCTAAATGTATTGCTTCTACTTTTGAGTTTCGAATAGAGGTTGGCATGCCCCGATTAGATCGGTTATACACCAAAACCGCAATCGAACCAATTACAATAATATCGACTTGGTCCTTTTAGCAATTTATGTTTCAACAAACCACTTTCAAGAGCGTCCAAAGTAAGTTGAAAATAACTGACACAAAATTGACTATGATGTATTGATTCGATCATATATTCAAAATATAATGACGTGTCACTTTTATATTGACAACATATCGATGAAATATCGATTGCTAATTGAACATGGATTGTTTTAGCAATTGAGATAGGTAAATTTGATTTTTTCTGTTGATTTCTTAAAAAAAATAAAAAATTTCATAAGCTTCCACTCATTTTTCCCTTTCTAAGACAATAGACCATCTTAAATTTAAATAGTAATATAATTTAGTAGCTTAAAAATTCTCTCAAACTTCAAATTTAACATCTTTAGTTATTTTAGGGCTTCTTCTTTCAGCCACTGCCTCTCAACCTCAAATATTCTCCTATTTTTCTAGTCTAAATTAAAATAGTAATATCGGTTGTATAAGAAAAAAAAAAAGTTATCAGCATAGTTCTTTTTAAGCCAGCTCAAACAAATCAATTGGTTTGGACAGTTTGGTCGGATTGTCGTTCACCTCCAATTATTACAATGTATTAGTCTTTTGAGTCGAAAACTTTTGTGAAAATCTTACGAGATAAAGAGAAGAACATAACTTAGATGGACCGGGTACACCGCTACAACGATGTTCTGATTCAATAACACAATACTATATAAAGTAAAATTAATTTAGGTACAGCTTGTTTTGTTGCTATACTGAGACGTCATATCGACGGTTTGCCGATCCATCCAAGTTGCTCTCCAAAATGAGATGTCAAATATAAATTAGTTATAGCCCCCAAAATGAAATCAATAAACCCTGTTTAAACCCGAGATGGAAGCCTTTTAAATTTAATATGCAACGGCCATATAAATGCAGAGTCCTGAACCCCTAGGGTTTTTGCCGATGCCTTTCTCTCACCACAATAACAATTACCAACAGAAATCGATGCCCTAGAACATTGAAAGCGTCCGCCAACGGAGCACAACAACGTGACTCGCTCCTCGGATCCATTTTTCTGCTCATCGAATTTTGTGAGTTCCTGAACTTTTTTTTTTCATTTAAAATTTTCCTTTTTAGGGGTTTTTAAGATAATTTATCCAGTAAAAATGGAGGATTTGGATTTAGTTTTAGTTTTTTCAGATGGGTTTTGATTTTTCTCGTATATAGAGTGGAGATGTTTGGTTTCATCTGCAATTTTTTTAGTTTTTGATATGAATGTTGCTCTGCTGTTAAAACAGTTGCTTCGATGAGATGGAAATTGCTCTGATATTAAATTATCTTAATAATTTGTCCTATAACAATTGAGGATTTGGATTTTGTGTTCGTTTTTTCAGATGGGTTTTTGATTTTTTTGATATGAATGTTGCTCTGCTGTTAAAACAGTTGCTTTGATCAGATGGAAATTGCAGTCTGGGAATTCAAAGTTTGAAACAATGGCTCACAATTTTCCTGACGAAATCATACATGATATCCTGTTTAGATTACCTCCTAAATCATTGATCAGATGCACCTCAGTGTGCAAGCCATGGAACTCCATGATAAAAAAATCCCAGTTGTATACGCACCCACCTCGGCCGTACAATCGATCTTAATAACCAGTTTGACACCCACCTCCTCCTTCTGTACTGTGTTCGACCAGATATTCTTTATGGCGACAGCAACTGTATTTGGGACCAAGATCCAATGGAGAGGTATTGCAATTTGCATTATGATAACCTTGCTTTTGATGAGTACTGCAAACTAGAATTTCCAATTCCTCCCAAGGAAGAACTGTACAATACAGATTTACACGTGTTCGGCGTTTGTAATGGGCTGGTGCTTCCTGCTGATTATAAGTATCATTTAGGTTTCATGTTATGCAACCCCTCTATGAGAAAGTCGGTGATCCTTCCTAAGCCTCATCTTAACTTCAAGATGGAGTATGGTTATATTGGTTTTGGTTTTGACGCTGTGACTAATGACTACAAGGTTGTGAGACTTATCCGTGCTCATCAATGTAAGGATCTGAATAATTTTTATGAGGTTTATTCACTGGCTGGTGGCTCATGGAGTGATCCTCGTTCTTTGGATCACGTATGTGACTTTAACAGTACTCACAGAGCCCAGGCTTTTGTTAATGGAGCCATTCATTGGAATGCATTCTGCAATTTGGCAGATGGTGGTTCTAAATGTTTCATTTTGGCGTTTGACGTGGGCAGCGATTCATTTCACAGGATAATGGTTCCAAAGAATTTCAGAAGGTCATGTACCGAACAATTGTCTATTTCAGGTTAAGGGAAATCTATTGCTCTCTCCAAGCATCATATTACTAATACTGAAGAGCCTTATCTTGAGATATGGGTGATGAAGGAGTATGGCATGGAAGAGTCATGGACCAAATTGGCAACTCTATGTCAACCAGGTCCACAAAGAGGAGTTCCCTACGGGCCATTATGTTTTAGGAAGAGCGGTGATCTAGTGTTGGAAGTGATTTTTTGTTGTTTGGATGATGTGGATGATGACAGGTATGAATTAGTTTGTCTAGACCTTGTGAGCAAGCAATGTACAAATCTTGGAATTCGTGGATATTTATATTACTATGCTGAATCTTATGTTGAGAGCCTTGTCTTACTCGACAAGACCGATGCAGTTTCTTACTGAGGAAAAGAACAGGTAAGGTGATAGCCTTGGTTTTTCTTTGGTTTTCATTTTCTTCCTGATATCACCATTCGATTAACAAAGTTTGTTATGCATTGGTTGCTCATTTACATTCATGAAATGGACATTGAACCGAAGTGGTGATTGATGAAGTATCACCGATGTGGGACAACCAATGATAGCAGGACATACTGTTGGAGAACAATTTAGAAACAGAAATAACAGAAATACAGAACTTGAAATATTTATACTTTATTACTCAAAAATACTTGCAATACAGAATGATACACAACGACTACAGAAAATTAAATATGAGAATATCAAAAGTACTAACTTGATTACAGAAGGTAGAGGCTAGCGTAAAAGCTATGTCCTTCGAACAGTAATTCCGTCCCACTCTTGTGCTTGTGGTTCTACAACGTCTGCTCGACCAGGATACAACTACCTAATCCTACAACCCGCACTGGATTATAGAATTCTAGCGAATTGCTTTGTGTGTTTACTCTCTCTGGAAAGTTTGTACGGAAGAAAAGGAAGAATAATCGATCATTGATGATGAACTGAGGACTCCAGTTATATAGGCTCTTTCATACCTCTTCAAATACCTTTTGGATGTATCTGAAGCTTTACAACTCTTTACAAAAGGTTGTATCTTTAATCAAAACGTTTTTAATTAATTTAATTAAAAACTTAATTCGAAATTAAAACTAATTGATCAGATTAATTTTAATTCTTAGGCCCCAAGTGCCCCAAGGCCCAAGGCCCTTGTCTTGATTAATTAATATGAATTAATATTAATATTATGGTATAATCATCAAGCCCAATCCACAGAAATGGTGGCCCAAGCCTCAATTCCCATTCCAAGTGGTCCAACACATAACTAATATTGTAGAAGACAAAAGGTATATAAAGGTACTTTGTAATCTTGTTTTCACCAATGTAGGACAAGAGTCTCAAAACTTTCAACAATACCCCATATTTTGAGACGACTATTTAGTCTTAGAGAAACTAAGATACGAGAGTAAACAGTAGATGTGACATACATCAGGAAAGGTGTCTTTTGGACTTGAACCTACCTTAGTATATACTTATCGGATTTACTAGATGACGCAGTGAATATAAAATCTTGAACTGTTCATCTCCGCAGTAAACCAAGACAATAAGCAAAACATATGCCACACCAACACATCGCAAATTCATACGTTTGTGTTCATTTTGGTCCTGAACAAATCCTGGATTCATGAGAGCTTTAGAGAATGTAGCCATATAATTCTCATAAATGTGACCCCACATTTTCTCTCATATAGGTGATATTGATTAAGAATAGGCTGCTACTATTCCACTTGACTTACAAGTATCAATATCATTAAACTAATGTATCCTATACTCATCAGTAGTCACCACACTTCTTCCATCATAGGAATGGGTATGTAAGTGTGTTTTTTCTTGAATCTAGCCAAACCAGTTTGCCTATTGAACCTAGACCATGGGATCTCCAATCAACTAGGTTAGGTTTCCGTTTGGCAGTTTCATTTTACTCTATTGGCTTTAAACCCATTCCCCTCGATGTATGCTTAACTTGCTCTCTAGATAAGCCTTTAGTAAGCGGATCCGCAATATTATCTTTTGACTTGACACAGTCAATAGAAATTACACCACTAGAGAGCCATTGCTTTATTATGTTATGTCTTCGTCTAATTTTTCTAGACTTCCCATTGTATACACTATTTTTAGCTCAATATTGTGCAGCTAAACTATCACAGTGTATACATATTGCCGTTACAGGTTTAGGCCATATGGGAACATCTTCCAAAAAATCTCTTAGCCATTCAGCTTCTCCTCCAGCCATATCGAGGGCTATAAATTCTGATTCCATAGTTGATCGGGCTATACATGTTTGTTTGGAAGATTTCCAAGATATTGCTGCTCCTCCCAAAGTAAATACATATCCACTTGTGGATTTCGTATCAGTACTATCCGATATCCAATTCGCATCAGTGAATCCTTCGAGCACAGGAGGATACCTCGTATAATGCAATCCATAATTCATTGTATGCTTTAAGTATCTCATAACTCGAATTAAAGCTTCCCAATGATCATGCCCAGGATTGCATGTATATCTACTCAATCTACTCACGGAGTATGCTATATCAGGCCTTGTACAATTCATAATGTACATAAGGCTTCCAATAACTTGTGAGTATTCACGTTGAGATATAGTATCACCTTTATTTTTCTTAAGTTTGCTATTGGCATCAAAAGGAGTAATTGCATCCTTACTTTCCAAATGACCTTATTTCCTAAGTGTAGCTTCTATATAATGGGACTGAGTAAGAATATATCCTTCTTGGTTTCTTTTTATTTTTACACCAAGAATCACATCAGCTAGTCCAAGATCTTTCATATCGAAATTTGATTTCAATATCTTCTTGGTCCAATGTATTATCTCTTTGTTAGTTCCCATTATAAGCATATCATCTACATATAAACACAACATAACGCAAGCATTATTTTGAGTTTTTGTGTAGACACACTTATCACACTCATTTATCTTAAAACCGTGTGTGATCAGAACATGGTCAAATTTTTCATGCCATTGCTTTGGAGCTTGTTTAAGCCCATATAGCGATTTCACAAGTTTACACACTTTGTGTTCTTTACCTTTAACTACAAACCCCTCGGGTTGTTCCATATATATTTCCTCATCTAATAATCTTATTGAAGTAATTCTCGTTACAGGTGAGTATGTATCAAAGTAATCCAAACCATGTTTTTGACGGTATCCTTTAGCTACCAAACGAGCCTTATATTTGTCAATTGTACCATCTGGTTTTAATTTCTTCTTAAAGATCCATTTGTACCCAATTGGCTTATTGCCAGGGGGCAAATCGACTAATTCCCATGTATGATTTTGCATAATGGAATCTATCTCACTGTTAACTGCATCCTTCCAAAATGGAGCTTCAGGAGTGGACATGGCCTCCTTGAATGATTGAGGTTCTATCTCGGTTAATAAAGTAACAAAATCAGGCCCAAAGTCCTTTCGGATTTTTGTCCTTTTACTTCTTCTAGGTTCAAGTTCTTCTTTTTGAACTCTAGACGAGGTTGAACCATCATCATGTTCTCTAGGTTCATCAGTAACCTCAGATACATCATCATGTATTCTCTTTTTCAATAAATTAGACTTGCCTATTTTGTATGGAAAAATATCCTAAAAAAATATTGCATGTATAGATTCTATAATAGTATTGACATGTATATCACTTATTTCGGAATGAAAAACTAAGAATCTATAAGCCGAACTATTAGATGCAAAACCAATAAAAACACAATCAATAGTTTTAGGTCCTAATTTTGTTCTTTTTGGCAATGGAACTTGTACTTTTGCCAGACAACCCCACACTTTAAGCAATTTAAACGTAGGGGTTCTTCCTTTCCATAATTCATATGGTGACTCCTTTCTCGTTTTAGGTGGAATTCGATTCAAAATTTTATTTGCAGTAAGTAAAGCTTCACCCCACAAATTGTGTGGAAGTCCAGAACTATTCAACATAGAATTGATCATGTCTTTAAAAGTCCTATTTTTCCTTTCGGCAACACCGTTTTGTTGTGGTGTATAGGGGGTTGTTGTTTGATGAATTATGCCATGTGTGGCACAAAATTCAGCAAAAGCATGAGACTCATATTCTCCTCGCCTATCGGACCTTAAGACTTTAATCTTCTTGTTAAGTTGATTTTCAACTTCTGCCTTATATGTCTTAAACATATCCAAGGTCTCATCTTTGCTATGAAGTAAATAAACATAACAATACTTACTGAAATCATCTATAAATGTTACATAATAATTCTTTCCACCACGAGTTGGATATGATCTAAAATCACACAAGTCACTATGAATTAAATCTAACAAATCATTGGATTTTTCATGCACCGATTTAAAGCTTTGACATGCAAATTTCGATTCTGTACAAGTTTCACATTTAACATTATCTAGATAATCAATTTTGGGCAGCAAACCTAAATTATGCATTCTAAAAAGAGAACGAAAATTTACATGTCCTAACCTAGAGTGCCATAAATTAGACGAATCAACAATATAAGCAGAAACATTATTTATTTCATTCATAGCATTAGCAAGTACATTGAGTTTGAATAATCCATCAGCAAGGTAACCCTTTCCCACAAACATTCCCCCTTTCGTTAATACAAACTTATTGGACTCAAAAACTAGTTTGAATCCTTTATTACTAAGGATAGGACCAGAAACAAGATTCTTCCTTATATCGGGGACATGCAGTACGTCAAGAAGGGTCAATTCCTTTCCAGAAGTGAATTTCAGAACACACTTCCCTATTCCAGCCACAACAGATGAGGATGCATTTCCCATTAACAGCTGCTCGTTTCCCTCTATTTTCTGGTACGAAGAGAACATATTTCTGTCACCACAAACATGGCGAGTTGCACCGGTATCTATCCACCAATCAGCATGGTCAGATACAAGGTTGATTTCAGAAATCATTGCAGCCAGGGCATCCACATTGTTTTGAATCAGGTTTGCGCGGTTGTTGTTGCCTTGATTTCCAGGACCTTGATCCCTTCGATGGCGACATTCTTGAGCCCTATGGCCTTGCTTTCCACAAACCCAGCAACTTCCCTTGATTTTCTTGAAGTCTTTGCCTTTCGCACCAGGGATAAAGTGGCTTTCCTTCTTCTTAGTTTTCTGGAATTTTGGCCTTTGCTTTGATGAACTTCCTTCAACAACATTCGCCTTGGCTTCCATACTCGAAACCAGGCCCTTCTCATTCTTTCTGTTATCTTCCTCAATTCGCAGCCTTACAATGAGATCCTCAAGGGTCATCTCCTTTCGTTTGTGCTTGAGATAACTCTTGAACTCTTTCCAAGAAGGTGGCAGTTTTTCGATAATGGACGCCACTTGGAAAGACTCATTGATTACCATCCCTTCAACATGAATGTCATGGATGATTTTCTGGAGATCTTCAGTTTGAGAGACAACGGACTTGGAATCCACCATTTTGTAGTCCAAAAATTTGCCCACGACAAATTTCTTTGAACCAGCATCCTCGGTTTTATATTTTTTCTCAAGTGATTCCCACAGTTCCTTGGCTGTTTTGCACACCACATAGACATCATACAATGAATCATCTAATGCATTAAGAATATAGTTTCTGCAGAGGAAATCATTATGTTTCCAGGCATCTATAGCCGTCAAAGTTTCTGCAGAAAAAATATTTTCTCCATCTGCAGTAGGTTCAGTCTGGTGCACAACATTAGCCAAATTTAAGGTTGTCAGATAAAACAGCATTTTCTGCTGCCATCGTTTGAAGTCTCCGCCCTTAAATTTCTCAGGCTTCTCAGAAAGAGGTTTAGTTCCAGATTGTTCCATTACTGTTCGAAGATTGTTGGAGAACAATTTAGAAACAGAAATAACAGAAATACAGAACTTGAAATATTTATACTTTATTACTCAAAAATACTTGCAATACAGAATGATACACAACGACTACAGAAAATTAAATATGAGAATATCAAAAGTACTAACTTGATTACAGAAGGTAGAGGCTAGCGTAAAAGCTATGTCCTTCGAACAGTAATTCCGTCCCACTCTTGTGCTTGTGGTTCTACAACGTCTGCTCGACCAGGATACAACTACCTAATCCTACAACCCGCACTGGATTATAGAATTCTAGCGAATTGCTTTGTGTGTTTACTCTCTCTGGAAAGTTTGTACGGAAGAAAAGGAAGAATAATCGATCATTGATGATGAACTGAGGACTCCAGTTATATAGGCTCTTTCATACCTCTTCAAATACCTTTTGGATGTATCTGAAGCTTTACAACTCTTTACAAAAGGTTGTATCTTTAATCAAAACGTTTTTAATTAATTTAATTAAAAACTTAATTCGAAATTAAAACTAATTGATTAATTAATATGAATTAATATTAATATTATGGTATAATCATCAAGCCCAATCCACAGAAATGGTGGCCCAAGCCTCAATTCCCATTCCAAGTGGTCCAACACATAACTAATATTGTAGAAGATAAAAGGTATATAAAGGTACTTTGGAATCTTGTTTTCACCAATGTAGGACAAGAGTCTCAAAACTTCCAACACATACTAGTAGTGATAACTCTAATACTTGCTTGATAGTATATTATTTACATTTCAGATATACCTGCATTGAACATTGGTTATTGTCCTCCGTTAAGCACAGCTTTCTGAAGCTTAATTGCATTCATTCATCCTCCATGCAGGTAGAAAATGCCGTCTCTTTAGCTGCTTAGTGCTAGCCTTGCTGCTTCTAATCCTAATTTGTCCCAAAGTGCATCAAGATTTGTTCCTTTTGACTAGAAAAAGGACGTCGCTTGTACTAGGGATAATCTGCCGTGTGATGAATTTCCCGTCGCTAAGTTTGCTATTGCTCGCACCTCCGATAGCCGATAAAAACTTTCATAGCTCGAATATCTTCATCTCTTTCATCACGCTACTCTTTCCTTGTTTTAGTGCAATACTACTACAAAAAGTAGTATCAATAACTTCAAAACCATGGGACGTGTTTATGCTTTATGGATGTTTGACCTTTCAGTTTCTTCGTTAAATTGATGACTTGACAACCACGAGACCTGTTTATGGACCGGTAATTTGCACCACATAGACCAAGAATAGTCATTACGAATCTTCAAGTTCTCTCGAAACGGCCAACAGTTGCACAATTTGGTCGCAATGGTCCAAGTGTGGCTTCTATGTGTCATAAAAACCAAACTCTGGATCTCTGTTTCCAAATAGTGTCCTCCGTGCTAAGCAATCTGTCAAAATCGAGGGTTTCTTGAGAAGCAATGCTGATCATTCTGTGTTCATAAAAAGGAGAAAAGAGGAAACTACTGTTCTCCTAGTGTACTCAGTTTAGAACTCTAAATTAACTAAATTTATATATTAGTAAGAACTACAGGTAGGAAGCAAGTCGAGTAATACAACTATTATTAAGTTGAGCGAGCTTTCGCTCATACCAATCAAACAAAAAGCTATGGTCAAAATTCGCATAGAGATGATAGACGTTTACATCTGCTTAACCATCAATCTACTGGAGGTCCAGAAGGTTTAATAGACGATAAAATTAAATTGATAGGATTTCAAAACCTTGGTGTGCAAAAAATTAAAAGTTTATGACCTGTTTAAAACTCACCATAAATATGAAGGGTATAATTAGCCCTAAAGTTTTTATTAAATATCTTCTCCAAGAAATACCTTCCTTGTGCTTATCCATAAAGCTAAACAATGGTTTTTTAGTACAACGATATATGTTACACTAAGGGAGGGGAGAATTTGACGAAGCCACATAATGAGCAAACTAATTTGATACTGAATTCGCCACACGAGATTAAATTAGTCCCTAATTAGGATAATTGTTGTAAACTTCTTGTTTAAGTGTGATTGTATAAATCTTAGATTATATTTGATTCCAGTTATCATTTTCTATATGAATTTGTATTCCTTTGGGATGAATTCTTCTATCTTATTACTACAAATAAAGGCACTGCGTAGGGGATAACACACACAACCATATAAACACATCTCCCTCTATTTTCTCTCCTAGCCACCAGCCCCCTCACCTCGTCAGTTAAATATAGGCCACAACAATAATAATGTTTTAAAAGACAATATTACGTAATCTTTAACGTAATATTTAAGCGAGAAAGGGTAACAAAAGAAGGGATGTCCTCGTTAGAATGTGACACTGGTACTTTTACTTGAGGAGAGGTAATAATTTCAAAAGTGCAGACTTTTAAGGGATGAGATCCTCATTTTTCAAAAAAAAAAAAAAAAAAATCTTTTTGACCATTAAATTTGAGTTTAATAAAATTCTATGGTTGAGATTAAATCACAGACCACAGAATATCAATCACGTGATTTCATTAAAACCAAATTTAACAGTAAAAAGGATGTTCCTATTTTTTTTTTTTTAAATGAGAATCCCTCCCTTTAAAGACTTTCTTCAAAAGCGAACCTATAAATAGATGATGCAGGAAGCTCATCCAACGCAATCAAAACCCTAGCTTCCAACACGCTTTCTTCTCTAACACATCACAAGAACGAGACTCCGTTTTCTCAACTCCAATTTTCGGCTCATCGATCAAATCTTGTGAGTTCTTAATACTTTCTTCTTCTTCTTCTTCTTCTTCTTTTTTTTCAAGAGCAGGATTTTGTTTGTTCTCTTCTGTTTTAGTTTTTGTTATAGCAACAGTTCCCCTGAATTTTAGTTTCTTCTTCTCAATTATATAGCTAGGTTATTGTTTGTAATTATATATATTTCCTCACTCACTCGATCTCTATCGAATCTGCAGCCTGGGAATTCAAATTTTGAAACAATGGCTCACAATTTGCCGGAGGAAACCATACACGATATACTACATAGACTACCGCCGAAATCTTTGATCATATGCACCTCGGTGTGCAAGCCATGGAACTCCATGATAAAAAATCCGAGCTTTATACGCACCCACCTCACCCGTACAATCGATCTTAATAACCAGTTTGGCACCCACCTCCTCCTTGTGTGCTGTGCTCGTATAGTTAAACGGTCTAGATTCCGCCATGGTGACCCTGAGTTATTGGAGGAGCATTGCAATTTGCATTATGATAACCTTGCTTTTGATGAGCACTGCAAACTAGAATTTCCAATTGTTCCCAAGGAAGAACCGGGCAACAAAGTTTTAACAGTGGTCGGCGTTTGTAATGGGCTGGTGCTTCTTACGGATTGTATATTTTTTTCAGGTAACACCGTCATGTTATGCAACCCGTCTACGAGAAAGTCAGTGACCCTTCCCAAGCCTCATTATACCTTCAAAGGAGTTCGCGGTTATTACGATTGTATTGGTTTTGGTTTTGACGCTGTGACTACTGACTATAAGGTTGTGAGAATTACCTTTGAACAATGGCCCAATCCGAGTGCTTTTTATGAGGTTTATTCACTGGCTGGAGGCTCATGGAGTGATCCTTGTTCTTTGGATCACGTAAATGGACTTAAAAGAACTTGCAAACCCGTTTTTGTTAATGGTGCTATTCACTGGAAGGCATACCACCGTTTGACAAATGGTGGTTCTGAATATTTCATTTTGGCATTTGACGTGGGCAGCGACTCATTTCGCAGGATAATGACACCAGAGAATTTCAGAAGCTCAAGCGGCGAGGACTTCTATATTTCAGGTTACGGGAAATCTATTGCTCTGTCCAAGCGTTATTATACTAATATTCGAGAGCCTTGTCTTGATATATGGTTGATGAAAGAGTGTGGCATGGAAGAGTCATGGACCAAATTGACAACTCTATGTCCACCAGGTCCACAAACAGGAGTTGGCTACAGGCCATTATGTATTAGGAAGAGTGGTGATCTAGTGTTGGTACCGGCTGATGGTTATACTGGTAGGCATGAATTAATTTGTCTAGACCTTGTGAGCATGCAATTTAAAAATATTGGAATTCATGAATATAGATATTACTATGCCGAATCTTATGTTGAGAGCCTCGTCTTACTTGACAAGACCAATGCAGTTTCTTACTGAGGAGAAGAACAGGTAAGGTGGTAGCATTGATTTTTCTTTGGTTTTCGTTTTCTTATTCTTATGCATATACCTCTAAGGTTCCAACTGACTGACTTGATAGCATGTAATACACTTGCTTGGAGGTACCATGTAATTGTTAACATCGTTCATTCGTCCTCCATGCAGGTAGAAAATGGGGCAGATAACCTTCATTACGATGCCTTCTCTGTAGCTGCGTAGTGCTAGCCTCGCTGCTTCTGATGTTAAATTGTTCCAAAGTGTATCAAGATTTTCAATCTTTGATGAAAGCGTACCTTTCTGTTTGCTAGGAGATCGTTTGGGATTTGGTACCTTTTCTTCAGAAGTTTACGAAGGCTTATAATCTTTGATGAATTCGTGCTTTTCGGTTTGGTAGGAGATGATTGGGAATGCATGATTAATTTAGGATACTGTAACAATGACATCTCTTGTCTGACTATGCTTCTAATGAGTTGTTGGGTTTGTAACCATTTTTCAACAATGCAACATGCAAAGGGGACAATATCATGACCAACTAGTCCATGGTTAACCAGTTTAAAATGATCTCGAGCAAAGATTATTTGCTATTTGTCTATAATGCCTTGGCAGTTGTTAGATGTCCACATATTTAGTACTTCAACGATACGTGGAGAGCTCATCTGAATCTAAAATTGAAGTACCTTACGTGTAAAATATAAACCCTTGAGATGACCTCAAAAAATAAGATAATAATTAGTAATAGGGTCCTCTGCAGCACAAATGGATCAAACGATATCGGTTTCTACTACGAAATATCTCAACCTCAGTCTCAAATCACTGCCAAAGAAAAATCCACGCTCATTACCTAATGAAGGTACACAAGTGATGTAATAAAGTAGTTACATTATCATGCTGGCTGTTAAGGTTCACATTCTAATACTACACCACGTGAAATTGCGCTAATGCATCACTTACATGTCTATCAACATTGTAAAAGATTTATACCGCTACTTTTAGAGGAACAAGCTGACACCTACTCTGAATCCAAATCAAATGTGAATAGTACGATGTGAACTATGCGTGGGCCCGTCCTGCTCCGGACCAAGCCAAATAAAAGACATAAAGTGGGTCATCTAGCAGAGCCAATTAGGGGTGGGCAAACGGGCCATGGGCCCGCGGGTAGGGGCGTGTATTGGCGGGTACGGGGCGGGTCCTGTTTTTTAATAGGGGAAACGGGGTGGGGCGGGCCGGTGCAATGGCATTTTAGGGTCGGGCCGGTTCCAAATGTATAGAAAAACGGGGCCCCGGACCGGCCCGTTTGTAATTGAAATGGACAGCCCAGATTGAAAATAAACATACCTTCCTATCATGACCATTGATTTTTACCCTAGTATCTCTAAATCTGATCGAGTCTCTCTCTTGACCCGAGTCCTCGACCTCTCCGTCTCTGACCTCGTCCCCTCTCCTCGCCCCTCCATTCCACAGTTCCACCACCCACCTCCTTGCCCACCTCCGACATCACCGCCGTCGTGAGTCTGAGCCCTGACGACCACCAGAGCTGATCTTCTTCTCGATTATTCTCCTCGACGACATCTCACCCTAGACCTAGAGAACCCAGGAACCCGCACCACCCATCTTCTCGATTCTCTTTCTCTCCTTCCCGACGACATCACCGCCCTTGCGATCACTAACACTCCACCGCCGTTGCCAGTTCAGGTGAATTCTTTAACTTTTTTTTTTCTTTTTTTTTTAAATTTTTTTCTAGGTTCTTTAACCTCTGATGTTTGTAACTTTTTAGTTGAACTTTGATCTATTGGGATGTATCATGTATGTAATCTATGCTCAATCTATTGGGAAGTTCATGTTTGTTCTTGCTGATTTGGTGGATTTTCTGAATTTTTTAGCTTGTTTATTAGGTCTTTTCAAAGTTAATACTTAATTGAGATTGAGCTGAATTTTCGTACCTACAGAAGAAGCAGAATTTGTACTAAATTTTGTGTTCTTTTAGATTGATGATGACGAGGAGGTCACCATGATCGATTTTCTACAGAAGGTGTCTGTATCACATCATAACGCACAGATGTAGGATCTGCTTCTTATAAGTTCCAGTCATTTATAGTTGATTTTCTAAAACGAGGGCAAGACTAGTATTTATTTTTAATTACCATGCACTTCATTTAGAGGACCAGATTTTTATTTAAAGACTATATGTGCTCTATATTTTGGCGTGGGATGGGCATGTCCCCATTATTCTCCCTATAGCCTTTTATTTGGAGTCTCAAGTATATAAACTTATTCTTATTTTTATGATAATCCTAACTCCTAACCCTCGTTCATTTTGACCTTCTTTTCCTTGTGGACTAATTGTAGAAGTTGAACTGTTCCTTCTTTATTTAATCTGTTATTCGAGAGATCATGTAAATTGTGCATAATGTTTTTCTTGGCTGCCTGTACAAATAAGCGTACACATTCTTCATATTCATTTACTTTTGTGTACACTGTTTGGATGACATATCTATGCTTGTACCAGGATCTCAAGCGACACAAGGAATACCGGGATCTCAAGGGACACAAGGAGTTGATTCATTGTCAGTTAGAACCAGGTACTTCTCTTTCAATTGTTTCTTTTCTTTATTTACACAGGATTTAGTTAGTCACTGTATTTATATATGGCTCATTATATTTATTTTTCTTATTATTCTCCCCGTTTGGTATGCAGGGCTGTGGCTCAATTTTTGAAAAGGGAATCTTCTATCTCCTCAACTTCAGAAGACGTCACTGGAGATCTCAGCTTGGACAAAATTTTAGAAAGAAAAACTAGAAAGCTATGTGCCCGAATGTTCTATGAAACACTGGTAATCTTTTGAACCATATCAGTTAGGTTCTCTTGTTTGAATGCAAGTTTTTTTTGGAAGTCCTCCAAGTATTTGATGTGGCATGGATCTTATGGTACATCACAGATTTTAAGAGCAACTTATTCGTATTCATTTTAGAAGTAGTAGGAACAAGGGAGCAAAATGTTTGCATAGTTTTCAATGCACAACTTGGGAGTTGATGTTCATAATAACATAGTTATGGGAAATTGATTTAGTTATCCAAGTTTTATTTCTTTGTTCAATATCATTTATGTCTGCTATCTGTTCCTGCAAATGTCACTCCACAAATAATAGCCAGGAAAATCTGTCTCTTAGAAGCAGAAGTTTCTCAAGTCAATTTTACATCAAGTCAAATGTTTTGGACTCAAATTATTTCTATGTTAAATTGGTTTGTTATCTGTTTTCTTATACTCTGTGAACAAGTAAAAAATATGCTCCTTTTTTTTCCCGGGTCAAGGAAACTTATACTGCCTGTAGAAGTACTAATTGAGCACGTATTGGTATATAACTACTAATATGATTGTTCATTGTCACTTTCAGGTTTTGAAGACTTATGGTCTTGTTGATGTAAAACAAGAAGTACCTTATGGTGACATTATTTTGACATTGAACCCAACCCTATCAAAAGCTCAAATTTAAAAATAGGATATAAGGTAATTTAGAGCATGCTTATCGTTGCAATATTTTTCCTGGAATCATATACACTTTGATATGTTTCAGTATTCGGGTTTTCTGATATTTGGATGTCTTGGATTAAGTAGGTTTTGAATATTTTGTATGTTGATTCGATCTTTAGATGTTGGACGCTATAATGTTATTTTGGATGTATTGAATATGTGCAATTGCAATCTGTGCAGTACTGCAGCAATCTGTGGTTTTTTATTTTTTTTATTTTTTTATTCAATCTGTGCTTTAAACAGGAAAAAAAAAAGGACCCGTGGACCCGGACCGAACCGGCCCGTTTCAACCGGGCCAGATAAGGTCCGGTTCCTATTTTAAGATTTGTAATGCCCGGCTCGGCCCGGCCCGTCTCCTTTTATTCCGGATCCGGTCCGGTCCGATCCCTTCAAAAATAGGCCCGGCCCGGCCCGGCCCGTGCCCACCCCTAGAGCCAATAATTCAAGTTTTTAATTAGCAATTAAATAAACAACCGAAAACGACGTCGTGTCCTTGCTCATCTCTCTCTCTCTCTCTCTCTCTCTCTCTCTCTCTCCCTCTCTTTCAGCTTTTGTTTTCAATCAAGCAAAAACCCTCGCTCGACCGAGACTCGCTTCCTCAGCTGCGTTTTCCCGCTCATCGAATACTGTGAGTTCCTGAACCCTTTTTTTTATTTTTTTTTTCTGGGGTTTATTATTTATCCTATAAAAACTGAGGATTTGGGTTTAGTGTTCGTTTTTTTTCAGATGGGTTTTTGATTTTATATGCAAGTTTTAATTTTTTTTTAGTTTTTGATATGAATGTTCAGATGGAAATTGCAGCCTGGGAATTCAAAGTTTGAACCAATGGCTCACAATTTTCCTGAGGAAATCATACTTGATATCCTGTTTAGATTACCGCCTAAAACATTGATCAGGTGCACCTCAGTGTGCAAGTCATGGAATTCCATGATAAAAAATCCCAGCTTTATACTCACCCACTTCAACCGTACAATCGATCTTAATAACCAGGTTGGCACCCATCTCCGCCTTGTGTACTGTGCTCGTATAGTTAAACGGTCTAGATTCCGCCATGGTGACCTTGAGTTATTGGAGGAGCAATGCAATTTGTATTATGACAACCTTGCTTTTGATGAGTACTGCAAACTAGAATTTCCAATTGCTCCCAGGGAAGAACTGCGCAATAAAGTTTTAGACGTGGTCAGCGTTTGTAATGGGCTGGTGCTTCTTGCTGATAATAAAGTTTGTTCTGGTAACACCTTCATTTTATGCAACCCGTCTATGAGAAAGTCAGTGACCCTTCCTAAGCCTCATTATACCTTCAAAGGAGATCCCGGTTATTATAATTGTATGGGTTTTGGTTTTGACGCTGTAACCAATGACTACAAGGTTGTGAGAATTACCATTGATCATAGGGAGGATCAGGATCCGAGTACTTTTTATGAGGTTTATTCACTGGCTGGAGGCTCATGGAGTGATCCTTGTTCTTTGGATCACGTATTAGGACTTAACAATATTCGCAAACCCACTGCTTTTGTTAATGGTGCTATTCACTGGGATGGATGGCGCCGGTTGACAAATGGTGGTTCTGAATGTTTCATTTTGGCATTTGATGTGGGCAGCGACTCATTTCGCAGTATAGTGACACCAAAGGATTTCAGAAAGTTATGCAGCGAGCATTTGTGTATTTCAGGTTACGGGAAATCTATTGCACTGTCCTACTCTTGTTATGCTGAAATTATAGAGCCTCGTCTTGATATATGGGTGATGAAAGAGTATGGCGTGGAAGAGTCATGGACCAAATTGATAACACTATATCCACCAGGTCCAGAAGGACAATCTTTGTACCAACCATTATGGTTTAGGAAGAGTGGTGATGTAGTGTTGGTACTGACTGAAAGTTTTCTGAAAGATGATAGTAGGCATGAATTAGTTTGTTTAGACCTTGTGAGCAAGCAATATACAAATCTTGGAATTCATGGATATAGATATTACTATGCTGAATCTTATGTTGAGAGCCTCGTCTTACTCGACAAGACCGATGCAGTATCTTACTGAGGAAAAGAACAGGTAAGGTGATAGCATTGGTTTTTCTTTGGTTTTCATTTTCTGCTTGTTCTAATGCATATACCTCTCCAAGGCTCCAGTTGAGTGTGACACGATATGACCATTCGATTAACAAAGTTTGTTATGCATTGGTTGCTCATTTTACATTCATGAAATGGACATTGAACCGAAGTGGTGATTGGTGATATATACTTCACCAATGTGGGACAACTAATGATGGCAGGACATACTAGTAGTGATAACTCTAATACTTGCTTGATAGTATATTATGTACATTTCGGATATACCTGCATTGAACATTGGTTATTGTCCTCCGTTAAGCACAGCTTTCTGAAGCTTAATTGTATTCATTCGTCCTCCATGCAGGTAGAAAATGGGGCAGATAACCTTCAAGACTTTTACGATGCCATCTCTGTATAGCTGCGTAGTGCTAGCGTTGTTGCTTCTAATGTTAAATTGTTCCAAAGTGTATCAAGATTTTCAATCTTTGATGAAGTGTACCTTTCTGATTGCTAGGAGATCGTTTGGGATTTACCCTTCTTATTTAACTCTCTGTAATTTCAAGTTAGACTAGAAAAAGGTCATCGCTTGTACTAGGGATTTTCTGTCGTGTGATGAATATCCCGTCACTAAATTTGCCATTGGTTAGAAATAACCTTTTTTTCCCCCTTTATTTGTGCGGTTTACACTAACAGAAAAGTTGCTTGTTACAATCTGCAAAGATCTGATGCTGTATTGCTCCCTTTATTAACCCCAGCTCTTGATTTCTGTTTCCAAATAGTTTCTTCCATGCAAAGCAATCTGTCAAAATTGAGGGTTTCCTGAGAAGCAATGCTGATCATTCTGTGTTCGTAAAAAGGAGAAAAGAGGAAAATACTGTTCTTCTAAGGTGCATTTGTTGTACTGGACCATCTCGAACTGGACTAAGTTAGACTGACTTAGACTAGACTAAACTGGATTAACTTAGGCGAGATGAAGTCGCAGCGAAGGTCTTAGCAGGCCCATGGGTTTCGGAGGGTCTCGTTAAGACCTTCTAGGGAAGTAAATAATCCACGCGAGTCTGGGTTTATCCCAATAAACTTAGTCCGTGTGCGTGACAAACACGGGACTACACTAATGTGTAGTCCAGTCTAGTGAGAGTTTAGGAGCCAAAACAAACGCACCCTTAGTGTACTCAGTTTAGAACTCTAAATTAACTAAATTTATATATTCGTAAGAACTGCAGCTAGTAAGCAAGTTGAGTAATACATCTATTATTAAGTTGAGCAAGCTTTCGCTAATTAATACTAATGAAAACAAAAAACTAAGGTCAAAATTCGCAGAGATGATAGACGTTTACATCTGCTCAACCATCAATCTATTGGAGGTCCATAAGGTTTGATAGAATTTCAAAATCTTGGTGTGCAATGTGAAAATTAAAAGTTTGTGACCTATTTTAAAAATCACCATAAATATGAAGGGTGCAATTAGCCCTGAAGTTTTTATTGAATATCTTATTGGAAATTTTATTGGATAAATCATCAAAATGGTCCCTGAGATTTGCATAACTCATCACTTTGGTTTCTGAGATTCCAAATCGATAAAAATTGTCCCTAAGATTGTCCACCATCCATCATTTTGGTCATTCCGTTAAAAACTCCGTTACCTGTCCCGAAGCTCTTGGCCTAAAGTTTGGGCAATTTTCAAAGCTTCGTAACTCAATCATTTCTTAACCAAATTCGACCCATAATATATCAAAATGAAGATAGGAAAGTTTAGAATAAGATTATACCTATTTTAAAGCCCAATGGTTGCCGGAGATTGCCGGAAAATAGCCTCAAAGTTGACTGGTCCGAGTGAAAACTTGAAAACTCACTGGAAACTGGGTAAACTTTAAACGTTCATAACTTCTTCAATACTCAATGAAATCAAGTGATTCAAAAACGAAAATCATACTTCTCGACCAGAAAAAGATAATGGTACCATTTTTGATGGCTAAATCTCCGTGTTTTGGCCGAAAAAGGCTTGAAAGTGGTTGTTTTGGTGTTAAGTTAGCCACTTTCGAGCCGTTTTTCGGCCAAACCACGACGAGTTAGCCATCTAAAAATGTACCATTCTCTTTGTCACGTTGAGAAGTATGATTTTCATTTCTGAATCACTTGATTTCGTTGAGTATTGAAGAAATTATGAACGTTTAAAGTTTACCTAGTTTCCGGCGAGTTTTCAAGTTTTCACTCGGACCAGTCAACTTTGAGGCTATTTTCCGGTCATCACCGGCAATTATTGGGCTTCAAAATAGATATAATCTTATTCTACACTTTCCTATCTTCCTTTTTATATATTATGGGTCAAATTTGGTTAAGAAATGATTGAGTTACGTAGCTTTGAAAATTGCCCAAACTTCATGCCAAGAGCTCCGGGACATTTAACGGAGTTTTTAACGGAAGGACCAAAATGATGGATGGTGGACAATCTCAGGGACCACTTTTATCGATTTGGAATCTCAGGGACCAAAGTGATGAGTTATGCAAATCTTAGGGATCATTTTGGTGATTTACCCAATTTTATTTAAACCCATATAACCTATCTCTACACTCAACTTAAATTTTAAATGTAAAATGTCTTTTTTTTATCCTATTACATAATTACCATCAAGTACAAAGTGAAATTAATAATAAAACTAAAATTTATTAATAAACCCATTGTTGATTCTAAGGACAACTGAGGGCCTGAGGCTTCGAATCGAGGAATTTGAAATAAAGAATTTGGACAAGCATAAAACCATCATCTCCTACTCCCCAGTCCCCACAACCTTAAAATCATCAAGCTCTCTCTTCTACCCAAACAATGTCAATGAGGTTAAAACCGATGACAAATTTCAACAGCTAGAGAAATCGTTTTCTTGCAGTCCTTAAGAGGGAACATAAATTGTGCGAGCAATCATAATGGATATATTCATGGAAATGCCACTAAAGCAACAATTATTGTCCAGAAGAACTCATGACATTATAACCCTAATACTAGCTTAAGCATTTGGGGTTAATAAACATTACAAACCAGACAAAAGAACCCATTCTATTTAATTTCTGTGTTTATATAATTATTGTTACTAATGTATGTGTATTTATAAAATGATTTTGAGTTATGGAGTAGAGTTTAATGACGGTGGCAATGGGACGAATGAGTGAGTTTGAATAGGTCTTGTTTATGAAGCGGCAATGGGATAAGAACAATGGGAATCCAATTCAGATAAAGCACACTTTGAATGAATTGCAAAATAGTGATTTGGAATTTTTGTATTTTAAATGGGTCTATAGATAAATTAACATATTAAATTGGGTTTGTGAGGGTATTTTAGGTATTAAATTTGAATTTAAAGAGATATTAATAATTTAATTAATAATAATATGGGTGTACAAAGTAAGTTGGGTATAGAAAAATGTTACATGACTTCAAATAAAATTTCTCATATCTTATTCAAGAAATACCTTTCTTGTGCTTATCCATAAAGATCCATAAAGCTAAAAAAAGGCTTCTAGAATCAAAGAAGCACTTCACTATTTAATTAGATGATGCAGGAAGCTCATCCAACGCAATCAAAACCCTAGCTTCCAACACGTTTTCTTCTCTAACACAAGAGCGAGACTCCGTTTCCTCAACTCCAATTTTCGGCTCAGCGATCAAATATTGTGAGTTCTTAATGTCTTTTTTTTTTTCTCTTCTTTTTTCAAGAGCAGGATTATGTTGTTCGCTTCTGTTTTAGTTTTTGTTATAGCAACAGTTCCCTTGAATTTTAGTTTCTTCTTCTCAATTATAGCTAGGTTATTGTTTTGTAATTATATATATTTCCTCACTCAGTCTATCTTTATGAAATCTGCAGCCTGGGAACTGAAATTTTGAAACAATGGCTCACAATTTGCCTGAGGAAATCATACACGATATACTATATAGGCTACCGCCTAAATCTTTGATCATATGCACCTCGGTGTGCAAGCCATGGAACTCCATGATAAAAAAAACCGAGCTTTATACGCACCCACCTCAACCGTACAATCGATCTTAATAACCAGTTTGGCACCCACCTCCTCCTTGTGTACTGTGATGGTATGGTTAAACATGTTAGCACCAGCAATGGTGTGATTGAAGAAGAGTTATTGGAGGAGCATTACAATTTGCATTATGACAACCTTGCTTTTGATGAGTACTGCAGACTAGAATTTCCAATTGTTCCCAAGGACGAACTGCGCAATAAAGTTTTAAATGTGGTCGGCATTTGTAATGGGCTGGTGCTTCTTGCGGATTGTAAATTTTGTTCAGGTAACACCGTCATGTTATGCAACCCGTCTACGAGAAAGTCAGTGACCCTTCCTAAGCCTCATAATAACTTCAAAGGATATTGCGGTTATCGTGATTGTATTGGTTTTGGTTTTGACGCTGTGACTAATGACTACAAGGTTGTGAGAATTACCGTTCATCAATGGGATGATCCGAGTGCTTCATATGAGGTTTATTCACTGGCGGCAGGCTCATGGAGTGATCCTTGTTCTTTGGATCACATAAGTGGACTTAAAAGAACTTGCCAAACTGTTTTTGTTAATGGTGCTATTCACTGGCAGGCATTCAAGCGTTTGACATATGGTGGTTCTGAAGATTTCATTTTGGCGTTTGACGTGGACAGCGACTCATTTCGCAGGATAAGGTCACCAGAGAATTTGAGAAGCTCATGTGGCGAGCACTTGTATATTTCAGGTTACGGGAAATCTATTGCTCTGTCCAAGCCTTATTACAGTAATATTGGAGAGCGTTGTCTTGATATATGGGTGATGAAAGAGTATGGCGTGGACGAGTCGTGGACCAAGACAACTCTTTGTCCAGCAGGTCCACAAAGAGGAGTTTGGTACTTGCCATCATGTTCTAGGAAGAGTGGTGATGTAGTGTTGGAACCGATGGATGGTTATTGGTATGCTGATGAAGGGTATGAATTAGTTTGTGTAGACCTTGTGAGCAAGCAATTTAAAAGTCTTGGAATTCTTGGATATGGACATTTCTATGTTGAATCTTACGTTGAGAGCCTCGTCTTACTCGACAAGACCGATGCAGTTTCTTACTGAGGAAAACAACAGGTAAGGTGGTATGACGGCTTCTGTTTAGCTGCCAAGTGATGACATAATGTTCTTCAGAAGTTTATGAAGACTTTGAATCTATTGCTTTTCTTTCTGTTTGGTAGGATATGATTGGGAATTTGGCCCCTTTTTACCATTTGCATTTCCATTGAATAGAAGTTCTTTCTCGTTGTTTCCAAACAAAGCCCAAAGTAAGAAGACTCTTCAAAGTGATACTCTCCACCACCTCATGTTTTTATAATTGTAATTACAATAACTTCAAAATTCTATTGGAAATAGAGAAATGATAAGGAGACTCTTCAAAGTGGACTCTCCACCACCTCATGTCTTTAGCACAATTCTCGTGTCAACATTATAAAACATTGTGGAAAAAATGAGGTGGCGGAGAGTCCATAGAGAGTCCTACTTTGAAAGAGTCTCCTTAGCATTTCTCTTGAAAATATCTTTGTTCACCACTCTCAAATGATGATGATGTTCACCACTCTATTTTTGTATTATTAGATGAGTTTAAATTTTGAAATTTGTACAGTAAATAATAAGTAGGATGCTGAACATTACCACTATTTGATGGTAGTGAGCAACAATGCACACAATTCTATTAATTTTATAAATTCAACATCTTATATATTAGTCACGAATCTATCCAAATATAACTAAGAGAAACATATGTGGTCAGTCTAAGCGGTAGATTCACATAATGGTTAAGGCCCTTTTCTTTTAGCCACCTCTGAAGTTCAAACCTTCTCTCCTTTTCTAAGGGTAAATTAAAATATTAATATTGCTTGTAAAAAAAGAAAAAAATGGTCAGCTTAGTTCTTTAAAGCAATTTTATAAATTCTCCAAAGCTTCACCAAATCAATTATCAAAGTCCGGTTTATTGTAGACCGTTTGACTTTATATGGTCAAATACATTCAAATTGGACACGAACCAATTCAATAGTGACATTCTGGTTCAATAACATAAAATTATATGAAATTAGATTAATATTTGACATTGTATTATTAGATCGAAATTAGTACTATTAGACCAAACAGGAGTCTTTAGACCGAGACGCCACATTGACTGCTTAATGTCCATACATCTAAGCTACCCTCCAAAATAGGGGGCCAAAGTAGAAGTTAGATAAATTATAGCGGTAAAGTTAATCATTAATCCCTGTATAAACACAAGATGAAGGCCTTTAAATCTCCAACGGGCATGTAAATACAGAGAGGGAGATACAGGATCTTCCTTCCACTAGGGTTTGTGCCGATGCCTTTCCCTCACCTACAGAAAGCAACGCCCTTTGTCTACACATTTGTATAAATATACCTTAAAGATTTTAAAGGATTTTAAAAGTGATAGATTTGATAGTATTTAAGAGGATTAAAGATTCTTACAAAATTCATATGAATTTTAAAAGAATTTGAATGGATTGTGGTGGAAGGATTTGAAATCCTAGGGGGGTGAGGTTGGATTCTTTTTAGTCTTGTTTATATATACTTTTGGCTCTCAAATCCCACAAAATCCACACCTTATTGAAATCCTCCAAAATCTTTATTTTTTTAATACACTTAGATTTTGATGAATTTTAAAATCCTTTAAAATCTTTTAATTGACTACACCTAGATTTTAAAGGATTCTAAAATTCTTTAATTGACTACACCTAGATTTGAATGGATTCTAAAATCCTTTAAAATCTTTTAATTGACTACACTAGGATTTTAAAATCTTTTAAAATCCTCTCAAATTTGAGTTTGACTACACCCCCTAATTATCAGATTATAATTTCTATAAGAAAGACAAGGCTCGCTTCCTTAATTCCAATTTTCGGCTCATCAAATTTGTGAGTTTCTAAAGTCTTTTCTTCTTCTTCTGGTGTTTTTATTAGAAGAGCTTATTTCCTATAACAATGGTGGATTTGGATATAGTGTTCGTTGCTTCAGATGGATTTTGATTTTATAAATTTATTTATGGAGTGGAGATATTTGGATATTCGGTTGCTCTATTGTTAAAATAGTTGCCTTGATCTTTACTGCATTTCAATTATATTCAACGTAATAATTTCCAAAGCGAACCTAATGCAAGAACGAGACTCGGTTTCCTCGACTCCAATTTTTGGCTCATCGATCAAATTGTTAAGAATGAATTCTACATTGATGAGAGAATGGACATTGCATGGACTTATAAGAGGTTGTGCTACTCCTCATATTGCTAATTGGTTTTTTGGTGGAACCTCAATCTTCTTCATGGTATCATACTGTCCACCTGTGAAGCCAAATGGCCACAGGCGTTGCACGTCATCCCGTTGTATTGTCCACGTAATAGGATTGAGTGTGTTGAGAATGAATCACACATTGATGGGGAGAAGGCTTATAAGAGGTTGGACTACTTCTCATATTACCAATTGGTTTTATGATGTAACCTCAACCTTCTTCACAAATATTGTGATTCCTAATGTCTTTTTTTTTATTTTTCTTCTTTTTCAAGAGCAGGATTTTGTAGTTCTCTTCTGTTTTAGGTTTTGTTATAACAACATTTCCCTTCAATTTTAGTTTCTTCTTCTCAATTATATCTAGGTTATTGTTTTGTAATTATATATAGAGTAAATTGTAGCTATGGTCCCTTAACTTTAACTCAATTGGAGCAATGGTCCCTCAACTAAAAATCCATTACATTTGGTCCCTCAACTTATCAAAACGTGCAGCTATGGTCCCTCAACTAAAAATCCATTACCATTGGTCCCTGAACTTTAATTCAAGTGGAGAAATGGTCCTTTAACTTCAATCCAATTGTAGCAATGGTCCTTACAATATAACTCGTTTTGACAAATTTTTTGACATAGTTGACGAAAAGAACCATAATTATACACTTTGATGAGTTGAGGGACCCTAATTATATAAATGGTCATTCCAACATAGCTTATTTTGACAAAATTGATGAAAATGACTATAGCTACACATTTTGATAAGTTGAGGGACCAATGGTAATGGATTTTTAGTTGAGGGACCATTGCTCCAATTTAATTAAAGTTGAGGGACCATTTGTACAATTTACTCTTATATATATTTCCCCACTTACTCTATCTCTATGAAATCTACAGCCTGAGAATTCAAATTTTGAAATAATGGCCAACATTTGCCTGAGGAAATCGTACATGATATACTATATAGACTACCGCCTAAATCTTTGATCAGGTGCACCTCAGTGTGCAAGCCATGGAACTCCATGATCAAAAATCCCAGCTTTATATACGCACCCACCTCAACCGTACAATCTCTCTTAACCAGTTTGGCACCCAACTCCGCTTACTCCACTGGGTTCCTAGAGCTATTCTTTCCAGCAATGTCAACGTTCGCGAAGACAAGCCAAGGGAGGAGCATTACCATTTGCAATATGACAACCATGCTTTTGATGAGTACTGCAAGTTAGAATTTCCAATTGTTCCCAAGATGAATAAATTTCTTCACGTGGTTGGAATTTGTAATGGGCTGGTGTTCCTTACTGATGATAAGGACCGTTTAGGTTACACATTCATGTTATCCAACCCGTCTATAAGAAAGTCAGTGACACTCCCTAAGCCTCATCTATCCTTCGAGACAATTGACCCGTACTATGCTTGTATTGGTTTTGGTTTTGGTTTTGGTTTTGATGCTGTGACTAATGACTAGAAGGTTGTGAGACTTGTCACTGATCTATGTGAGGATATGAATACTTTTTATGAGGTTTATTCACTAGCTGGAGGCTCATGGAGTGATCCTCTTCCTTTGGATCTTGCACGTTTAGTTATGAATCCTCGAAAACCCCACGCTTTTGTTAATGGGGCTATTCATTTTGAGGCATGGCGCCATTTGACAAACCATGGTTTTGAATATTTCATTGGAATTTGACGTGGGAAGCCATTCATTTTGCAGGATAATAAGAATTTCAGATGCCCAGGGACCGCACACTTGTCTATTTCAGGCGACGGGAAATCTTTTGCTCTGTCCAATCTTCGTTATACTTGTCTTGAGATATGGGTGATGAAAGAGTATGGCATGGAGGAGTCATGGATCAAACTGACAACTCCAACTCCACCAGGTCCACAAGGAAAAGTTTTCTACAGGCCACTATGGTTTAGGAAGAGTGATGATTTAGTGTTGGTACGGACGGATGCTTGTTGGGGTGATGATGATAGGTATGAATTAGTTTGTCTAGGCCTTGTGAGCAAGCAATTTGAAAATCTTGGAATTCATGGATATGTATATTACTATTCTGAACCTTATGTTGAAAGCCTCGCCTTACTCGAGAATAACGATGCAGTTTCTTACTGAGGAAAAGAACAGGTAAGTTGATAGCATTGATTTTCTTTGGTTTTCATTTTCTTCTTGTTCTAATGCATATACCTCCAAGGTTCCGAGCGTGACATGATATGACCATTCGATTAACAAAATTTGTTATGCGTTGATTGCTCATTTGACGCTCATGAAATGGACATTGAACCATTCAATTAAAAAAAAACAGATTTATTTGGTCAAAAAAAGTGGCCCAAAACAAAGTGGTAATTACCGTTATCATACCATGTCAACCAGACTATTTGGCATACTGAAATTTTGGCACGGTAATGGTATAGATTTTGCCAAATCAAAAAGTTGGTATGGTATTTGTTATGGTAAAACATACCGAACCCACCCTAGTAATACTTGGTTGATAGTACGTAGCATGTTTGTCTTTGCAAATTATTTACATTTTTTATATACCTGCATTGAACATTGGTTATTGTCCACCGTTTAGCACAGCTCCCTGAAGCGTAATTGTATTCATTCGTCCTCCATGCAGGTAGAGCAGATAACCGTCAAGACTTTTACGATGCCTTCTCTGTAGCTCTGTAGTGCTAGCCTTTCTGCTTCTAATGTTATATTGTTCCAAAGTTCTTCAAGATTTTTTATGAAAATGTACCTTTCTGTTTGCTTGGAGATGTTTGGTATTTGGTACCTTTGTTATTTAACTATCTGTAATTTCGAGTTTCATCTTGATGTCCTTTCTTGTGTAGCTCGCCCCTCCGACAGCCGAGAAAAATTTTCATATCTCGGTTTCATAGCTCGAATATCTCCATCTCTTTCATCACGCTACTCTTTCCTTCTGTAAGTGTAATAGTACTACAAAAGGTATTATCAATGGCTTGAAAACCATGGGACTTGTTTATGCCTTACGGATGTTTGACCTTCAGTTTCTTAGTCAAATTGATGACGTGACCCCCACAAGACCTCCACACAGACCAAGAATAGTCATTGAGGAGCTTCAAGTCCTCTTGAAAGGACAAACAGTCGCACAATTTGGTCACAATGGTACAAGTGTTGCTTCTATGCATCATAAAAATCGGGTTCCATATCTGCTTGATCATCAATTTACTAGGTCCATAGGACAATAAAAATAAATTGATATTAAGAACTTTGGTGTGCAATGTTAAAAAATTGAAGGTTTGTAACCCATTTTAAAAATCATGATTCACGATAAATACGAACGGTGTAGTTAGCACCTAAGTTTTTATTAAATATCTTTCTTGAAGATATACACTTCATGTGCTTCTCCATAAAGCTCAAAAAATGCTTTTTTTTTTTTTTTAGTACATCGATATTTTTACACTAAGGAAAATGGGAGATCGGCTAAGCTCAAAAAATGCTATAAGAATCAACGAAGCACATTTAACTACATAATTCCTAATCAGTATAGTAATGTTCCAAAAAATATTCCATAAGTTACAAAAGAAGGGATGGACCCGTTAGAATTTTATTTTATTTTTTGAATAGATGATATTATCTACACTAACGTGTAAGTAAGACACTTAAGTTATAAATAAGGTCTGACTCAATATCAACTTAACCACTAACCTATGGAAGACATCGTCTCAGGAAATAGGGCAAGGAACTGAAGTTCTTCTGCAACTCTACACTAACTAGAAAGAAGGCTCACTCATTGGGGCTTGAGTATTTCTGTAAACTTGCCTATCAAATGAGAGTGCAGGGACCTCAAATATATATTGTATGCGATGGTATTTGATTAGGAGTCCTCCCATTAAGAAAACCTTATCAAAGATTAACCTTATCACCAAGAATCACTTATGCATAAATCAACCAGAAGAGTTCTAGTTTATCTAAGAATGTTTCTGACTTGAATACCAGAGTAATACAACTCCTGAAAAGTTTACCACATGTGTCAATCCTAATCTCCTTGTCGTCCCAAAAGTCTTTGTACAAATCACAAAGTGTTTGCTTTCAAATAGAACTTACAAAAGGAATAGGGGGTGGGCTTAGCCTCATAATGGGCTAGCAATAATATGGTTCAAATTTGTCTTTGGCAATAATCAAACTTAAAACCTCTTACTTACAAGTGATGACGAATACACTAGCCTGTAGTACTAAATGGCTAAACTCCGCAAAAAGCCAGGAAAGGAAAGCTAAACACCGCGAGAAACTAGGTAAAATTTCCAAATTGAACCTATAAATAGATGATGCAAGAATTAAGCTCATCCAACGCAATCAAAACCCTAGCTTCCAGCACTCTTCTCTAACACAACACAAGAACTCGGTTTCTCAACTGCAATTTTCGGCTCGATTAAATATTTTGAGTTCCTAAAGTCTTTTTTTCTTCTTCTCCTTTTTCAAGAGCAGGATTATAGTTCTCCTCTTTAGGTTTTGTTATAACAACATTTCCCTTGAATTTTAGTTTCTTCTTCTCAATTATGTCTAGGTTATTGTTAATTATGTATATTTATTTCCTCACCCACTCTTATCTCTATGAAATCTACAGCCTGGGAATTCAAATTTTAAAATAATGGCTCACAACTTGCCTGAGGGAATCGTACATGATATACTATATAGGCTACCGCCTAAATCTTTGATCAGATGCACCTCGGTGTGCAAGCCATGGAACTCCATGATCAAAAATCCCAGCTTTATACGCACCCATGTCAACCGTACAATCTGTCTTAATAACCAGTTTTGCACCCACCTCTGCATACTCCACTGTGTTCCTAGAGCTATTCTTTCCAGCAACGTCAACGTTCGCGCAGACGAGCCAAGGGAGGAGCATTACAGTTTGCACTATGACAACCATGCTTTTGATGAGTACTGCAAGCTAGAATTTCCAATTGTTCCCAAGATGAATAAATTTCTTCGCGTGGATGGAATTTGTAATGGCCTGGTGTTCCTTGCTGATGATAACGACCGTTTAGGTTACACATTCATGTTATGCAACCCGTCTATCAGAAAGTCAGTGACACTTCCTAAGCCTCATCTATCCTTCGAGCCAATAGGCCGGTACCATGCTTGTATTGGTTTTGGTTTTGACGCTGTGACTAATGACTACAAGGTTGTGAGACTTATCAATGGGCGATGTGAAGATCCAAATACTTTTTATGAGGTTTATTCACTAGCTGGAGGCTCATGGAGTGATCCTCGTTCTTTGGATTTTGCACATTTAGCTATGAGTCCTAGAAAATCCCATGTTTTTGTTAATGGGGCTATTCATTTTGAGGCATGGCGCCCTTTGACAAACTTTGATTATGAATATTCCATTTTGGCGTTTGACGTGGGAAGCGATTCATTTCGCAGGATAATGGCACCAAAGAATTTCAGTATCCCAGGGACCACGCAATTGTTTATTTCCGGCAACGGAAATTCCATTACTCTGTTCCAGCCTTGTTTTACTAGTACCGGAGAGATTTGTCTGGATATATGGGAGATGAAAGAGTATGGCATTGAAGAGTCATGGACCAAATTGACAACTCTAAGTCTACCAAGTCCACGGAGACGAGTTTTCTACAGGCCATTATGGTTCGGGAAGAGTGGTGATGTAGTGTTGGTTCCGATTACTTGTTTATGGGAAGATGATGATAGGTATGAATTAGTTTCTCTAGACCTTGTGAGCAAACAATTAAAAAATCTTGGAATTCAGGGATATAAATATTATTATGCTGAATCTTATGTTGTGAGCCTCGTCTTACTCGACAAGACCGATGCAGTTTCTTACTGATGAAAAGAACAGGTAAGGTGGTACGACGGCTTTTATGTAGCTGCGAAGTGATGATAATATTATTCAGAAGTTTATGAAGACTTTGAATCTATTGCTTCTCTTCGTGTTTGGTAGGAGATGATTGGGAATTTGGCACCTTTTTACCATTTGCTTCTCTTTCTATTAAATGTCCTGTAGTCACTCTTTCAATCTTGTATCTGCTGCATGGTTTATTTCAACAATCTCGCTCTTTCGAGTTTCGACTAGATTAAGGATATCCCGGTTTCATGGTTCTAAGTGTCTATATTTGTGATTATGCAGATTTGTTGTCGTTTCATGCAAGTTTCATTTCCCATAAGCAATGGTTTGTCAGTCGTATATTAATATTTTGGAAACGTACTATTTAAATTTGTGTCTTCAATGCGAAAGGAGCAAGATCTAAAAGAGGAAGCATATTTTGGCAACAAAAAAAAAACAGAAGCTTAAGTTTTTTTTTTTTTTTTTTTTTGTCGTTTTGTCAAACGATAGATTTTTAGATTTAATGTTAGATTAAGGAGCCGATGGAGTTCGAACTCACACCGTGGTGTAGGGGTAACAATCATCTCCAACTAAATAAAAAGAAGTTATTTTAATTAACGAAATACGTTCAATGTGCAAAATCAAATCTATTCTTAAAACTAGCTAATTGGTTACTGGCCAACTGAAGCTTTATTTTGTTTGGGAATTTTAATATCTACTACAACATTTTGCGGGTTGAAATTTTTTCCTAGGGTAATGCAAGGGAGAAATTTCTAAACCAAGTTTTGTAAACCAAATGATTTATGTTAGTGATTGAATTATTACTTAAGCGTTGATTAACATGCTTATTTATTATTGGTGACACATCATTTGATTTATAAATTTAGTTTCACTAGCGTACCCTTTTTTCCAGTGGTATGTGGAATCATGGTTTGGGGACAAGGGCAGTGGAGGGAGGGTGAGAAAAAAAGTTTTCCAATGATGTTCTGTTATTTCAAAAAAAAAATTATCTCGATAAATTAAAAGGTGTTCTGGAACCCATAAAAATTTATAAATAAAGTCCATACAAATTCTCAAAAATTCATATAAAAGTACATACAAATTCTCATGATATAACGAATCCTATTAAATTTATCACTTTCGAAAAAATGTAAAATCCTAATTTAACTACATTCCCTTAATTTGAGACATTGTAGTGTAGTATAATACTACCACGTGACAATGTCAAACTTACCAAATGGTTGTACTTACTAATTAAATACAAACAAGGAATGCTAACTACCTTTCCCATTTGTCTTTTCCTATTTACCTTGCTAACTATCTTCTCCATTTGCCTTTTCTTATTTACCCTTCTCATTCATCACTTGACATGTGTATTTTATTAACAAATTAAACCACATAATTAATGCATTAAAACGATAAATTTAAATTTTCCACCTTAAAAGCATGAAGTATATATAGTTTAATAAGTTAGTTGAATACGTGATGAGTAAGAAAGATAAATACGAAAAGATAAATGAAAAAGGTAGCTAGCATTCATCTATACAAACATGTGGAGGGGTGAGATTTGAACTAAAATGAGTAATTAATATTTTATTAAAATTTTCACAGGGACGAAAGAAGGAAACTGATGAGCGTCCTCAACTGAATTCATTCTCACATTTGTCCCATTCTCTTTTCTACCCAAATAAATATTAATTTTATTGATGGATGAACTGATGAAGGCCAAGGCCTAAAAAAACGAGTGAATAAGATGAGACTGGTGTAATTTCCGATTAGTACTCAGTCACCGGTGGAGCGCCAGTGACGGAGACGATACCACAAAATGAAGACAATATATAGGTAGAGAGAGGAGGAAGAAGAATGAAGGGACGATGTGATTTTTGGACAATGATTGTCTGCCCTCCTTGTTCCCGTGCCCTCCCATGCTCTCTATTTGTGTGGTCACGGTTAAGTCACGTCAACATTTTATATTACTATTTATTTTTGTCTTATTATCTCTATAAAAAATATATATATAAAATGTTGACGTGGCTTAACCGTGACCACACAAAACAGGAGGGCACGGGAACAAGGAGGGCAGACAATATAGAGGATGTGGGGAGAAGGTCATAGGGACAGTTAGGGAGATTATATTCACACACTCCAAATTACTTCTCTCACACCTTTTTAATTTTTTAATATTTTTCTATCAAGTGTTAGTGGTGTGTAGAAAATATTAAAAAATTAAAAAGGTGTGGCATAAATAATTTGAGGTGTGTGAATATAATCTCTCGATAGTTAATGAAAAGGAGTGTGATATCCACACATCCTATTTTACTTCTCACACACTTTTTTAATTTTCAGTCGTCGGATCAGATGAATTAAAGAAGATCAACGGACATAAATTATCAAGGAGTGTGTGAGAAGTAAAATAAGATGTATGAATATCACACCCCTAATGAAAATTTTAACAAAATACTAATTACCTATGTTTATCACACACACACACACAAAAAACCCTATTTTCGATGACAGCTCACTCCTCCACATGTTCATATTTGATTGGTAGTACCACCATTAGGCATTGCCACGTGGTAGTACTCTACTAAATTATAATTTCTCAATTTGCAAGGGCTATATAAATACAGGATCTTCAGTGGAGTCCCTATATAGGGACAACCACCGTATAAATTGAGTATAAACAAATATATATATGGACAAAATGAATCTCTAATTGATCGGAAAGTGAGTCCCTAAAGTATAGGGACTAGCCGGATACTTGGTGTATGTACTTACATATAGGAATTCTATATGGACTGAAATGGTGGACCCAATAGGACAATTTAAGTGAAAAAGTAGGCGTGGGTCCCAGTCACGTGGCTTTGTCTTCTTTTTTTTCCTTTTCTTTTCAACCGTTTAAAATGGAGGGTCTAGATTGATTCTTGCTTTCAATTTTTTTTTTATCATTAAAAGATTAACGGTTCCAATTAAATAACCGTTTCTTTTAGTGTTCTTTTAAATGGATCCCCAACTGGGTACATCCGGCCGGAACGGGGGCTTAGACAAGGAGATCCTCTCTCCCCCTTCCTGTTCCTTATATGTACTGAAGGCTTCTCTATGTTAATTAAGAGAGGCCTGGAACGGGGTGCCCTTCACGGGTTCAAGATTTCTCCTACGCATCTTTTCTTTGCTGACGATTCTGTGGTTTTTGGAAATGCTTCTGTGGAGGAGGCGAAAAGTATCGTGGAAGTTTTAAAGATTTACGCTCGGGGATCTGGTCAGAAGATTAACCTGGCCAAGAGTTCGGTCTTCTTTGGTGCTAATACCTCGAAGTGTATTAAGGCTAAAATTGTGGACACCCTGAGGATTCAATGCAAACAGGGTTTTGGGAAATATTTAGGCCTGCAGGCTGATTTTGGGCATTTTAAAAAAGCGGTTTTTGCGGAGATTCGGGACAAGATTGAAGCCCGCATGTCAGGTTGGGCTGAGCAGTACCTGTCCCAGGCTGGAAAAGAGGTCCTTGTGAAAGCAGTGGCTATGGCCCTGCCAAACTTTGCCATGAGTTGTTTTAAGCTCCCCATTGGTGGGTGTCGGGATGTTGAAAGAGCCATTCGGAATTATTGGTGGCGAGGTAATGATCAACGTAAGGGAATCCATTGGATTTCTTGGGATCGACTTACGAAGCAAAAAAAGGCTGGAAGATTGGGATTTAAGGACATCCAATGCTTCAACCTTGCCTTCCTTGTTAAGATTGGATAGCGAATCACCCAAAATCCTTTGTCCCTTCTTGCTTCGATGTTGAGAGATAAATACTTCCTGGGGAAACCTTTTGGGGATGCTCCTAGAGGGAAGAACACGTCGTGGTGTTGGAAAGGCTTATTCGAAGCTCAAAAAGTGCTATAACTTGGGCTTAGATGGCGGGTGGGAAACGGGAACAATATAAACATCAGGAAGGACCCGTGGTTCCCGAAGCCCTTGACCTTTAAAGTCAAACTGAAGGCTAATCTTGAAGGAACCAAGGTTAGTGACTTAATTGATCCGTCTACCAACTCTTGGAGGACTGATTTGATCTCGAACGGGTTCAATCGAGACGATGTGCTACCGATCTTAAGCATTCCTTTAAGCCAAGCTAGCATCGATGACTGATTGGTGTGGCACCATACTATTAATGGGGTTTATTCTGTCAAATCTGGGTATGGTATGGCTATTAAACTTATGGAAGATGGAGCTTTGGGAAGGAGAGGTCGAGGCGCCCCCAGTGAGTTTAATAAGTTAAATCTGGTATGGAACAACATCTGGAATCTGCAGGTTCCAAATAAGATTAAACTTTTCATTTGGTGCTGCTGCAATAATGCTCTGGCGGTCAGACGCA
Organism: Malus sylvestris; assembly: GCF_916048215.2. NCBI lineage: Eukaryota > Viridiplantae > Streptophyta > Magnoliopsida > Rosales > Rosaceae > Malus > Malus sylvestris. Next base: position 2,308,343 of record NC_062262.1, read on the forward strand.
ATCTGAAAATGCGTCACATGAGAATTGACAATGTCTGTGGTGTATGCAATACTTTCAATGAAACTAAAAACCATATGTTTTTCCGGTGTGAAATTAGTCATGTCTTCTGGTTCTGTTCTCCTCTACACCTAAATTCCTATGTCCTGGAGGGAAGTGATTTCTTAGAGAGTTGGAGTAAATTCTGTGCACATGTTAAGAACAGGGATAATGCGAACGAGATCAGGCAAGATTTTGCCTTTAGCCTGTGGAGATTGTGGAAAAACAGAAACGAGGTGGTTTTTAATGGGATCCATCGTCAGCCATTGGAGATCTTGGAGGCATGGAGGAAGAGTATTTCTGAGTACAGAGGCTCTTTGGCTCGGGATGCTGCTGAATACAGCCCTAGGCTGTCGAATACTATACAGGGCACGGGGAATACCTGCGGTAAGTGGCAGAAACCAAGGTATGAAACCATCAAGATTAATACTGACGCGGCTTGGTGTAAGAGTACAATGTGTATGGGGGTGGATTGGCTGGGTCGTGATTTTGCTGGATTGCTTCAAGTTGCTGGTGGCTCCGGCATCGGACTCTGTCATAGTGCAGCTGCCGCGGAAGCTATTGCCATCAGGGATGCCTTATTGGCCTGTATTGACCACATATTTGATGATATCGTCATCGAATCTGATGCAAAAATGATTATTCTGATGCTGAAGAAGGAAGCAGTGATTGATTTTAGTATTGAATGCATTCTCGGCGACATTGAGGTTCTAGCGCAAAAGTTGAGGTCTGTCTCTTTTGCTTTTGTGCCTAGAAAGGGCAATTGTGCTGCTCACTCGGTGGCTAAGTATGCCTTTAAGGAGGGACGATCTTTTACTTAGGATTGTATTGGCCCTGATTTTCTGTTTAATCTCCTTGCTAAGGATGTAAACATTTCTATTCGTCTTTAATATATTTCTATCTCTGGTTAAAAAAAAAATTAAATAACCGTTTCAATTTAGGTTACTCTCTGATGTTGGTTTTCAAATTCTTTTGTTTTCTCTTTCCATAATGCATTCGTTGAAATATTAATATTTTCAATTTGGGTTACTCTTTCATTTTATTCTCTCATCATTCAAATAAATACCAAATTATTTAACCAAAACTTACCACAACTTCATGTCTTATACTTATTTCACTCATACTCAATTCACTCATTCTAGTTACGTTTTTGTGAAGAAAACAATTAGTGTCAGAATTTGAATTTTTTTTGTTTGTTAAAATGTTCACAAAAGATTTTACGAGAACATAATGTTAACATAAACAAAAAATATGCACCTAATCAAATTATCATATAAAATTGTAAAAACCTCAAATTTAAGGATTCTACTATAAGAACTCTTCTATTTGAGGCAATATTCCTTTAGAGACACAAAGATTTCCTTGAAGTCCTTATATGAGTATTCAAAGGTGGTGGTAAGAGTCCCTAAATAGGGACTCCCATTGGAGATGCTCTGAACCATTAGGGTTTTTGTCGACGCCTTTCTTGTTAGCTTTATATGGTTGTATGGTTAAAACACTATGCAGGTGATAATAAGATCGAGAGATTAAACCCTAACTTGAAGAAGCTCCAGTAGCCATGGTGATGATGATTCAAGAAGAAGAAATTGGGAGGAAAAACACCAAGCCTTCTACAAACTCCTAACCTTATGACAATGCTCTATGGGATGGGAAGCCTTAGAGCATCTCCAAAGGAAATGTCATAACTGCCACGTAAACATACAACAGTAAAAAATGGCAGCAAACTCTCTCCAACCGAGCCTCTAATTTCTTACGTGATGCTGAGTCAGGCAAAGCCTTTTACTGTCAAATTTATTAAATAATTTTTTTAATAGATTAATATAATATATAATAAATAATGTTGTGTTTTCAAGTATTTAATTGGTTTCCTCAATCATTGGACCTCACAAAAAGAGAAAAGAAATTATTGATTGGTTGCCTCAATCATTGGACCTCACAAAAAGAGAAAAAAATTATTGATTGGTTGTCTCAATCATTGAACCCTGCAAAAAGATGAAATATTTATTTAATGACATTATTATTTAACATATCAGGTGAAGTAAAATATTGTGCAAAATGTCAAATTGCCACATAAGGCATCAAATATCATTTTGATGAGTTTCCATCCATAAAGGAAACCTAAAAGCCCTCTTTCTTGGTTTCCAAGTAGAATATCATAATCACATTTAATGGAGGACTCCATCAATCCTACTTAGAATATAAGACACTTGATCAAATCACAATCTACATTATTCTCAAAGTATATATTCATATTCAATACAGAACCCACTTAAAGGTTGATTCATATTGGATAAATCCGACATTTCACTCACCCAATTACCTACAGAAACCGATGCCTAGAGCCTAGAAAGCGTCCTCCAACGCAGCACAACAACGTGACTCGCTTCCCCAGCTGCATTTTCCGGCTCACAGAATATTGTGAGTTTCTGAAGCCTTTTTTTAGTTTAAAAAAAAAAAAATCCTTTTTGGGTTTTTCAGATGGGTTTTGATTTTTCTCATATATAAAGTGGAGATGTTTGGTTTCATCTGCAATTTTTTTTAGTTTTTAAAATGAATGTTGCTCTGCTGTTAAAACACTTGCCTTGATTTTTACTTCTTTTCCATTTTAGATTATTTTTTTAATTAATTCCCTCTTGTTTTATCTGTATGGAAATTGCAGCTTGGGATTTGAAAATTTGAAGCAATGATTCACAATTATCCTGAGGATATCATACATGATATCCTGTTTAGATTACCTACTAAATCATTGATCAGATGCACCTCAGTGTGCAAGCCAGGGAACTACAGGATAAAAAATCCCAGCTTTATTCGCACCCAACTCAGCCGTACAATCAATCTTAATAACCAGTCTGACGCCCACCTCCTCCTTCTGTACTGTGTTTGTACAGCGCCAATCGAGGAGCATTGCAATTTGCGTTATGACAACCTTGCCTTCGATGAGTACTGCAAGCTGGAATTTCCAATTCTTCCCAGGGAAGAACTGTACAATAAGTTTCTACATGTGGTCGGTGTTTGTAATGGGCTGGTGTTCCTTGCTGACGATAAGGACTATTTAGGTTACACATTCATGTTATGGAACCCGTCTATAAGAAAGTCAGTGACCCTTCCTAACCCTCATCTTACCTTCGAGACAATTAGCAAGTATTATGCTTGTATTGGTTTTGGTTTCGACGCTGTGACTAATGACTACAAGGTTGTGAGACTTATCACTGAGCAATGTGAGGATCCGAATATTTTCTATGAGGTTTATTCACTAGCTGGAGGCTCATGGAGTGATCCTCGTTCTCTGGATTTCGCATGTGAAGTTGTGAGTCGTCCCAAACCTCAGGCTTTTGTTAATGGTGCTATTCATTGGGAGGCATTATGCCATTTGACAGATGGTGGTTTCGAATGTTTCATTTTGGCGTTTGACGTGGGCAGCAATTCATTTCGCAGGATAATGGCACCAAAGAATTTCATAACCTCGTGCTCAACGCAACTGTTTATTTCAGGTGACGGGAAATCTATTGCTTTGTCCAAATTTATTCTACTAATACTGGAGAGTCATATCTTGATGCATGGGTGATGAAAGAGTATGGCATGGAAGAGTCATGGACCAAATTGACAACTCTATGTCCACCAGATATACAAAGAGAAGTTCCTTACAAGCCATTATGTTTTAGGAAAAGTGGTGATGTAGTGTTGGTTCCGACTGAGTATTTTTTATTATGGTGATAGGTGTGAATTAGTTTGTCCAGACCTTGTGAGCAAGCAATTTAAAAATCTTGGAATTCATGGATATGAATATTACTATGCTGAATCTTATGTTGAGAGCCTCGTCTTACTCGACAAGACTGATGCAGTTTCTTACTGAGGAAGAGAATAAGTAAGGTGGTACGACGGCTTCTGTGTAGCTGCGAAGCGATGACATCGTCGTGCATAATATTCTTCAGAAGTTTATCAAGACTTTGAATCTATTGCTTCTTTTCCTATTTGGTAGGAGATGATTGGGAATTTGGCACCCTTTTATCATTTGCTTCTCTTTGATCTGTTCTATATGTCTGTAGTAACTCTTTCAATCTAGCATCTGCTGCCTGGTTTATTTCAACAATCTTGCTTTTCGACTTTCTGAGTTTCGACTAGATTAAGGATATTCCGGTTTCATAGTTCTAGTTTCTCTGTTTGTTGTGATTATGTGGATTTCTTGTAGTTTCATGTGGCCTGTCAGTATACTAATATTTCGAAACATATACTATTTAAATTTGTGTCTTCAACACGAAAGAAGCAAGATCTAAAAGAGGAAGCGTATTCTTGACAACTAAATAAAAAGAATTTTGAAAGTCTTTATTCGCGAAGTACATTCAATGTGCTTCTCCAAATCATACTTAATGTTTAGGGTTTAAGATTTCGATCGATTTTACTCTAAAACCGCAATGTGACAATTTCAATAGAATGGTTTGGTTCAATCGGTTTTACAAAAGTCATTGAGCCATATTACAGCTGAGCATTATGCAAGGGATAATCCCTCTAGCTTGTTAGTTTTTGAGAGAAACTTGTCCACCCAAAGGATGAAGAAAACAATTTGATTTGAGAACCAACAAAACAAATGACATTTAGTATCACTGGAGGTGGGCATGCCACGAACAGATCGGTTATACTTAAACAACAAAAGTGTAAGCTTGAACCAATTATAATAATATAAATTTAGTGCAGATGACGCTTTATCACAGTGTCAGAAAATTATGTTATATCAGCAAACCATTCTCCCTCCTAACAACTACAATTTAACCCACTAAGCCCTGGTTTGTCATTGAGGTTATTTAAAAAAAAAGTGGGTATGAAAAAAAGTTGGGAGGGTTTTTGGTGTTTGATAAACTCTCAAAATCAGCTTTATTTCAAAGTTTTGGATGAAAATAAGCCCAAAACTTGAAGCTGCAAATAGCAGCTTCCAAAAACCAACTTATTTTCAAAAACACGGGTGAAAAATAATCTTTAATGAATTTTTCAATAACCCAAAATTGCCCTTCTTTCCTCGCATTCACGCTCTCGCAAAACTCGAACCAGAAAACTTCAATCCTAGATCTCTATTGTTCTCCAGGTTTCTCCGGCTCGGTGTAGATTCAGAGTTACCTAGAGTTAAGATTTGGCAATTGGTGTAGATTCAGTCTTAAGTTCGCCGGAAAAATAACCAAGAAGGTCACCAGATTTCTAGGCATGAACACAGAGAAGACATTTGGGGTTAAATCCCAACAATTTCATGCCAAAATTCGATATGTAGGATACAGAAGTTGTACCTAAGATTAAATGAAAGTTGAATTGAGTTTGAAGCACCCTAATTTCGTTGAGCCTCAGGTCAACTCGTCGAAGAGTTTTTCACCGAGAGGGAAGGGTTGGCTTTCTTCATTTTTGAGTACTTGATCTTCACATGCAACACCACCATTCGAATCCATAGGTCAAACTACACCTAAAACAGGGAATATTGGTATGGATTTCACTCGAAAATTGGTGTTGGTGTGGGTGATTCTCTCGGTAATTAGAGAGAGTGAGAGTATCATAGAGAGAGAGTTAGAGAGAAAGGAGAGTCTCACGGGAAAAAGGGAAGAAAGAGATAGGAGGGAGACCAAATAAAAGGAGTGGGCCCCTCAAGGCACACTAAATAAGACCAAATCATTTTTTGTCATTTTACACAGTTACAACTGTTTTACATAAAAATTTACTAAACACTATAATACTGTTTTTTTTCTTCCAAAATAACTTTTACAAAAAAGTTTACCAAACACTTTGTTGCTTTATTTCACAGTTGTTTATTCTCATAGTACATCAGAAGTAGTTTTTTTTTCAAAGCACAACAATATCAAACTAGCTCTAAGTGCAACCTTGGTGCAGGTTCATTTCCAACCAATCTTCCTCCTAACAACTAACAATTTAACCCACTAACGCTATCATTTGTAATATATATATTTGATCTTTTTAGCAATTTATTTGTAAAGTAATTTCTGCAAACCATTTTTGGTAGTGTCCAAAGTAAATAGAAAATAATTGACACGAGAATTATCTATATGATATATCGATTTGATCATACATTGAAGACACATATACCATGTATTGATGACATATCACTTTCATATTAACAATATAACAATAAATATCAATCCCAAACTAAAAATTGATTGTTTCAACAATAGTGATAAATTGTCATGGTAGTTAAGATCTTTCTCTTCCAGCCACTGCCAAACCTTCTCTTATTTTTTAGTGTAATTTTTTTTTTTACTTTATTTGATATTTTATTTTTGAACAAATGATATTATCTACATTAAGGGAAAGATGGTGAACTTGGTCTCACAATGGGCTAACAATAATGTAGTTCAAATTCATCTTTTAGTGAGAATCGAACCTAAAACCTCTCACTTATAAGTAAAAAGAAATATCACTAAATCGTAGTACTAAATGATTTTTTTTAGTGTAAATTAAAATAGTAATCTTGCTCGTTCGTACTAAAAAGGGTCAGCCTAATTCTTTTTAAGCCATTTTATAAGGGACTTGGATTGTCTGCCCTCCTATTTCGGTGCCCTCCCCATGCCCTCCTGTTTTGTGTGGTCACGGTTAAGCCACGTCAATATTTTATATTATTTTTTTATAAAAATAATAAAACAAAAAGAAATAGTAATATAAAATGTTGACGTGACTTAACCGTGACCACAAAAACAGGAGGGTACGAGGAGGGCACCACAATTAGAGGGCAGACAATCCAAGTCCTTTTATAAGTTCTCCAAATCTCAACCAAATCAATTATTACAGTCTGGTTTATTTTAGACCATTTGACTCTTCTATCATCAAAATAGACTCAAACCGGCCACTGCGAACCAATTAGTTTGGATGGTTCAGTCGGATTGTTGCTCACCCCTAATCGAAACCTTTTGTGAAAGTCGTACTCGTCAGAAAGAAAAATGACTTAGATGGATCGGGCCATACTATAGTGGCATTATGATTCAAAACACAATATTTATGATGTAAGATTAATATGAGATATTGTGTCATTTGACCAAGACTTGTGTCATTAGACCGAGGCGTCATAGACTATTTACCGGTGCATCCATCTACATTACTGGAAAGGAGGAAGATTGTCTGCCCTCCTGTTTGGATGTCATTCATATCCCCTCCTATTTTGTGCTGTCACGGTTAAGCCACGTCAACGTTTTATATTAATTTTATTTATAGAGATAATAAGACAAAAAACAATAAGAATATAAAATGTTAACGTGGCTTAACCGTGACCGCACAAATAGAAGGAGATGAGAATGGCACCCAAACAGGAGGGCATACAATCTGCCTCCTACGGGAAAAGGATCCTCACCGGATCATTTTTATGGAGATCCGGAGGATTCTGTGATCATGTCCATTCATCGTACATCGTACGGCTAGAAATTGTTTTAGATTTAAAATTAAATATAAATAATATCTAATGAAAACTGATCGTACGATATACGATAAACGAACGTGATCACGGATTCCGAGGACAAGGAGTTACGCTCCAAAATAAGGGGCCAAAGTTGAAATAAGATGAATTGTTAGCGCTAAAACTAGTCATTAAACCCTGTATAAACACAAGATGAACATGAAGCCTTTAAATCTCCAACGGGCATATAAATACAGATAGTGAGATACAGACTACAGAGGATCCTTCCTTCCACTAGGGTTTGTGCCGATGCCCTTTCCTCACCTAAAGAAAGCAACGCCCTAGAAGGCTAGAACCCAGAAAACCTCCACTTTTTTTCGCCTCAGCAACGCCGCAGAAGAACGAGGCTCGCTTCCTTAACTCCAATTTTCTGCCCATCGAATTTGTGAGTTTCTAAAGTCTTTTCTTTTCTTCTATTTTTTTTTTTCTGGCCTTTTTTTAAGAGCTTATTTCCTATAACAATGGTGGATTTGGATTTAGTGTTCGTTTTTTCAGATGGGTTTTGATATTTGGTTTCATCTGCAATTTTTTTAGTTTTTTATATGAATGTTGCACTACTCTTAAAATAAAATAAGAGTTGTGATATCCACACATCCTATTTTATTTTTCACACACTCTTAATAATTTCTGTATGTTGATTTTCTTCAATTCATCTGATCCAACGACCGAAAATTAAAAAATATGTGAGAAATAAAATGGGATATGTGGATATTACATCCCTAAAACAATTGCCTTGATTTTTTTTAACTTCTTTTCAATTTTTAGGTTACTTTTTTTTTTTTTTTTTTTTGTAATTAAATGCACTCTTATTCTATCTATATGGAAACTGCAGCTTGGGATTTGAAAGTTTGAAGCAATGATTCACAAATTTCCTGAGGAAATCATACATGATATCCTGTTTAGATTACCTCCTAAAACGTTGATCAGATGCACCCCAGTGTGCAAGCCATGGAACTCCATGATAAAAAATCCCAGCTTCATACGAACCCACCTCAACCGTACAATCAATCTTAATAACCAGTTTGGCACCCACCTCCGCCTACTCCACTGTGTTCCTGGAGATATTCTTTCCAGCAACGTCAATATTAGCGTAGACGAGCCAAGGGAGGAGCAGTTCTATTTGCATTATGACAACCATGCTTTTGATGAGTACTGCAAGCTGGAATTTCCAATTTTTCCCAGGGAAGAAATGCACAATAAATTTCTTCGGGTGGTCGGCATTTGTAATGGACTGGTGTTCCTTGCTGATGATAAGGATTGTTTAGGTTATACCTTTATGTTATGCAACCCGTCTATGAGAAAGTCAGTGACCCTACCTCTTCAACACAATTGGCCCTTATTATGCTTGTATTGGTTTTGGTTTTGACGCTGTGACTAATGACTACAAGGTTGTCAGACTTATCACTGATCAATGTGAGGATCCAAATACTTTTTATGAGGTTTATTCACTTGCTGGTGGCTCATGGAGTGAGCCTCGTTCTTTGGATCACGTATGTGAAGTTACAGATCCTCGTAAACCCCAAGCTTTTGTTAATGGAGCCATTCATTGGGAGGCATGTCGCCGTTTGAAAAATGGTGATTATGAAGATTTCATTTTGGCATATGACTTGGGCAGCGATTCATTTCGTGGGATAATGGCACCAAAGAGTTTCCGTAGCTCATGGACCACGCAGTTGTCTGTTTACGGGAAATCCATTGCTTTGTTTCAGCCTTATTTGACTAATACCGAAAAGCTTTGTCTTGATATATGGGTGATGAAAGAATATGGCAAGGAAGAGTCATGGACCAAATTGACAACTCTAAGTCCATCAGGTCCACAAAGAGGAGTTCGCTACAGGCCATTATGTTTTAGGAAGTGTGGTGATGTAGTGTTGGCACCAACTTATGGTTATTGGGATGATACTGGCAGGCATGAATTAGTTTGTCTCGACCTTATGAGCAAGCAATTTAAAAATCTTGGAATTCATGGACATAAATATTACTATGCTGAATCTTATGTTGAGAGCCTCGTCTTACTTGACAAGACCAATGCAGTTTCTTACTGAGGAGAAGAACAGGTAAGGTGCGTTGGTTTTTCTTTGGTTTTCATTTTCTTCTTGTTTCTAACGCTTATACCTTCAAACTCCAACTGACCGTGACATGATATGACCATTAGATTCTGGCATCGGAACAAAGTTTGTTATGCATTTGTTGCTTGAATTATTCTTGCCCTGTAATTGGTTGCTTATTTTACCTTCATGAAATGGACATTGAACCGAAGTGGTGATTGAAGATACTTCAAAAACCACCAATATGGGACGATTAATGATAGCAGGACATACTAGTAGTGATAACTCTAATAAATTTTATTTGCCCGTGAAATCACGAGGAACTCTTCTTTCTACATTGTTGCCTTTCAAGGTGCAGACCATGTAATACTTGCTGCTTGATAGTAGCATGTTTATCTTTGCAAATCATTTTCGTTTTGGATACACCTATATTGAACATTGGTTATTGTTGTCCATCAAGCACAGCTCGTTGAAGCATAATTGTATTCATTCGTCCTCCATGTAGGTCGAAAATGGGGCAGATAACCTTCAAGACTTTTACAATGTCTTCTCAGTAGCTGCGCAGTGCTCGCCTTGCTGTGTAGTGCTAGCCCTTCAAGTGATTGAAAGTGTACCTTTCTGTTTGCTAGGAGATGTTTGGGATTTGGTAACCTTCTTATTTAACTATCTGTAATTTCGAGTTTCGACTAGAAAAAGGACATCACTTGTAATCGGGATTTTCTGCCGTTCCTGTCACTAAATATGCTATTGGTTAGAAATAACCTTTGTTTCCCTTTAATTTGTTCGGTTTACACTTGTAGAAAAGTTGCTTATTACATTCTGCAAAGATTTGATGTTGTTTTGATCCCTTTGTTAACCCTAGCTCTGTGCTTTGCATATGTTGGTGACAAATGTTGAGTGCATTATATCCTTTTCTTGATTACAAACCTTCATCTTGATGTCCTTTCTTGTGAAGCTTGCACCTCCGATAGCCGAGAAAAACTTTCATATCTCGATATCGTAGCTCGAATGTCTCCATCTCTACTCTTTCCTTCAGTAAGTGTAATAGTACTCCAAAAGGTATTATCAATGACTTGAAAACCACGAGACTTGTTTATGCCTGTAGATGTTTCATCGTCAGTTTCTCAGGGTTCAATTGGAAGTCATTTTAAAATGATTGAAAGTGTTTTTAAAATCAATCATTAGTAAAAATACAAGGAAACTTGAAAAAACATTTTGCAATAAGCATATGATTGGTGATTCTTTAAGAAAGCATTTCAAGTATTTTTGAAACGTAATTTTTTTTCTTTTTCTAAAAGTACTTTTAGTTATTTTATGAACACTTTCAAACGAGTCCTTAATTAAATTGAGGACGTGACAACCACGAGACCTCCACATAGACCAAGAACAGTCATTATGGAGCTTAAAGTTCTCTTGAAATGACAGTTGCACGATTTGGTCACAATGGTCCAAGTGTGGCTTCTATGTATCGTAAAAACTGGGTTCCATGTCTGCTTGATCATTAGTCTACGCTCTATGGGAGGTCCAGAGGGTATATTAGACAATAGAAATAAATTGATACAATTTTCAGAACCTTGACGTGCAACGTGAAAAAATTGAAAGTTTGTTACCCATTTTAAAAATCACGATTCACCATAAATATGAAGAATGTAGTTAACCCTAAAGTTTTTATTAAATAACTTCTTCAAGAAATACCTTTTGATACGCTTTACCATAAAGCTAAAAAAATGCTTTTAGAATCAAAGAAGCACTTTTAGCTATTTGGTCCCTAATCAGTATAATAATGTTTCAAACGATAATATTACGTAATATTAACCAATAAAGAGTTACAAAATAAGGGATGTCCTCGTTAGAATTTTGAATGGTGCTTTCACTTGAGTTGCAAGAAAGGAAAATTAAACACCATGAAAAACTAGGTAATATTTTTCAAAGTGAACCTATAAATAGGACAATGATCCTCTTTCGATCTCACTGCCAAGAGTCCAGAGACTAAGCAATCTGGACCACTCAAATTGAATCTAAATGTTCTCATTAACTCATTTTGTTGGACCACTCACACAAACCAAGGACTCCGATCTTTTTTTTCACATAAACTAAGGGCCTGGATTTCCTGCTCTTTAGAAGGTCGATCCAAATTCCTATAAATACATGATGCAGGAATATCATCCAACGCAATCAAAACCCTAGCTTGCAGCACTCTTCTTCTCTAACACAACACAGTAACGAGACTCGGTTTCTTCAACTCCTATTTTCGCCTCATCGATCAAATATTGTGAGTTCTTTATGCATTATTTTTTTTCTTCTTTTTCAAGAGTAGGATTTTGTTCTTCTCTTCTGTTTTAGTTTTTGTTGTAGCGACAGTTATTTCTTCTTCTCAATTATTGCTGGGTTATTGTTTTGTAATATATTTCCTCACTTATTGCTAGGTTATATATTATTTCCTGACTCGGTCTATCTCTATGAAATCTGCAGCCTGGGAATTGAAATTTTGAAACAATGGGTCACAATTTGCCTGAGGAAATCATACATGATATACTATCTAGACTACCGCCAAAATCTTTGATCAGATGCACCTTGGTGTGCAAGGCATGGAGGTCCACGATAAAAAATCCCAGCTTTATTCCCTCCCACCTCAACCGTACAATCTATCTTAATAACCAGTTTGGCACCCACCTCCTCCTACTCCACTGTGTTTCTAGAGCTATTCTTTCCAGCAGCGTCAACATTTGGCTTGACGAGCCAAGGGAGAAGCATTGCAATTTGCACTATGACAACCATGCTTTTGATGAGTACTGCAAGCTAGAATTTCCAATCATTCCCAACATGAATAAATTTCTTCGCGTGGTTGGAGTTTGTAATGGGCTGGTGTGCCTTGCTGTTGATAACGACCGTTTAGGTTACATATTCATGCTATGCAACCCGTCTATAAGAAAGTCCGTGACACTTCCGAAGCCTCATCTATCCTTCGAGACCATTGGCTCGTACGATGCTTATATTGGTTTTGGTTTTGACGCTGTGACTAATGACTACAAGGTTGTGAGACTTATCACTGAGCACCGTGAAGAGCCGAATACTTTTTATGAGGTTTATTCACTAGCTGGAGGCTATTGGAGTGATCCTCGTTCTTTAGATCACGTATGTGAAGTTACAGATCCTCATAAACCCCCGGCTTTTGTTAATGGTGCTATTCATTTTAAGGCATTCTACCGTTCAAAAAATGGTGGTTTTGAATGGTTCATTTTGGCGTTTGACGTGGGCAGCAATACATTTCGCAGGATAATGGCACCGACGGATTTCGCAGCCTCAGCGTTAACGCAATTGTCTATATCAGGTGACGGGAAATCTATTGCTATATTCAACCTTTGTCAGTCATTTCTTGATGGCACATATCTTGATATATGGGTGATGAAAGAGTATGGCATGGAAGAGTCATGGACCAAACTGACAACTCCATGTCCACCAGATATACAAAGAGAAATTCCTTACAAGCCATTATGTTTTAGGAAGAGTGGTGATGTAGTGTTGGTACCGGATGGTCATCCTATTTATTATGGTGATCCGTATGGAATAGTTTCTCTAGACCCTGTGAGCAAGCAATTCAAAAGTCTTGGATTTCTTGATTGCGAATATTACTATGTTGAATCTTATGTTGAGAGCCTCGTCTTACTCGACAAGACCGATGCAGTTTCGTACTGAGGAAAATAACAGGTAAGGTGGTACGACGGCTTTTGTGTAGCTGCCTAGTGATGACATAATATTCTTCGGAAGTTTATCAAGACTTTGAATCTGTTGCTTCTCTTTCTCTAGTCACTGTTTCAATCTAGTATCTGCTGCATGGTTTATTAATTCTAACAATCTCGCTTCTCTTTTCGAGTTTCGACTAGATTAAGGATATCCTGGTTTCATATATCTAGTTTCTCTGTTTGTGATCATGTGGATTTGTTGCCGTTTCATAAGTTTTTTTTTTTTTCCATAAACTATGGCGTGTCAGTGTCTTAATATTTCGAAACATTACTATTTAAATTTTTGTCTTCAATGCAAGAAGAGCAAGATCTAAAAGAGGAAGCTTATGCGACTAAATAAAAACAAGTTTAAAAATCTCTAATTAACTTAGTACGTTCATTGTGCTTCATCAAATCATTCTTAATTTTTAGGTTTAGGGTATAAGATTTTCAACCTAAAGACTAATTATGACCAAACGAGGGTTTAAGTTTTTCAATTTTTAATTTTGGAATTCACCTTAATCGTCTCATCTATCCTCCTGACTAGAAGTTTGGTTTCAAACCCCGGGCTGCACATGAGAACATTTTACAAGCTTTATCACTAAGCCGAAAAAGTTAAGTCACTTAAACTAAAAGCTCGATCTCATACCACAAACGAGGTAATATTACCTTGGCTTTGAAGAAATCATTTGAGTCGAGCTTGACCGTATATGAGCTTTATTCGAGATTGAGCCGAGTTTGAATTTAAGTAATAGGATTCGAACGGAACTTAAGGATTTTGATATTCGGCTTAGCTCGACTTGTTTACACCCACGTGAGAAAGTCAAGAAGAATCATAACTACAATAGTTAAACCGAAAATATTGGAGCAATAATGTTCATTGAACTTTGGCCTAATTGGAGTTTTGGTTCTTGAACTAAAAATTCGTTATCCCTAAACTTGTTATAATTGTTAAACCGAGAAACTTGGAGCAATGATTCTTGATCCTTGTCCAATTTGAGTTTTGGTCCATAAACTAAAATTCCGTGACTATTGATCCTGAACTCCATAAGTACTTCTATTCAAAATAAAGAGTTTTAAAGAGATTAAAAAATTAGATGAAAGTTCAAACGGAGTTAATAAAAAAAATTATTATTCTATATTATAAAAAATTCACTGATCAATGCTCACGAATTTTTAATTCAAGAAGGCTCCAATTATCTCTAACCTATAAATGATTCGCGTGTAATATACTTCAGCCGTTGGATGTTATAATCCAACGGTTTCTGTCACTCGCGCTCACCGGTGCCCAAAATATAGGCACTTTCAGTCAGCTCTTTGGTTTTCCAGTGAGGGAAGAAGAAAAGGCGCCACTGAAGTAAATTCCCAATGTTGTCCTCAACGGCTAGGCCGAAGCAATTCGCTCTAGGTTCCCACGCAGTTTCAAAGCTCAGAGCTTTCCATGCTTTCTCCCAGAAAAATCCCAATCCGAATCTCGGAGCCGACGGCGCCAAAAGCATCGCTCGTGAAAATCCACAAGCCTCCGGTACGTAACTTTCTGTGGGCCTTTTTCGAGATTGAAGTTTTGATTTTGGTGCACGATTAGGCTTTTTTGAGGGGGATGAACTGTTGAAATTTGGGAAATTATGGCAGTTTCTCTGTGTCTCTCCGTTTTGAGATTAAAGTTTTGATTTTTGGGCACATTTCAAACTGTTAACATTTGGGGGATTCAGGTTGAAATTCGTGTGTTTTCTTTCACTGTTTTGTTTTGCTTGAGATTAAATTTTTGATTTTGGGTACTGTGTGTTTGTTTTCGAAACTCGGTCACTTGGTCCCTCAGAAACTCATGATTTTTTAGGTGAGGGACCCAACCCAAGTGCTGAGTTTTGAAGACTTAAGAGACCATTTGCGATAAAAACCTGCTAAACTGTTGAAATTTGGGAACTGCAGGTTCAGAAATGGAGAAGAGCATATATGCAATTCTGACCATTGATCGTTGGGTGTCACTGAACCACATGGAGTATAGGATGGCTTCTCTCAGACCAGTTCATGGAAAGCTGGCTTTGAAGTTTCTAAATTGGGTCATCGAACAATCTGGTTTGGAACTCAACCATTTGACTCATATACTTTCTGTCACAACCCATATACTTGTTCGAGCTAGAATGTATGATTCTGCCAAATCAGTTTTGGGGCATTTGTTGCAAATGGATTTTGGCCCGAAATCTGTTTTCAGTGCTCTAATGGACACCTACCCGCTTTGCAATTCAAACCCTTCGGTTTTTGACCTTCTAATTAGAGTATATTTGAGGGAAGGAATGGCTGGTTGTGCTGTAGAGGCTTCGTATTTGATGGGTTTGAGGGGATTTAGACCGTCTACTTGTACCTGTAATATGATCCTAGCTTTGTTGGCAAAGGACCAGAAAGCAGCATCAGTATGGTCTTTTTTCAAAGAAATGCTTGCTCAGAAGGTATGCCCTGATGTTGCTACTTTTAATATATTGATTGGTGTTTTATGTGCGGAAGGGAAGCTTAAGAGAGCTAGTTATCTTTTGAGAAAGATGGAAAAGAGTGGCTATGCTCCGAACACAGTTACTTATAACACTTTGCTCAATTGGTACTGCAAAAAGGGGAGGTATAAAGCAGCCTTTGAGCTTATTGATCATATGGGTTCAAAGGGTATAGAAGCAGATGTGTGTACATATAACATGCTTATTGGCGATTTATGTAGAAATAATAGAAGTGCAAAAAGTTATCTGCTGTTGAAGAAAATGAGAAGGAAGAAGTTATCTCCAAATGAGGTTACTTACAATACTCTTATTAACGGGTTTGTTAAGGAGGGGAAAATTGATGTTGCTACCAGGGTTTTTGACGAGATGTCTAGGTTTAATCTATCACCAAATTCTGTTACTTTCAATGCTTTGATTAATGGCCTCTCTCAAAATGGTAAGCTTGACGAAGCTTTCAGACTTTTCGACATGATGGAAGCAACGGGAATAAGACCTACTGAAGTCAGCTATGGGGCTCTTTTGAATGGGCTGTGTAAGCATGCCAAGTTTGATTTAGCAAGAAGTGTTATTGAGAAATTGCGGATGGATGGGATTGCTGTTAGTTGTATTATGTATACAGAGATCATGGATGGGTTATGCAAAAATGGGTTGCTTGATGAAGCTATGAAATTCTTTAATATGATGGTCCAGGATGGCATGAATCCCGATATTGTAGCATTTTCAGTGCTCATAAATGGACTTTGCAGAGCTGGGAAGATGAAACATGCGAAGGAGATGGTATGTAAAATCTATAAAGCTGGCCTTTCACCGAATAGAATAATATATTCTACTTTAATCTATAACTCTTGCAAGATGGGTAACATAGCGGAAGCATGTAACATTTATGCAGCTATGAACTGCACCGGTCATGGTGCTGACCATTTCACATGTAATCTATTGGTTGGTTCCCTTTGTGAAGCTGGAAAGCTGGGAGTGGCAGAAGATTTCATGTGTCATATGAGCAGTATCAGTCTTGATCCCAATTCTGTTACTTTCGATTGTCTAATAAATGGCTACGGAAGCATGGGAAATGGATTGAAAGCACTCTCTATATTTGATGAAATGATTAAATCAGGGCATCATCCAAGCCCATTCACATATGGAAGTATACTGAAAGGGCTATGCAAGGGTGGAAATTTGGGGGAGGCAAAGAAATTTTTGAAGAAACTCCACGGCATTCCATATGCTGTTGATACTGTTGTGTACAATACAATACTGCATGAGACATGTAAATCTGGAAATCTGCATGAGGCTGTTTCCCTTCTTGATGAGATGGTTGAGAATAACGTTCTGCCTGATAATTATACGTATGGTAGCCTTCTTGCTGGGTTATGTTGGAAGGGAAAAATTGTTGCTGCCATCCTGTTGTTCGGGAAAGTGATGGAAAAGGTGACTCTCTCACAAAGTGCAACGATGTATACCTGTCTAGTTGATGGCCTTTTCAAGACCGGCCAGTCAAAGGCTGCTTCATATCTCTTTGAAGAGATGGAAAACAAAGGTTTATACTCAGATACTATTGCTTGCAATGTAATGATAGATGGATACTCAAGGATGGGAAAAATGACGAAGGCAAAAGAACTCTTTTCAACTATGGGGAGCCAAAGATTGCCCCCTAATTTGGATACATATAATATTCTCTTGCATGGATACTCGAAAAACCGGGACCTCTTGACATGCTCTGGTTTATACAAGAAAATGATCCGGGCTGGATTATATCCTGATAAATTGACATTCCACTCTCTTATTCAGGGATTATGTGAGTCTGGTATGTTGGATATTGGCCGCAAAATGTTGAATAAGATGATAATGGAAGGTGCTGCAGCTGATCAGTTAACATTTAACATGCTTATTAGAAAGTTTTCTGAGACGGGTAAGGTGGGGATGGCCTGTGATCTTGTTGGGGTCATGGATATGTTAGGAGTTTCTGCTAATATAGAAACCCATGGCGCAATCTTGAATGGACTATTTAGATGCTCGAATTTCCAAGCATCCAGTGTTCTTCTTTATGAAATGTTGGCCAAAGGTTTCGCTCCTGAGCATACACATTATATCACCCTAATTAATGGTATGTGTAGAGTGGGAGATATACAAGGAGCATTCGAGCTAAAAGATCAGATGGGAGCTCTTGGTGTCACTTCACGTGACATTGCTGAGAGTGCTATGGTTAGAGGGCTTGCAAAATGTGGGAAGATTGAAGACGCCATGCTTGTTTTTGATCACATGCTTCGGATGAAACTCATTCCAACGACTGCTACTTTTACTACTTTGATGCACATGTTCTGTAAAGAAGCCAACCTTGAAGAGGCTCTAAAACTGAGGGGTGTAATGGAACGTTGTGGTCTGAAGCTTGATGTTCCA
Source organism: Malus sylvestris (assembly GCF_916048215.2). Lineage (NCBI taxonomy): Eukaryota > Viridiplantae > Streptophyta > Magnoliopsida > Rosales > Rosaceae > Malus > Malus sylvestris. The sequence goes on from NC_062262.1 coordinate 2,326,467, forward strand.
GTGTTTAATGTTCTGATTTCAGGCCTTTGTGCTAATGGCGATGTTGTGGCTGCATTTGCGCTTTATAAGGAGATGAAACAAAGAGGGCTGCTGCCCAACGTGACAACATATACTCTGCTCATTGGTGCTGTTTCTGCCGAAAATAATCTTATCGAAGGTGAACAACTTTTGGAAGATTTATGTGAAAGGGGATTGATATCTGGAAATTGGGATGGAAATGCCCTAACGCTACATGAGGTTTTGATGATTTCAATGCAAAAACTCAATTCTTTGAGGCGCATAAAAGGAACTAATACTAAGACGTGTAGTGAATCAACATAAGTTAATTGGGAGTTGTGACTTCGGCGGGCTCTCATTACTTAACCAAGTTTTGATGTATACCTTTCTACTGGAGGTCTGGTGGTCTTGAGGGAGATGGAAATCCAATGGGCTCTCTCTCTCTCTCTATCTTTCTTTATCGATGGGAGATGAGTGCGATGGCTGTCATCACTTGCCCAAGCTATGATACAACATGACCTTCTGAGGTATGCTGCATTCTTCAATTCCTTTTTCTTTATTTTTTTATTTCACCTTATTAACATATATTCTGGTTATTATATTTATACCATAATGTATTTTCTGCTACTTGGGTGAAATGCAGTCTACCTAATGCTTGGATGCCATGTTTCTGGATATGATATTTGCTCAGCCAAAAATATATCACGCTACACGCTATGTAAGTTCCAACTTTTGCTTACGTGCATTTACAAGCCCTTGTTTTCTTTCATGATCAAGGCCGTACGAGGTTCAGTTTCCCATTTTAACACCAATATTCTGTTAACACTCTTTTAAGTAGCAGAGGCTACTTTCTGGCAACAGTTGCCTGAACGCCGAAGATGGTCTCCTATAATGTATAAGGTTCGCTGATAGGTAATACCGTACTATGCCATTATCTGGTTTAGTTACTTCTCTCATTCATATCGGTGTCTCAATATTTCATTTTTATGCTGCAACTATCAAAGAGAGGGGTCTCTTGGTCTCCGCAAATGCGCAAGAGTTTCTGAGCACTGTCATTCGGATAGCTGTAAGTTGTGTTGTGCCTGAAATACATTTCTGGAAACCTTTCCATAATCCTCTAAACTTTCTCGTTTTGTATCAAATCTAAATTCTGCGTTTTTTTTCTTTTCGAGTGAGCGAATATAATCCATCCCGGCGCCATGAATACCCAGATTTTTTCGGAAGACACATAACATGGCAACAAAGGTGGAGGGAAACAGATCTTTGGTAGAGAAGGGAGTTGGCTACTGAGGCTACTGAGGAGGGAACCAAATGAAGAGAATGGGGTGTCTCTGAATCTGCATCTCCATGTATTTTGGGGTTCTATATTTGCAACATATAATGCCATGCTAATTGCATGGCAGACAGAATCTAGCAAAATTTACATGGGAAAATTGCATTTGTTGACTTTGTGTAATTTATAATATGCCCTATTATTTTTGTTTGTATTTATGCTTTCTCTTTGTCTCTCAGATTCCTCTAGGCTCAGGGATTTTAATTTAATTTAAAGGAAAACTAATGAAAAGGGCTTGAAAACTTTGAGTTTTAATGATAAGGACAAAATAAAGTGTAAAGTGAATAGTACCATGATTGACTTTTTAGTGTAAAAATGTGGTTTTTCGTTAAAGTGAACAGTACCGGGAGCTTTTCGTTAAAGTTCCCTTAATTTAATTTAGGTTTTTTAGCAAAAATGATATTGAGATTGGCTTAGCTCCGCACTTTGGTCACTGACAATGAAAATCGATAGAAATGGTTCCTGAGTTTGTCTATTGTAAATCATTTTGGTTATTCTGTGAAAAATATGTCTATATCAAAATTATTCACATTGAACAAACTCAAGAACATTTCTACCGATTTTCGTTGTTAGAGACCAAAGTGAATAGTTATATCAATCTCAAAGATCATTTTGTATAAAAAATCTTTAATTTATTTTTTTTTCTCCCAAAATCTAGAAGTTTTGAAATCGAGATTTTATGTGATATAGGATGACTCTAAAACCCATATTGTTGCTAGGGGTTAGTCGCTCACGTAATTAAGAGCATTTACTCTAAATTTAAGCTTTGCGTTTGAATTTTCTCACATTATTGTTTGTATCAAAGGAACCGATAGTGTTAAATTTTGTAAGGATATAGTTTAGTGAAGCCATATACAATTCTAGCATACAATTTACCATTTCTAACTCACGATCTAAACCGAGTGTTTACAATTTTCGTATCTTATCTCTACGTCACTTGAATTAGATCTCGTGGACGCTTATCGACCTTTATTGAAACACAAATGTTAACTGATAGAAGTTTGTCATCGCAAATAAAATAATACATTTTTCTTTCATTAATGGAAACAAAAACTTTGATCTAAACTAATTGACGATTAATTAGTGACTAATTAATTAATTAATTTGATGGCAAGTGACAAGACATGGAGACGCCCAACCGTTTTGAAATTTTAGAGACATGGAATGCCAGCAAGGCAATGTGCTGTTTGCTTCCGTGTAACCCAACAGCTACTCCTTTACTTCCTCACTCCGTCTGCCAGCTCACCATCCCGTTCCATTATTACTTTTCTTTTGGATTAAATTACACAAATGCCTCTAGATTATTATTATTATTAAACAAAACAACAACAAAATCTTTTCTTATCAAGTGAGGCCGTCTGTACGAATTGTAAAACGTCATGTTTATACCATATTTAGGGCTTTGTATTTAAATCTCGTACAAATACTCAGGGAACTTAAATGTAATTATGTAGTAAAGGAAGATGCAAATATGTAATAAGTGAGGAGTCCTTATTCTATAAAATGACCCCTGACCCTCACAATTAGAGGAGGCCATTTCCTAAGGCTCCTCACCCTCTCAAAGCTCTCACTCTCAGAGCCCTCTCTCTCCCTCAGATAAATACATAATCAGTGTAGACGTAGCTTAAACCTTGGGGTGAACCACGATACATCTTGTGTTGTTTACATTACTTGCAGATTCACGATCGGATTTACGTTGTTCCAAGATCTCCGGTTTTGTGCATCAACACGTCATTATGCTCAATTTTATGGTAAGTTTTATGTGACTCGTCTGCTCCAAGTACTCTGTGTCTTAACTGATTTGTAATTTAAATTTGTGAAGATTGGTACATTCACATAAAAACATCGGGCTTAGGGAAATATTTGCTTATGTTTGGGTGACTGACACACCTAATAGTAGGAGAGCAACTTGTACAACACATGTACATTGTACACCACAACAATGACATCTCGTAAATACAAAGTCACACGAAAAGAAAACTAGTACACGTTTTTTGTTACATTTACACATGTTCTCATAATAGAAGATTTTTACACACGTTTTAATCTTCTCATATGCCTCTTCTTTATGTCTGACCATTAGACTAAATAAGTCAAATAAACTAACAGCCAAAATTAAATATAAGTATGTAATAGTGTATATGATTTCTCCCCTTTTTTTTTTTCAATTAATTCAACCTGCCTTCCTTTCAATTTTATTCCAAACGCACAAATCACGTCAGGGCTGACGCCCACTTAACGGCGATGCGATCACCTTTCCGTTCACGTCAACAAAATAACGTCGTTCATCCACGAAACAAAGACCATTAAAGCCTCTCATTTTCTTCCCAGATTTCACATCAATTATAGGCCCATTTCTGGCCCAACCTCTTCTCTCTCTCTCTCTCTCTCTCTCGCTCTGCTTTCCGAGTCATTTCATTTTCCCGGAAAATAAAAAAGATCTTTCCGTTTGATCGAATTCATGTCGGTACGTAATCGTTTTCGTCTCTTTCTTCAATCCGAATATAAATTCTTAATCTTTGTATGCCTTTATTTGTTTTTGTTTATCTTTAATCTCTGCGATGCTTAATTTGCTGGATTTCTGATTGGATTAAGCTCTAATTCATAGATTTGTTCGTTAATCTGTATTAATCTGATTGTAATTATCTCAGATGCATTTGTTTTACATTAATTTCTGAGCAAAATTCATGTTTTTTATTTAAATTTTTATGTTTTATCATTATGTTAAAGTAAATACATACTTGATGCAAAGTTTGAATTTTCCAGAGGAGCAGATTCTAATTCTTCAGTTTGGTTTTTAGTTTTGTTTAATTAGGAATATAGTGAAAATTAAATGAACAGAAAAGGGTAGTGAGAAAATGACAAGTTTCGTTTGTGTTTTTACAAAATTAATAAGTTGAAATTTTGGAGAGTATATTGCTTTTCGGAGCAGGTATTGTTTCGAGAGTGTGAATCCCATGTCGTGGAATTAAAGCGATGATTAAATAGTTTGAGTGATCTCGGGCATCTCCACCACCGTTTCCAATTGGTTTTGGGTTGGATGCTCGAATTGTTATAGACTTATAGGTATTGTTGGTTTTTTTTATTGTCGTTCATTGTTTGAGTGGGGAATATAATCTTTGTACAAATTGCTTCCTGATGATGGTTATCTCTGGTTTCTGTATTTTACTTTTAATGATTAGTATATTAAGGGCATTGTGTACTTCCTAAGTTCTCATGTCATGTTCATCTGTATATGTGGTTCTGTATGTATGCGTGTGTTCTTCATCCCGACTTTGAATGTGTAAACTATCTGGACAAAGAGGTTTTGTTGTAATTGCCTTGCCCAAACCAAGTATTTCATCAAGGGCTAAATAGATTTCTTTTAACTGGGTTCTTATGTCCACGGGGAAGGTTAGAGTTCCTTTTCCTTTTTCACGTTTCAATCAATTGGTGTATCTTTGGAGTTTTTATTAGTATGATTATGGTGGGTTGAACTTCTGTGCTAGGTGTGCTTCCTGAAAATGACTGAGTTATGTTGTCTAAAGTTGTGTGTCCAAATTTAACAATCAGTTGCCTTTTCTGAGTTTTTCCTTCCTGTCTGATTTTTATTTTCCACCTTTTTTCATAGGATATTAGCTCCATGGTATGCTGGTTGCTTCTTGTTTGTATATTCTTGTGTTTTTCCTTTACAATGAACTCAGTGAAATGTTACTATGAATTGGAGTATTTCACAACTTCACGTTGTCTTCGAGTGATTCCTAATCCTATCACAGTGTTCAGGAGAGGAAATCGCTCTTATTTTTGTAGTCTAGGATTATCCTAAGAGATGCCGCACTGAGTAGGAGTTGGGAATTGAACTCAGTGTTGCACAAACTTACTCCCAAGAGAAAGTTTGTAAGCACTTATATTTTGACTCAGATCCTTACCGAAGTTTTTTTGGAAAGTTGAAACCATATAGCACTAGCCCAAGGTTGAGATCAGGTTAGAATTATTAGATTGGTGTTCAGCATGTAAATACTAGTGGTATGATATTGGTATGCATTCTTAGGTATATGGGGCCATTACCTGTAAGTTTGGTAGATATGGACACCCTTTTCCGGGAATTGATTTCAATGGTGTTTGATCCTATTGAAGGATCATTTGCATTTTGCAGTCTAGAAAACCAGGGGAGCTTGACATTGGGTTTCTGGTTGTCTGTCCTCTGTGATTAATGCAATTGATCTTGGTGTGGGGTATTTGATTGATGACAACCTAAATAGGTTCGAGATGTAACAGAGTGCTTGTCTATCCTTTTGTCTTTGTAGTTGAGAGAATATGTTATTGCTTTAACAATGAGAATATTTTTCTGATTTCTAACAGGAAAAAGGCAGGCCACTCCCAAAATTTGGTGAATGGGACGTCAATGATCCTGCTTCAGCTGAGGGGTTTACTGTGATCTTTAACAAGGCTAGGGATGAGAAGAAGACAGGTGGAAAACCCGAGTCACCAGGAAAGGCTGATCCTAATATCAGGCAGGGAGGAGTGGATCCTGGCACTGGCCGGCCTTCATCTGTAAGATTCTTTCTCATAACTGTTGACTCGTTTCTTTCTCTGGTGATTTGATATATAATGAGTTAGCCAATAGCAGTTCATTCTTTTGCCTACTAGATGGCGGTTTTCATAGTAGTAAGTTTTTGCTTTCCAAGTGATGGTAGTACAATATACAACTATATCTAACGCTGCCTTACCTGTCAAACTTAGCATACCATTTGATGTTAAAATAAATGCAACCGACTTTTATAGAACTCTAGTTAGGAGAAGGGCAAAAAGGCTTTACATCTAATATTAGTACCAAGATATTTGAAAAGTAAAATAAAAGAAGATGATTCGGATGTTTTATCTGCATTGTTTGATTGCTCCATGCTAGTGGAATTGGCATACGAAGTCACAAACACTCTGGTTGTCTTCTTTTAGACAGATGTAGTCTAATAGATGCAGTTTGTTTCATTGTGAATAATTGAAATAACTAGTGGCCCTGAAAGTATTCTCTCTTCTTGTCAATTGATGATTGCGTGATCTTTTCGTTTCTATGTTTTTGAGTATCCGTTGTGTTTCCAGTCAGTAGAATAATAGAAAGAAACAATTGACCGGTGGGTCATTAGTTATGCTGCTGAAAGTTGATCTAGTTTGCTTGATTTGATTTCTTGGTGCACAGAAAAAATGGTTTTGCTGCCTTCATCAACCACAGACCGAGTCTTGACAATGTTGTTCTCTGCGCAAGTGCTCCGATGGAGGAGCACGGTGTTCTGTAACTTGCTCCACCATATTTTTCCAAAGAAGATAGGGAGCTGTATAGCAATGTTGGATGGAATTACCATGTCGCGTAAAAAAACAAAAACACTTTGTGATGGGAGGAGTAAAGAATGACAAATACTTATTGTATCTATATTGTCCGTCTGATCTGTTTCTTCGTCTTATCTTTGCTTATGACATTCTTTTCCTTCTTCCCTAATTGTATTATCAAACCACTCTTTGTGTGAAATTATTTTGTTCTCGATTTCGAATTCCGAAAACCTTTATCTTCTTTTCCATGATGTTCGTATGTAGTTTTGGTAAATAAATTCTACTTTTCGATGAAAAGAAGACAAAGGGAAATGATTTCTTGCTAGATTTGAATGGATGAGCAATACTGGAGGAGTCATTACGCGTTGCCTGCAAATCACAGTTTAACGCATGCCAAAAAACTCGTGTTCTCAAAACGAGTTATTTCTGTATGTTTTAAACTGTGATTTATAGGCAAGGAAGAGGAATGACTCCTTGCAGGGAAAGAGCCAAATGTGTACGTTAATATATCAACCAAAATTATCGATCAATCGCCATTGCATATGAACGTGTATTCTTCACAAGTCACAAAGAACCACCAGGCACAAACGCACATAATTTCCGGTTACTCGTGTTCAACGATTCACCGAGAAAGTAAAAAAAACATAAGCATGGAGTAACAATTGAAATGTAAAATTCTTCTACTGTGACAAAATGTCGTGGCTGTGTCAAGGTTAGACTCTAGTCATCCCAAGCTTCCGTTCAAAAAGGCGGCGAAGTAGGAAAACTTGGAGAAGACTGGCACCAACAAGGGCTGCTGATTCGAAGAAAACCTTATGGATCGCCCTCCGGCCCATTGCTTCGTTTGCTGCATCAACGAATGCAAGAAACAAATTATATCACGAAAAGACAGACAAAGACACTACGCTTAGACACTGCTAGCGAAAGATAATTGTTTATGCACACTACGGAATCAATACTAGTTCAATTGAGAAAGAGTAAATGCAAAAAGAATAGTCGTAGAGATGCCTGATTTGGATATAATCCTCAACGTAGTCAATAAAAAGGTGAACCCAAGCCAACAAGGTTCCCGGCTTTGCAAGGTCACCCTCAATGTAATCAATCATCAAGGTATTTAGAGTTGAGGAAATACCTATTGCCTGTCGTTCGGTCTGAGCCTCTAGCCAATGCTGCTCAAATTGAATGTTATAAAGAGCCTCCTCTAACTTTGATACCTGTTCTAACAACGGATTAAAGTGCTCTGGACGCACGCACAAAACTACCATAAGTTGTCGTCCTTATTTTTACAAGGATCTTGCTAGTGAAAATGTAATCAAAGAAATCTAAAGAGTAAAATGGCACGTATCAATCACTCACCATCTTTTGCGTGTTGATCATAGTACGTAAAATGGCTAACATGTATATCGAAATCTATGGTTTCATGATAAGGAGACTTGTTAGTGAAGCAAAACTGATGGATTCCCTTGTGATGAGCGACAAAGTCATACTTCTCGGTAGTCTTGTCACGAAAATCATGAATCTTGTCACCGGAAGGCCCCTTCACCTGAAAATTTCAACGGCATTGTATGATCACTACGATCCATCATCCATATACATACACGAACACATGGTTTCTGTTTAGCTATGTACGCTATGAGCTATCTTATCAATTTGGCCAGTAAATGCAGAAGATTATAGCGCAGTTAAAAACATATATTGTAAATTATCAACCCGAATCAGACAACAAACAAGGAGCTTACCATGAGATCAACACCGTCTTGAGTATGATGCCACGACGCATCAACCTTAATAACAACGAAAGAAATGTGGACGGTATCTCCTTCGTATTGAACATTATGAGAGAAGCACTCTTCTCTGTCAATCACAAATCTGATTCCAAAAGCTGCTTCTAGGCTCAACAAAAATGTCAGCAGCAAAACAGCAGCACAATTCGAAAACCCAACTTTCATCTGCAGATATAATAAAGGGCTGTTAAAATCTTTAAAAATATAAAATAAAACTACAGAAAATTCTAGCTCACAAATAATTACATACAAAATAGGAAACTTTCTGGTTTCCTTCTCTTATAACTGAAAAATAAATACTACCCAGAAACTATTTTCCACCAGAAGAAATAGGGAAAAATTAAGAATTCTAATACCCCATTACAAACTCCGCCTGCGTAAGTTTATCACACTGCCGGTCTCAAGCGCGGATAAAAGGGGAGGACATCAATTGGTCGACAACCGACATTCCATTTTCATCTCGAATCCCTATGAATACCCAGTACAACTCTTCCGCAAAGTAATTATAATCTGATTTAAAACAAAAGATTCTACTTTTTTCAAAAGATTGGCCGGAAAACAGATAAAAAGATTAAAACATGCGATACAATCAAAAGGTGCAATCACAACAAATAGATTCCATTCCATGTTCTGTTTGGCTGCCTAGAAAGTGAAAGAAAATTTAGAAATACCCTAATTAACGTAAAAAAAATAAGTTTTAAAATTTACGTCTACGTTCTTTTCTTTTGCATCAAAACAGAGTTACATAGGATCGAACAAAACGAGATTAATTATGGAAACTATGAAATTTGTAAAAAGAGGATTTACCTTGCAATGTTTGAACAATTTGATTAAGCCTGCAGAGGAAAAAACTTAAATAAAATAAAATAAAATTTAATTGTCGGAGATAAACAGTTGGGAGGATGAAAGAGTTTTGTGTTTATTTATGTTTCATATCTCGACGAGGAATGCTTCGAACGTAACGAGACTGCTAGTACACCAAAAGCTTCAGTTTAGTACTTTTTGTCGTTTTATATTCGACATGTCGTTTTCCTTCTTTCTTAAACTTTTTTTTTTCAAAAGCTGCTTTAATTTTAATTTCTTAATAAAAAAAAATTTATGGTACTCCCAAGAACCATATAATTTGGATTAAATTTACCATTTCACCACAAATGTTTGAATCTTAATTTTCTTTCCACATGTCTTATCTGCCGAATACCTTATATCATTATAATACATGCACAAACATTGCTACAATATTATAATAGATTTAGGGTTTGGATAATAGTTGTACGCATGCTAAAATTTATACCTACTATTGCATATGCACTAGCTATATATTGATACTAAATTCAATGCAGATGACTTACCGACTAACGTCTTAACATCTAGCTATTGTGCTTGAATATAGATAACATCTATATACATACAATGTCAGATTATTTAAAGGGAACTTTAACGAAAAGCTTTAAGTACTGTTCATTTTAACGAAAAACCACATTTTTACACTAAAAAGTCAATCCTGGTACTATTCACTTTACCATTTATTTTATCTTTATCGTTAAAACTCAAAATTTTCAAACCATTTTCATTAGTTTTACTTTATTTAAAACCTCTTCACATGTTGCACCTAACTAGCAACATGGTGGCACAAATTGTAAATGGTTGAAACATTGTGGGTGATTTTCATCCTTTGATGGCTTCATATTTATAAACTGAGGCGCTGCAACAGTTTCATAATTTACTACGTACGGTTGGTTTAAGTGATAGATATCCATTAATTTTCCCAACCACAAATATACAGACAGCTGAGAAAGCTTAGGGAGCTAGCTGTAGCTAGTAAGCTGAGAAATGGAGAAGGAACCATTGTTTGAGACGAAGAGAGCCAAGGGAAGAGTTCTATATAGGGTTTTTGCAGCATCTATATTTGCAGGAATATGTTTAGTTTGGTTTTACAGAGCGAGTCACATACCAAAAGCAGGAGAAGATGGAAGGTTTGGTTGGATTGGACTTTTGGGTGCTGAGATATGGTTTGGATTTTACTGGCTCCTCACTCAGGCCTCCCGGTGGAACCCTGTGTATAGGCACACATTCAAAGATAGGCTTTCTCAAAGGTAAATCAATTACCTCATGTTAGTTTGTTAATTATCATTTTTATTCAACAACTGTAGTTCATAAGATTTGAATTGATGACGCATTGGAGTTACATGAACAGATATGAAAATGAGTTGCCGGGAGTGGATGTATTTGTGTGCACAGCGGACGCAACCATAGAGCCGCCGTTGATGGTGATAAACACGGTTTTATCAGTGATGGCTTATGATTACCCGCCGGAGAAGCTGAGCGTCTATCTGTCCGATGATGGAGGGTCGGAAATTACATACTATGCTCTCTTGGAGGCTGCTGAGTTTGCAAAGCAATGGATACCATATTGCAAGAGGTACAAAGTGGAGCCAAGGTCACCTGCTGCTTATTTTGTCTCAATATCTGCTGATGCAATTATTGATCATCAGGCTAAAGATTTCTGGGCTATTAAGGTATTTTCAGTTTTTTTTGTGGTCAGTTCCGGAATTAGATCCCCTCAGGATCTAGGAGATCAATTTATACAACTATTCATAAAAAATTGTGAGGTAAAATGCTTTTTATATTTTCAAAAGTAAAATAGTTCCGTTTTATGTGAAAAATATAAAATAAAATAAAAAATTGTGACCGCAAAGATGATAAACAGTTGTTATTAATTGATCATCGAAAACCCAGTATAGGAATCCGAGAATCGAATTCCGTCAGGTCCAATCAAAAGATACGAAATACAAGTGGTCAACAATAGCTACATTTATGTTTTTGTTGGAAAGGTCAAAGGACCACAAAAGCCAATAATTTCGTTAATTATAGTATATGAATGCCGTCATGGAGGGCTGAGGATTCTGGACTCTTTTTGTAAGGATTTTTTAGAATTATTTAATCACATTCGTTCATAGTATATTGTGTGGTCAATTTTTTTTTAAATACTGTTTATATTCAATTTTAAATAAAAAAACTAACAATGATTTCTGACTACACGATGTACGATGAACAGATGTGATTGGAAGATCTAGCGAGGATCCTCCTTGGTCATGGAGGATGCATTTTCAATTGCTCGTTTGAAATGAATTTTAATATAATTAAAAGCATTTAAGTAAAATTAATTTTTTGTTCCAAGAACTTATTGCAGAAAACATTTAAAGTACTTTTTCAAGATTCACTTAAATTTTTACTAAAAATTAATTTTAAAAACATTTTTACTAAAAACGTTTTCTATTATTTAAAAAGTATTTCTAAACGTGTACGTACATAATGAGTTTTGTATTAAATTCCATTCTTCTAAATTCATTTACTATTTATTTATCTTTTTATTGCATAAAATGAGCATAAAGGACACGTTAACTTAAGGGAACTTTAACGAAAAGCACCCGGTATTGTTCACTTTAACGAAAAACTACATTTTTACACTAAAAAGTCAATCATGGTACTATTCACTTTACCCTTTATTTTGTCTTTATCATTAAAACTCAAAGTTTTCAAGCCCTTTTCATTAGTTTTCCTTTAACTTAGAAACCTATATATAACCCTAATACAGTAAAGCTAGGATTTTATCTAAGGAAAACTAAAGAAAAAGGCTTGAAAACTTTGAGTTTTAACGATGATGACAAAATAAAGGATAAAGTGAACAGTACTAGGATTGACTTTTTAGTGTAAAAATATGGTTTTTCGTTAAAGTGAACAGTACCGCAGACTTTTCGTTAAAACTCCCCCCATATCACCTCATCTCCTTTTCACCAAAAAAATCAACAAGTCATCAAGATCATCTTTAATTGTTATTTCAAATTTACTATGAGATTATGATAGTGTAATTTTCTATTAGTATTTCAATAATTTGCTAGCTTATTCATATCTGCCTTCTTACTGATGTGTTGTTATAGAAATTATACAAACACATTGAGAAAGAAATCGAAAATATAGTGAAGCTAGGCTGCGTTTCAGAAGAAGTCCGATCGAGACGTAAAGGCTTTTCTCAATGGGATTCATATTCATCTCGACGCGACCATGACACCATTCTTCAAGTATGAATTAATTTGATCTTTAGTTACATATGTTGGTCAGAAATCAAAGAAAGAAAACCTAATTAACATTTATTTGAGTTCGGTGTATGAATCCAAAGATGGGAATTGATGCATGTATGTCAATTTTGAATTCTACACATTGAGAAGAAAAGAATTTGAGTTTTAATTTCCTTGAACTTTTCCAGATAGTAATTGATGGGAGAAACCAAAATGCAACAGACGTTGAAGGGTGTAGATTGCCAACGTTAGTGTATTTGGCTCGCGAGAAGAGACCCCAATATCATCATAACTTCAAAGCTGGCGCTATGAACGCACTGGTATATGGATCACCTTTACCGACCATCTCTCTCATACAAGTCGCCTCACGTACATAAGTGGATCCACCTTTATTAGATAGGTGGTAACAGCAGTATTAAAAACTCCAAAAGAAAATTTACAGTGTCAATTTTGTTTGCTATGTAATATCCTTAATTTTCATCTACATTTGCAGATTAGAGTATCATCAAACATCAGCAATGGGAAGTTGCTTCTTAATGTGGATTGTGATATGTATTCAAACAACTCCATGGCCATACGGGATGCACTTTGTTTCTTTATGGATGAAGAAAAAGGCCATGAGATTGCATATGTGCAGTTCCCACAAAACTTCGAAAACCTTACTAAGAACGAGCTATACGCTTCACTGAGAGTAATCAATGAGGTGAGGTTATATGTTAGTGGAATATTAGATTAGCTGAACTTTTTAGTTAAAGTTTTAAGTTAAATTTTACTCTAGCTAATTATCGATTACATATTTGGAATTATTTGGTTTCGTATATATATGGAAGGTGGAAGCTCATGGCGTGGATTCTTATGGAGGCCCTCTATATATTGGAAGCGGATGTTTTCACAGAAGAGATACTCTTTGTGGGAGGAAATTCAGCAAGGGATGTAAAAGTGATATGAAGTGGGAGAATAGAAAAGGAGAAGAACTTGGCATTCATGAACCGGAAGAAAGTTCGAAAAGCCTTGCAAGTTGTACATTTGAAGAGAACACTCAATGGGGAAAAGAGGTACGTATTTGTCCCTCTCTCACCAAATAGACTTTAGGGTCAAAAAAAGGTGTACCATGTAATCATTCTGACGTGGTACATTAACAAACCAAATGACACGTAATCATTGTATGTACAACCCATCTTCCTCAATTAAGTTCAAAATTTAGTGATAATTTTGACATAAACGATGATTACGAGCAATAGATTATTCCATTAATTATTGGTTTTTTAACTTTGTTCACTCAAAACTGTATTTGAGCTTAACGAGTGACATTAATATAATTCGTAGATGGGTCTGAAATATGGCTGTCCAGTAGAAGATATAATAACGGGGCTATCAATCCATTGCCGAGGATGGAAATCGGTGAATTGCAATCCAACAAGGAAAGCTTTCTTAGGGTTAGCTCCAACCACACTGCCTGATATGCTTGTGCAATATAAGAGATGGTCAGAAGGTAACCTCCAGATTTTGCTTTCAAAGTATAGTCCTGCATGGTATGCCTATGGAAAGACTAGTTTAGGACATCAACTTGGATATCTTCGATACTCCTTTTGGGCTGCAAATTGCTGGGCAACACTAGTTTACTCAATTCTTCCTTCACTTTACCTCCTTAGAGGCACATCCTTATTTCCGCAGGTATGGTTCTAAGTCCTTACTCTCATTAATTTGCCACAAAATTGCACAATGACATGTTTCTTATATACATTTGCAATTGTCCCTTATTTAATTACCAAAAACTAATTTATGGGATGAGTAATCATGTCGGTCATTTCATGAATCTGTGACCCAAATTGGCAATGTCGCTCTATATCTTTACCTATTTGTTTCAAATAAAAAACCATATGCAGACCAACTATGATTTTGAGGGCCTCATTTAACTTATGACCTCCAAAATCTCGTAATCGACCTTACTTCTCAATGTTTCAAACGAATATTTGTTCAGGTTTTGGATATCAAGCTCATGGATGACACCATATGTACATGTATGCTTGTATCTATGAATTAACTTGTCAGATTCGGATCACACATTCAGACAAAAATTAACCTAACTGACTAAGTGAACAAACAGTTACTTTCTATATCTCTTCTCTATTAATTAATAAAACACTCATTATCAACCAAAATCCTATGAAATTAAGAAATATGTGGTAGAAATGTAATTTCACACAACCAAATTTTGTTGTTTTTTTTCCAAGCCTCATTCTAACATATCTCTAATTAAAAAAAAACTTTCCACTCCCACATTCTCTATCACTCTCTTCCCCTCTCCTTCTATTTCAAAAACAAAAATAAAAAAATTTCTCACACACATTGTGTGTGCCCATATGCTAGTATTTATTTAGTATATGTTTTATGTCTAATGGGTTTTGGTTTGTGAATTTAGATCTCAAGCCCATGGTTCATACCATTTGCATATGTGATCATTGGAAAGTACACTTGGAGCTTTGCGGAGTTTTTGTGGTGTGGTGGCACAACTTTAGGTTGGTGGAACGAGCAGCGCATATGGCTTTACCAGAGAACAAGCTCCTATCTCTTTGCCTTCATTGACACCATTCTACACTCCTTTGGATATAGTGATTCAGCATTTGTAATAACCGCCAAGGTGGCTGATGAAGATGTGTCACAGCGGTACAAGAAAGAGATTTTGGAATTCGGGGACTCTTCTCCAATGCTTACCCCATTGGCAACACTTGCATTGCTCAATTTGTATTGCTTTGCTGGGTTTGTTAAGGAAGCAATCAATCGGAAGGGCATAGCACAAGTTTATGATACATTGACTTTGCAAATTATGCTATGTGGGGCTCTGATTCTCATCAACCTACCCTTGTTCCAAGCACTTTACCTAAGGAAGGACAAGGGAAAGATTCCAGCCACCGTCACTTTTAAGTCAATGGCATGTGCTGTGATTGCTTGTACTTGTTTTCAATTTTCGTATTAAGGAACGGGAAACTCTTTAGATTCAACTCTCTCACACAAGGTGACTTTTGTGTGTGCTAAAAGCTTGTTTAAGATCAAAATAATGTTGTCTCTCTGTTTTAAATTAGTTATTGTATCATCTTAATATAAATTCTATTGTCAAAGGATTACCAGATCAGTGCTTGATCTTCTTCACAATATTATGAAAACCCCTATCAAAGTTTACCTCCTGCACAACGCATAATCTTTGTTTTGATCAGTATTATGCAACACAATCTGCACAACTAGCTCATGTCGTGCCCCTCTGACATATCCATGGTGACCGCCTAACTGCCTCATTCTTTGCAATCCTTTGGAATTTGGATCACACCATATTCTAAGTTCATCATTCGTGTGTAGTCCTTGATCATCGCATGGCTTCAATAATTCTGATAGCATTCTTGGCTTCAAAGGCACCAGAAAATGCTAGACTTCTAGCCACCAGAAAGAGTAGCTAGTAGATGGCCCACTTAATGATTTCATAGCAGCTTAATATTTGTAATGTGTTTAAGGTAGATGATTAACTTGGTATCCTAGGATTGCACGCTGCGTATGTAGTCTTTCATAAGAACATATTGTAATACTATGGAAACAAACTCACACTTTTCAGAATAGCGTAGGGAAATTGCATGGAGCAAGCCATGGAGCAAGAAATGTTAAAGTTCTATTAGTTATTTTTTAGATGAAGGAGGAGTTGTAGGAATAAGGAATGAGAAGCAGATCAAGGCAATGGAGAGAAGATTTTTTATGGTGGTGCTCTCTCTGTACTAACTTGCAGAGAGAGATCTATATATGTATTCCTTCACGTACACACACTATGCACACCGGATGGGTTACAAAGTATATCAGAAAGATGATCTCAGCCACACATCTAGATGGATACAAAGAGATCTTTACACCTGTTACTAAGACCCTTTTACAATATGAGCCCTACACTTGGTGAAATTACCATAGTGAAACACAATTAAATACAAGGCTTATTTAATTCTAATTTCAAAGTAAGCTCAATAGCTTATACACTAACACTCCCCTTTAAGCTTTGAGCTAATATAACTCCAAGTTTGTCCCTGAGATAGTTGAATCTCTCATTCGGCAAGGCTTTGGTTAAGATGTCTGCCACTTGTTCTTTGGTAGGATAGTAGACCAAATCAACTATCCCTTGTTGCAAGGCATCCTTGATGAAGTGATATCGCTTGTCGATGTGTTTTGTCCTCTGATGAAACACGAGGTTCTTAGCTATTGAGATTCCAGATGTGTTGTCACACTGCAAGGGAGTTGCATCTGCTTGTAGCTCTCCAAAATCGTCCAGGACGAATCTGAGCCATATGGCCTGAGCTGTGGCTTCAGAAGCACTTATGTACTCGGCTTCTGCAGTAGAAAGAGCAACACAGTTTTGTTTCACAGAGGCCCATGAGAACACTTCACTTCCAAAGGAGAAGGCATAGCTTGAAGTGCTTTTGCTGTCTTTAAGTGATCCTCCCCAGTCACTATCGCAAAAACCAACCAAGACTGCCTTCTTGCCTTTCTCATACTTCAAGCCATAGTCCAATGTTCCTCTAACATATCTGAGCACTCTCTTAGCTTTATTGTAGGATAATGCATATATCTGGCTAGTAAACTAGCTGCATACATTACATCTGGCCTTGTGGCAGTAAGGTACAACAGAATTCCAACAATTTTCCTATACTGCTCCTCATTTGCTGCACCACTCCCATCATCCTTGCTTAATTTTTCAGTAGCAATGAGAGGTATGGAAACAGGTTTGCACTCCTTTAGACCAAATTTATCCAATAAGGAAGAAGCATACTTCTTTTGGTGAATAAAGATGTTTGTATCTGTTTGTATTACTCTCATCCCCAGAAAATGATGAAGTAACCTGAGGTCTGTCATTTCATATTTAACTTTCATGTCTTCTTTGAACTCATTCAGCATTTCCTGATTATTCCCAGTGTATACTATGTCATCAACATAGATAGAGACAATTAGAATATCCTTATCTCCCATTGTCTTAGTATAGAGAGTTGCTTCACTCAAGCTCTTTATGAACCCACACTGAGTGAAGTAACTATCAATCTCCCCATACCAGGCTCTAGGTGCCTGCTTTAACCCATACAAAGCCTTGTACAGCCTGTAGACTTTATCCTCCTTGCCATCAATCACAAATCCTTAAGGTTGTTCAACATAGACTTCTTCCTGCAATTTTCCATTAAAAAATGCAGATTTAACATCAAGTTGATATAATTTCCAGCTTCTTTGTGCAGCAAGAGCTATCAAAGTTCGGATTGTGTCCAATCTTGCAACCGTGGCAAAAGTGTCATTGTAGTCAATTCCTGGTTTCTGCATATACCCCTTGGCAACTAGTCTTGCCTTGTTCTTTTGGACTGAACCATCCAAGTTCAACTTGGTTTTAAATACCCATTTCACTCCAATAACATGTTTATCACTTGGTCTATCTACTAATTCCCAAGTCCTATTCTTCTCAATCATGGACAATTCTTCTTTCATAGCTTTTACCCAAGCCTGATCTTGTGCAACTTTTTCGAATTTTTCAGGTTCCACAATACAGAGATTGCATTATGCCATAATATCATTTATGTTTCTCCATTTCACTGGGGTGTGATCAAATGACTGAGAAATCTGCATAGATTCATGAGTGCTACATTCTGGTTCCTCAACATAGAATAGTGGACTAGAATCAGAGGGACTTTCTTCAGCTTCCCTCAACTCATTTGCATTCATAGTAGTTTGATTTTCAGAATGATTCTGAATGTAAGTCACAGCTACATCCTTCTCTGAACTTTCCTTCCAAGTCCATGTCATTGTTTCATCAAAAACTACATCCCTTGACATAATTAGTTTCTTAGTACATGGATCAAGTACTCTATATCCCTTCTCACATGTAGCATATCCAACAAAGACACCTTTAACACTCTTAGCATCCAGCTTTTGTCTTGTCTCAGATGGTACATGTACATAGCATACTGATCCAAACACCTTTAGATGGCCAACCCCTGGTTTTCTGCCACTGTAAGCCTCAAATGGTGTTAAATTATTGAGTGCTTTTGTAGGTGATCTGTTCAAAATATACACAGCTGTGTGTACTGCTTCTGCCCACAGAAAGTATGGCATGCTTTTATCATGAAGCATTGCCTTAGCCATTTCTACAACCGTTCTATTCTTCCTTTCCACTACTCCATTTTGCTGTGGAGTATAGGCCATAGATAGTTGTCTTTGAATCCTTTCATTCTCTAAGAAATCATTGAATTCATTTGACACAAACTCTCCTCCTCTGTCACTCCTTAGGCACTTTATTTTAAGACCATTTTGTAATTCCACCATAGCTCTAAATTTCTTGAAACATGTTAGAGCCTCAGATTTTTGTCTCAGAAAATAGACCCACGACATTCTGGTATGATCATCAATGAGAAGCATGAAATACTTATTTCCAGCAACAGATTCAGTTTGCATAGTGCCACGCAGATCAGTATGTATCAGCTCCAGGGGGTTATTTGCTCTCCAAGCTTGCTCTTTTGGAAACCAGTCACGATGTTGTTTTCCCAACTGGCACCCTTCACACATACCCTTAGTATATTCAAGTTGTGCAAGACCATGCACCATTTCATGCTCCCTAAGTTGTTTAAGGCTCCTGAGATTTAGATGCCCTAATTTTTTGTGCCAAATCCAGGTAGAATCTGGACCAATACTAGCATTCAGAGCAAACTGAGTATTTTTCAATAGGGAGAGAGGATAACACCTATTTTCCTTCTTCCTTACTTTGATGACAAGAGTCTCTAGTGAAGGTCCATCAAACACACTGCACATGTTTCCTCCAAATAATAGGTAGTATCCATGCTCATCCATTTGCCCCACACTTAGTAAGTTTTCTTTCAACCTAGGCAAATGCATGACTTCCTTGATGTACTTCTTTCCTTTATTTGTATCAATTTCCAAAGAACCAATTCCTGCAACATTTACCAATTCACCAGTGGGCATTTGAACCTTTCCAGCAACATTAGTTCTTATATTGACAAGAAGATCTGCATTCCCTATCATATGATTGCTGCACTCGCTGTCAATGTACCAGTCTCCATTCATTTTGTTTTCAGAAATTGCATTGTTGGCATAGAACAGATTTCCAATGACTTCTGTTTGATTGGCACAGTTTGCCTTTTGAATGACCTTGCCTGCTGTGCATTCCCTGGCCCAATGTCCAAACTTATCACAATTATAACATTTAGGCTTCCCCTTATACCTACATTCACCAAAATGAAATTTGGAACACACTTTACACTGTGGTTTAGCTGTATCTTGCTTCATATACCCAGAAGATGTTGAATTCTATGTAGGATTAGTGAATGACCTTTGTTGAAACTTAGACTGAGAATCCCATTTCTTTCCCTTTGAATTCAAGTGCTTATATGATTTGAATGTACCAGACTGAGCATTACTACTGGTTTGCCCTTTTTGAGTCACAGAGAGTGAGGCAAAAGCCCTTTTAGTGGTATCAACACTATGCAAATCAAATCGTTGTTCTTGACTCTTCAAAATTGCTACAACTTCCTGTAGTTCTACAGTCTCTAAGCACTTGGTATTTTCGATAACTAGACATATGGGATCATATGGTTTACTGAGACTAATTAGGACTTTCTGTACAAGCCTTTCATTAGATAGAATCTCACCAAATGTTTTCATCTGATTAATCAATTCATTTAGCCTTGTAAGATACCCAAACAGAGTTTCATCATCACACATCCTAGATACTCAAATCCACGTCTCAGATTTTGTAGTTTCATAGATCTTACCTGATCACCACCATGGTACTCGCCATATAATAGATCCCATGCCATCTTCGCAGAATCTGCATTAGCTATCCGAGAGAATATCTGATCTGAGACTGCTGAATAATACCCAGAGCTTTTGCATCCTGCATATAGGTAGCAACAGTTTTCTCATCGTCTTCTTCTCCTAAGCTTCCTTCAACCTTTTCCTTATTTGAGTTTGAAACCGTAACACCTTTTCCCACAAATTTCCATAACCCATGAGATTTAAAAATCGTCACCATCTTGATTCTCCAGAACTCGTAGTTCTCACCGGAGAAGATCGGAGTTCTCACCTCAGAACTTCCAGATCCAGCCATCTTCGAGCTTTGATGATGCGAATACAAATCGAAATCGGGTTTTATGAAATTCCAGCAACGTCACCCAATCCGGAGCGAGCTCGAGTGTAGCTCGATTGGTTTTATGCCCAGATCTCAAATGATCGAACTCGGCTCTGAGGCTATGTTAAAGTTCTATTAGTTATTTTTTAGATGAAGGAGGAGTAGTAGGAATAAGGAATGAGAAGCATATCAAGGCAATGGAGAGAAGATTTTTGATGGTGGTGCTCTCTCTGTACTAACTTGCAGAGAGAGATCTATATATGTATTCCTTCACGCACACACACTGTGCACACTGGATGGGTTACAAAGTATATAAGAAAGATGATCTCAACCACACATCTAGATGGATACAAAGAGATCTTTACACCTATTACTAAGACCCTTTTACAATATGAGCCCTACACTTGGTGAAATTACCAAAGTGAATACACAATTAAATACAAGGCTTATTTACTTCTAATTTCAAAGTAAGCTCAATAGCTTATACACTAACAAGAAAGAGGATAAAAATCACATTTCTTTGCTTGAAGTAGGAATAAAATCACATAAACATAGGGTTTAGGAAGTCATCTTAAGCCCTGAAATCCTCATGGACAATCGGCGGAAGTGACAATCTTTAATTGTTCTAATAACGAATTTCTTTCAATACAAATACTGGAAACAAATGCAAGCAGACACTGCAAATGCCATCGATTTAAAAGCTACAGAGCTTGGCATCTTTCCCTTGTCCTTCCTTAGGTAAAGGGCTTGGTATAATGGTAGGTTGAGAAGAATTAAAACCCCAGATAGAAGAATTTGCCAAGGCATTTTCTCGTAAGCTTTCGTTATGCCTTCTCCAGAGATTGCTTTGTTTAAAAACCCAAGGAAGCAGTACAAATTGAGAATTGCTAGTGTTGCAAGTATGGTAAACATTGGTGACGGATCTCCAAATTCCATAACCTCTTTCTTGTATCGTTCTGACACATCTTCGTCATCCACCTTAGATGTTATCATGAATGCTGTATCAGAATATCCAAGCGAGTTTAAAATGGTGTCAATGAAGGCAAATAGGTAGGAACTTGTTCTCTTGTAAAGCCACATTCGTTGATCGTTCCACCAACCTAAGATTGTGCCACCACACCACAAAAATTCAACAAGACTCCAAGTGTACGTCGAAACTATCACGTATGCAAATGGTATGAGCCAAGGGCTCCAGACCTAAATCCAGAAAGCAAACCCCTTATTATTATAAACATTGAGTAAGTTGCAAAAAAAAAATATGTATATTGTGACACAAAAACAGTACCTGTGGAAATAAGGAAATGCCTTTGAGGAGGTAAAGGGAAGGGACAATCGAATAAAATAACGTTGCCAAGGAATTCAAACACCAGAAGCCGTAGCAACAATATCCAAGTTGAAGACCAAAGCTAATTTTTCCATGTGCATACCATGCAGGGCTGTATTTAGAAAACAAAATCTGGAAATTGCCTTCTGTCCATCTCTTATGCTGCACAAGCGTCTGAGTTAGCGTGGTTGGGGCTACTCCTAAGAAAGCTTTCCTTGTGGGATTGCAATACACTGATTTCCAACCGCGGCATTGGATTGATAGCCCTGTGATCACATCTTCTACCGGACATCCGTATTTCAATCCCATCTGCAAATTATAGACATGCATCAAGCTCAAATTAGTGTGCAGTTGTGTGTGTGTGTGTGTGTGTGTGAGAGAGAGAGAGAGAGAGAGAGAGAGAGAGAGAGAGAGACCTCTTTTCCCCATTGAGTGTTCTCTTCAAATGTACAGCTTGCAAGACTTCTTGAATTTTCTTCTAATTCATGAATTCTACTTTCTTCTCTTTGTCCACTGAACTCCCATTTCATATCAATCTTGGATCCCTTGATAAACTTTCTCCCACAAAGAGTCTCTCTTCTGTGAAAGCATCCACTTCCGACATATAGAGTGCCGCCATAACCATCCAAGCCATGGAATTCCACCTTCAATCCCCACTCCAACATGTCAACTATAAAGTTCAATATAATTTAACATGAAACTCCAATTAAAATAAGCTCAATTCTACAATCATGTAACTCCATTAACATCTACTCACCTCGTAGATTACGAGTAAAGAATTGCTATACAAGTCATTCTTAGTTCTATTTTCAAAATTCTGTGGGAACTGTACGAAGGCAACCTCTTGGCCTTCTTTTTCATCCATGAAGAAACAAAGCGCATCATGTATGGCCATGGAGTTGTTCGAATACATATCGCAGTCTACATTAAGAATGACCTGCCCATTGCTAATGTTTGAAGACACCCTAATCTGCATAAATATTAAGGATCACAGAACAAACAGTGAATGATTATTACATCAATAAACACTCTAAATTTGATGGTTTTGGAAGCACCATTTTTGGTCTCTAAGGGCGATCCCTAACCAACAAGACTTCCTGCTTTTGCGAGAGTTGGGTGAGAACGTCTATCGTACACAGTCTCACCCTTTTTAGTCTCTCTTGTAAAAAAAAAAAAAAATCACCGAATAGATGTAAGTTTATAATTACCAGAGCATTCATAGCGCCAGCTTTGAAGTTATGGTGATGTTGAGGCCTTTTCTCCCGAGCTAAATACACTAAAGTTGGCAATACACACCCTTCAACATCTCCTGAATTAGGGTTCCTCCCATCAATTAGAATCTGGAAAAAGCATTTAATTAGTACACATCAAATTTTTCTTTCCACTGTTTTACTATGATTTGAGAAAAGACATGGAGTACTTGGAGCGAACGGAAAACTTAACACAAAATCGAGCGTATTGACGTTCTAGGACATACAGCCAACCCCATTTAATAGAATAAGGATTTGTTGTTGTCGTAGTTGTTTACTATGACTCTATGACCATGAATTGCATTTTTTTTCTTTAAAAGATATCATTTGAGTATCAAATTAGTTTCATACGTACTTGAAGAATGGTGTCATGGTCACGTCTAGATGAATTTGGATCCCACTGAGAAAAGCCTTTGCATTTTGATCGTATTTGATCTGAAATCCTGCCTAGCTTCACTACAATTTGAATTTGATTCTCCATTTCTTTGTATGATTTCTGTAGCAAAAATTTCAGAAAACAGGTATCAGTGAACTAAACAATATAAATTGGGCTGGACTGCCCAAACTTATTTTATTACCGTTAATATTTACTTTGAAAAGTGGACATCTTCATTGCTGTTTGCATAAATTATCTATAACAACGATATCCTAAGCCCATTACTACGCTCAGCTAATTGTTTTGCTGATATA
Source organism: Malus sylvestris (assembly GCF_916048215.2). Lineage (NCBI taxonomy): Eukaryota > Viridiplantae > Streptophyta > Magnoliopsida > Rosales > Rosaceae > Malus > Malus sylvestris. The sequence goes on from NC_062262.1 coordinate 2,350,377, forward strand.
TTTTCTTAAAGAAATTATTATTGATACTTCAAAAATAAATTATGCACTTTAAACTTCTTAGGCGTGGATGATTAGACTATGAGAGTGTCAATTATAGTTCTCTTTTTAATATACAGACAATATTAAAAAGGTAACAAGAAACTGTAAAAAGATAGGAAAACTAATGAAAATGATTTGAAAACTTTAAGTTTTAACGATAAAGACAAAATAAAGGGTAAAGCAAATAGTACCATGTTTGAATTTTTAGTGTAAACAAATGATTTTTTATTAAAGTGAACAGTACCGTAGGCTTTTCGTTAAAACTCCCTAAAAATATACAAACCACTTTCTTTCATAAATAGAAAAAGATTACAAACCACTTGCATTTGTTTACTAGGTGTTGTATACTTTATTTTATTATTTTCAATTTAGGCCTACTTTCAACTTCATTTAATTTTATTAAGATGCACGCATACAAATAATTTAGTGAATAAAAATATAAATGAAAAAAATTTGTGTAATTTGAACATTATTATCTCAATCATACTCTTAGCAAATGTACTAACTCGAAAATTGTCAAAAGACTCATAGCTGATTTTTATTTTTTATAAAGCGACATGTTATAAACAATCCTAATTTACAAAAACAATAATGAAATTCTGATGCAAAAGAAAGGTGTCTTGCACATTTAGTAATGCTATGTAGACCAAATTTATAAATTATATGATGTGTCATTAATTAAAAAAAAACCATTATTAACATTTAAATAATAATTCAATCATTAACAATGATGTCATATAATTTACAATATATAATTAAATATTTAGTCTCCCTCGTATTGCCCTTTTGAATTTGTTATATTCAATTGATATATCCCACAGATACGGCTGCAATAACTAATAGTTATAAGAACTGTTAGATTAGGTGGTTAAAAACATTCATCATTACACATGAGGAAACCCATAACTCATGATTGCCGTTTGAGAAAAACAAAAAATAAACATGATTAGTTTACCCATTTAGGTATGGTTTGGCATTGAGGTGCTTAAAAAAAAAGTTGCTTATTTTCAAAGTTTTTATGTTAAAGTTGTTTGGTAAACTAAAAAAAAAGGATTATTTTGGAAGTTACTGTGAGAATAAACTGAAATCATTAGAAAAGCTGAAGCAACTAAATGCTGCTTTGGAAAACTGGTTTTTTTTCAAAGCACGTGGAACTACAGTGCTCCTTTAATGAAACTTTCTAAAGTCCAATAACACCCTCAAACCAGAAACGGTGGTCATTTTCCGATCTCCACAAAACCCAGAAACCCACCAAAAACGGCTTTGCCGATCTGCACAAGAAATGGAAACACAGAAACCCACTAGACTACCACAGCCAAAACCGATAATCGCAAAAACAAAAAAAAACATAAAACTCTCATTTTTCCTCTACTACTTCAAGAACATGCAGACAAAAAGAACAACAACAATTCAATTTCTCTTTTCGGTTAGCACAACAATTCAATTTCTCCTTCTTCAAAGTTTACAACTTTGAATTTGTTTCAAATCAGAAAAAGAAAACGAGGAGGAGGTGGAAGAGATAACCTTGAGTCGCTCCACAACCTTAAGTCGCTGCTTGCAGAAGGAAGAGAGGCTGGACTAGAGACAGTGAGAAGAAGGGGATTGAGTCACTGCCTCCGTTATCCATCTTCAATTTCTCTTTCTTCAAAGTTTACAACTTGGAGACAACGAGAAACAAAGGGATGATGGACTTGAGTTGTTGCCTTCGTTATCCAACGCCTGCAGAGGATTGGAGGGGCGAAGCGAAGTAGTCTTGCTCCGACGGAGAGAGGGTAGGAGAGCGGAGAGTAGTGAAGAGGGGCGGAGATGGAGGAGGAGGAGGTGGTAGCAGTGAGGAAGGTTCTTGATTTTTTAGGGTTTTGGATTAAGGATATCACGGCCACACAATTGGTGGTGTAGCCGTTGTCATCCGTGTGTATATGTCGGAGGAGGAAGAAGAAAGTGAAAACAATGAAAGGGAGAGGAAGGTGTGAAACTGAGTGAAAATCCTCACATAAAAATAGTAATATTAAATAAAAGGGAGACTTTGGATGCGGTCCTTAGTTATGAATATTCTTTGATTAAAACCTTGTTGGTTTTTAATTTTTGATCGAGGTCATTGAAGTTAATGTGATAATTTATTTCTATATACGTTACTATATTTTTTAAATTAAAAATTAGAAATTTTATTTGTTTATATAAATGAGATTTTAAATAAAAAAACCATATTTTGTGGGATTAAAAATATTAAAATATAAATATACTATTGTATGTGTGTATATATATATATATATATAAACATGGGTACATTCATCAAAATTAACCAAAAAATTTATTGTATCAAAATATGGGTACATTCTTCAAAATCACAAAAAAAGAAGAAGAAGATATTAGGGTTAATAACATTAGTAAATTTCTTCAATTAAACTTGGCATGAATACATTTTAAAATCAAAGAAAAAAGAATGTACCCATATAAGTTTAAAAATGGATTAGAAAAAAAATGAATAGATTTTATATATTAAAAAAAAGGGTACATTTTACATATAACAAATTGGTATATTTAAGAATGAGTACATTTTAAGATTAAAAAGTTTTACATGAATGGGTACATATAATTAGAATGGGTGCATTTAGCAAAATAAAAAGTATGAATAAAAAAAATATATGGGTACAAATACAAAGAAACTTTAAAAAATATGGACACAAAAAGAAATTAATATATGGGTACAAATTAAAACTTAAAAGAAAATTAGTACAAGTTAAAAAAGAATTACAAATTAAAAATGGGTACAAACTAAAACTAAAAATATATGACAAAAAATTTAGTCATAAATATAAATATACTAATTGTAACATTTTTAACATTAAATGAATATATTTAGAAATAAAAAAATATTTTATTATTGAAATAATTAATGATGTTATTAATACCAAAGGACCTTGATCAAAAATTGAAAATGAATAGGATTTTAATCAATGAAGTAGCAAAAGGAATGATGAGAACCTAATTTCTCCTAAATAAAATATAATAATAATAATAATAATATAGTATTATACCATTTTTGATCATTTCACACAATTACAGTTGTTTTACATAAAAGTTTACCAAACACTATCATACTGCTTTTTTTTCCGAAAGCATTTTTACAAAAAATTTTACCAAACACTTTGTTGCTTTATTTCACAGCACAACAAAAACAATTTTTTTTTTTCAAAGCATAGCAATACCAAACCATGGAGGTTGCACTTGGTGCGATGGCAAATGCCTTCGCCCATGAGCGGTAGGTCTCGGGTTCAAGACTTGGGAGCAGCCTCTCCATAAATGGGGGTAAGGCTAGCCGACATTCACCTCTCCCAGACCCTGCGTAAAACGGGAGCCTTGTGCACTGGGTACGACCTTTATAGCAATACCAAACCATCTCTTAGTCTTTTATCTTTAGGAAAACTAATGAAAAGAGTTTGAAAACTTTGAGTTTTAACGATAATGACAAAATAAAGGGTAAAGTGAATAATATCATGTTTGACTTTTTAGTGTAAAAATGTAATTTTTCGTTAAAATGAATAGAATTGTGGACTTTTCGTTAAAACTCCCTTTATGTTTACGTTATTTTCTTAGCTTTTTGGGCTGTCACGAATGTAATAAGTTACACAAAATTCAGAATTTGATCCTATTGATTTTCAATGTGTATTTGATACTTCTAACAATTACAAGATGAAACTTATATATAGGGAAAGAAAGAGGACATAAGCCTAACTTGCCTAACACTTGCCTAACTTGCCTAACTTGCCTAACTTGCCTAACTTACACAAAGAAAGTTGACTAGCCTAACTTCACTAGTCATCCAATACCATTGTTCCAACATGTTTATTTCATGCATTTTAACACTCCCCCTCAAGTTGGAGTGTGGATGTCAATGACACCCAACTTGCTAAGTAAGACCTCAAATTGCGCCGAGCTTAGTGGTTTGGTGAACAAATTTGCAAGTTGATTCGAGGTTCGTATGTAAGCTGTTTGCACCATTCCCATCTGAATCTTCTCACGTACTAAGTGACAGTCGATCTCTATATGCTTCGTTCGTTCATGAAACACTGGGTTCGAAGCAATGTGCATGGCAGCTTGATTATCACAAAACAATGTGACTGGTTGTGCATGATTCACTCGTAAGTCCTTCAAAAGGTTTCTTAGCCATATAACTTCACAACAGGTGATAGCCATAGAACGATATTCTGCCTCTGCACTAGAACGATAGAATGTGCTTTGCTTCTTCGTTTTCCAAGATATCGGTGCTTGCCCAAGGAAGATACAATAACCGGTTATTGACTTTCTAGTGTCTTTACACCGAGCCCAATCAGCATCACAAAAAGCTTGTAACTGTAGTGAACCTGTAGAAGGCAAAAGAATTCCCTGGCCAGGAGATTGTTTGATGTATCTGAGAACCTTATGCACTGCATCAAGGTGTGGTTGTCGCGGCTTGTCCATGAATTGGCTTAACATATTAACCACGTAAGTCAGGTCAGGCTTCGTGATGGTTAAGTAAATTAGCCTCCCTACGAGTCTCCTATATGAAGAAGGATCATGTAGGAGCGTCCCTTCAGTTTGTGTAAGGGACAACTTTGGTTCCATCGGCAATCGTGAGGGCTTCGCACCAAGGAACCCAGCATCTTCTAGTATCTCCAACGCATATTTGCGTTGGCACAAGGCAATCCCTTGTTTAGATCTTGCAACTTCTATCCCCAAAAAATATTTGATTTTTCCCAAATCCTTTAGCTTAAAATGTTGGGAAAGGAAGAGTTTAGTCTCTTCAATTTCTCTCAAATTGTTACCTGCAAGAATCACGCCATCAACATACACAAGTAATGCCATGAAACTGCCTTGACGGTTTCAGACGAACAATGAGTAATCTGACCATGATTGATGAAAACCAGCAGTCTTGAGAGCACTAGACAGCTTGATAAACCACTGTCTTGAGGCCTGTTTTAAACCATAAATGGATTTGTGTAATTTGCACACTCGTGTCTCCCCCTTTCGTCCGAACCCATGAGGTAGGGACATATAAACTTCCTCGTATAAGTTACCATGCAAAAATGCGTTGTTTACATCAAGTTGGTGAAGATGCCAACCACGGATGGAGGCAATACTGAGGAGGACACGGACAGTGGTGTGCTTGGCAACTGGAGCAAATGTTTCCCGATAATCAAGCCCTTCAATTTGACTATAGCCTTTAGCAACGAGACGGGCTTTGTAGCGTTCAACACTACTGTCAGGTTTAAGCTTCACCTTATAGATCCATTTGCAGCCTATGGGATGTTTGTGAGGGGGTAAGGGCACAAGAGTCCAAGTGCAATTGTCATGGAGGGCAGCAATCTCTTTTTGCATGGCGTCACGCCATTTTGGATCCTGAACAGCCTGCGAAAAACTGGTGGGTTCTTTGATAATGGTGAGGGTGGTGAGAAAGGTTTTGTGAGTGGTGGATACATGGTCATAGGATAAATAACGAGATAGGGAGTGAGATGTACCTGATGACTGAACCATGCTTGTGGAAGATGTGGGTGCAACGCGGGATGGGAGAGCCACCTCAACATGAAAGTCCTGCAAAAATGTGGAAGTTTTGGTTGGTCGAGTGCTACGACGGAGTGGAGGGGGTGGATCTGGTGATGGAGTGGTTAGAGGTGGGGAAGAGTGTAGGGTAGGTGAAGGTGTTGATAAGGTATCTGGTGGTGGAGTTGTAGAGGGTAAAGGAGATGAGAGTGGTGTGATGTCGGCAAGTGTGGGAGATGTGGTGTTTATGTCTGCTGGTGCAAGGCTGGAATGCGACTCAATGGGAGAGGTCGAGTCAAACGGGATAGGTGTCGTGTTTGATGGAGACGGGGCAACGGAAGTGTTACAATTTTGGAATGGAAAATGATCTTCAAAAAATACGACATCCCTAGAAACAAAAGTCTTATTGTGTTTTATATCAAACAATTTATAACCCTTTTGACCATAAGGATACCCAAGAAAAATGCATTGGATTGCACGAGGGTCGAATTTAGAGGGCCTTTGGGCATGTGTAGAAGCAAAACACAAGCTACCGACAACCTTCAAATGAGAATAGTTAGGTGCTTTGTGAAACAGTTTTTCGTAGGGTGTTTTACCTTGGAGAAGTGGAGTGGGTGTTCTATTGATGAGGTAGGCTGAGGTTAGGATTGCATCTCCCCAAAAACGTTTTGGCAAACAAGCGTGAAAGAGCAAAGCCCGAGCAACATTGAGCAAGTGCCGGTGTTTACGTTCGGCAACACCATTTTGTTGTGGTGTGTTGACGCAACTAGATTGATGTATGATGCCTTTGAGAGCATAAAATTGCTCAAGTTTAAACTCAGGGCCATTGTCACTTCGTATGATTTGAACTCTGGTATTGAATTGAGTCTCAATCATTTGAATGAATTTTACTAAAATGTCTTTTGTTTCAGATTTATGTTTCATCAAGTGAACCCAAGTGCTTCTAGTGTAGTCATCTACGATGGTAAGGAAATACTTGGCACCTGAAATAGAAGCAACTTGATAACCACCCCAAATATCAATATGCAATAATTCAAAACATGATTTGGTATAAATAGAGCTCAAAGGAAAGGGTGATCGTGTTTGTTTGGCCAATGGGCAAATTGAACATTTTTCCAAATCACAAGCTTTATTGTTAAAGAAAGGTAACAACGAAGTGGCTTTACGAGATGGGTGTCCTAGGCGTTGGTGCCAAAGCTTTGGTGCGATGGTTTGAATATTGTTGCATGTTCCTTTCCTTGATGAGTCGAGGTAGTAGAGTCCCTCCCTTTCAGTTCCCATCCCAATCATCTTCCCCGAGCGAAGGTCCTGAATGACACAAAATTGGGTGAAGAAAATTGTGACATATAAGGAATCATAGGCTAGTTTACTGATGGATATTAAATTTAATTTAAAGAACAGCACACATAGGACATTGTCAAGGATAAGATTATGAGAGAAAACAACTTGTCCAATGTGAGTGACTTTGGCAACGGAACCATTTGGCAGTTCAACTGTATGATTTTCAACAGCTCGTGAGTGTGTAAAGAGACTAGGGCTGCAAACTATGTGATCCGTGGCACCACTGTCCAGGATCCAAATACTTTCGGTTCCTTTATAGGAAAAAGATAAGGCTTTACCTGAAAGTTCTTCATGACTAGAAGGATTACCGACTTGATTGGCAAATGATGATTTGTTCTTGTTCAACATTTGAAGGATTTGCTTGCAATCCTCCTGAGAGAACGGGAAATTGGGCAACATCTCTTGCTTGTTACTTTGTGAAACTTGATTCCCTTTTGAAGAAAAAGGACGACTGTTTTCCGTTTCTGTGGCTGCTTTCCGTTTTCGACAAAAATCGAAGGTGTGACCTTTCCATCCACAAAAAGTGCACTTGAGATGTGCACGACAGTTTTTGGTGATGTGATTGGTTCTATTGCACTTTCCACATCGCATCTCTTTGTCTTCCGGTGTAGGTTCTTGCGACAAATTCTTCACTGCAAAGACAACAGCCTCTGGTTGTGTACTCTTCCCATTGGAAACCTCTGCCTGGCGTTCATGTCGAAGGACCAACGCATATGCCTTGTTCATCGTAGGCAGTGGTTCGAGAAGAAGGGTATTGCTTCGAACCGTAGCATACGATTCGTTCAATCCCATAAGGAACTTCATGGTTTTCTGAGTTTCAACATATGAGTTCATCTCATTCTTTGTTCCACGACTGCTTGCTGGAATGGAACACAAAGTATCACGTTCATCCCATAAACTTTTAAGTTTAGTGAAGTAAGAACTTACACTCATATTGCTTTGGACGCAATCATGGATCTCGTTCTCAACATGGAACAGTTGAACTATATTCACATGTGAGAACCTCTCCTGCAGATCGGTCCACATTTGTCGAGCATCCGTGTAGTTGATGACACTCCCTGAAATCTCCTTTGACATGGAACCTAGTAGCCATGTCTTGACCAAGTTGTTGTAGCGATTCCATTGTTGCAGCTCCTCAGAATTGTCCTCACTTGGTTTGTTGATTGTCCCATCAACAAAACCAAGTTTGTTCTTGACCGTTAAGGCCATACTCATGGATTGAACCCATGTGCTGTAGTTGTCTTCCACCAATGGTTGTGGTACGAGGATTGCACCAGGTTGGTCCAAGTGGTGGAGATAGAGTGGGTGGTTGGGATTTTCCCATTTTGAATGAGAAGCCATGCCTGGAATGGTTGACCTCGTGACTGCCTTAGAGCTTGTGTTTTGTGGTTTTCCCAGATCACAGCTCTGATACCATATTGATTTTCAATGTGTATTTGATACTTCTAACAATTACAAGATGAAATTATATATAGGGAAAGAAAGAGGACATAAGCCTAACTTGCCTAACACTTGCCTAACTTGCCTAACTTGCCTAACTTACACAAAGAAAGTTGACTAGCCTAACTTCACTAGTCATCCAATACCATTGTTCCAACATGTTTATTTCATGCATTTTAACAGATCCAATACAGAAAAAATTTGTGTACCTTAGTAACCCAGAAATCTTTAGCCTGATCATCATCAATTGCATCAGCAGATACTGTGACAAAATAAGCAGCAGGTGACCTTGGCTCCACTTTGTACCTCTTGCAGTATGGTATCCAATACTTTGCAAACTCAGCAGCCTCCAAGAGAGCATAGTATGTAAGTTCCGACCCGCCATCATCGGACAGATAGACGCTCAGCTTCTCCGGCGGGTAATCATAAGCCATCACTGACAAAACCGTGTTAATCACCATCATAGGCGGCTCAATGGTTGGGTCTGCCGTGCACACAAATACGTCCACTCCCGGCAATTCATTCTCGTATCTGAGTTCAAATTTCATGAACGATACTTGTTGGATAACAAATATAAAGAAATGAGTATGAAGTTAGAAATACAAATACGAAAGTACCTTTGAGATAGCCTATCTTTGAAGGTGTACCTATACACACGGTTCCACCGGGAGGCCTGAGTGAGGAGCCAGTAAAAACCAAACCATATCTCAGCACCCAAAAGTCCAATCCAACCAAACCTTCCATCTTCTCCTGCTTTTGGTATGTGACTCAATCTATAAACCCAAATCAAACATATCCCTGCAAATATAGATGCTGCAAGAACCCTATACAGTACTGTTCCCTTGGCTCTCCTCGTCTCGAACAATGGCAAATACCCTTCATTTCCCATCTAGTTCTCTCTCAGCTCAGCTCTCTCTATCTCTTTCTATCTTAAAATAACAGAGAACGACGAATATGGTTATATTTATTTGTCAGCCACAGCCTAACATTGTTGACAATTATTTACTCCATTGATGCGAGCCACCTATGGCAGAATGGATATTATATTAGCACAAGCAATTATTCAAAAATTTAATGTTATTGTATTAGATGCGTTGAACATTCTACTATCCAGAGGTTGATTGCTTTTGAGAGAGAGAAATTGTACATAAATTTTCTTAAAATGAGATTTTTTATAAATTTTCTGTCACTTCACATTTTGACGTTAATTTCATACTAACATTATAAAATATTATTCCAAAAATATAAGATAATAGAAAATTTATGAAAACTCCTATTTTTTTTAAAGACTGTACCAACTCAAGTTGGACTTTTGTTCAACCCTCACAAGGCTTGACATATAGCCAGCTCTAATGACATCATCCATTCGTCACTGGTGTGGTACCTTTTACCACCTAGCAGTTTGTCAACTTTGAGTGACATAGGTGACCGACAGCAATGATATAATCCACTCCTCTAAACCTAAAGTCACTCTGTTTATGAAGTTGGATTGCTCGAGATTGAGTCTTCTTAAGATTCACCTTTTAATCTTAATTTTTTTTAATAGATGTAGTTGGTTTTGATGGCGGCTCTCTTCAGGTAGTGACAGTCGTACTCATAATTTAGCGATTTAAGTTTGTTTATTTAGTAGTTTGGGGTAGTGTGGGTTTGGCACGGTATTGAGCTTAATTTTTGTGAGACGAGTTTTTTCTAGATGGTAGTGTGGCTGTTGTCCATTCTAAATTTGTCTTTGTGAGCTTGTGTCTTTTGCCGTATCTCATGGCGATACTGGTGTGGTTTACCTGATGCAACCAGTAGCTTAGTTGTTAGTTTTTGTGCGCAAAGTCTTTTATTGTAGCGATGCTTTGTTGTTGGTTTACCTGATGCAACTAGTAGCTTAGTTGTTGGTTTCTTGTGCAGTTCCTCCTCAGAGTTGGCTATGCTTACTAGTTTTGTTGGTGGTTTTGTGCGTTTTCTCCTATATGATGGGTTATGAAGGGATTAAACACTTCATTTTCACGATGAACTCTTTTGGTTTTGGAGTGTTGGTTGCGTTGGTTTACCCTCGAATTTCACATAATAAAAAACACTCCCCCATTAACAACCTTAAATATCTGTTGAATACGCAAGAGAAGGTGTGACAGTAAGCACCGAGACTTGTGCAAGAGCTTAATTTCAATATTCTGAAAAACTGAGGGACGGATCTTGGTTCTGTCTCTAGACATCAATAGCTATAAAAATAGAACAACAGATCACCAATTTGTAGAAGCATTGTTTCTATTGTTTAAAGATATAAACAAAAGTAGAGACGCTTAAACCTCTGAAGCTAGTGAAGCTTTTTCTTGTAGTGTATTCATCGTCACTCTCAATCATCGACACTCATTCGACACTCATTCTTCTTGTGCCCACGCCAGAAGTGAAACAAACAACCAAAACATCCACATGAAGAAGATATATTAATGGTGAGTTTAGATTGCCAATCAATTGTTAAATCCATGGATATTAATGGTGAGCAAAAACAAACTGAATAGGATGTTGATGCACAAAATCAGTGAGGACTTTGGTACAACGAAAAGTGTTAAGTTTGTGACCTTCGCTAGATTGCTCCAGTCACTAGTGTGGATAAGTAAGTAAATGGATAGGGACAGGGAAGCAAACACAAGATGTACGTGGTTCACCCAGATTGGCTATGTCCATGGAGTAGAAGAGTTCTCATTAATTGTGAAGGGTTACACAAGTACATAGGTTCAAGCTCTCCTTTAGTGAGTACTAGTGAATGATGTAGTACAAATGACATTAGGAAATATTGTGAGAGAATGATCTCTATTTATATAAGAGAGTTTCTAGTTTCATTCTAACATTGACACGTGTCGTGTTGTGATTGGCTTCTGATGTTGACACGTGTCACGCTATGATTGGCTTCTGACGTCGACATGTGTCGCACTGTGATTGGCCTCCTGGTTGGAGGGAAACTCTTCTGGGTTTTTGACAGTATAACGTTGCCGATGCTCAGTAGTTTCGGGATTGGTCAAGTATGGTACAAACAGTGCTCCTCTAAGTTCCAGAGTGAGGGAAGCTCCTCGGTTGGGGACTTGCAAGATCCAAGCCATTGAGTAATCATGAAACTTCTAAGTACCGAAGTGTGGTATCATTTTCACTTGCCTTATCTATCTCATATGTAGATGTGGTATCTTCTCTGAAAGTACTTTTCCTCCATCCAGGGGTGGTATCTTTAATCGATGAAGATGCACAAGCTAATGTATCAATTTCACTTGAAGCTTACTTGTAGTTTCGGGCTTAGTCAAGTGCGATACAAAACCCTATAGTAGGAGTCCCCCAAGTCGCCGAGCTAGGAGATTTGCCGAAAGAGGTAACAAACAAGGTAAGCAATCAGACTTCCAAGCAAGCAACTTGGATCGGAGGTTTGACTTCGGCTTCCAGTTGATTGTTTTCCTTCTCTTTGTGTCGTAAACAGCAACAAGGATAAGGAGAAGCAAATGGAGAAGAGATGATATGAGATACTTTTGCTTTTGAAAAAGTAACTTTCCACAGGCTTATTCTTGAACTGGGCTGGAGGGTTTTCTGGTTTCCTCCAGAGTATAAGGCCGACTCAAGAATTTGAGGGTCAAAACAAGTCTATCAAATCTAGAGTACGTTCGACCCTGATGATATGGGATACTTTTTCTTTTGACAAAGTAGTGGATGTATCGGCACGTGTTATGTTATGCTTGTCTCCACATGCTTCCTTGTATCCTTCTCACTTGCCTTATATGTTCCTCAGGCAGATGTGGTATCGTCTCTGGAAGCATAAGATGTTGAAGATGAGTACTCGAGAGCAATGCCAGGTAAGTAATCAGGCAAGGGGTTCCAAGCAGTCAGTTTCTAACTAGAAGCTTGATTCCAAGTGCTGACTGATTGCTCTCTTTCTCCTTGTCTTGTAGGTAAGAACAAGGCCAAAAGAAAAGACAAGGAAAAAGCATGATATGGGATACTCTTACTTTTAACCCTGATGATATGAGATACTCTTGCTCTGGTGTGGCTGGTTTGCATAGGTATTATTGTGGGGGAAGAAAGCTGAGTATTTCGAGAGGCTTCGTTGGGAGTGCCTTCTCAAATATGAGGAAGGGTTGAGCATTTTTGCAAGTCTGCATGTCCGTGGAGGATAGAGGTCGACATATATAGAAGTCTCCCTAACAACAAGTAGTAATGTTATTCCTTTACCCTTCTTGGTCGTAGCAATGTAGTGGGAGCTGCAAGCTTCACGTGTTTTAACTTTGTCAGAACACTTTGAAAAAGTGGTATGTGGTATCTAGAAAGCTGATGTTGCGTGTGAAGATTGCAGACAAGCTTTATCCAAGAAAATCTGGCTCTCGAAGTTCGGAAAGCGATGCCTCTTCGGTTTTCGAACAAGCAATCCTGTCGGGGATCTGGCTCTCGAGATTTAGAGAACGGTGCCTTTTCGATTTTTTAGAAAGTAATCCTGTTGGGAGTCTGGCTCTTGAGATTCAGAGAACGGTGCCTCTTCGATTTTTAAGAAAGTAATCTTGTTGGGAGTCTGGCTCTTGAGATTCGGAGGGCGGTGCCTCTTCGATTTTTGAGCAAGTAATAATGCTATTTCTTTACCCTTTTTGGTCATAGCAATGTAGTGGGAGCTGCACGCTTCACATGTTTTAACTTTGTCAGAACGCTTTGGAAAAGTGGTCTGTGGTATCTGGAAAGCTGATGTTGCGTGTAAAGATTGCAGACAAGCTTTATCCAAGGAAATCTGGCTCTTGAAGTTCGGAGAGCGGTGCCTCTTCAATTTTCGAACAAGCAATCATGTCGGGGATTTGGCTCTCGAGATTCAGAGAACGGTGCCTCTTCAATTTTCGAGAAAGCAATCTTGTTGGGAGTCTGACTCTTGAGATTCAGAAAGCATTGTCTTTTCGATTTTTGAAAAAGTAATCATGTTGGGAGTTTGGCTCCAAGATTTGGAGAGTGGTTCCTCTTTGATTTTTGAGCAAGCAATCTTGTTGGGAGTGTTTTCTCGAATGTGAGTAAAGGTTGGACATTTTTGCCAGTCTGCCTTGCCACGGAGCACGGAGTTTGACACACATTGGGACTTTTTAGTTATCAAGCAGTGGTGCTGTTCCTTTACCCTTGTGGGTAATAGTAGGGTAGATGGACCTTCAAAATTTATGTGTCTAAACTTTGTCAGAGATCTTTGGCAAAGTTATCTGTGGTACCCGATAAGCTGATGTTGTGTGTAGAAAGTGGTGCCTCTTCGAAATCCAGAGAGTGGTGACTCTTCGATTTTTGAACCAATGGCCATGTTGCCCTTTCTTTGCTATTCCTTTACCCTTCTTGGTCATAGCAATGTAGTGGGAGCTGCAAGCTTCACGTGTCTAAACTTTGTCAGAGATCTTTGGCAAAGTTATATATGGTACCCGATGAGCCGATGTTGCGTGTGGAAAGTGGTGCCTCTTCGATTTTTGAACCATCGGTCATGTTGCCCTTTCTTTTATAAGGGCACCAATTGTGTGCAAGGAATACATCTAGAGAGTTATTACTTATAGGAATTTTCCCTTTACTTCAGAGATTTATTGCACCTCATTTCTCTTTCATCATTTCTGAGAATGTCTGGCCCATCCGATCGTTGTTTTGACTTACACTTTGGTGAAGAGGTAGACATGCCTTCTCAAGACAACATATGGCGCCCATCCTTCTTATCCCTTACTGGTCATCTTACCGTTGGGGACTCTGTGATGAAGAATGATATGACCGCTGCAGTGGTGGCCAGGAACTTTCTCACTCCTAAAGATCTATAGACTACTTTCCAAACGGTCTGATGAGTTGGCTGTTAAGGATTCTCTAGCTCTCAGTGTTCAGTGTGCATGTTCTGTGTCTAATATGGCCCAACGCCCATTTGCTCGAACCCGCCAAGTTGAATCATTGGCGGCTGAAGTGATAAGTCTCAAACAGGAGATCAGAGGGCTCAAGCATGAGAACAAACAGTTGCACAGGCACGCACATGACTATGCTACAAACATGAAGAGGAAGTTTGACCAGCTGCAGGAATCTGATGGTCAGATTTTGCTTGATCATCAGAGGTTTGTGGGTTTGTTCCAAAGGCATTTATTGCCTTCGTCTTCTGGGGCTATACCGCGTAATGAAATTCCAAATGATCAACCTTCGATGCCTCTTCCTTCTTGGGTTCTACCTAGTATTGAGGCTCCGAATAATCACCCTCAGTGCCTTCTCTTTTTGGGGTTCTGCCGACTGCTGAGACTTCTCCTGAGCAACCTTTGTGAAGGCTTCCTCTTGTTTGTTTATTTTGATTCATGTATATGTACATATTTGTAACTATCGGAGATATCAATAAACAAGCTTTGCTTCATTTCAACGTATTGTGTTAAATACACCAATGCCTTCTTCACTAAGTTCTTTGAATTTTTCCTTTTGTTGAAGCTTCGTGAGTGAAGCATGTAGGTTGAGGTAGTGCTCCCTTAATTTCCCAAGTGAGGAAAACTTCTCGTTTGGAGACTTGAAAAATCCAAGTCACTGAGTGGTTGTGAGACTTCCGAGTATCAAGGTGCAGTAGCATATGGTAGGAATCCCCCAAGTCTCCGGTCGAGGGAGTTGACGAATTAAGCATTTCCTTTCTAAGTGGTAGCCCAAAACTCCTCCTTCGTATATATTTGTTATGAAAGTTGTTAGGCCCAAAAAAGATGAGGTCTATGCAAATTTTTTTTTTTTTTTCGAATTTTCGAATTTTCGAATTTCCGAATTTTTGAATTTTTGAATTTTTGAATTTTTGAATTTTTGAATTTTTGAATTTCCGAAAAAAAAATTTAATATATATATAAAGCTTTGTAGGTGAAGCTTTGTAGGTAATGCTTTGAGGTTGACGCTTTGTTGGGCACCATGAATTGATTTTGCTTCACACTATCTTGATTAAGATAGTGTGAAGCTTTTGTAGGTGAAGCTTTTGTGGGTCAAGCTTTTGTGGGTCAAGCTTTTGTAGGTGAAGCTTTTGTAGGTGAAGCTTTTGTGGGTCAAGCTTTTGTGGGTCAAGCTTTTGTAGGTCAAGCTTTTGTGGGTCAAGCTTTTATGGGTCAAGCTTTTATGGGTCAAACTTTTGTGGGTGAAGCTTTTGTAGGTCAAGCTTTGTTCGGCACCATGAATTGATTTTGCTTCACACTATCTTGATCAAGATAGTGTGAAGCTTTTGTAGGTGAAGCCTAAGATAGTGTGAAGCTTTTGTAGGTGAAGCTTTGTAGGTGAAGCTTTTATGGGTGAAGTTTTTGTGGGTCAAGCTTTTTTGGGTCAAGCTTTTGTGGGTCAAACTTTTGTAGGTCAAGCTTTTGTGGGTCAAGCTTTTGTAGGTGAAGCTTTTGTGTTGAAGCTTTTGTGTTGAAGCTTTTGTGGGTGAAACTTTTGTGTTGAAGCTTTTGTAGGTGAAGCTTTGGAGTTGAAGCTTTGTAGGTGAAGCTTTGGAGTTGAAGCTTTTTTTTTTGGTACCATGAATTGATTTTGCTTCACACTATCTTGATCAAGACAGTGTGAAGCTTTTGAGAATTTGTAGTTGTCCTCCATTGATGAAGCTTTTGTGTTGAAGCTTTTGTGAGTGAAGCTTTTGTGTTGAAGCTTTGTAGGTGAAGCTTTGGAGTTAAAGCTTGT
This sequence comes from Malus sylvestris, assembly GCF_916048215.2. Taxonomy (NCBI): domain Eukaryota; kingdom Viridiplantae; phylum Streptophyta; class Magnoliopsida; order Rosales; family Rosaceae; genus Malus; species Malus sylvestris. The sequence continues at coordinate 2,366,355 of NC_062262.1, forward strand.
GTTGGGTACCATGAATTGATTTTGCTTCACACTATCTTGATCAAGATAGTGTGAAGCTTTTGAGAATTTGTAGTTGTCCTCCATTGATGAAGCTTTTGTGTTGAAGCTTTATAGGTGAAGCTTTAAGGTTGAAGCTTTTGTAGGTGAAGCTTTTGCGGGTCAAGTTTTTATGGGTCAAGCTTTTGTGGGTCAAGCTTTTGTAGGTGAAGCTTTTGTTGGGTACTATGAATTGATTTTGCTTCACACTATCTTGATCAAGATAGTGTGAAGCTTTTGAGAATTTGTAGTTGTCCTCCATTGATGAAGCTTTGTTGAATATACAAATTTTGCTTACACACTGTTGAGCAAGAGATTGTGATGCAAGCCACACCTTGTAATAGTCGAAGGTTTGGATGAACCATATAAATTGAATTTGCATCGAAGGTCTGAGAATTGTAGTTGCCCTCAATTGATGAAGCTTTTGTTGGCATCATAAATTGGTTTTACTTCACACTGTCTTGATCAAGAGTGTGTGAAGTTTTTTAGAATTGTGGTTAAACTTCTTTGATGAAGCTTTTGTTAGCACCATAAATTAGTTTTGCTTCACACTGTCTTGATCAAGAGTGTGTGAAGCTTTTGAGAATTGTGGTTGCCCTCCATTGATGAAGCTCTTGTTGGCACTATAAATTGGTTTTGCTTCACACTGTCTTGATCAAAAGTGTGGGAAGCTTTTGAGAATTGTGGTTGCCCTCCATTGATGAAGCTCTTGTTGGCACCATAAATTGGTTTTGCTTCACGCTATCTTGATCAAGAGTGTGTGAAGCTTTCTACGAGGTGTAGTGTTTGCATTGTTACAGAAGAGAAATGTTTGAAGCAGATGCAAGAGAGCTGAATAGCTTGATCTTTCTATACCATGCACTGAAGTTGCTGTTGGCTTGCAATAAGACTTTGTTGGTGACTATAACTCTTGGGCATAATTGCTCCCCTAGTTGAGTTGTCAAGCTTGAGGGTTTTTGATTATTTGTAAATGCTAGGAGTTCATATGTACAAGTTGTACCACTCGTCTTCTGGTAGGTGGAATGAATGGTGAGTTGCTTTCATCACTTGGTTGGTGGTACGAAGGTGAGTTCCTTCTTCCCCTGGTTGGTGGCATGAATGGCAAGTTGCCAAATGATATTAGAGTACAGGTTGTACATTTCATCACCTGATTGGTGGCATGAAAGAGAGTACAGGTTGTACATTTCATCACCTGGTTGGTGGCATGAAGATGAGTTCTTTCTTCACCTGGTTGGTGGCATGAGTGGCAAGTTGCCAAATGATATTAGAGTACAGGTTGTACATTTCATCACCTGGTTGGTGGCATGAAGAAGAGTACGGGTTGTCCATTTCATCACCTGGTTGGTGGCATGAAGATGAGTTCCTTCTTCACCTGGTTGGTGGCATGAGTGGCAAGTTGCCAAATGATATTAGAGTACGGGTTGTACATTTCATCACCTAATTGGTGGCATGAAGATGAGTTCCTTCTTCACCTGGTTGGTGGCATGAGTGGCAAGTTGCCAAATGATATTAGAGTACGGATTGTACATTTCATCACCTGGTTGGTAGCATGAAGGAGAGTACGGGTTGTACATTTCATCACCTGGTTGGTGGCATGAAGATGAGTTCCTTCTTCACATTTCATCACTTGGTTGGTGAGAATAAGGGCAAGGTGTCTAGGCACATTGTAGCAAGTGTCGAATGACACAAACTATGTTGAACCCTTTCAAAGCACAGTTGGCTTATGTATGAATGTGTTGGAATGTATGATTGAACGAATATACTGTGAAGCTGTTTGTTTATTTGTATAGTCTTGTTAACATATACTTAGGCTTTGTTTCATGTTGGAAGCATTCATGTTGAAGCTTTGAACCCAAGTGTTTCATTGCTAGGAATGTAAGAGGATTAGGATCAAGTTGTCTAAATCACCTCTTTATTAAATTCATGTCAAATAGTCTTCGTTACATGGGATGCCAAACGGCTGAAGCTTAACACTTGTACAATATGAGTTTACTTGTAATAGTACTTCAAGTGATCAGCGTTCCATGGATGGCCAAGGGTCTTGCCATCGGAGCTTCTAAGCTTGTAGGAGCCAGGGCGACTGATGCCAACAACTTCAAACGGTCCATCCCAGTTTGGACTAAATGTTCCTTCACTCGGGACTCTGTCGCAGAGTAATCTTTTCTTCAATACCCAGTCCCCTATTTTGAAAGAACGAGGTTTGACCCTTGAGTCATAGTAGTTGGAGATGCGCTGCTTGTAGGCGACATTCCTCAAGTGAGCCTGGTTTCTGTGTTCCTCGACTAGATCTAAGTTGAGGGTAAGCTGTTTGTTATTTTCGCTTTGCACGTAGTTCCGAACTCGGAACGTTGCTTGCTCAAGCTCAACTAGGACAACTGCCTCTGTACCAAAGGCAAGTGAGAATGGGGTTTCTCCTGTTGATGTCCGATACGAAATGCGGTATGACCAAAGAACTTGGGGTACAAATTCTGGCCACCAACCTTTAGCCTTGTCCAAGCTGGTTTTCAAAGTCCGCTTGATTATTTTGTTGATGGCTTCAACTTGTCCATTAGACTGGGGATGAGTTGGGGAGGCAAAACATAAGTTGATGTTGAACTTATAGCAGAACATCCTAAACTTATTATTGTCAAATTGTCGCCCGTTGTCAGTGACTATCGCATTGGGAATGCCGAATCTGCAAAGGAAGTTCTTCCATACAAAGTCTTCTATTTTTGCCTCAGTAATGGTTGCCAAGGGTTCTACTTCGGCCCATTTTGTGAAGTAGTCAACTGCAACTATTGCATAGCGGACATTGCCCTTCCCTGCAGGCATTGGGCCGATCAAATCAAGTCCCCATTGGGCGAAGGGACAAGGGCTGATCATAGGAGTGAGCGGCTCGGGAGGGGATAGTTGTGTAACGTTGACACTTATCACATGAGCGAGATATTCTGATGGCATCTTGGTAGAGCGTTGGCCAGTAATATCCTTGGCGAAAAGCCTTATGTGCTAGGGATCGAGATCTAGCATGATTTCCGCAAACTCCTTTATGTATTTCCCGAATGACAGTTTCCGCCTCTGTGGGCGTAAGGCATCTTAGGTATGGTAGGTTAAAATCCCGTTTGTAGAGTTAGTCATTAATGATCAAGTAACGGGTAGCCTTGTATCGAATCTGCTTAGCTTGGACTTTGTCATTTGGAATGGTGCCATGAGCAAGGAATCTATAAATCAGGGTAATCCAACAATCCTCCTGTTGTAAGTTGCATACTTCTGCAACCATGGTGCTTGGTGTTGCCAACAATTCGACCTGAATTTTTCTCTCAATCTTGTCTTCCACCGCTGAGGCGAGGCGAGCCAAAGCATCTTCATGACTGTTTACCGCTCAAGGAATTTGGGTGATCTGGTAATGGAAATGCTTGAGCAACAATTGTGTTTGTGCCAGATAGGCTGCCATGGAGTTATCCTTAGCGTCAAAGTTGTTAGTGACCTGGTTAACCACTAATTGGGAGTCACTGAAAATATCAATTCGTTTAACCCCAAGGTGTTTGGCCAAACGTAAGCCTGCTAGGAGGGCTTCATATTTGGCCTCATTGTTGGATGCCTTGAATTTGAAACGAAGAGCATACTCCATCGCCACTTTGTCAAGGGTTGTAAGGACTAGTCCTGCTCCACAACCCTATTGGTTGGACGAGCCATCAATATATAGACTCCATGCTAGGGCTGTTAGTTCTATTTTCTGAGCTTCCGAGGGTAATGAAACCACTTCTTTAGGCGTAGAAACAATGTCAACAGGATATGTAAAGTCGATGATGAAGTCTGTCGCTGATTGGCCCTTCTCAGCTGGCTTTGGTTGGTAGGAGATGTAAAACTCACCCAATGCTATCGCCCATTTGATCATTCGCCCGGAAGTGTCAAGACTTTGGAGTATCTGTCGAACAGGATGATTGGTAAGCACGATGATGGAGTGTGCTTGGAAATAAATGCGAAGTTTTCGAGCAGACATGACCAATGCTAAAGTCGATTTCTAAATGTTGGAGTATCGTGTCTCCGCATCTTGTAAGGCCTTACTAGCGTAGTAGACAGGTCGTTCGACATTACCATCATTTCGAATGAGAACGGAACTTACTGCTGAAGCCGATACCGACAGATAGATAATGAGAGTGTCACTAACCTCAGGTTTGAAGAGCAGAGGGGCTTTACTCATGTAGTCTTTGAGGTTCTTAAATGCCTCAGCACATTCATCAGTCCATGTAATATAATTCTTACTTCCCTTAAGTGCTTTGAAGAAAAAAACACATCTGTCTGTAGCCTTAGAGATGAACCTAGTTAAGGTTGCTACCTTGCCTGTAAGGCTTTGGATGTCTTTTGAAGTTACCAGTTCCTTCATGTCGAGGATTACTTTGATCTTCTCGGGGTTAGCCTCAATGCCTCGTTGGCTTATCATAAAGCCTAAGAATTTACCAGAGCCTACGCCGAAGGCACATTTGTTGGGGTTCAACCTCATTCGATACCTCTTCAGAATGGTGAAAGTTTCAGAAAGGTTGGTAATGTGTTGGTCAGCATGTTTGCTCTTGACTAGCATATCATCAACGTAAACTTCCATGCTCTTCCCAATCTGTTCGGCGAACATTGAATTGACCAGTCTCTGATAAGTTGTTCCTGCATTCTTTAGGCCGAAGGGCATGACTTTATAGCAATATAATCCCTTGTTAGTAGTGAATGTTGTGTGTTCTTGGTTCGGAGGGTTCATGAGGATTTGGTTGTATCCTGAGTAAGCATCCATGAAGCTCAAAAGTTCACACCCTGCCGTATAGTCAATAAGTCTGTCTATGAGAGGAAAAGGAAAGCTATCATTCGGGCATCCTTTGTTTAGGTCGGTGTAATCGACACACATTCTCCACAAGACTTTTTGGAGCAAGAGACTTTCCTTGGTCGGATTCTTCTTAACAAGGACAACATTTGCTACCCACGTTGGATAATTGACTTCGCGGACGAAGCCTATGTCTTTGAGTTTTTCAACTTCTGCCTTCATTGCCTCGTACCGTTCAGCATCACAAGATCTTCGCTTCTGTCTCACTGGCTTGGTCTTGGGGTCAATACTTAAGTGATGACAGATTATATCGGGAGAGATGTCTAGCATGTCCTCGTATGACCAAGCAAAAACCTCAATGTTCTCTTGCAAAAAAGAGATCAACGCCAACCGAATGGGTGGTGACAAGGTGGTACCAATCTTCATTATGCAATCTGGATAATCTTTTGAGATAGAGACATTCTCCAACTCTTCAGCAGGTTATGCTTGCTGGGTGAAAAAGTCATCTCGAGGATCGTCGGGTTGACTGTTGCCACTGTGAATATCCAAGTTGGTTTCGTCTGGACTGGTCTTTATGACTTAATCATGTATAGAAAGGGTTTCCTTGGGCACAGGCAGGTGTTGTTGCTTGACCGAAGTGTTGTAAAATGATTGTGCACTAAGTCGATCTCCTCTGATGTAACCATTGCCATAGGGGGTTGGAAATTTCATCAACAACATATGTGTGGATACCATGGCCTTGAGATCATTGATGCATGTGCGTCCGAAGATGACATTGTATGCCGTTAGACAATCAACCACCAGGAAGTTAGTGGTAATGGTAGCTATGTAAGGGCCTGTACCAATGGTGAAAGGTAAGTGTATGCTCCCCAAAGGTTGCACGATATCACCGGAGAAGCTTATCAGAGGGGAAATTGAGCGGTCGAGCAAGTGTTCAGCTACATTAAGTGCCCTGAAAGCTTCAACAAACATGATATTGACCGAAGCCCCTGTGTCTACCAGGATTCGTCGTACTTCAAAGTTGGCTATGTGAGCTTCCACGATCAGTGGGTTGTTGTGAGGGTAGATGATACCTCTTTCTTCCTCCAGGTAGAAATATATTGGATCCCAGTTAGGCTTTTGATACTTACCTCCCCTGATGTCTTCCACGTGAAACACTTGGTGGCCAGACCTTAAAGGTCGTTCACTATTTTTCATGGCCATGTTGAAAGATTTAGATATGGGTGTGCCACCACTTATGAAATATATCACATTTACCTGGCGTTGGTTACGGTTACCCCTTGGAGGGTGAAGGAGGAATTGATCAATTTTTCCTTCACGTGCCAAAGCTTCAATATGATCACGAATGGTGATACACTTCTCGCCGTCATGGCCGTTATGCTCGTGATAGCAGCAAAACGTGCCCGTGTTCTTCGTGGGCTTGTAATCCGGGTGCCTCGACTTTAGTTTCGGTTTCAAATGTGCTATGCTGGGGTAAATGGCCACGCATGTGGTGTTCAAAGGTATGTATGCCTCATACCTCGGGGTAGGGGTTGTCCTAACACGTGCTTAACCCACTGTGTTGACTGCCTGGGGTTGGGGATTATCATGGCGATACCCTTGGCTATCGCGGTAGTGTCCCTTACTCCTTTTACTAAAATGAGACTGGTGAAGATGGAAATCTTTCCTTTTGCCCTGAGATTGATATGTCTGTTGACTTGGCAAAGTATTAAGTAAGGTAGGGGGAAGCACTGTTGCCATTTGGAAGGTCGAGGTTTTCTCATTTGGTTGGATCTGGCTTCCATTCCCTACTTGCTAATAAGAGGTGGTTGTGGGGGGGTTTCCCTTGATATGTCCTTGCCTCGGCGGAGGCATGGTTGTAAGCATGTGTCATCACCTCAAAGTAAGTCTTCCAAGTGTTGGCATTGATCATGTACCTGAAGAAACAATCACGTAGGCCTGCCGTGAAGGCCTTGAGGGCGATCTTGTCCTCTGCCTCAGCGCAGCGAGAATACTTATGACTGAGACAACCAGCATACTCTCGTAGTCACTCATCCGGCTTCTGGCGAATAGTGTACAAGTCATCTGCAGAATGCAAGCGATCGATCTGGAAGATGTGTTGAGAGACAAACAGTTTCCTCAGTTCCTCGAATAAGTCTACTGTCTCAGGTGGAAGACGGCAATACCAGTTTAGAGCTCCGCCAGAGAAGGTGGAAGGGAAGAAAAGACATTGTTCTTCGTCGGTGTGCATCCGATATGCCATGGTGGACTCAAAAAGGTTAAGGTGTTCAATTGGGTCCTCCCTTCCAGTATAAAGTTGTAAACCAAGCTTTTGTTTTGTCTTCGCTTGAATTTGGGTGTCAAGGATCCTCCTTGTGAGAGGGCCAGGCCTGGGTTGGTTCCAGTCAAGTATCTCGGCCTGACATTCGGCCTTCAACTTGTTTACTTCCTCAATGAGTTGTAGGACAAGGGGGTCTTGAGTGGAGTCATGTACCACTGGGATTTTCTTTCGTAAGTCTCCATCACCTCTTTGAAGTAGGAAAGTTTGAGCAAGGGCGTGTGATTTTTCAGTGGACTCGCCGTACTGACTTCTAGGGCGAGTTTGTCGGAATACCTCAGAGTCCCCTGTACCTTCATGTTCCTCTAGGACATGTCGTTCCTTCCCTAGATTGGCAACTGGCCTGGGTCGTGGGAGGGGACCGAGTCTTTCATAAATCCTTGGGTCATTGATCTTCGAGCATATGTGGAGGGGATTCTCTCGACGTTGCTTTAGGAAGTCTCGACAATCACGATAAACGGCTTTCGATCCTTCCAACCCTTCTACAAGGAGGTGTCTTCCTCCACTTCTCTTGCTTCGGGTCGAAGCGGCTAGGTTGAAAGAAGTCTCATGTTGATCAATGTTTTGATGATTAGTTCGCTCCTCATCAGGGATACCCATGTCGAAAGAAGGTGACCCTCCGTGTTGGAGGGCACCCAGATGATGGTTGATATCCACAGAGGCAACAAGCTCGCGTGTTTGAGTACACATAGTTTCGTGGAGCGTCTCAAAGAACTTCTCATACTGCTCCTGGAGGACCTCATTCTTCATTTCTATCTTGTTGTTTTGAGCTTCTAGCTCATCGACTTTAGCTTGAAGAGCAACCCTTTTTCCTTCCTTTTTTCGTTGATTCGCACTAAGTGTAAGAGGGGTGTCATTCTATGTGTTGTGGCTTCCTTCGCTCCCCATGCTGGAGAGGGATGCCTGGTCAAAAGAAAGTGTACAAATGGTGGAAACCAGCTTGACAAAGCTGAAGAGAGTGGGAATAACTGTCGTTCCCACAGACGGCGCCAAATGTTGATGCACAAAATCAGTGAGGACTTTGGTACAACAGAAAGTGTTAAGTTTGTGACATTCGCTAGATTGCTCCGGTCACTAGTGTGGATAAGTAAGTAAATGGATAGGGACAGGGAAGCAAACACAAGATGTACATGGTTCACCCAGATTGGCTACATCCACGGAGTAGATGAGTTCTCATTAATTGTGAAAGGTTACACAAGTACATAGGTTCAAGCTCTCCTTTAGTGAGTACTAATGAATGCTGTAGTACAAATGACATTAGGAAATATTGCGAGAGAATGATCTCTATTTATAGAAGAGAGTTTCAAGTTTCATTCTAACATTGACACGTGTCGTGTTGTGATTGGCTTCTGATGTTAACACCTGTCGCGCTATGATTGGCTTCTGATGTCGACAAGTGTCGCACTGTGATTGGCCTCCTGGTTGGAGGGAAACTCTTCTGGGTCTTTGACAGTATAACGTTGACCGGTGCTCAGTAGTTTCGGGATTGGTCAAGTATGGTACAAACATAGGAAACCAACTAAAGTGGGGCCATGCACGTAAATCCCCCTAAACTGAGAACGAAAGGAAGGGAAACGATCAACAAGACACTAATATGTAATATCCTAATGCAACTAGGGTTTTGTACATGAACAAGGATTGAAGTCAAAGATCTATATACGGGGAGGTCTATTTGATTATCTTTCAAAACATATTGTTGTCTGTGAGCAGAATCAAATTATCAACTAGGCCGCCCGTGATCAGAAACCTAATTAAAAACAACAACAAAAAAACCCTACAAGGTCAAATCATGATTGCTACCAAAGTTCAAAAACCCTAGCTTTAGCTATCTCGAATATGGCGAAGCGCTCCGATGACTCCAATTCTTACCGTTGTCGGACAATAAGAAGGTAACACTCTCGCTCTAGCTCTCTCTCTCTCTCTCTCTCTCTCTCTCTCTCTCTCTCTCTCTCTCTCTCTCTCTCTCTCTCTCTCTCTCATATGGGGAATTGTGGGTACAAATTTAAACTTTCTAAAATTTGTTAGTAGTTAGTACTTAGTAGTTACCCGGCCGAGAGGTGATTGAAAAACTTGAATAGTTTTGTGTTGTTTGTTTCAGTGTGTTGGATGCTGTTTGTGGTGGTGCTACGAGCGGATGTCGTGGCTCAGAACGGTTAGCACAGCATTACGGTGCTGATGCTGTTTGAGACACCTCAAATACGGCCAGCGAGGTCACTAAGTATAGGAGGAAGTGGAGGAAAATGGCTGCTCAAGGTGGCACATTTGAAACGCAGGACCTCAAGAGTGAAATTACTAATGGTAGCACCTCTTATAAGGTTGGGAAAGTTGAGGAGTATACTGCTCAAGGCAGCACGTATGAAACGCATGACCTCAATACTCATGGCACCTCTTGTAAGCCCCAAGGCAGCACGCCGAAAAAGCAGCACCTCAATACTGATGACACCTCTTATACGGTCGAGGAGTATAGGCAACAGAGGAGAATCAATGTTGAAGGTTGTGGTGATATTCCAAACCCCATAAAGACTTTTGATGACACTCGGTTTCCAAGGTACCTACTTTTTAATTTTTTTTTCTTGTTTTAAACAAGTTAACTTGTTATATAATAGAGTAATGTAGGTAAACTAAATTTGCAAACTAATTTGCAAACTAAATGATGTGTTATCAATAAGAAATAAGCATGTTAATCAACACTTGAGTAAAAATCCAATCATCAACTTTCATGTCATTTAGTTTACAAAATTTAATCTCCCTAGAATTACCCTATATAATATAACAAACATATATATAATTATTGAGTGTTGATGATTTGATAACAAAGTGTCCCACATCGGTGAGGGATAGACCAAAGCAAGGCTTATAAGGTATTGGACTAATCCCGTATTGTCAATTGGTTTATGGGGAAATCTCAAATTCTTCGTGGTATTAAAGCAAGTTGTCCCTAGTTTGAAAGCCCAAAAAAGACCAGGGGCAACACGTGCTCACGCATTCACCCAATTTGTTGTCCACGTGTAAGCTTGAAAATTGACCACATGTGAGAGGGTGTGTTGCAAGTTGATATGCTTGTGCAATATAAGAGATGGTCAGAAGGTAACTACCTGATTTTGCTTTCAAAGTATAGTTCTGCATGGTGTGCCTATGGAAAGATTAGTTTAGGCCATCAACTTGGACATCATCGATACTCCTTTTGGGCTGCAAATTGCTGGGCAACACTAGTTTACTCAATTCTTCCTTCACTTTACCTCCTTAGAGGCGCATCCTTATTTCCACAGGTATGGTTCTAAGTCCTTATTCTCATTAATTTGCCACAAAATTGCACAATGACATGTTCCTTATAAACATTTGTAATTGTACCTTATTTAATTACCAAAACTAACTAATGGGTCAGTAATCATGTTGGTCCTTCCATGAATATATGATCCAAATTGGCAATGTCGCTATATATCTATACCTATTTGTTTCAAATAAAAAACCATATGCATACCAACTATGATTTTGGGGGCCTCATTTAAGTTTTGCTTATGACCCCCAAAATCTCAAGATCAACCTTACTTCTCAATGTTTCTGTAGACATCGAAATTTCAGTGAAATAAATGTTGATCAATAATTAAAATTTCAACGTTCACGTGTCACATAAATTTTACACATAGCATGTGACTCAACGAAAAATCGAGAATCATCAGAAAAGTCATCAAACATGACACGTGTCAACACTTGGCAGAAATGATTTATTTCATCTGATTATTTAAATCCAAAAATCAAGTTTTGGAATTCTATAAATAGGAACCCAAGGCATTCATTTTGGGACACGAATTCATAACCAATTCACCTCACACCAAAACCTTGAAGCTTTGAAACTCCAAAGCTCCCAAGCAAATCCCGAAGAATCAAGAAAGCTATCTTCGTTCTTCGTCAAATCCTCATTCAAGACCAAGCCCCAACGGCCAACTTCCTCATTCAAGATCAAGCCCCAACGGCCCTTGAACAACTTCCTCATTCAAAATCAAGCCCCAACGGCCCATGAAGAACTTCCACCAATTCAAGATCAAGCCCCGACGGCCCTTTGGATCAACGACGTCAACAAATCCGCACAACTGTTTATCCTGAGATTAAGCCCCGACGGTCCTTGGATCAACAGCCCAATCCACAAATCTACACATAACGAAAATCGAATCAAAGGCTAAATTTGTAGAAGAGATTGTAACCCCTAAATCATTAATACAAATATTATTTTGTACATGTGTTCTTTTCTCGTTCATCGCAGGAATTTCCGTGTTTACAGTTTCAAACGAATATCGGATCAGTTTTTAGATATGAAGCTCATGGCTGACACCATATGTACATGTATGCTTGCATGCATTAGCTTGTTAGATTCGGATCACACATTCAGACAAAAATTAACCTAATAGACCAAGTAAACAAACAGTTGCTTTCTAAATATTTATTTAGTATATATTTTAGGTCTAATGGGTTTTGTTTTGTGAATTTAGATCTCAAGCACGGTTCATACCATTTGCATATATGATCATTGAAAAGTACACATGGAGCTTTGTGGAGTTTTTGTGGTGTGGTGGCACAACTTTAGGTTGGTGGAACGAGCAGCGCATATGAGCTCCTATCTCTTTGCCTTCATTGACACCATTCTACACTCCTTTGGATATAGTAATTTAGCATTTGTAATAACCGCCAAGTTGGCTAATGAAGATGTGTCACAGCGGCACAAGAAAGAGATTATGGAATTCGGGGACTCTTCTCCAATGCTTACCCCATTGGCAACACTTGCATTGCCCAATTTGTACTGCTTTGCTGGGTTTCTTAAGGAAGCAATCAATGGGAAGGGCATAGCACAAGTTTATGATACATTGACTTTGCAAATTCTGCTATGCGGGGCTCTGATTCTCATCAACCTACCCTTGTACCAAGCACTTTACCTAAGGAAAGACAAAGGAAAGATTCCAGCCACAGTCGCTTTTAAGTCGATGGCATTTGCTGTGGTTGCTTGTACTTGTTTCAAATTTTCATATTAAAGCATGCAAAACTCTTTAGATTCAACTCTTTCACACAAGGTATTTTTGTGAACTAAAATTTTGTTTAGGATCAAAATAATGTTGTCTCTCTGTTTTTAAATTAGTTTATTGTATCATCTTAATATAAATTCTATTGTCGAAAGCTTATCAGATCAGTGCTTGATCTTCTTCCTAGTAAACATGAAAAACCCTATCAAAGTTTTCCTCCCGCACAACGCACAATCTTTGTATTGATCAGAATTAGATAACACAATCTGCAAAACCTCTATCTCATGCCCCTCTGACATATCCTCGCCTAGTTAGTGATGCGTATAAACTCCGTTTCTGATAGTCCTAATTACCAGTTTTTGCAATCCTCCGAAATTCGGATCTAACCATGTTTTTTGTAAGTTCATCATTCTAGTGTAGTCCGTCTCATGGCTTCAATAATTCTGAAAGCATTCTTGGCTTCAAAGGCACAAGAAAATGCCAGACTAGTATAACCACCTGAAAGAGTAGCAACTAAACGGCCTACTTAATGATTTGATAGTAGCTTAATATTTCTAATGAGTTTAAGATAGATGATTAACTTGGTATTCCCGGGATTACACGCTGCGTAGTCTTTTATATGAACATATTGTAATACTATGGTACCAAACTCATAATTTTCAGAATAGCATAGGGCAATGGCATGGAGCAAGCCATGGAGTAAGAAAGATGATGAACAATCACATTTCTTTGGTTGAAATAGGAATTAAATCACATAATATCTCATTAAGGTAGAGATTTTATGAAGTCATCTTAAGCCCTGAAATCCTCATGGTAGGCCTCAATCGGGGGTAATAACAATTTCTAATGGTTCTAATAGTACATTTCTTTTAATACAAATATTGGAAACAGATACAAGCAGAAACTGCAAATGCCATTGATTTGAAAGCTACAGAGCTTGGCAGCTTTCCCTTGTCCTTCCTTAGGTAAAGAGCCTGGTATAATGGCAGGTTGAGAAGAACTAAAACCCCACACAGAAGAATTTGCAAAGGCATTTTCTCATAAGCTTCTGCTATTCCTTCTCCAGAGATTGCTTTGTTTAAAAACCCAAGGAAGCAGTACAAATTGAGAATTGCTAGTGTTGCAAGTACGGTAAACATTGGCGACGAATCTCCAAATTCCATAACCTCTTTCTTGTATCGTTCTGACACATCTTCGTCATCCACCTTAGATGTTATTATGAATGCTGTATCAGAATATCCAAGCGAGTTTAAAATGGTGTCAATGAACGCAAATAGGTAGGAACTTGTTCTCTTGTAAAGCCACATTCGTTGATCGTTCCACCAACCTAAGATTGTGCCACCACACCCCAAAAACTCAACAAAACTCCAAGTGTACTTCGAAATTATCACGTATGCAAATGGTATGAGCCAAGGGCTCGAGACCTAAGTCCAGAAAGCAAAACCCTTATTATAAACATTGAGTAAGTTGCAAAAGAAAATATGTATATTTTGACACAAAAACAGTACCTGTGGAAATAAGGAAATGCCTTTGAGGAGGTAAAGGGAAGGGACAATCGAATAAAATAATGCTGCCAACGAATTCGAACACCAGAAGCAGTAGCAACAATATCCAAGTTGAAGACCAAAGCTAATTTTTCCATGTGCATACCATGCAGGGCTGTATTTAGAAAGCAAAATCTGGAAATCGCCTTCTGTCCATCTCTTATGCTGCACAAGCGTCTGAGTTAGCGTGGTTGGGGCTACTCCTAAGAAAGCTTTCCTTGTGGGATTGCAATACACTGATTTCCAACCGCGGCATTGGATTGATAGCCCTGTGATCACATCTTCTACCGGACATCCATATTTCAATCCCATCTGCAAATTATAGACATTCATCAAGCTCAAATTAGTGTGCAGTTGTGTGTGTGTGTGAGAGAGAGAGAGAGAGAGACCTCTTTTCCCCATTGAGTGTTCTCTTCAAATGTACAGCTTGCAAGACTTCCTGAATTTTCTTCTAATTCATGAATTCTACTTTCTTCTCTTTGTCCACTGAACTCCCATTTCATATCAATCTTGGATCCCTTGATAAACTTTCTCCCACAAAGAGTCTCTCTTCTGTGAAAGCATCCACTTCCGACATATAGAGTGCCGCCATAACCATCCAAGCCATGGAATTCCACCTTCATTCCCCACTCCAACATGTCAACTATAAAGTTCAATATAATTTAACATGAAACTCCAATTAAAATAAGTTCAATTCTACAATCATGTAACTCCATTAACATCTACTCACCTCGCTGATTATGAGTAAAGAATTGCTATACAAGTCGTTCTTAGTTATATTTTCAAAATTCTGTGGGAACTGTACGAAGGCAACCTCTTGGCCTTCTTCTTCATCCATGAAGAAACAAAGCGCATCACGTATGGCCATGGAGTTGTTCGAATACATATCGCAGTCTACATTAAGAATGACCTGCCCATTGCTAATGTTTGAAGACACCCTAATCTGCATAAATATTAAGGATCACAGAACAAACAGTGAATGATTATTACATCAATAAACACTCTAAATTTGATGGTTTTGGAAGCACCATTTTTGGTCTCTAAGTGCGATCCCTAACCAACAAGGCTCCCTGATTTTGCGAAGGTCGGGTGAGAACATCTATCGTACACAGCCTCAACCTTTTTAGTCTTTCTTGTAAAAAAAAATTCACCGAATAGATGTAAGTTTATAATTACCAGAGCATTCATAGCGCCAGCTTTGAAGTTATGGTGATGTTGAGGCCTTTTCTCCCGAGCTAAATACACTAAAGTTGGCAATACACACCCTTCAACATCTCCTGAATTAGAGTTCCTCCCATCAATTAGAATCTGGAAAAAGCATTTAATTAGTACACATCAAATTTTTCTTTCCACTATTTTACTATGATTTGAGAAAAAACATGGAGTACTTGGACATAAAGGAAAACTTAGCACAAAATCGAGCGCATTGGCGTTCTAGAACATCCATTTAATAGAATAAGGATTTGTTGTTGTTGTAGTTGTTTACCATGACTCTATGACCATGAGTTGCATTTTTTTCTTTAAAAGAGATCATTTAAGTATCAAATTAGTTTCATACGTACTTGAAGAATGGTGTCATGGTCACGTCTAGATGAATTTGGATCCCACTGAGAAAAGCCTTTGCATTTTGATCGTACTTCTTCTGAAATCCTGCCTAGCTTCACTGCATTTTGAATTTGATTCTCCATTTCTTTGTATGATTTCTGTAGCAAAAATTTCAGAAAACAGGTATCAGTGAACTAAACAATATAAATTGGGCTGGACTGCCCAAACTTATTTTATTACCGTTAATATTTACTTTGAAAAGTGGACATCTTCATTGCTGTTTGCATAACTTATCTATAACAACGATGTCCTAAGCCCATTACTATGCTCAGCTAATTGTTTTGGTGATATATTTTCTTAAAGAAATTATTATTGATACTTTAAAAATAAATTATACACTTTAAACTTCTTAGGCGTGGACGATTAGACTATGGGAGTGTCAATTATAGTTCTCTTTTTTAATATACAGACAATATTAAAAAGGTAACAAGAAATGGTAAAAAGATACAAACCACTTTCTTTCATAAATAGAAAAAGATTACAAACCACTTACATTTGTTTACTAGGTGTTGTGTACTTTATTTTATTATTTTCAATTTAGGCCTACTTTCAACTTCATTTAATTTTATCAAGATGCACGCATACAAATAATTTAGTAAATAAAATTATAAATAAAAATTTTGTGTAATTTGAACATTATTATCTCAATCATACTCTTAGCAAATGTTCCAAACACACATAAAAAAAAATTCCTCTTGGTCAATGACCAAAATACTAACTCGAAAATTGTCAAACGACTCATAGCTGATTTTTATTTTTTTTATTTTTTATTTTTTATAAAGCGATATGTTATAAACAATACTAATTTACAAAAACAATAATTAAATTCTGATACAAAAGAAAGGTGCCTTGCACGTTTAGTAATGCTAAGTAGATTAAATTTATAAATTATATGATGTGTCATTAATAAAAAAAATAAGCACGTTATTAACACTTAAATAATAATTTAATTATTAACAACGACATCATATGATTTACAAAATATAATTGAATAGTTAGTCTCTTTCGTTTGCCCCTTTGAATTTGTTATATTCAATTGATATATCCTACAGATACGGCTGTAATAACTAATAGTTATAAGAACTGTTAGATTAGGTGGTTAAAAACATTCATCATTACACATGAGGAAACCCTTAACTCATGACTGCCGTTTGAGAAAAACAAAAAATTAAACATGATTAGTTGCCCCATTTAGTCTTTTATCTTTACGTTATCTTCTTAGCTTTTTGGGCTGTCACGAATATAATAAGTTACACAAAATTCTGAATTTGATCCAATACAGAAAAAATTTGTGTACCTTAGTAACCCAGAAATCTTTAGCCTGATCATCATCAATTGCATCAGCAGATACTGTGACAAAATAAGCAGCAGGTGACCTTGGCTCCACTTTGTACCTCTTGCAGTATGGTATCCAATACTTTGCAAACTCAGCAGCCTCGAAGAGAGCATAGTACGTAAGTTCCGACCCGCCATCATCGGACAGATAGACGCTCAGCTTCTCGGGCGGGTAATCATAAGCCATCACTGACAAAACCGTGTTAATCACCATCATCGGCGGCTCAATGGTTGGGTCTGCCGTGCACACAAATACGTCCACTCCCGGCAATTCATTCTCGTATCTGAGTTCAAATTTCATGAACGATACTTGTTGGATAACAAATATAAAGAAATGAGTATGAAGTTAGAAATACATATAGGAAAGTACCTTTGAGATAGCCTATCTTTGAAGGTGTACCTATACACACGGTTCCACCGGGAGGCCTGAGTGAGGAGCCAGTAAAAACCAAACCATATCTCAGCACCCAAAAGTCCAATCCAAGCAAACCTTCCATCTTCTCCTGCTTTTGGTATGTGACTCAATCTATAAAACCATATCAAACATATTCCTGCAAATATAGATGCTGCAAAAACTTTATACAGGACTGTTCCCTTGGCTGTCCTCGTCTCGAACAACGGCAAATACCCTTCATTTCCCATCTAGTTCAGACCTCTCTCAACTCAGCTCAGCTCTCTCTGTCTCTCTATCATAAAATAACAGAGAACGACAAATATGGTTATATTTATTTGTCAGCCACAGCCTAACATTGTTGACAATTATTTACTCCATTGATGTGAGCCACCTATGGGAGAAAGGATATTATATTAGCACAAGCACCTATTGGAATTATTCAAATTTTTAATGTTATTGTATTAGATGCACTGAACATTGTACTATCTAGAGGTTGATTTGAGAGCAAAGTGTCCTACATCAGTGAGGGATAGACCAATGCAAGACTTATAAGATATTGGACTACTTTCCATAATACCAATTGATTTACGAGGAAATCCCAAATTCTTTATGTTATCAAAGGAGGTTGTCTCTGGTTTAAAAGCCCAGGGGCAACACGTGCTCACACATTCTCCTAATTTGTTGTCCAAGTGTAAGCTTGAAAATTGATCACACGTGAGAGGGTATGTTGCGAGTTCATATGCTTGTGCAATATAAGAGATGGTCAGAAGGTAACCTCCAGATTTTGCTTTCAAAGTATAGTCCTGCATGGTATGCCTATGGAAAGATTAGTTTAGGCCATCAACTTGGATATCTTCGATACTCCTTTTGGGCTGCAAATTGCTGGGCAACACTGGTTTACTCAATTCTTCCTTCACTTTACCTCCTTAGAGGCACATCCTTATTTCCACAGGTATGGTTCTAAGTCCTTATTCTCATTAATTTCCCACAAAATTGCACGATGCATGTTTCTTATATACATTTGCAATTGTACCTTATTTAACTACCAAAACTAACTGATGGGTTAGTAATCATGTTGGTCCTTCAATGAATTTGTGACTCAAATTGGCAATGTCGGTATATATCTATACCTATTTGTTTCAAATAAAAACCATATGCAGTTCAACTATGATTTTGGGGGCCTCATTTAAGTTATGCTTATGACCCCCAAAATCTAAGGATCAACCTTACTTCTCAATGTTTCAAAAGAATATCTGTTCAGTTTTTAGATATGAAGCTCATGGCTGACACCAAATGTACATGTATGCTTGCATGCATTAGCTTATTAGATTCGGATCACACATTCAGACAAAAATTAACCTAACAGACTAAGTGAACAAACAGTTACTTTCTAAATATTTATTTAGTATATATTTTATGTCTAATGAGTTTTGTTTTGTGAATTTAGATCTCAAGATCTCAAGCATGGTTCATACCATTTGTGTATGTGATCATTGGAAAGTACACTTGGAGCTTTGTGGATTTTTTGTGGTGTGGTGGCACAACTTTAGGTTGGTGGAACGAGCAGCGCATATGAGCTCCTATCTCTTTGCCTTCTACACTACTTTGGATATAATGATTCAGCATTTGTAATAACCGCCAAGGTGGCTGATGAAGATGTGTCACAGCGGCACAAGAAAGAGATTATGGAATTCGGGGACTCCTCCAATGCTTACCCCATTGCCAACACTTGCATTGCTCAATTTGTACTGCTTTGCTGGGTTTCTTAAGGAAGCAATCAATGGGAAGGGCATAGCACAAGTTTATGATTCATTGACTTTGCAAATTCTGATGTACGGGGCTCTGATTCTCATCAACCTACCCTTGTACCAGGCACTTTACCTAAGGAAAGACAAGGGAAAGATTCCAGCCACCGTCACTTTTAAGTCGATGGCATTTGCTGTGGTTGCTTGTACGTGTTTCAAATTTTCGTATTAAAGCATGGAACACTCTTTAGATTCAACTCTTTCACACAAGGTATTTTTGTGAACTAAATTTTGTTTAGGATCAAAATAATGTTGTCTCTCTGTTTTAAATTAGTTTATTGTATCATCTTAATATAAATTCTATTGTCGAAAGCTTATCAGATCAGTGCTTGATCTTCTTCCCAGTAACATGAAAAACCCTATCAAAGTTTTCCTCCTGCACAACGCACAATCTTTGTATTGATCAGAATTAGGCAACACAATCTGCAAAACCATCTAGCTCATGCCCCTCTGACATATCCTCGCCTAGTTAATGATGCGTATAAACTCCATTTCAGATAGTCCTAATTGCCTCAGTCTTAGCTCGGATCAAACCATGTTTTTTGTAAGTTCATCATTCTAGTGTAGTCCGTCTCATGGCTTCAATAATTCTGAAAGCATTCTTGGCTTCAAAGGCACAAGAAAATGCTAGACTAGTATAACCACCTGAAAGAGTAGCAAGTAAACGGCATACTTAATGATTTGATAGTAGCTTAATATTTCTAATGAGTTTAAGATAGATGATTAACTTGGTATTCCCGGGATTACACGCTGCGTAGTCTTTTATATGAACATATTGTAATACTATGGTACCAAACTCATAATTTGCAGAATAGCATAGGGAAATGGCATGGAGCAAGCCATGGAGTAAACAAAATGATGAACAATCACATTTCTTTGGTTGAAATAGGAATTAAATCACATAATATCTCATTAAGGTAGAGTTTAGGAAGTCATCTTAAGCCCTGAAATCCTCATGGTAGGCCCTCAATCGGGGGTAATAACAATTTCGATTGGTTCTAATAGCACATTTCTTCTAATATAAATATTGGAAACAGATACAAGCAGATACTGCAAATGCCATTGATTTAAAAGCTACAGAGCTTGGCAGCTTTCCCTTGTCCTTCCTTAGGTAAAGAGCCTGGTATAATGGTAGGTTGAGAAGAACTAAAACCCCACACAGAAGAATTTGCAAAGGCATTTTCTCATAAGCTTCTGCTATTCCTTCTCCAGAGATTGCTTTGTTTAAAAACCCAAGGAAGCAGTACAAATTGAGAATTGCTAGTGTTGCAAGTATGGTAAACATTGGCGACGAATCTCCAAATTCCATAACCTCTTTCTTGTATCGTTCTGACACATCTTCGTCATCCACCTTAGATGTTAATATGAATGCTGTATCAGAATATCCAAGCGAGTTTAAAATGGTGTCAATGAAGGCAAATAGGTAGGAACTTGCTCTCTTGTAAAGCCACATTCGTTGATCGTTCCACCAACCTAAGATTGTACCACCACACCCCAAAAACTCAACAAAACTCCAAGTGTACTTTGAAATTATCACGTATGCAAATGGTATGAGCCAAGGGCTCGAGACCTAAGTCCAGAAAGCAAAACCCTTATTATAAACATTGAGTAAGTTGCATAAGAAAATATGTATATTTTGACACAAAAACAGTACCTGTGGAAATAAGGAATTGCCTTTGAGGAGGTAAAGGGAAGGGACAATCGAATAAAATAACGTTGCCAAGGAATTCGAACACCAGAAGCAGAAGCAACAATATCCAAGTTGAAGACCAAAGCTAATTTTTCCATATGCATACCATGCAGGGCTGTATTTAGTAAACAAAACCTGGAAATCGCCTTCTGTCCATCTCTTATGCTGCACAAGCGTCTGAGTTAGCGTAGTTGGGGCTACTCCTAAGAAAGCTTTCCTTGTGGGATTGCAATACACTGATTTCCAACCATGGCATTGGATTGATAGCCCTGTGATCACATCTTCTACCGGACATCCATATTTCAATCCCATCTGCAAATTATAGACATTCGTCAAGTTCAAATTAGTGTGCAGTTGTGTGTGTGTGTGTGTTTGTGTGTGTGTGTGTGTGTGTGTGTGTGTGTGTGTGTGTGAGAGAGAGAGAGAGAGAGACCTCTTTTCCCCATTGAGTGTTCTCTTCAAATGTACAGCTTGCAAGACTTCTTGAATTTTCTTCTAATTCATGAATTCTACTTTCTTCTCCTTGTCCACTGATCTCCCTTTTCATATCAAAGTTGGATCCCTTGATAAACTTTCTCCCACAAAGAGTCTCTCTTCTGTGAAAGCATCCAGTTCCGACATACATAGTGCCGCCATAACCATCCATGCCATGGAATTCCACCTTCAATCCCCACTCCAACATGTCAATTATAAAGATTAGAATAACTTAACATAAAACTTTTCAATTAAATAAGTTCAATTCTACAGTCTTGTAACTCTATTAACATCTACTCACCTCGAAGATTACACGTAAAGTATTGCCATACAAATCATTCTTAGTTATATTTTCAAAATTCTGTGGGAACTGTACGAAGGCAACCTCTTGGCCTTCTTCTTCATCCATTAAGAAACAAAGCGCATCACGTATGGCCATGGAGTTGTTCGAATACATATCGCAGTCTACATTAAGAATGACCTGCCCATTGCTAATGTTTGAAGATACCCTAATCTGCATTGATAGGATCACATAACAAACAGTGAATGATTATTATATCAACAAACAATCTAATATTTGATGGTTTCGGAAGCACCATTTTTACCTCTTTCAGGGCGATCCGAAGCCAACAAAGCTCCCCGCTTTGCGAGGGTTGGCCAGGAATGTCTATCACTTTTAGTGTCTTTTGTTAAAAAAAAATTTTAAAAATTTACCGAATAGATGTAAGTTTATAATTATTACCAGAGCATTCATAGCGCCAGCTTTGAAGTTATGGTGATGCTGAGGTCTTTTCTCCCGAGCTAAATACACTAGAGTTGGCAATACACACCCTTCAACATCTCTTGAATTAGGGTTTCTCCCATCGATTAGAATCTGGAAAAAGAGTTTAATTATTACAAATCAAATATCAGACAGCAGTGGAAAAGATTAACTTTTTTTTCAATGTTTTACTACGTACGATCCTGAGAAAAGACGTTGAGTACTTGGAGCAAATGGAAGACTTGTCACAAAATCGAGCGCATTAACGTTCTAAGATTCATACAGCGACCCATTTAATAGGATAAGACTATGTTGTTGTTTACCATGACCCTGAATTGCATTTTTACTTTAAAAGAGATGATTTGAATATCAAATTAGTTTCATACTCGAAGAATGGTGTCATGGTCACGTCTAGATGAATTTGGATCCCACTGAGAAAAGCCTTTGCATTTTGATCGTTCTTTTTCTGAAATTCTGCCTAGCTTCACTGCATTTTGGATTTGATTCTCCATTTCTTTGTATAATTTCTGTAGCAAAAAAAAAAATCAGAAAACAGGTATCAGACCATTAGTGAACTAATCAATATATATTGGGCTGCACTGCCCAAACTTATTTTTTTTACCGTTAATATTTACTTTGAAGGTGTGCACCTCCATGTGTTGTGTGTGTGTATTTTTTAAATTGTTATTAGCACTAAAAAAATCTAATTATATACTCTAAACTTTCTATATTTAAGAATACAAATACTCTTAGAGCAACTCCAGTGTAGGAGCCCTCCCCCCAGGCTATTCATTATTTAATCCACCCAGTGAACAGTAATTGCTCTTAATGAATAGTGCATTCTCCTGGCAATTGCATTTTGCATCTCCACCCCTACACTGAATAGCCCTGGCAATTGGTAATAAAATATTATTATTTTATTTATAAAATAATACAAAATAATTTTTAATTGTTTTCCTTTTTCTTTTTTCCTATTCCTTTTCCATTTCATTCTTCCAAACTCAACCGACAACCATTCTCTCATTTTTTTCCAAAACACTCTTCATGTTTCTAGCCCTCTGTCTCTCATTTCCCTCTGTCTCTCTGTCTCTCTGTCTGTCTCTCTCTCTCTCTCTCTACCGACGCAACCCCCCTCATTTCTGAAACCTCCCTCTTTAATCTCTTTCATTCTCTTGTATGCATCATCATATCACAATTTGGGTGATCCACCATTGAAGCCGACGCCGGAATCGCATCATCAGATCTACTATGCTACCTATCCTTCCCTCCCCTTCTTCTCCTCCACCGCCACGTCCTACACTGCGCAGTCTCCGTCTCTAGCATCACAGACGTCGGAATCGCATGCTCCGAATCCTCCGTCAGCTCCTTCTCCTCCTCCACCGTGACCACCGCTGGAGCTGGAGAGGATGGGGATAGTGGACGAGATCAGCGCAATGTTGGAGGAGTTGGAGGCCTGACAGAAAAACAAACATTAAAAAATGCGTCTGACGTCAGCTGACGTCAGACCCACCTCAGGCTCTCGGGCCGGCGAGAATCGACAGGCCTGGCGCTCGGGGGTGCTCGGGCTCCCTCGCCAGCCAACGCTGGACTTCCTCCCTCGGGCAATCAAGCCCGGTTCCGGAGCCTGTCCCTCGAGCAAGAGCTCCCGCTGGAACTGCTCTTAGAGCAACTTTACCCTATTCAGTTGTCAATGGAAATACACAATTTATCCACCAATACCTAAAAACCCCTCTCCACCCCAGCCCAAAAAGTCGGGCTACATGTGGGCCCATCCATTTTGGACCAAGCAATCAGTCGGGGATAGCCCGTGTGTGCGCCTGAGTCTATTTGACGTCAAGCTGATGTCAGCCACATTTATATTCATTAAGTCAATAATTGTCTTTGTCCAATTGTCTCGACAATTATTGCCTTAACGGGGGTGTAATTGCTCTTATAAAATGTGCAAGATTAAATTTTTAAAGTGTCAATAGTAATTCTCTTTCTAAACATATAAACAATATTAAAAAAGAAGCGCCAAAACACAGGAAGAAAATACAAAGCAGTTACATTTGTTTACCACGTTTTGTATTGCTAGCTGCACTTTGTTTTATTTTTTCTAATTTAGGCCTACTTCCAACTTCGCCTAATTTTATTAAGATGCACACATACAAATAATTTAGTGAATAAAATGTATAAATTAAAAAAAATGTGTATAAATTTGAACATTATTATCTCAATCATACCCATAGGCAAATGTTCCAAATACACATGAAAATTTTTCCTTGTGGTCAATGACCAAAATAATGACTCGAAAATTGTCAAAAGACTCATAGCTGATTTTTTTTTTATAAAGCCATATGTTATAAAAAATAAAAATAATAATAATAAATCCTAATTTACAAAAAGATATATTTTGGTGTAAAAGAAAGGCTTATTGCGAATTGAGTAGTGCTAAGTAGATCATATTTTTATATCAAATTTACAATCATATGATGTTTCATAAATAGAAAATTAACACGTTAATTAACACTTACCTAATAATCCAATCATCAATAAACACGTTATATAAATTATAAAATATACTTTAAAGAGTTGATCTCCTTAACATTACCTTACTAATTTATATTCAATTAATAGAATCCCACACACAGAGCTTTCACAACTAATACTGATGATACCCATAATGATGCTTGCCCATTTTGTGAAAACAACAAGTAAACGTGAGAAAACCCATAACCAATGCTTGCCCTTTTGAGAAAAGCAAAAAATAAACATGATCGGTTGACGGACTTTGTCTTTATCATTTACGTTTCTTCTTGGCTTTTAGAACCGTCACGAATATTATAAAGTTATACAAAATTCTGAATTTGATCCAATACAGAAAATCTTTGTGTACCTTAATAACCCAGAAATCTTCGGCCTGATGATGATCAATTGCATCAGCAGCTACTGTGACAAAATAAGCAGCAGGTGACCTTGGCTCCACTCTGTACCTCTTGCAATATGGTATCCAATGCTTTGCAAATTCAGCGGCCTCCAAGAGAGCATAGTATATAAGTTCCGACCCGCCATCATCGGACAGATAGACGCTCAGCTTCTCCGGCGGGTAATCATAAGCCATCACTGACAAAACCGTGTTAATCACCATCATTGGTGGCTCCATGGTTGCGTCCGCTGTGCACACAAATACATCCACTCCCGGCAACTCATTTTCATATCTGTTCATGTAACTCCAATATGTCATCAGGTCAAATTTTAGGAAGGAAAAATTAGTATTCGATTCCTAGTTACTAATGTTCATTGATTGAGACCTTATTAGTTTTCAAATTTTGATTAGAGTCCCTAGCATTAATGTGATAATGAATTTACATGTTTATTACATATTTTTTAAAATAAAAATTAGTAATTGATTTAGAGTTTTAGTATTCACACCTGTATTAAACTCCTAATTAATTTTCAATTCAAACATTTTCAAAAAAAAAATTAAATTAGAATAAGTTTGTACCCATTAGTTTTTTATGAAAAGATTCTCAATTTTTAAATCTTAAATGTACCCATTCATATAATTTTCAATTTTTTTAATCTTAAATGTACCCATTATTAAATATACAAATTTGTTATAGGTAAAATGTACCATTTTTTTAATATAAAATGTACAAATTTTTTATACAAAAAGTACCCAATTTTTTTAATACAAAATCCATTTTTAAACTTATATGGGTACATTTTTTTTCCGTTGATTTGAGAATGTATCTATATCAAGTTTAATCGAATAAATTTACTAATGTTATTAAGCCTAATATCTTCATTTTTTCTGTGTTTTGAATAATGTATCCATGTTTTGGTACAATAATTTTTTTTTGTTAATTTTGATGAATGTACCCATATTTATATATATACACACACACATAAAATAATAGAGAGTATAATTTATATATTTTTTTTTAATCCCGGAAATTATGGTTTATATTTAAAATCTCATTAATAAAAACAAATACTAATTATTTTTAATTTAAAAAATATTACTTACACTATTACTTTAATGTTAGAGACTTCGATCAAAAACTAAAAACAGACAAGATTTCAATCAAAGAGTATTAATAGTTGGGAACCGAATCCAAAATGTCCCTTTTATGAACCACAGTTGTCCAATAACAAATAACAAACTAACATGAAGTAATTGATATACCTTTGAGAAAGCCTGTCTTTGAAGGTGTGCCTATACACACGGTTCCATCTGCAGGCATGAGTGAGGAGCCAGTAAAAACCAAACCATATCTCAGCACCCAAAAGTCCAATCCAAGCAAACCTTCCATCTTCTCCTTCTTTTGGTATGTGACACAATCTATAAATCCAAATCAAACATATTCCTGCAAAATTAGATGCTGCAAAAACCCTATACAGGACTGTTCCCTTGGCTCTCCTCGTCTCGTACAATGGTATGTACCCTTCACTTCCCATCTAGTTCAGACTCTCTCTCAGCTCAGCGCTCTCTCTCTTTCTATCCTAAATAATAGATAAGGACATGTATGGTTACATATATTTGTAAGCTACAGCCTGACATTAATTATTGACAATTTTATCCATATGATGTGACTTCCACCAATGGCAGATTGGATATTAGATTAGCACAAGGGACCTGACTTCTCTGCCCTCCCAGTTCTCATACACTCTCATCCCCTCCTATTTTGTGCGGTCACTATTACGCCACATCAGTATTTTATATTAATTTTTTTTATAGAGATAATAAGACAAAAAACAATAATGATATAAAATGTTGACGTGATTTAATCGTGACCTCACAAATAGGAGAGGATGGGAGTGTATGGGAACTGGGAGGGCAGAGAAGCCAGGTGCACTTATCGGAATATTCAGTTTTTAATGCTATTGTATTCAGTGCACTGAGCATTCTACTATGGACAGAGGTAGATTGTGTTTGAGTGGAAATTTAATATTAGGCTTAGTGAGAGTGGAGGCTCAAGAACACAAAAAAGGCAAAGGGAGAATTGGGATCGGACAAGTTGACAGCCCAGAAGGAATAAAAATCATTTTTTGACAAGAAATAGACAACAAACCTATGTGAGAAGTGACACTTAGTAGGGCAGGTCACCCTTAGCAAAAAATACTTTTCAAGGGCATGGATAGGTAAATAAGTGGTGACTCAACATGTTCAGGAGGCCATCACCAAAAGGCAAGGTTTGGACAGTTGGGCTAAAAAGTCTATAAAAGCAGTAAGGGATACCAGAGACAAGGACACTCAACCAATCAATGAAAAGACATCAAACTTTGCTCTCAGAAAAGCAAGAAACCAAAAAGTTTTAGTTTGTCCATACTATGTTCTTTTAGTCATAGATTCACCATAGAAAGCTATCTTTTGTCAAGTTTTAGAAACTCTGCTACACTCCCCCAGCGTTGTAGTATCGAATCCCTTTAGTAAACCCGTTTTACCTTTCATTTTCCAAATATTACAACCCCTATAAACACAAAGAGAAGTGGTCACAAGAAGATGAACCTTGCCTGACAAGTTTATAATCTTGCCCTAATCTCTTTTGTTTGTACTTACATAAAGTAGATATGTTGTTTAAATGCATCTTCCTTTGTGTTTTAAATCATTTTCAACTGATTTTCATTCAAAGTTCATCTATGATTAATCTGGTTAAACTAATTAACCTTACTTCTTTAGTGTTAACTGTAATCAAAGAAATAGTTGGAAGGGTCATGAACTCCTTTTATCCGGGCTTATAATATTATGAGTAAAAGTCCTTGTTTACATGGGAAGAAAAAAAAATCTGATACAAACTTAACCCATCTGTAACAATCCAGTAAGTTTAAGAAGTCTAAGTAATTTGTGGCGCAAGTAATCAACCCAATTAATAACCAAAAAAAAAAAATATCTATTATACAAAGATAACAGTGACACGCTTAGATCCATATTAGTTTTGATTGTGAGCCTCAATGCCTAACAAAGGCCCTACAAAGGCACCATTCAAACTAATAGCAAACTCATATTGTAGCACATCAAACAACAAACCTTGCCCGACAGGCAAGACTCTGGGGAGTTGTGTGAGGGACAGATCTAGCCCGAACATAGTTTTGGCATGCCCAATGGAACTTATTTTGTGATATGTATGCCAAGACGAATGAAGGATCGAACGTTCAAATGGAAGGTGGAATTTAGGCAACCTATTTCCAACAGAAGCAGGCATGACATATCACCCATAAGACTTTCCTTCACTGCACGGTCCCGAAATCTTAGAGAACCCTACCTCTTTTGAGAAGTCGGGTGGAAAGGTTACTAATGAAGATCTACAAGCCACCATGGTGCAAGTATTGAGGAGTATGGAGAAGATCTCTCTGGAGACCAAATGAGAAGTTAACAGGTGTTGTTCCTTAACAGGAACGCTACAAAGAAAGTTGGAGTTAAAGTGTTCCACACCGAAGGATGGTTTCAATAGGGAAAGAATCATGGAGACAAGCCCAGAAAATGAACCAGCAATTTTTTTGTTTCCCTTACTTAAAGAAAAGAAGAACAAGGGGAAAAAGAAAAAAAAAGGCTGAAACCAGTAGGCGAGAAAAAGAAGAGTTTCACGAGACAGGCTTGCCCGATCCTCTGCCACCACCACCAGATGTTAGAAGGCAGGTCAAGCAGGAAGGGATAAAGATTGGTGCGTCTAACTCTGTGGGTGAAACAAGCGGAAAAATGGTTTATCCATAGTTGGGGGCAAGCCTCTTCTTTATAGGCCACCACCAATGGCTAATAAAGAAGAAAGATAAGCTAGATAGAGACAACCATACCCATAGAGATAAGCTTTTTCGGGCATTGATCATAGCCTAAAGTGGGGGACTTCCTATCCCCTACACAATAATATGGATAATCACAACTCAGGAATGAATTGGCAGAATTGAAGAGGATGGTGGTACAGAATGCTCAATCGCAAGTTCGCCCGATGTTTAGGATAACATATCAGAAACCTTATCTTGAGTACATTGATGAGTAGAATCTTTTCCCTCTCAATTTCAAGATGCCCGTGTTCCCAACTTTTAGTGGGGAAGACTGTAATGTGTCTTCCAGAGATCACATTTTCAAGTTTTCAAATCACTGTGTAGTGTTTAAAGTCAACCCCAACTACAAACTATGACTATTTGGTAACTCACTAGTAGGCTTAGCTTCCCAATGGTACCCTCTGTTACCAATCAATTCCATTGCCAACTGGGGGCAAATGGAGATGACCTTTCATGAGGAGTTATATCGGGTGGAACTTGAAATGACCATTAATGATCTGGGGGAAGTACAGCAATATGAACATGAGCCTACAGAGGATTTTTTGATGATGTTCAAGAATACCAAGATGAGATGCTAGTTCCCAATCAACCATGCTCAACTCATAGCCATTGCCCAGAAGGCTCTGAGACAACCCCTGAGAAAGAAGTTCTATGATGTACAGTTTAACGAGCTTCAAGAGCTGGTGATTGCGACCACTAAGTATGAGAAGTTGTTGGTAGAAGAACAGCGAGTGAAGCATTCATCTAAAGCGCCCCGTTTTTATAAAAGCAAAGCGCCAATATATCAGCTGGAGTTTGAAAGCCTAGAGGCAGGAGAAAATTATAACAGCGTGGGAGAAGGGATAGAGTTGTGTGCTGTAGAGATGACCACTCCTCAGACTTGAGTAACAATATGACCTAAACTAACTAATTTAGACGTCGTTTGAACAGCAGCTTTGGCCCTAACTTTCTCCATTTCATATCACCTGTTACCAATTGGACTCTAAACTCTTTTCTTATTGTAACGGGGTAGCTAATCGCCTTGCGATGTTTTCTTTTATTACGGAAATTTGATTCACATCATGTTATGTATTTTTACACTCAACTTAAAATGTTAACATGCATGTTTCTACATTGGACGCTTGTCTAATTCCGCATCTTATTTTCTACTGGATATCTGGTACACCATGTACGATGTGACCTCATCAGTGGCAGTACTGCCTCCTGGTGATGGACTTTCTAATTATAATATGTGGTGTTTTAGGAAGAATCAATATGGAAATACTAGTTCATAAACAATGCCTGTTCATTAATCTTTCAGCTAGCTAGCTTTCCTAGTAAATAGGCATCAGGCATGCCAGTGTAAGCAACAAAACAGACTTGAACACGACAGACGATGGTATATGACCCTTATCGCTGCGGAAGAAGAGCGCCTGGTACACCGGTAAGTTGATCATGACCAATATGCCACAAAGAAAAACTTGACTGATCAACTGCTCTGAAGCTTTGGAATCTATATCCATGGCAACCCTCTTTGTTCCCCATACTAAGCTCATTAAGTTTAGCAACGCTGATGTTGCCAAGACGGTATACATAATGCTTGGACTTCCAAATTCCATGACCTCCTGCTCATACCTCTTTGTCACATCCTCTGTCATCACCTTATCAGTGAGGGCAAAATCTGTTTCGGATAGCCCCAATTGCCTCTTTATGGTATCGAAGAAGGCGAAAAAGTAGGACGTAATTCTTCGGAACAGCCACATTCTTTGTAAGTTCCACCATGCTTTGAGTGAACTACCACAATGGAGGGCCTCAATTATGCTGTAAACATTCTTGGCTACAAAAACATAAGTAAATGCTAGGAACCATGGACTTGACACCTGAAGACATCAATTAGAAGCAATCAGTTCAACTCAACGAATTTAAATGACCTTCATATGAGTAGCTCGCCAATGACTATTTGGTCTTCTAGCACTCAGTCTCCACTTCGTAGGACGAGGTACTGAGTTCAAATTTATATCCAACAATTGTTGAATAAAAGAAAACATATAAAGGGAAGTGATATTGCGCTCATCCTTTTCTCCCATGCAATTTCTATTTATTTATGGTCTTTCGATTGAATCAATTAAAGCAGAAGCAAGTGACAAAAATCAACAGAGGTGTGCAGAAGGAAAGAGTTGTGTGGAAATCATTTTTCCGTATAAATAACTAGCTCATAAAGGAAATTCATACCTCCAATATACAAGAAGAGT
This sequence comes from Malus sylvestris, assembly GCF_916048215.2. NCBI lineage: Eukaryota > Viridiplantae > Streptophyta > Magnoliopsida > Rosales > Rosaceae > Malus > Malus sylvestris. Next base: position 2,397,106 of record NC_062262.1, read on the forward strand.
GAGATTGAGGTACCTTTGGGAACAAGGGAATGCCATGGAGCAAGCAAAGAGGAGGAACAGCCACATAATACATAGTTGGGAAGGAAAGTGGTGCCCACAAAAGGTAGAGACAATATCCCATTTGGGCACCAAACTTTATCTTTCCATGCCCATATATGAAAGGGCAATACTTGGAGAAAAATATCTGAAACATGCCCTCACACCACCTTTTTTGTTGAACAAGTGCTATATCCAAAGTATTTGGAGAAATACCTAGAAACCCTTTTCTCTCTGGATTGTAATAGATCGACTTCCATCCCCTACATTGAATCGCCAAGCCAGAAACTATATCTTCAACCGGGCATCCATACATCAGTCCCATCTGCATATAAAAACAACATATATTTCATCGTGACATTCGGGTCTAGTATTCGGAAACAGGGAATTGTGAAGAGAAAGAGGGAGAGAGAGACCTCTTTTCCCCATTTAGTACCCTTTTCGTAGCTACAAGTGATAAGAGTTTTTGCAGATTCCTCCAACTCTTGGATACTTCTGTCAATAGTATTTTGGCCCTCTGTGTTCCATTGTCCTCTATAATCCTTGGAATACTTCTTTCCGAAAAGACATTCTCTTCGATGGAAACATCCAGTGCCACAAAACAAGGCCGCGCCATATCCACCTAACCCAGCAAGCTCAACCTTTATGCATGACAACCCAAACCAGAACATGTTAGTCCAGCAAAAACCATGTACCTTTCTTTACTAATAATTTAGAAGTGCCAAGCTACAACTACAATCTGTGTCTCTCACCGCATTAACTACAAAACATCCACTTCCATAGATATCGTCCTTGGTGAGATTGTTATAGTTTTGTGGATGTTGCACGAAAGCAATCTCGTGGCCACACTTGCCGTCCAAGAAAAAGCATAATGCCTCTCGTATTGAGTCTGCGTTGTTTGCGTACATGTCACAGTCCAGCAGGAGGATGAAGGGTGCCTTGCTTATTTCTGATGACACTCTCAGCTGCACAACAACAAAAAATAACCTTTTTCAGTTTGCATAACACAAAATTTTAGTAAAATTTATATTGGAAGAGTTAATGATTTTTAATCAAACACAAATTTGCCTAAAACGAGAAGATCCATTATTAGTGTCTATAATTGATTTCTTCCGTGTAGTCGTAATCGAGAGGGCCTCATTGGTGAGCGCTACAAGATCTCACCGCCAGTGTTCATCCTGATTCCTCAGCCAGGATCTAACTCTCCATGAAATTCATAGTTGTGCTCAATTTCTCATGCAGCGAAATTCTCATCAGTATAAGTCAAGTGAGAACATATCAGGGTAAAATATACACAAGTTATGCACCGATACAAATTAAAATTAGTAGGAGCAATGTAGTTGGAACTTGGATGTAAGGAAGCTAAAGCTAACCAGTGCATTCACAGCTCCTGCTTTGAAGTTGTGAGGCTGTTGGGGTCTTTTTTCTCGTGACACATACACCATTGTTGCCAACCGGCATCCATCATTATCCATGGCGTTCGTGTCTCTTCCATCAGTTATAATCTTCAAAAGAAACGAAAGGGACAGAGCAATCAAACAAAAAAGAGTGACAAAAAGTAATGGGCAAAGATCAGTTCATTCAAAGAATTGCATACTTGCACAATTGGCTGATGATCATTCTTTGCTACTTTGAGGTTCCACTCTGAGAACCCTTTGTGTTGCATCTTTGTTTCTTTGGGAATCTTGCCCGTTCCAACAGCAGATTCAATCCGATTCTTCATATCTTCGTAAAGTTTCTTTGAAAACATACAAGTGTGAGTCAGTTAGTACGTTACATGGATGTCCTATCTAAAACAAAGAAAACTGAAAACGAAATTGTCACCTAACGAACCCTACAGCTACACTCGGCATTTTTTTACCTTGATTTCCAACCATTCCTGACCATACTTTATGTCATGCACATCAGAGTGCAGGGCAAAGTAGGCCTCTGGAGACCTTGGTTCAATATTGAACTTTTTACAGAAGGGAGTCCAGTACTTAGAGAAACTGGCGGCCTCTAAGAGCGCGTAGAAAGTGAACTCCGAACCGCCATCATCAGAAACATAAACATTCAATTTCTCAGTTGGATAATTGTAGGCCAGGACTGATAACAAAGTGTTGACCACCAAAGTTGGTGGCTCCATTTTGGGGTCTGCAGTGCATATAAAAATGTCAACACCTGGTAACTTGTCATCATATCTGCAAAGTATTCAAAGAAATATAACCTTTATTGGTTAGAAAATCATAACTGCAATCTTTCGTGTTTTACTTTTTTATTTTTTACGGCGTTTTGATTTAATTATTCAAAGGAGAATCAAGGTAGAGAAACAAGAGAACTGCAGGTGCAGCAGGAGAAAACATGAGCCTAGAAATCACTAATCCTTTATTTAGAAAGTTTAACGAAAAACTTTCAATACAATTTTTTACGAAAAATTATATTTTATCTTCTTCATTAAAACTAAAAAAAATTAAAACTTTTTGTTAGAGAAAAGCAATTTCCACACATCATTTTTCTTTACATATACGCTCCTATTTGTTTATAACATTTGAATCATATAAATCAAAGAAAAACCAGACGATTGACCGAACTAAACATAAGTGCGCAAAAAGAGAAAGATGTGTGCCAAGATTATTCATCTGTTTTTAAACCAACTGTATACTATTAACTGTATGACCTTAAGATGGAGGGGTAGCAAACCTGTGAGAAAGCCTGTCCTTGAAAGTTCGACGATAGGTAACGTCCCATCGGACAGACTGAGTTATAATCCAGTACAGGCTAAACCAGAACTCAGCTATGAGCATGCCAATCCAAGCCCATCTTCCTGCCTCTCCTGGTTTTGGGATGTTTGTTACTCTATACACCCATATCAAACATATACCCACCAATATTGTTGACGCAAATACTCTATATATACCCCTAAACTTTGCAGTTGTGCTCTCAAACAACGGAAGACTACGCTCTTCTCCTTCTCCACCACTCTCCTGCTTGCCCATCTCTCTGTTTCTTCACCCTCTCTGGTTGGATGAAGAGAGTTGGTTCATTTGTTTATGGATATGGATCGTCTGCCCTTCCCATTTCTTATCTTCCCATGCCCTCCTATTTTTTTTGTTACAATTAAACCACGTTAATATTTTATATTTTAATTATTTTTTGTCTTATTATTTTTATAAAAGAAAATCAATATAAAATATTAACGTAGCTTAACCGTGACCACAGAATATAAAAGGGTATAAAAAATGTATGAGATGAGAAGGGCAGACAATCCAAGTCTTTTGTTTATACATATATGTATAATATATACATTTAAAGTAAAATAATGCTGACGTACCAAACAGTCTTTACATGATGACAATGATTGAGTAAGCAAGAAGATTAAATTTGTAGACAGGATTTTATAAACAAAATGACATTAAAATTGAAGATTAAATTATTACTTAAGCATTGATAAACGTGCATATTTTCTATTGGTGACACATCATTAGTTTACAAATTTTGTCTACAAATTTTGTTTCCCTAGTTCACTCGATTGAGTATGTATGTTTGAATATGCGGTTCTGATTCACACCAAACAAAATAATGGTAATGCTATAGAGACTAAATTAATAGACAAAATTAAACTAAATGATACGTCACCAATAAGAAATGAGAATGTTAATTCAATCATCAACTTTTATGTTATTTAATTTACAAAATTTTATCTACAAATTTAATCTTCTTGACATTATCCGTAAAACAATGTTTCGGACACATAATGTTGAATCTTTTTTCGTTCGCAACACTGCTACTTGTAACACATGGATTGATCACTTTACTTATTAAATTTTATAGACATCACTATTTAATTAGTGCATGTAATGAGTATTAAGAGTATCTCCAAACCAAAAGGCATTATCCATGGGTCAATGGAACTGGCATTTAGCCACGATGGCGCATATGCTGCATGAACACCAAACAGCCTCAAAACACGCCCACCCCCATCCATATCCCCCGCCCCAAAGGCATTATCCATTGGTCAATGGAACTGGCATTTAGAGACAATGGAACTGGCATTTAGCGACGATCGCCCATGTGCTGCATGAGGGGCGGCTTTGCTCTGGTCAATAAGTTATGAACAGCCGCACCCTTTTATATATAAAATAATTATCATTTAAGAATCCAAACTGTTGTTCTTGTCTAATAAACGCATGGGTTTAATAAAAGGAGGTGGATTGTATGCCTTTCTATTTTTATATTTTTTTTCATCTTTTCTTGTTTTGTGTGGTTACGATTAAATCACGTTATAATTTTATATTTATATTATTTTTTGTTTTATTATTTTTATAAAAAAATTAATATAAAATATTGACGTGATTTAACTGTAACCATACAAATAAGAGAGGATGAAATGAGATGATAGACAATCCACCTCCTTAATAAAATCCTGTTGACATGACCATACAAATTAAATGACAACTACTGACGTTGGTAAGTAGAAAAATAGACCTTAGTAACTAAAACTACCAAAAGTCGAAAGGCTCCAATAATTTACCCACTTCGTGTTGTATACCGTTCATCCTACTAAAGAGTTATAATTTTTTAACAATCGATATTATCTACATTAAAAAAAAATGAATGAGCTTAATTTCACAATAAGCTAGTGATAATATGGTTCAAATTCGTCTTCAGCGAGAATTGAATCTAAGACTTTTCACTTATCAGTTAAAAGGAATATCATTAGACCGTAGTACTAAATGGCATCAAGGAGTTTTAATTAAATCATACACTTTCCACTAACTTTCTAAAGAGCGAAAATAATCCACAAAACAGTCCGAAACTCAATCGCTTTGATTTAAAAATGAAAGTCCATCGTGAAATTTGTTCAAATGAGATTAATAAACTCTTAAACACTAATTTATACATACACGCACACATGTTATATTTCGACAAACAAAAAAGTATACGGAAGTATTATAATACAAATGCATTGAAATTAGTGGTCACATTAGGATATAAGCAGAGGCTAGAGCTATTGGCTTGAGATAGTCATGGCCCTAAGCAAATCATTCAGCGCCAGCTAAACCTTCTTTGAAAGTCCATATATAATTATATAGGAACCAATGTTAACGAAAAGTTTCTGATATCGTTTACTTTAATGAAAAATCATATTTTTACACTAAAACGTCAATTCTGGTACTATTCATCGTACTATTCATTTTACCATTTATTTTGTCCTTATCGTTAAAACTCAAAGTTTTCAAACCATTTTCATTAATTTTCCTATGTTTAAATACAATGGTAGTAGTAATTTAGTACCACAATTTAATGGTATTCATTTTTACTTATAAGTGATAGGTCTTAGATTCGATTTTCGCCAAATACGAATTTGAACCATATTATTGTTAACATATTATGAGGTTTAGTTTACTCTTCTGCGCCTTAAAATAGGCAATATCTTTGTTCCCAAAAAAATTGTGTTAGCAAATTCTCTCTAAATAAATTTAACAAAATAATGTTACAAGCAATCGCTTAGACAAAATATAGCAGACCAAAGACTGGAAATCAGCTTCGGGTCATAACATCATTTTCCTTTTAGATAATTTAGTCCTATAAAATATGAGAGGATGAGGATCCACGTGAAAGGTGACTAATACTCAATACTCAATAGGCTTTTAGAAGTCCAAAGAGCGCAAATATTCTACTAGACTAGGTGTCATCTTTTCCGAATTCTTTTGATGAGAATTCTAGAAATTTATAAATTATGTTTATTTATTGTACATTATATGATTAATTTTTATCAGATATTATTTGTATTTTTAAAATCTTCGCAAAAACAAAATCCGACCAAAATCCGGATTCAACTAGTGCACCGCGATAACGCATGCATGCGTTGTCGGCCACCTATTTTATTATTTGTTTAATTTAGAATTCTTTATTTTAAATCCGTAGTTCAAGAAAATGATAGCCATTGACAAAGAATTTTATTTAAAAATAAAACGAAATACGACAAAACAAATTAAATAATCACTTGTCAAATTAAATACTGAATAATGAGTGACTATAAACTTTTAGAAGTATTTTTGCTCATCACCATAAACTATAGTGTATGCTCACCATACACTTAATCAATTGACACGTGTTCTTTTATTTAACTCTAGTTAATTTTTACATTAAATATTAGTTTTTCAATTTTGAAAAAAAATTAACTAAGATTAAGTGAAATAACACGTGTCAATCAATTAGATGTATGGTGAGCATACATCATAGTTTATGGTGGTGAGCAAAAATGATCATGTGGTCTACAAGAACTATACTATCGTATATAACACGAAATCCGAAAGGGACATGGATCCTATCCGGATCCATTAGTTCTAATCCATCAAGTCATATTATTCGAGCTATTAAAATTTAATCCAACAGTTAAAATTATTATAATTTTTTAAAATAGATTTCTATTTGTAATCATTGGATTAAATTTCAATATGAATGATGTGATTTAGTGGAATAAAACTAATGGATCCGGAGAGGTGCATGTCCATCCGAAAGGGGCCACCATTAAAAAAATAAAGTAACATGTACTAATATGGGTTTTGAGTTGTTTGGTATCACGTCACTACTTTGCCGTTTTGAGAAATAGAGTTTGAGTTTGGCTTTTGCCTCTTTGCCCCCTTGATTTTAACCCTTCGGGCTTTAAGCCAAAAAAATGATTGAAATAAAGGAAAACTAATAAAAAAAGGTTCGAAAACTTTGAGTTTTAATGATAAGGATAAAATAAAGAGTAAAATGAATAGTACCAGGTTTGACTTTTTTAGTGTAAAAATGTGGTTTTTCATTAAAGTGAACAGTACCGTGGGCTTTTCGTTAAAACTCCTTTGAAATAAATCACTTAGAAAATCAATTTATGTTTTTGTCTTCTGCCCTCTCATCCCTTGATCGTTATCACCGTCAAAATTCAAAATTCAAAATTCAAAATTCAAAATTCAAAATTCAACAGCTAATTGGCTAAAATTGAAGTGTGAAGAAATATCTTGTCACTTAGTTGTAGATAGACGTGTCAAGTTTATTTAAATAAGGGAGTTTTAACGAAAAATCTGCTGTACTGTTCACTTTAACGAAAAACCACATTTTTACACTAAAAAGTCAAACATGGTACTATTCATTTTACCCTTTATTTTGTCCTTATCATTAAAACTCAAAGATTTCAAGTCTTTTTTATTAGTTTTCCTTTTAAATAAAGGATGGTGCGGTCCAAGTTCATTTAATAAGACACTACATGACACGATTCTTAAAAAGTAAGGTGGGTAGGTCTAAGATTTTAGGCCTAATGGCCAACTGATCGTGTTGCGGCCGGTTGGACTTGTCATGGGACTAGCACGGGCCACGGTCCTAACCAATTACGTATAATCTCGCATATTTTTTATTTTTTAATTACAAATATACATTATAAGGTTAGTAAGATTATATGACAAAAGAAAGTCAGTGAGCCTTGATATTAAGCTTAATAACATATTCAAATAAGTTTTCTTTTTAACTTTAAAATAACTAAAATTTGTTAAAGAAGTCAGCCTGTTTAGTGACCCGGCCGGGCTAGCCCTGCATGACCCATATCTTATGGGGTAGGGTTGTGGGCTGGATTAGGCTTAGTATTTTATTAAGTGGGTCGGCCTAAACACCATTCATTTATTATGTGTGACAGCCCAAGCATGTTCAAAATGTACGTGGACCAACTTTAAATGGTCAGGCCGTCCCGTTTGACACCTCTATTTAGGGGTGGACTTTTTTTGTGAACCATACTACACCGATTTTGTGTCAATCAATAATTGCATGGTATTGTACCAAACCGAAATGCAATGCCTCCTCCAAATGCTTCTACAATTCAAGCTTAAAGAATTGATTATTGAATTTTTATTTTTTGAAGTATAGATCCACTTCCAATTTTCATTGGGTTTAAAATTTTAACTTCTATTTGGATTGTAAACTTAACTTCTACTTGATTTGATTTGTAACTTCTATTTGGATTTGTAACCTTAATTTCCATCATGAATCTTGATGCATCATTTGACTGATTATATGTGTATGAGTTGTGAATGATGAATGATAGATGAGATAAAGGCACAAAAAAATGTCTTGCCCTTGAATTGAGTTGGAAAAAAAATAAATAAATCATATTTTGGCCCAAAAAAGTTGCCCAAAACAAAGTGACAATTATCATTATTATATCATCCCAACCGAACTATTTGGAATATCGAAACTTGGTATATCGAAAGTTTGGCATGGTAGTAATTTTGCCAAACCAAAAGTTTGGTAAGGTAATTGGTACGGGAGTTTTGGTACAGTAACCGTATAGAACCCATCCCTACCTCTATTTGTAGGGAGATTGTCTAGTGGTGTGAGTAGGGGTAGAGCAGAACTTTTAGTTTCGAGGTGCAAAATACTTGATTGAATATAAATATTTTTCTTTATGAGTGAAAAAATTTAAGTTTGATTTTTATAGATAATAAATTCGATAAAAATGGTGGTTTATTCTAATTTTAGTGTGGATTGTCGTATCAAAACCACCAATTGGTCCATCTTTTGTTTTTTTTTTTAAAGAAAAAGTCTAATCTTAGTGTGTTGTTGTATTAAAAAAGATTGGTGTATCTTTGCCCCAATTTGTTTTATTTTTATTTTTAAAGAATGACAACTAGTGGCAAGCAATTGTTCTATATCCACCATTTTCGAGGGCTAGAAAGACTCACAGAAACATTTCAGCTTCTCTCTGGCCACAAGTCTAGCTTCCACACCAGCAGCAGGTTTCAAACCCAAGACCTCTAGTTTTTAGTTTGAAGGAAGCCTCGCAATCTGTCATTTACCACTTAACCACCAGCTTGTGGTTTTTGCCCCAATTTGTTGAGGACACTCTTCTAATTGTGCAATATAACTTGTTGCCATCTTTTTTTTTTTTTAGAGGAAAACTAATAAAAAGATTTTGAAAATTTTGAGTATTAGCGATAAGGATAAAATAAAGGGTAAAGTGAATAGTATCATGTTTGACTTTTTAGTGTACAAATGTAGTTTTTCGTTAAAGTAAACAGTACCGGAAGCTTTTCGTTAAAGTTCCTTTTTTTTTAGACTAGCATTTGCTTACACACTTTGTATGTATGAACACATTTTTTTAGAAAATGAGAAGGTGAGAAGGAGAGAGAGAGAGAACGTTGGGGGGGGGGAGGAGTGGGAAGTTTTTTTTTAATTTTATTTTAATATTGGAAGTATTTTAACATCATATGTAGGTGATGTTTTAATAAAAAGCAATAAAATTTAGACTTGTAAAATTATATTATTGTCCATCATTTTTCTTGTGTAATAAAAAACTAAATTAACTTTTCATCCTATTTTGGTTGATAAAAAGATTTCATTAATTAATAAAGATATTAGGATTTTAGGGTTTTCTTTCTTTTGGATGATAGGAATAATAGTTTGGTACATGCCAAGGGCCTGACTTTTTGTCATTTGGAAGATGTTGCCAAGTGTCACGAACCATGCATGGAGGTGACGATGTGTCAACAAGCATGGGTTTTGGGCCACGTGTCAATCTTGCGTGAGAAAGAACTGTCTACTTGGGGTTGGGCAAGAAGTTGGACTTGGGCTTCTCTAAATTTCCCGGCCCTCCAATGCGTTAGGTAGACCATCTCCAATGTATTGGACATAATGGGTTTGAATGACGGTGGACCTTGAGTGTGGAAACGAATGACCTTGTGTGCGAAACGAGTGACCTTGAGTGTTGAATAAATGCTCTTAATTATTTGAGTTACATTTTTTTCATTAACGCAATTATAATTTGATCTATATATCTGATTTTCCCATCAGAAATTAAATAAAAAAACAAGAGAAAACAAATTGTTAATATTTGGATGAATTCCACACCATTTGTGCTTGGAAAATATTTATTAGGTGATTGAACTTTAGATGAATCCCAAATTTGGAGTTGGGCATGGATAGAAGATATGGACTTGCCACTTTGAGTCCAAATTTCTTTCTCACACCAACCAAAAAGCAGAAGGGAAAAAAATCCAATTTCTCTTTTTCAAGACCCTCTCAAATCTAACATTTAGGGATAAAAAGTAGTTGGTAAAAAGATTGGGATGAAAAGTAGTTTTTCAAAGAGAATGGAGATTTAGGTGGAATGAGGTTTTTTTTGGGTGAAGGGTTTGTTTTTTGCATTTGCTAGAAGCTTTCTTTCTTATATTTGTCTTTGATATTTTGGTAAAAATATAATATTGGGGGTTCTTGTAGACTTTCGGTGTGTCTAAATTAACTAGCGCAATGTGTTCATTATTCTACACTAAAGTTCAAATCTCTATTCTCGTAGTTTAACAAGCACAAGTGTACTCTGCCTTATACAATAAAGTTCAAATCTTCATCTTGTAGTGCACACTTATGGCTGCACTATGAAGATTACCATTTCGTCTTTTACTTAGACCTACTTTATGGTATTGTGAAGAGATGTTGATAATATACTAGTATACACGAAAATGGACTCCAACTTTCCCGGTAAGGAGATCATGCAAAAGTGTGGAGATGTCGGCCAAAGACAGACTTCTAGGTGAGGAGATCATGCCTTTTGTTTGAGATAACATGGAGCTTAGCTTCAAGCTTGTTCTGCATTGTCACTTTAATTAGGTTTCAAGAGTACCAAACTAAATGTGGCGCATGGACTAAGCCGATGGCTTGACGTTGTTCATGCCCCATGAATTAGATAGGCCACCTCCAATGCATTGGACATAATCGGTTTGGATAATGGATGATCTTGACTGCAGAAATTACTGACTTTAAGTGCGAAAATAAATGTTATCAATTATTTGAGCTACAAGTTATACTCTACACGCTTCTTATTGACGCAATTACAATTTGATCTATATATATGTTTCCCCACTGAGAAGTAAATAGAAAATCAGAGAAAACAAATTAGACATATACTAAAAGTCAGCTAAAAAACCTATTCACTAACAATGTTTTGATGATTTTGTCCCTTCTTTATTGGAAATGAGGACATCTCATTCCTTTTTTCGTGGCAATTTTATGTCTTAGGAAATTGAAATCTCAGTTTCTCTTTCTTTTCTCTCTCGCGACTCAATTAGTCTCTCGCGAGTTTCTCTTTCTTTTTCGTGGCAATTTTATGTTTTAGGAAATTGAAATCTCAGTTTCTCTTTCTTCTCTCTCTCTCGACTCAATTAGTCTCTCGCAAATTTCTCTCTTCGAGACTCACTCCGACTTTTTCTATGAATTTTCAATTGAATATGGGCACAATATGGCTCCAGATCACCACCAGTCGAAGGTGATTTGAGATCGTGCAAGATTAGCCCTCAAATTTTGGATTTTTGTTTTTATTTGATTTCTCTTAATGCGTGTTTAAGATTCGTGTATTGTGAGGGTGATTTGAGGCAGGCAGAGTTCATTGTTACTATTTGGATTAAATTCCATTTCAAAAATTATGATGGATCATTTCTTAGATGAACCATTTATAGTTGGAAAATATTCATTAGATGATTGAACTTTGGATGATCAACTTGCATTTTGATTGTCCATTTTTAGGTTAAGCAAACATAACCATTATCCAAACCCAACCCCACAACACCCCCCCCCTCCCCCCCTTCCCTTCCCTCTGACAAAAAAAAAAACCCAGCCCCACACATCATCACATAGAAAAAATAGAAACATGACATGAGATAGCACTAAATTATAAATACATTGGTGTGACATTTTAGCAGATAAAGTTTAGAGATAGAGAGAGAAACAAACAAACAAACAACAAAAAGGCAAAACTATTCCATTCTCAATCCAACCAAACCCATCTCCTTCTCCCATGGACGGTGCCACGTCTTCACCCTCACTTGCCCCTACACTCGCTGACTGGTTGCTTCAGAGCATTGTACATTCAACCAGCTGACCATTTCTTTCAAAAACACAAGGGTAAAATCGTCTGACACGTACAATTGGTTTCTGCATTAAAAACTAAAAAGACAGTCAAGGGCAAGAGATATCCCACGGGATACTTCTCTCTCTCTCTCTTCTCTTTCGCAGACTGACCCTGCTGATATAATATTTGTCTCCAACCAGCTTTCGAATTCTCAAACCTCTCTCCCTCTCTCTCTTCTTTCTCTCTCTAAAACACTATAGACTCTCTCTCTCTATCCGCATCTATCGTCCAAGAAAACAAAAGCCGATTCTATTTCTAACCCAAAGATTGGTTCTTTTTCCTCTTTTTCTCTGTTTTTATTTTCCAGGAAAAACACCACCTTTGCCGAGAAAGTTTGAATATTCTCGAGAATTCTCGCTCAAACCTGAGATTTCTTGGTGGGGTTTGGTTCTCGGGTCGAGAATTTAAAAGGGTTTTGGCTTCGGAAGGAGATGAAGATCGGGGAAGATGGTCGGAGTTCGCCGGTGTGTGGATGATCCAGTAGCGCGATGGTTTCAGACTCTGGTGATTTCTAGGTTTTGTGCTGCGTAGATTTTTGGGGCTTTGATTAGGGCTTCTGGGTAAGTAACTGTCACATATTTTGGAGCTTAAATTTTATTCCTTTTTTTTCCCAAATTTGTTTGATGGCACGATGGTTTGATCTTTTACTGAATAATTGTAAAGAAAAGTTGGATTTTTTAATTGTTTTGATTTTTGATTTTTTTTATATTTTCCGAGACTTGAATTTTGTAAGGACTGTTTCATTGTTAAAAGTGTGAGTTGATGATTACACGGGCCCATATTCTTGGGGAATTAAATTAATGTAATGATGTCTCATGATTGTGTGAATGTTTATAAATTTAGTTGTGAATCTTTGAACTACTTGCGGCGAAGCATCGTTGCTGAGGCCTTTTAGACTGTACTATGGAGCTTGAACTTTCCGGTCTAAAATTTCAAATCGGAACTAGTTAATGAAAATTGATTCATGGTGTGAGAATTGAATTGAAATCGCCCCGTTCAGTTACCTGCAATCGTGTGTCAATCCAATGCCGTTAATGGAACGACAAAGTTGGTGTGTCCATGTGAAATTTGAGGCCTTTTCTGAAATTAAGGACATGTTTTGGCCATAGCGTGGACCGTCTTATAACTTGGCGTTGGTGGATTTTTAATGTTGGTTAAATTTGCCATGCCATCTTTTACTTTTTGCAAGTCCTCTATATCTGACAGAACATTAGGTGGTGGGAATGTGCTCTTGAAACCTTGGGAGATTAATGTTGTAGGAATTTGTTAATTATTAGGTGATGGGAAGCGGTGGGATTTTTAGGTGGAACTGGGTGTATTCTGAAGAAGAGCAATCTCAGTTTAAATGGGTATGAAAGAACGAGATTCTCATCCTTTTGTTCCCCTTTCTTGCATGTGAATATGTCCTATGGAGAGGCTTTTGTTGGATTGACTCATATTTCTTACGGTTGTCATGATGAAGGCCGTGTGTTAAACAGATATGTTGCAACTCTCCTGTTGTCTCCTGAAGCATTACTTAGCTGCATGAGGTTTGAAAGGCCTCAAAATTGACAAGATTAAAAATTCCAATGCTGCACGGTATATTTAGTATCAAACGTTGACATCCCTTGACAATATCCTGCCTTAGGTTGGAAGTTTCTTTGAACTTTTGTAGCATGAATGTAGTTTCCACTCTTCGGTCGTTTCTTGTATTACTATGTTTCATGAGGCCGTATTTCTTACATGTACTGTTTGTATGAAATCTAATGAGCATTTGGTTGAGTTTCATGTTCAGCTGCGGAGAGATGTGGGGTTGGCAGCTTTCTGCTATCCTTCTTTCTCCTTCCTCCAGTATAATTTTTTTAAATTATATTTATCATTTTCAGCAAGCAGTCGAAGTATAACAAAATAGTTGAGCAGTATGGTTGCAAAAAGTGCTACAAGTTCTCCTAGTCCTAAAGTGGAGGTGGGAGAGATCGACACCAGGGCACCTTTCCAATCTGTTAAAGATGCCGTTTCACTGTTTGGTGAAGGTGCATTCTCTGGGGAGAAACCTGCAATTAAGAAGGCAAAAGCTCATTCAGCAGAGGTATATCTACTTCCTTTACCTTTGAGTTTAGCAAGCACATAGATGTTGTATGTATATTGTTTGAAAAGCTTCACATAGGATACCCTTGAAGGAAGTTACCCTTCCGAATATCGATAACTCATAATATTTCCACCTATCATGAGAAGATATTTAGTTTGGAAACCACTCTTTGAAGGAAGTTGTATATTCGTAACTACGGATGTGAATGACTTAGTGTCGCCCGTATATAAATCATGCATTTTTTCCTTTCCTCCATTCAGTCTCTAGATTAATTGAAACTCTTAAATCATTTTTAGATTATAAGGTTTCATTAACGCATGCTCTTCTACTGTCCAAGTTCATTTTGATGTGATGTCGATAATTTTTGTTGTTTCAATGCAGAGGATAGTAGTCAATGAGACACAGCTTCACCTGGCCCAGAAAGAACTGAACAAGTTGAAGGAACAACTGAAGAATGCTGAAACTACTAAAGCCCAAGCACTTGTGGAGCTTGAAAAATCCAAGGCAACTTTCGAGGATTTGTCAAAAAAGGTGAAATCCCTCACTGAAAGTAAAGAATTTGCAATAAAGGCGACAGAAGCTGCAAAAAGTCAGGCAAAGCAACTTGAAGAAGCAAACTCTGGCAACCTTGGGGGAACTGATGGTGCTTGGAAAGAAGACTTGGAATCTGCAAGAGCACAGTATTTGAGTGTGATTACTGAACTTAATGCTGCAAAGCAAGAGTTACAGAAAATTCGTCAGGACTGTGATGCATCTTTGGAAGCAAAAACTGCTGCCATCAAGCAGGCAGCAGAAGCTGAAGATGCAGCCAAAGCCAATGCGGAGAAGGTTAATGAGCTATCTAAGGAAATTTCAGCAGTACAAGAATCAATTGGGCAAGTGAAGCTCGCCTCTATGGAAGCCCAGCAGGAGCAAGTAAAGATATTTGCTGAGAAGGATGTGTTGAGGCAGTCCTATAAAGCTTCATTGGAAGAGTCAGCAAAGAAATTGCTCTCTCTGAAAAAAGAGTTTGATCCAGAACTTTCCAGAAATCTTGAAGCACAACTATCTGAAACGTTGAATGAAGTTGGAGCATTGCAAAAACAAATGGAGAATGCAAAGGCTTCGGATTTAGATTCTGTCAAAACTGTCACTTTGGAGCTGGATGATGCCAAGGAATCACTGAATAAAGTAGCTGAAGAAGAAAGCAGTCTCAGAAACTTAGTTGAAGCCCTCAAGGCAGAACTTGAGAATGTGAGGAAAGAACATAATGAACTGAAGGAGAAGGAAGCAGAAACGGAATCACTTGCTGGGAATTTACATGTTAAACTGCGGAAAACTAAGTATGAGCTTGAAGCCTGCCTAGCAGAAGAATCTAAAGCAAGAGGCGCTTCCAATGAAATGATAGCTACACTAAACCAGCTATCGTCGGAAACTGAAAATGCAAGACGAGAAGCAGAAGAGATGAAGATAAAAGCAGAGGAGTTGAAGAAGGAAGCGGAAACCACCAAAATAGCAGTAAGGGAAGCAGAAAAGAAGCTGAGACTTGCTTTGGTAGAAGCCGAAGAGGCTAAAGCCGCAGAAGAAAGGGCCCTTGAACAGATTAGAGTCCTATCTGAGAGAACTAACGCTGCTAGGGCATCAACATCCGAGTCTGGTGCCAAGATCACTATATCAAAGGACGAGTACGAGTCTTTGAGCCGAAAGGTTGAGGAGTCTGATACATTGGCAGAAATGAAAGTGGCTGCTGCCATGGCTCAGGTGGAAGCTGTGAAGGCTAGTGAAAATGAGGCCTTGAAGAGGATAGAGGCAACCCAGAAGGAAATAGAGGATATGAAGTCTGCAACTGAGGAGGCCAAAAAGAGGGCAGAAATGGCTGAAGCCGCCAAAAAGGCAGTGGAAGGAGAGCTCCGAAGGTGGCGAGAAAGGGAGCAGAAGAAAGCCGCTGATGCTGCATCGCGGATACTGGCAGAAACAGAGACATCGGTGGAATCATCCCCACGCCATTACAGGGTTCAAAAGCAGAACCCTGAGACGAAAACTGTTGTGGCCCAGAAGTTGGACAAAGATAAGACATCCATTTCGAAGAAAACACTCTTGCCTACTCTCAGCGGCATGTTTAATAGAAAAAAGAACCAGGTCGAGGGCGGCTCCCCTTCTTATCTCCCCGGTGAGAAACCCCTTTGATGTCTGCGTTTGCCACGCTTGTGTCGAGATTATGAACAAGTTTGGTTGTGTCCGCATTTTGTGAAGAAGTTTGGGGAGAAGTAGAAAAAAGAGGGGTGTGAGATTAGTGAGATTTGGATGCAACTCCAGGGAACGTGTGATTTTGTATATTGGGACAGACAATTCTTGGATGATCGGTTGAAGTTTTTCTGTAGAAATGAAGTGTCGAGTATTTTAGCCTTTTGCTTTTCTTATTGGATTCTTGTTGGTTTCAGCTTCTAATCCACTCTTGCATCAATGCACATGGTTCTTTCACAACTTGCACAAATTAAATACCAAGTTCATTGTAAAACCATTGCTTCTACACAACAAACATTACCTCTAATTACGATATGTTTACTTACATGGAATGAGTAATTATGTATTTTGGATTTCATAAATTGGAATGAGTAATTATGTATTCTGGATTTCATATGAGTTTATGAAGTGAAATTTGGAAAAGTAACCATTTTTAGACCCCATATAAAATTATAGCCACCATTTTAGTTTTATGATAATTCTAACGAAAACTTAATGTAAAAGTACTAATATACCCTTAATGACAAAAAAAAAATCCCCATTGCTCTTAACCATAAAAAAACAACAATTAGTTGAGATCTTGAAGCATAAAAGAGGTAGCCTCTTGAATACTTCACAGTACCCGTAATCTCGAACCACTCCATTTCCTACAGTTTTTTTTTAATTTATTTTTTTATCAATATATATATTCAAATGTAATCAAAGAATGTGAAAATTGAAGATAACCTAGTAAACTAAACATAAAAATTAATCAGGAACTGAATCATTGAAGTTGTTGATTTGTCGAAAGATTCATAATATATTCACCCGCATTGGAACATGAAAATCATTAAAGTTTTGACTAAAACCATAATATGAAATATCAAAAAGTTGATTTAGGAATTGGAAGCTACAATTGACTAACCATACCATTGTTTCTTGGACAATTTGAAAAGGCTGATGCGTCTTGCTGCCTTTTTTTTTTGTTAGAACATCCCTGCTGCTTAATTATGCAAAATTGGCAAAGAGAGTTTAAGGTGAGAAACCAAAAGGTTGCGAGGGAGTTTAAAGGAGGTTCTGTTTTCGTTGTGAGAAATCCTAATATTAAGGGTATATTAGTACTTTTGCATCAAATTTTGGTTAGAATTATCATAAAACTAAAATGGTGGCTATAATTCTATATAGAGCCTAAAATATGGTTATTTTTTCAAATTTCCCGTTTATTAACGTAAATACTACAATCACGCTGATTCTTAAATTGTCCCTTGTTTATTATACTATTACACAAATTACACTTATAGTTAGGGACATGTTCACTAACCTGAAACGGGTATTAAAATTATTCTAATTCTTGACATCTCGAAAGCTTACTAACGCATAAAGCATTTTCGATTCATAACTTCACCTGCATTTATTATTACTATATAATCACACACATCGCACTTCTATCTTGGTATGCATACTTTCCTTTTACTGTTATTAGAGTCACTATGATTTATTAACACACGAGTATTGAAATTATTTCGATTCTTGACTTCTTATGCATTTATTGTGTTAACTATATAATTATGCACATTACACTTCTAGTTTGGCATTTTTACTTACCGATAATGGTTGTCATGATCAATGGTGGATGCACATTGGGACTAAGATGGTCTCAGGGCCACCTAAAGTCTGAGAAATGTACATGTGAAAGTCTTCAGATGTTCCTCTGAATGTTTGGTACAGGTCCTTTTTGTGCCCACCAGTGTTTTTTTTTTTGTCGAAATGCCTCTCACAGGTTGCTTCGACAACACTCGACAAATTCTCAATAGAACATATCAGATTGTTTCGGCATATGTCAATATACCTTGACATGTGTTCAACTTGGTTCGGTTGACGACAACAAGGCCACTAAGTGTTCAACGAAATGCCTCAATTAAAAAACTGAATTGCACTTCGCGCTATTTCTATCTAAAAAACATAAACTTTTTAACAGTGGGATCCCTCCAACGCTTGCTTGAATCATGGATCCGCCACTAGTCCTAATTATGACTTTTCCTACGTTCCACAAATAAAAGATAAAAAAGAACATGAATTTCATGCCACAATCCATTATGCAATACCTTAAAATCCAGTAACCAATAATCATATACCAAATTGATTAAGTATAGAGTAGTTGATCTCACTAATTCCCTAATTCCAAACCCCATTCATGATTTTTCTTAAGGAAAATTAATGAAAAATGCTTGAAAATAACGATAAGGACAAAATAAAGGGTAAAGTGAATAGTACTAAGATTAATTTTTTAATGTAAAAATATGATTTTTCGTTAAAATGAACAATATCAAAAGCTTTTCGTTAAAGTTTCATTTTTATTGTTCCGGACAAGTAAACATGTCAGACAAATTTATTCAAATCTGAATCTTTAGGTTTTCTTATAAATTATTGTTTTTATTGTTAAAGTACAAATTGAGTAGGCGTGGCCTCTTCTAACTCACAGAAGTCTGTATATATACGTACCTCAAGGAGAAGACGGACACTCCAAGCAATTAATGCACGTGTCATAATTGCCCGACCGAAGTCTCTCACTCCCCCACTCTCCACTTCCCGTCCACTGGAACAACGGCAACTCGGGCTCAACTCGGTTTCGACTCGGACTCGACTCAGACTCGGACTCCAAGACCCATGGGGAGCGCCAGAGACCGAGACGACTCACTCGCATTCACCAACCCATCCACGTCCTCCTCCCCAATCGTCATCTCCGAAGCGCTCGAAAGCTTCCTCTCCGACCCCAATTCCCACATCGGCAGCGCCTCCGGGAGCTTCCAGAACGAGGGTCTCCTCGCCGACACCAGCGGAAGCTGCAGCGACGCCGAGTTCGGGTTCTCCCGGCCCGAGTTCCGGACGAGCCAACTCGCCGGGACGGTGGAGTTTTACCAAAGGCATGTGTTTTTGTGCTACAAGAACCCGCAGGTTTGGCCGCCGAGGATCGAGGCCGCCGAGTTTGATCGGCTGCCGAGGTTGCTCTACTCCGCCGTCATGGCCAGGAGGGGAGATATGAAGAAAGAGGTATACTTTATTGTTTTTTTTTGCCTTGTGATTGGTGCTTAATTTGGTGAAAATCTGTGTCTTTTTAGGAATGAATTGAATCGATATTTGGTGCTATTTCATTTTTTTATCGAATTCGTTTTGTTGATATGGGTTTTGGTTACTTTGTGGATTGCTTGTTGTTTAAGTAGTGATTTCAAGGTGTGTGATTTAGTAGGTTGGGTGTGAATTCTTATCAATGGAGTGGATTGCTTGTGTTTAAGGCTGTATGGTTTGGTAGTTTTCCGCTTTCGGGATGAATGCGGTTGCTTGTGAATGTGGCGAGCGGAAATGGATCTTGGCCGCTTGTTAGGTTTGCTTGTAATCTAAGGTTGATTTGCAAGCATGTGATTTAGTGTGTAGCTTGAACATGAAGGGGGTACCCTTTGTATTTTGGTGTTGTACAGTGGGTTCTGTTTTACCTTTTGGTTGTTCTTTTGGGTAATTCGGAATCCGGTTGTGTAGAATTTGGATAATTCTAAAATGGGAACTGTTAAAGGAGGTGGGATATGGCTAAACTTGACGTTGATTGATGAGGTATTCGGTGTTTACTTGCGGGTAGGATTTAGTTTGGAAAGGCGGAATAGTGTGAAAAATATGATTTTTGAAATAAGTTGAACTGACTAATCCCATGGCATCGTACAACACAATATAGGAATCTGGCGTATAACAATGTTTATGCTATAGGTCTTTTTACGTAGTTTGTTTAATACTGAATGGAATGAAATGAAAATCACCAGCAGATAAATTATCTGGCCAGATGATTGAATGATGTGATATTGATTTGTTTGCTTGGGATAGGATCCTCTCCGGATCCCTTCCCTTGGGATCCTCGGGATCCTTCAAGCACGAACGTTCCACAATAAGTAAACGGCCAGGATTAGTTTGAAACGTTTTTCTTCTCTTTACGAAACGCCTCCCTCTCTCTTATTCACAGTCTTCTTTACCCTCTCTCTCTTTCTCAATCTTCACCTTCTCTTCACCATTTCTCACTCTCCTAAAAATTAATTTCAATTTTTTGATCAAAATTTCCTGTAGAGCGACATCATTCACGTGACATCTCTCTCCCGTCCCATTTTGCTTCTCAGCATTTCACCTTTCACCTTCCTCTTGCCTCCCACATCTCAGAGTTTCAATAAAGCCATCTTTGTTGTTGGTCTCAAGCAGAAAATCAATCAATCCAACAAATTAAACACCCAAAACCCAATCTTTACTCCCGTCCTCCATCCCAAACCCGACTTCTTTTATTCACCCAACCAAAAACACCCATACACCAAGAATAACATTTTTGGTATGTGCTTTTTTTGTGTGTATTTTCCAAACTCCCTTACAACCCAGAAATTAAAATTTCCAAACAGCCAAGCAATAGATTGCAGGGAGAAAGAAGAGATTTGTCAGATTTTGTATTTGACGTGAAACCCATTAAACCAAGGGAGGGAGAAAGAGGAGAAAAATAGTTCGGATCGAGGATCTTTGCTTGGGCTGTCTTGCGATGATCGGCACTCGGAGGCTTGAGGAGCAGCCCGCTAAAAGGGAAGCCATGAAGATGGCGGACTTGCCAGTGCAGTGTTGAAAGAGAAGAGAGAGAGGCAGACTGTTTGATGTGAAATTGAAATGGTTCCTACCGCTCTTTGATGGAAAAAAGAGAGAAGAAAACTGAAATCTAGTGAAATTGAGTGAGGAGACTCGGAAGAGAGAAGAAAGAGAGAGACAGACTTTTTGATGTGAAAATCAGTAAAAAGATAAATTAATTACTAGCCATAGGATATGCATCTAACGTCCACGATCAAATTGGTCGGGAGGCTCCACTGTGAATGTTCCGGAGAGGACCCGAGCCCTGTTTGCTTGGATGCAGTGTTTACTGACCATTCATAGCAGTTGGATCTATTAGCTGCACATTCTATGCTGCTTAAAATACCCTGTCATTACCAGTTTATTCCTTTTTAACTTCTTATTTTCTTTAGCGGTATACTTTTGGTTGAGGCTAACAATTCTTTTTTGTCTCTTTCCTCTTGTTCCTCTTCTAGACCCGCTTAACAATATGTGAAGGACATGATGGAACTGAAACATCAAATGGCGATGTATTAATTTTCCCCGACATGATCCGATACAGGTAAGCTACAAGTTCCACTGGTATTTCCTTTAGATACTTTGATTCCCCTTAAAATTTGATACTAACATAAACTTAATGATAAAATGCAGGAGATTGACCCATTTTGATGTTGATACATTTGTTGAAGAAGTTCTTGTGAAGGATGGTGAATGGCTGCCTGGAACTCCTGAAACTCTGAAGGGTTCATATGTTTTTGTATGTTCTCATGGGTCCCGGGATCGCCGTTGTGGCGTCTGTGGGCCTCCCCTGATCAATAGATTTAGAGAAGAGGTAGAATTACATGGTCTTCAGGGTAAAGTGTCCGTTAGCCCATGTTCGCACATTGGGGGGCATAAATATGCTGGAAATGTTATCATGTTTGGATCAAATTGCAACAGAAAAGTCTCTGGCCACTGGTAAATGGAATTGTTATTCTGTTAATTTATATTACTTTTAGCACTCTTTTCTGTTATTATTGATCTTAGGTATATTTTTCGCTCTTTTCCAAGTCTATACACTTGATTAATTGTTGGCAATATCTGATCATTTTATTTCTGATAGGTATGGATATGTTGCTCCAGAAGATGTACCTGTATTGCTTGAACAGCATGTCGGGAAAGGAGAAATTGTAGGCTGGCTATGGAGGTAATCCGTTTGAATCTTCAATTTTTTTCTCATAATTCATGGGCTTGCTTTTGAAGCAATTTTCGCATATCGATGCTTGCTCTATTATTGAAACAATGTTTAGCCATGAAACTGATCTTAGAGGAAGGGCCTCTTTTGCACCTATGCAATTTTATTCTGATTAGAGAAAGGAGGTTGAAAATATAGGGGAAATAGTCGGTTCAACCTTTGCAAAATTAGTAGCCGATTATTTTATGAAGTGGTCACTCTTCTTGTTTGAGGATTTTTTGTTCCTCCCGTGTGCATGCGTTGTGTAACTGTGATTACTGACATGAATCTATGGTGTGGTTTCAGGGGCCAGATGGGTTTATCAGAAGAACAGCAGAAGGAATCTCATGAACGAAGGCTCCAGCTTAATGGTGAGACAAATGTAGGAAAAACCACTACAGAGTTGACACAACCAAAGGAAAGGGGGATGAATACTAGTGTATGTAGATCGCAAGTCGAGATTGGGGGCTGTTGCCAGGAAAACGGAAACTCTTGCTGTCAGAATGCTACGCTAATGGAAAACATAAATAGTCCCGACCTGAATGAGATTGCAGCGAAGCCAACAGCAGCCGAAAAGAAAAAAAGCAGTAGGAAACCACTCTCACGAATGAATAGTGGCAAAGGGGCATCCACGCGCAAGGTTTGTGCAATGCCAACATGGTTTCAGAGCTGGGAGCGTGAAGATACGTACGCAGCTTTAGCTGTTGTTTGTGCCGCTGTGTCAGTTGCCGTTGCTTACAAGTGCTACAAACAGTTGAGCTGAAACCGTGGATCCAATCTGCGTTGTTTGATCATGTTACAGGTTATTGTCAACCCTCGAAATTTAACATTTCGCTTCTAGTTCTAACCGTGAGGCCCCTACGGAAGGATCTGTATTGTGCTTACAGAAGGGGAAGGGATTTGGATACGTTCGTGCATGTGTAAGAACACTCTGGCGGGCGGGCGGGCGGGATACTCGAATTATCTTTGTTTTGGATATAATTTGTACCTGTGCATATATATCAACAATTTGTAACCCAATCCATATATTGACAACATCTTTCGTATGGTATTTTGGATGCTCATCAATCTCAATATGAAGCAAAGCTGTTTCACTACTTGTTATTTTTTCTAATTTCCAGGTTAGAATTCACAAAAAATGTGTTAATGATCCAAAAAATAGGTGTTAACATTGCCCTAACCACGCATGTAAAAGATTTTGGGGACACTCGAGAATTGCATTTTTTTCACAAAAACTGTGAGAAATAAGTCACGGTGTTTCATTGTTTTGCAAATTTATTAAAAAACATTATGAAACCTATTTTCGTGCATTTTGGTCGCACCATAAACCTCCTTGTGGAATATTCTAGAGATGTTTAAGGGCTTATTTGGATATGTTTTTAAAATGATTGAAAGCACTTTCAGAGAAATTGTTTTTGGGTTCCAAAACTACTTGAAGTAAAATGACTGAAAGCGCTTTCAAAGAAATTGTTTTTGGGTTCCAAAATTACTTGAAGTGCTTTCTACAAGAAGCATCAGTTATGTGCTTTTTCCAGGAAATACTTTTTAAGTGCTTTTACAGGATTTACTAGCATTTTTACTAAAGATTGTTTTCAAAAATATTTTCACCAAAAGCTCTTTCAGTCTTTTAAAAGTACATCCAAACGAACTCTAAGCCGAGGAAACTCTGTTTTGGCTATGTTCTCAAGCCCTATTACCATTACTTGTTCATTTTCCTATTTTCATATGCATATGTAGGAGTGCAACTTGAGCTAGGTCAACTCGACAATTTATGACCCAAAAAATGAATATACTCATTAAACCTGTTTCTTCAAGTTGGACAGGAGAAATATCAAAACAGAATACCAGAACACTAGTACATAACCCATCATAAAATCTTACTATAACTCGGGTTTTAATCGGTTTTGCAAAGTTCTACAAAAACCGTGATATTAGTATTAGTTCGTACTAAAAAATCTGCATCGAGCCGATGCAAGCATTACACTGGTACATAAAATTAACTTTGGAACATTCCTGGCTCATGGCAAAGGAAGAGTGTTTAGCTACATTGTCATGTAGGATCTAGTTGCTAGGTACCTGCTATAAATTTGTCAAGCACCATTGACTCTTAGGCCACTTAGTGACTTGGCGAGCCCGTTTTGATTCTGATTTCCGAACTTTTGGAACTCCGATTCTATGGTCTTTGCAAGCTCTGCACGTTCTGGGTCCGTCTCTGGAAAATTAACATGGAAGGATCCCTGCTTGAGTGGTGCAATGGACTCCCTCAAGCTGGCTTGTTGCTTGACGAATTTGTAGAGCTCTTGATGGAATGGATGGTCAAGGGAGAAACAATTGTTAGTGTGTCCGTTGTCAGAATGCCGAGAGGACCCGGATCCCTCTTTTCTACAAAAATGTGGGAGAGATGCGTAGTCCATGATCTGAATAAACATTTTTGGGTTAAGTTGTCATCATCAAGGAAACCAAACAAAACATAGACGAACAAATGCAGCTGGAAAAGAACAAGATATTTAACACTTTGAAAAGTTTACGGGGTAGAATATAACACGAAATTAAGTTGCCAGCAGGAAGTAGAAATAACGGAATAGGAAGTCAGTGGTAACAGTTGAACCAAAGAACATGCTTACTTTCAGTAATTCGTCTTTCCCAGAACCTTGAAGAACCTGGATTTTCCTCCTTGTTCTTTCTTGCAAAAGAGGCTTTACCACCTGTCAAGACTTTACATTAGGACTTGTGTAATATACCCACCAAATCCTTTTCCCTTTTTCCGACGTATTATTTCAAAGTTTGAGTTGTTACAAACCTTCCAACAGGCGGAAAATATGTATGGGACATTGACGATATAGTATGTATCCGTCTTCTCTGGATAGTTTAAGTCATCAATTGTAGAGATAACAGTCAAAAGCTGCATCAACAGATCATACAAAGTGTCAATCTCACGGATCCTTACAAAAAGAATTAAAAAGAAAAACAAAAGGCAAACAAATAGAGGCTCATGCTATAGCAAGAGATACCTTTATCTGGTTAAGTGCTGAGAGCCTTAAACCAGTCATATCCAAAACCTTCACACACGTTCCAATATATTTTCCATACTTCTTCGTTGCGGAAGGCTACAACAAAAAGAGAGAAAAATCAGGCTCCTAAAAGAATTCCCTGTTAGAAAGATAAAACTAAACATTCTCAAGTACTGACCAATACAACACGATCTCTGTACTCATTCATTTGGATGTGAGACTGGACATAGTAATTTACCTACAATGACAATGAATCAAACAAGTAAGCATCACCACAAGAATCATAATATCACACAACCGCATACAAACATGCACCAAACTACGTTTGAACAGAAACATGGGTACATAAAGCTCATTATGTTAGAAAATTTGCGTATCTGCACATTAATACATGACCAATGTTATAATATCTCGAAACTCCATGGTATACTTAATGACTCATTTTCTTAGCATTGGAAGTCTCAGTAACACCAAAATATAGAACATTATGCCCATAAATTCTAATGCCTTCTCTCAGGTCAGACGTATTATACTTTCTAATGTGTAAGGACAGATACGACCCACATAATAGCTTAAAGCCCCAGCGTAACTTAGATGATTTCTTGATAATGGTTTCCATCATTACACATCAAAACCAGACATACAAAGTTATCTATGTTAAAGAAAATTAAACAGAACAAATTATATCATCCTTACAGAAGCTTTGTCAAATGAGCTTTGCCCAACACCAACAGCAATGACCGGAAGACCCTGGAAAAAGAAAGCAATATGACAATGAGATATAAGAATTAAGTTTGAAATTAAAAGTAATGCACCCCAAGGGAACAAAAAACTAATCATGTTTTGCAGCCGAAAGAAGAAAATTTCAGGATACCTCTTTTGAGTAACCTGACAACCCCACAAGGTAAGAATCTCGCACTGCTCTGTATTTATCATTTGGGATGATTGGTTTCTGTACATAGAAAATTAAATGCTTTGTCACCACATTAAGTATATTCACCTTTCCACCATGGTTAAAGTATCAAATCTCGCCACTAACTAAGCCTGAAATGCATGAATCTCAAGAGAACTACAAGTGACTGGTCACACGATATCATGTTTATTTACTAATTATTCATTGAGAAAACTCACCGCCAATATATTGTCAATTTCGCTTTCTGTCCTCCATTGTAAACAGTCGAGCAACTGGAACAGTTTAGCATTATTAGGAAAGCATTATAAGCAAAAGATGAACAACAGCTTGAGATCATGAAACCTGAAACATTATAAATATTATTTAGTAAACTGAATGAATCTAACCATTTTATGGGCTTTTCCCACATTCATGTCTCGAGCTTTAAGAAAACGCATTAATGTCTCATTTCGATACCCCTGGTGCACATTCTGTAGATCAAGAGGCACCAAGTGAATTTGAGATATCATTTATGCAAACCATATATCATAAAAGAAAAGAACAATATTATCCTCTTCAATTCTAGAATTTGAAGCAAAACAAGAATAAGCCTCAAAACCATGCTATATTTTCTCAAAACTTTGCAAAAGTTTAGCTTGGCCAATGCCATCTCTCTGATTTTCCTTTGGCTTTCTTTTTCTCCATCCCTTTTTTTTCTGGTTAGGATCCTTTGCCCCTCTCTCTCTCTCTCTCAAACAATGTAATCCCCTCCCCCTCCTTCCTCCTTCCTCCTCCCCCCATACTTCCATAACAAAGGGCTTCATTTCATTATGCATTGTCCAAAAAAATGCAACAAGTACATCATGCCCAATTAGATGCAGTAAGGTTCAGTTCAATTAAATTGTTCATCACCCGCAGAACAGGTTCACCAATTCAGAGCATAAACCCGACGCTATATTTGCATAAAAACTCCATCTTTATTAAAACCCAATATGAAGATTCCATAGAAACTCATACTTTCGTCTCACTATAAGCGAATATGAAGTTTCATCCACCCAAAAACGAGCAAGATCAGATTGATTAAGTAATAATTAATACGCTGCCGGCATTCTCTTAGTAACCAGTGATTAGGATCACCATAGCAGATTACCTTCAGCGGTAAACATCTGATTTAACAAATGAATTCACCCGGCCTAAAAACAGACAGAAACTCCGAAAATGCGTGGCATCGGAGTCTCAGATCACATCCAAAATATTGACTTATGACCTAAACAGTAAGCTAAAACGACTAAATTGTGGTCAACTGAGTAAAGGGTTTTGATCTCTAACGCTGCAAATCTTTAAAGTAACAAAATTTCAGAACTCCAAAGTCATTTTCTTGTTCAATCTTTTTTCCCAGTATCCAAACACGGAACAGATCGAGCAAAACTAAAAGAAAGGGAATGGTCTAACCTCAAACGTATTCTTCAGTGACTCGTCAACTGTAAATTCAGAGGAAAAAAATAATTAAAAATTAGCTAAATATTATATCAAATGAGAAAATTAAGCAGATTTTCAACTGGGTTTAAAAAGCTCACCTTCTTCCATTAACTTCTGAAACTGCTTGACCGCATCTTGATTGGCAATACCCATTTTTCTCTCTACAGTGATCTAAACAAAAAAGGCCTCAAATTGGCACAAGATTGTGAAAAACCAAAACTGGGTTGGGTTTCACTCTGATTCTCTCTGATTCTCTCTCCTCCTCTCTCTCTCCCTCTCTCTCCTCACTTTTTGCAGTGCTCTAGATTACAAAAACTCAAACTGATTCACCAAAATCTAGGGAGAAAGAAAGAGAGAAGTTTAAAGGTGGAGAAAACTTTAAGAGAAAGCAGAGAGGGGAGAGGAGAGAGGAGAGAGAGAGAGAGAGACAGAGAAAAAGTGTGGTCCTTTTTCAAATCTGGTGCATTTCTGAGCACCTTAACGATGATTGAGATCTTTTTTAAGGCATTTGTTGGACATTTTTTTTTTTTGTCAAAATTAAAATGAGCGGTTAAAAATAGAAAGAAATAAGAAAAATGAAGCCATATCTTAAAGACATAAACCAACGATGGTGGTTTGTTGGTATCTTCGTTTTTCAACCCATTTGCTTTTTATGGACTTTTGTTTCTTTTGATGCCGTATGAAATCTGTCCATTTGATCCAACGGTTCTAATTTAAGGTTCATTTGTCAAAGGGTAGTGCAGTTCATACACTCATTTTATCTCTTCTGCACTTTCTCAGTTTTTAATCGTCGGTTTGAATGAATTGACAACATCAATAAACAAAACTTAACAAAAGTATGTGAGAAGTAAAAATAGATATGTAAATAACATTACCCTTAATCAGATGGTTCTAATTTAGGTTGATTGAGAACTCACATTTTCACGATAAGTTTTAGTGGGTTTATAAAGCAAAATTAAAAAATTATTCTAATTTATGACGACGAGATTCATACTTAAGTGTAAAAATACCGGATTATTCGATTCATAAATGAAAGATGAAATTAGAGTATTTGTTAATGAATGTTGATGCAACTAGGGATTTCGCCCCTGAACTATAAATTCATGGGAATTAGTTTTTAAATTTGTCATAGTGTGGAGCAATAATTTTTTTTGGTAACTTCGTAAAAACTTCATCTTATTTGCCCCTTAAAGTTTTTTACTTTGGACGAAAGTTCTCATAGTGCTATCCATAACAATCGTTACTCCACATTATGACAAACTTAAGAACCCACACTTGCGAATTTTTATTCAATTGAGCTAAAATCCAAAAGCCGATATTTTGATTTCTCTAAATAAAAATAATTTTAAACAATTTGTCTGTGTACAAACAAAAATGTGAGAGGGTAACAAATTTCTGTACCTTGAGAAGAATGGGTGGTGTTATATTAGAAAAGATAAGCTTGAACCAAAAATGGGTTTGTATGAAATGAAACCCCCCAACAACTTCATCTCTTTGTCATAAATTTGACCGACTAGATGAATCAAATGAGTAACAAGGTGCCAACTACTTGGTTCTCGTAGTAGGTATGATAGGCCAAAGGTTTTTGACATCACTTTTTGTATTTTTGAGCATCATGTTAACCACTTAACTATTTTACAATCCTAACAAAGCAAAGCGTACACACAAAGTTTACATCTTGGCAAGATCATCTTTCCTTTTCCAACATATTTGGCTATAATACTTGTACGTATTTCATATAATCACTATCTACGGTCAAATGATATTGTATAAAATACATATATTCATATGAATTATATCTGATTGTCAAATGATGATTGTATTTGATACATTCTTGAAACGGAAATTATAATATTTAAAAGAACTAAAAATAAAGAAAATAGATACCTGTTTTATAACCATTTTGTTTAGATTTTATTTTTCATCGTTTTTGTTGTAGATAAAATGGAAAAACGTGAGAGAAACTAAGAATGAAGAATGATGAAAGAGACTTAAAATTGAAAACCAAAAACCGCAAACAAAATAAAGTTGTTTCACTTTCAAGTTTTTGTTTAATACATATTCCCCTTCTTTTTTCAACTCTTCCTCTCATCTCCCTCCCTCCACCATTTTCCGCCCCTCTTTCATCTCATATACTTTCGTTAACTTTAACACAACACAAAAACTAAAAATTAAATAATTTTCAAACGGGACATTAAAGTTGAATCGAAGAGATTGATAAGTTCATACCTTGGAAGACCTTTCTTTGTGAACTCTTCAAATTGAAACTTGCAACTCGAGAGAAGATTTTGACTCTATGGATTTATTTTGAATACTTTTTGTCTCTCGTACAGCCATGCATCTAAACGTAATTGATATATATACACCCACATAATATATATATATATATATATATACACACAAATTATTTGCATTTAGATCCTTTCTAGACTTAGTGTCCGAAAGGTTCAGAGCTTAAGGACTAGAAAATCCGAGACCTTGATTTGTGTGAAAGAGAAATCGAAGTCCTTGTTTGTGTGAAGTGGACATGCGAAATAAGTTAATAAAAATCGTCAAATTCAATTTCAATGATCTGAATTATCTGATTTTTAGTTCGCCTGCTTATTCTCATACTTTTCAATTGGCTTGTTAAGCATCTGTCCTTTTTGACACAACATGCAATTATTACAATTAAACTCGTGCACGTTTAGCAAATTGTTAAAGCTTGGCATGTTTGCAGTAAATATATTTATTGTGTTGACAAATTTCACCCATCACCATCCCAACTTGGCATTCATCCACTGGGCTGGGACGAAGGCCGATAGAAACGTAATTATTACATCTGGCATCTAATTATACAAGAATTGAAAAGTCATAATAAAGACTTAGATTTGACAATATCAATTTGCATTGAATCTTGAGAATCTTTAACTGATATTATTTTTTTATATTACAAGCGATATTTTTATTTTAAATTAGGATTATGGTTTAAACTCATAACACAATAAGTAAAAAAAGAAGACCTTAATAACTAAAATAATTTACATTAAAAAAAAAAACCAAGACAATCTACGCTTAGAAATCTATGAAGGTATCAAACTTCATACCACACTATAAATAGTTTGAAATACATATACATGGTACTAGTCAGGGTGGACGTGGATCAAACCGGGTCCATTTTTAAAGGATTTGAACTCGACTTGGTTTTTTTATAAACGAGTCCAAGCCGGTTTGGGCGAACTCGACTTGGTTTTTTATAAACAAGTCCAAGCTGGTTTGGGTTTATGTATTTGTATTAGTGGAATCGGCTAATTTCGATCCATTTGATACGGTCTGGTTCCAAAGGGTCAGGACGGATTGGTTTTCAATCATATATCGTATAACAAAGTTCGCTAACTTTCATACCCAAATATGGGAAAACACTCCAAAAATAAATAAAAAATGTGTACAAATGACACCCTATAAGTTTTTGAACTTTTAAATAGTCAGTATTAGGGGTCTAGTACCTTATTATATGTGTTTAATTGCCAAAATGTGAAATATCAAACAAACTCTATGTGTTTTCATTTAGTTTACTGCGGGACTCTTATGACTTTTTGCTTCAAGAAGTTTGATCGTTGTTTTACTTTTTAGGCTAGATAGATATAAAATTATGGATTATTTGTTTTATTGTGAACCCCTAATAAAATGACAAGTGTTATGACAACTCTTAAACGGTCCGGGATAGGTTACCCACACATAAGAAATATGGACTTGATTTTACACAATTAGGGTTCAACTCGGACTGTTTTGAAAGTCAAAAGTAAAATCCAAATTATTTTATATCAGAAATGGGCGTTTAGATTTAAATGCCTCATTGTTCTATTTGTTAGATTAAACATCTATACCTTTTAGAATTTTTATTAAATATTTTCCTACATTTTAGGTGCCAAATATATTATAAGTAGCATTTTTTTAATGCAAAATTACACAATTTGCCATATATATAATGTACCAATTAGCTAATAATTATCCAAATCTCCTAGAACCTAGTAGTTGTATGTTTTAAAAATCTAAAAACATATCAAATTTGATTTATTTATGCTTCCAACGTGATATATATTTATGTTCTTTCACGATTATTCTACAATTTTTTCATGTCATTTCTTTTCTGTCAGCCGATACTCTTCCGTCCTCCTTTGTGAGTCATGTTCATTCCCTTTCTATTTTCATTTGATGCAAACCTCTTGATTTGAGTATTCATACCATGGTACATTTGGAAAATAGATTCTAGTGGTAGATGATATGGGGTATGTTTCCATTTAGTATTGGTACGTTTCTTGACACACCCTGATCCGGAGGATCCAGGTGTGCTGGCCGTCACGTGGGCGTGACGTAACCATAAGCACGACACGGAAGCGTAATAACAACATATAACAACAGAAATTCAAACCAAACTCAACATAACCACATACGGACATAACCGGACGAGTTTACAAGTAACCACATAAGTTCAGAGCATAGGTTATCTGCAGTCAAGTAGGACTAAAATAAGAATACATCACCCTCAGGTGAGTCCTACATGTCCCAAATCTGTCAGAAAGCCGGAAAGGACCTCGTGAGCCAACCACCGCTAAACTAGAACCTGGAGGGGCGCAAAACAAAATGAGTGGGTCAGTAAAACAAATTAGTTTTCCAAAACATTTCATTAAAACAGTTATATCCCCTCGCCGTAAAAACCTGTATACTTTCCCAGAAATATATATAACCATATAAAATCTCAAAACTTAAATCTCAAATCTTTAACATTTTCAAGAAACATGCCATGCCATAAATCAAAATATAAATCAGGTGAAATAAGGAATCAATCGGAGACCCTGCAGTTGGTCCTATACGATTAATTCAATAGCTCAAAATCCCACTAAGCCGGAGTCACCACAGTGACCTATACGGCCCTACTCTGCACATCACTCGGAACTACGTAAGGTAGTCTATACGATGAAAGGTGTAAAAATACGCTCTAGTGCTTCTCTCATCATATCATCAGCGCGCATAACTAAGGTCACCCACTAGTCGGAATCACGCCTAGTGATCTGTACGACTAGCATGTCGGAACCCTCACATGGTCTGTACGACATCCACCTACTTGGATCCAAGGCGAGCGTGCGGTGTGGTGAATAATATAAGCACTATCACCTAGGGTGCAGATTATGAGCTCAACACATCTCAACAACAACAATTCAATGAATAAATGAACTCACCTGACTTACCTGTGCCTCCACAGCACCATGCAACATGTATGCATCATATATCAATCATATAACTCATGTGAAATTCACCTTTTCCAAATAATTCTATGCATGGCATTTTAAAAACGTTTTCTCATATAAATGCATTTTCTGGGAAAACAATAGCATATAGGTAATACGAAAACAAAACTGCCCACTCACTGATAAGTCGACGGGTCGTAACCCCCGTGGCGTCCCTGGATGCGGTCGTCCTCGGGATACGTCTCACCTATATGCGAAACAACTATAAAAACATTAATTTTAAGCATATCACCAATAATTCGAAATAACTTCTCATACGATGCTCAATTTTGGTATATGAATATACCACATCGACCTACTCGACGTCACGAGCGTCGAGAAATTTTCAGAAAAATTTTTGGAAGCCCCACGCGCCCCCACGCGCCACACGTGGCACGGGTCCACGCGCTGGCCACGCGCAGCACGTGCAGCGCACGTGTCGTCTTCTTCGCAGGGCCTCGCCGGACTGGTTCTCCGGTGGCCGGACTCCGGCCGAACTCCGGCCGATTTTCAAACTCACTGTTCTCCTTCGTTTTTCACCCATTTTCTTCGTATTTTATACCAAATTGAAGCCCTAAGAGTGTACTATCACGTTGGACTAGTTTTAGGGCCTAAAAACTACGAAATCTCACCTTGCAAAAACCAAAGATTTCGGCCAAACTTGAAACCTACGATCCCGACGTCCAAAACTCTCCAACGAATGTCCCCGAGCTTCCTTAGGACCTCCTAAAGCTCACCACA
Source organism: Malus sylvestris (assembly GCF_916048215.2). Lineage (NCBI taxonomy): Eukaryota > Viridiplantae > Streptophyta > Magnoliopsida > Rosales > Rosaceae > Malus > Malus sylvestris. The sequence continues at coordinate 2,430,549 of NC_062262.1, forward strand.
AGCTTGAAATCTCCTGAAACACAACATTTTACGTTCGCATGAACAGTACTTCAAAAATGGAGGTTCGGGATCTACGTGAAATCGAAGGTTTCACTTCCTAAAACTAGCACCAATGAACTCAGGACGTCAAAACGATGAAGATACATACCTTATTTGCCCCGATCCGCCAAGTTTTGAAGGGTTTTGGTGGTGGTCCGTACGATATGGGTGTGTGTGGGTGTGAGTTCGAGAGAGACAGAGACAGGGAAAGCACGGGGAAAGGAGAGGGAGAGAGGAAGGTCATGTGTGGTCCAAATTAATCCACACCCTCCATTTCATCCTAACCAAACATACCAAAAATCAATTTCCAATAAAATCCCATCCAACCAATGCTATTTTCAAAATAACGTTACGTACCTACGTACCTTAATGTCCAATAAGGGCAATTCTGTTATTTCACATTCCCGTCAAAAGTACCTCCGGGACGGGCTGTGACATTTCTCCGATATGTTGGTATGGATACATTTCATATTAGCATTGGTACGTTTCAATTTGGCATTGGTACATTTCTAGATGATATGTAAATTTTTTCCGTGATCAATAAAGTTTTATTATAGAAAAATAAATGTTAAAAATTCAAAAATTAAGAGATAATATTGATGATTTAATAGTTAATATCTATTAATTATCCAACATCTCTTAAAAAGGAGCATAAATTCTGACACGCCAAAAAACCTCTATTAACTAAAATGATTAAGCGGGAAATCAACATATAACATTTTTCATTTGGAAAAAAACTAATTAAAATAAATTTAAAAATACTTAGGGGTGGTTTGGGAGTGAGGTGCTTAAAAAAAAAGCACCTATGAAAAAAAACTGTGAGAGTTTTAGGCGTTTGGTAAACTGAAAAAAAAAGGGCTTATTTTGGAAGCTGCTTTGAGAATAAGCTGAAATCAAAGGAAAAAACTGAAGCTGCTATTTGTAGCTTTGGAAAACTGGCTTTTTTTTCAAAGCACACGGAGCTACAATGCTCCTTTAATGAAAAGACCCACTATCAGATTGTTTTTTTTTTTTTCAAAAGCACTTTTACAAAAAAATTTACCAAATACTCTGCTGATTTTTTTCACAGCCGCTTATTCTCACAGCAGCTTTTTTTCAAAGCACAACAATACCAAACCAGCCCTTAGCTAACCCTTGGTCAAAGCGTCTTAATCAAATATTTAAAAAACGCAAATGTTTAGTAAAAAAATTGTTGAAATGGATCTCTACCCGAAACGGTAATACGATCTGAATCTACGAGTCCAAAGACGCGCTTACGACCACCCCGTATAAGTCGTTGACTCTTTAGTCCTCCTCCTTCCCCTTTAACACGTCATTGCATTTTCTGGTATTTCTGTAATTATTGAAATCATGCATGTGCACACATGTAGAGCTGGTAAGATACTGCCGCCTAGCAGCCTGCCTTTGGACCGCTTGGTTGGTTGGTAAATATTTCATGTTATAAAATAAAATAAATATATTATATATCAAGGTTGCTGTTTTTGACCAGAACTTCTATATATATCCATTTATTTGTAAGATTCAACACGTTGGTGCCTTTTTTTTTTTTTTTTTTTCTTTCAATGGTCAATGTTGTCACAATCTTATGCTAATGCAGATGACCAATTTTCAGGTGTATATATATTAACAATATGACACATTTAAAGTACCCAAAAAAATAAATGATAGATTTAAAAGAAAAATAAAATAACTTGAAATTAAATGGCGTTAGAAATTAAGAGGAGTCGAATGTATACAGTTGAAATTTTGAGAGATTTTGATATGGATTTATAAATTAGTGGATTTTGATGGAGTTTAATTGCTTTCTAGATATTTTGTGTAATATGTTGAGTGAATTCTCTCAATTTCTCACGAGGAGAGGTGAGATTTTGAGAATATTTAAAATACATTACTAAATGTTTCTAATTCTATCGAATTCACCAACTTTTTAAACAACTTTAAAAATCAAATTTTAATTGAATACACTAAAATGTTATAAATTCCTTAAAATCATAATTGAATATACGTAAATTTTCAGATAATCACTTAAAATCATGATTAAATACCCTTGAATTTGTAGAAAGAATTAAAATTTCTCAAAATCCCAATTAAATACACTTCCAAACACTTGAATCAAATTTAAAAGGTTTATAGGGTACAAAACGGACAAAATAACTCTCAATTTGATGAAATAGTTGATAAAATTAATAGCAGAGGCATTTGAACAAATTAAAAACTCTAAAGGCTCATTATCAAATTGAGATTTCAGAGAACAAAGTGATACGAAACCTATAACTTTAGGTATTACTAAATTTTCCTTTTAGAAGAGTTGGTTAAATCTCAACCAAACAAGAAAGACATGGTAAGGCATGATTCAACATGGAATTGATGCTTAATTTTGTAGCCTATCCCAAAATTATTGAAAGGGACAAACCTCAATATGGCAACTGCAAGAATGTTCCTCCCATGTGTAGTGTTTATTTTTCTAATTAACAAACGATATTATATACTTTAAGGAAGAATGAGTCATGATTAGCCTCACAATGAGTTAGCAATAAAATGGTTCAAATTTGCATTTGGTAAAAAATCGAACCTAAGACCTCTCACTTACAAACGAAAAAGAATATCACTAGATCGTAATACTAAGTAACTTTTTGAATTACTGTGTTAACTTCTTTTCTTATTTGTGTGAAGCTTTCACATGTTTGAGATGTGGTACCAATGTCACCCCACCCAATTTTTATACGATTCTCATGGGTCCCAAGAATTTTAATTTTATATTACTTTTTTCCTCTTTCATAATTGGTCTCGTCACTTTGAAATATCACCGTTTTTCATTATAAATTTATGGCAATTTGATGATGATAATAATTATATGCATAAAATGTTGATTTGAATAAGAATATAAATAAAAAGTGACCCAAGCTTACAAGACGCCTTGTTTTATAAAGGTTAATGGATATTGTTTCCACACCTCGAATATGTGACTCTTTGATCACAAAAAAATTACTTTTTCGTTGCGCTAGGCTTGCTGTCCCGAAGAATACAAATATATAACTAAATTGTGACATTATCAATGTATATGTAACTTTTACCATGTCAAGTAATTTGCTACCCAACTATTAGGGTAGTTTGCCCTACTAACACAAGGGGCCTAGGACACGCTTAAACTGACCTTAACACAAGCGATAATGAATCTCGTTCAATAAACTTACTCTACGTACAACCAATTATTGTAATGTCATGATTAGTTATAAGCCCATGTTATCAGACTCGACAACTTTATACAAATATGTGCATTTTTAGTTTACCAACAAATGTGAATTTTAAATAAAACTTGATCTTCTTCAATCGTCTCTTAAATGAGTATATGCTCTAATTGAGGAAGAGAATATGCTACAAAATTCTCTTCATGAAATTATAGCCACATAGGAATTTTGAATTTTCTTATTGATACTACTGAAAGTGAGACTTCCTGAAAGGCCAAACTATCACAACCAAAGGATGGGGGAGGTCTTTCTCAGACGTGGGTTACATCAGTTAGCTGAACAACGTGGTCGGCTTCTTGCATCCAAGCTTGATTCCTTCTTTTCGTAAATTAGAATAATTTAACATGTAGTTGGTTTTGATCTCCCGAATCAAGGTGTGAATGTCCCTTAGAAGTGTTGCATTGACCAGGACGGGCAACTTTAGCCGGTGCTAGAACCCGGGTGCAAAAACAATTTCAAGCTTCTTTTACTCTTGATATGTATAAGCCTACAATCTTACTTCGGGCAGATTATCACGAACAAGAGTAGTTAAGTTGTTTTAGCAAATGCTAAACAACATTCAGAGCATTCTAACTGCAATATTACTAGGCTATTTTTAGCTACGCCTCTTAGAACTTAATTTTAATTTTATTTTGTTTTCTGTAGCTCAAAAATCGCAACTTTATTTATAAAAACTCAAAATTCGCTCCACTTGCCTTTGGAAATTGATTTTGATATCATTTTGTCCCCTCAAACTCAAAAATCGTCATTTTACTGTACAAAACTCAAAATTTGCTCTACATTATCTTTAATTATGTCAAGTGGATGCACCAGACTAATCAATTTATTTAATTTCTTTTTTCATCTTTGTAACTCAAGCACAACAACCCGAAAAAGTACCAATTCTTAATTCTTCTTTTAAACATATTTTTTTTTTCTGATTGTTGAATGTTAACGTATGATAAAGATTTATAATCAAATTCATTGACACATGTGGTGTAGTTTTATTATGTGTTGAGTCCCACGTAAGTTCCAGGAAGCAACTTTTGAATTTCAAGAAAAAAAAGGTTTACAAGTCAAAGAAATGAATTTTGCGTTTCAAAAAGTAACTTAATGACTTTTGAATTACATGGAACAAAATAGAATCAAAATCGAATTTCAAGGAACGTAGCTAAAAATAAGTCCTATTACTATTCTCATCATATCAAAGAAAGAAAGAAAGTGGATCCACATTTGGAAACAGCATTCATCATTTGAGCTGGAATACAAATCTGTGTTTCATAACACCAAACATATGATCACTATCAACACTGAAAAAAAAAACCCTAAATTCCACATAAATAATCAACATCTCAGAAAAGTCTACATCTTTCTCAATAAAAAAAAAAAAAGGAAGGAAAATGGCATTTCAGTTCCGAAAATAATTAAAAGAAATCAAATTCCAGATAATTGTTTTGATCAGGATGAGCAGCAGCAGCAGTAGCCTTATCACCGGTTGACACTGCGGGGGCTGAAATCCGCTCAAACTCGACTGGTTTCGGAATATCTGGAGGACTTGCACATCGAATCAACGCCCAATTAACACCCTCAAAGAACGGATGCTGTTTAATCTCCGTTGCTCCTCGCTTATATGCCAGCCTATGCTGTGGTTCTTTCACCAGTAGGCCCCTGATCAGATCCCTTGCTGAAAAGCTAACCACTGGTGTTTCCGGGAATCTCAATGGCTGACCTACCACGTTGAACAGGGTGGCTCGATTCCCTGATCCCTTGAAAGGTGTTTTACCGAACAACAGCTCATACAGAAAGATCCCGAAGGTCCACCAATCAACAGCACTGCCGTGCCCTTCACCTTTAATAATTTCTGGTGCCAAATACTCATGGGTCCCAACAAATGACATCGAGCGAGCATTGGTTGGCTCAGCCATGAGTTCTGGCAATGGCCGTACTTGGTTTCCTACTTCATTCTTGGGTTTACGGTCTTTCTTGGATTTACTTGAAAAGAAACGAGGGGAGAAACATGTTGTAGGCACCACACAAGATGGCTGAATACAAGAGGGCTCGATGCAAGCAGGTTGCACACAATAAGCTGAGTTCCTTCGAAAAGGTTCAGAATCGGGGGCTGAAGATTTGACAAGGGTTGGGCTGACAATGCAGCGCAGGGAAAGGTCAAAGTCAGAAAGCATTATGTGCCCATCATCTCTCACAAGGACATTTTCTGGCTTGAGGTCACGATAAACAATCCCAAGCATGTGAAGATATTCAAGCGCAAGGAGAACCTCAGCTACATAGAACCTGCATATTGGTGGGCAAATATAACACAAATGATCGTCAAAGTCAAATTACACAAGAAAGAGTGAGATTGTTTCTTTGCTAGGAAATGATACAGGATTGAAAGTTGTAACTGAGAAGAAACATGCTTGGCAGCTTGTATTCATTGTACAACAATTAATGGAAAAAGCTGGTGGTTTACGTTACCGAAGGTCTGCAGCACAACAATAGGGAGCACCCCTTGATCAGCCTGAGCGTAGGTAGACCCCAGAAACAACTAAAATCTACGTTATAGGGATTTAATGTGTGTCTATGCTTTATTTAGCATTTTATTGAATTTTAGATCATTCAATAACAAGAGATATAAAAACTTTTATGCCACGGTATGAATCTTAATGGTATGCACCTAACAATGACATAGCAATAAACCAATGAGGTAGGGTGGCAGAAGAAATTCAAAACAAAATATATGACTATATAAACCACGCCTGCTCAAACTGACAATAGAGAACTGTTCATTTGCCAAATCTGAACCATATAAGATACTTGAGTATCGAGGGAATACTTACTTCACTGCTTGCTCAGTGAAATGCTTTCCGGGTTGTCTCTGCCTAAGTGTGTGCAAGTCACCTCCAGGGCAGAACTCCATCACCAGACATGAATACTTCTCTGTCTCGAAATGGGTATATAGGGTTGGAAGGAAAGGATGGTCTAAACATTGAAGTATTTCTCTCTCTGTCTGAGCACGAAGAAGTTTTTTGCGGTTAGCCAAAGATGCTTTGTCCATAACTTTCATTGCAAAATAACATTTTGTTCCGCTCAACTCTGAAAGATAGACACTTCCAATATCTCCACAGCCCAACTTCTTCAGAAGTCTGAAATGGCCCAAACCAAATACACCATCCTTTGAACGGACAGCCTGTATGGCTTCCCAATGTATGTCATTTGCCTTGTGGGGTTTGTTGATAGCGCTACTAAAGCTGCTACAAGTACTTTCGTCACTTATGTCGCTGCTTGTGCTGCCTCTACAAATACTGCTCTTCCCACTCTCAACAAAATCAGCTCGACCACTCAACTTGGCGCTTCCACTAGTCTTGGCAATACTGCTGGTCCCATCATCACTTACTTTCGCTGAAGCTGGGCTAACTCCATTTTCTGATGTTTTCTTTTTTTGATCACCGGCTTCTGGAAAATTCCTAGTCCCACTCACTACAGGATCCACATGTGGAACCTGTTTTGCATCACCCAGTGATAAAGCTGAACCTAACTGATCCGCTAAAGTTTTGGCAGACTCCTTCTGATGAGGAATCTTATAGTTCTTTTCTTCAGTGATTTCTGTGGAAACCTGATTCAGTGCATCTTGTTGAACATGCCTAGGAATTTTTTTGGGAGTGACTGGCTCCGATTTGCTCATCTTTGTAATTGGTAGAGGTGAAGGTCTGCGAAAATTTCCTTCTGTTGTTTGACTACCAATTAATTTCCTCTGAGTTTCCGGGGAAGAACTTCTGGCACCGGATTTAGAGGCCATCGACATAAATTACACTCGATATAAAAGATCGAATTGGACAAATCCATTACTCATTCCCCAACCTCACCAACTGATTCCCTCCATTGACACTCTCGATTAAATTCATCTTCAAGTCCATCAATTGCAAGTCAATTTCTACACACAAACAAAGAGTTCACCACTATGAAACAATAGATATAATACAGTGCAGGGAACACTATCCAATCCAGTCTATAGAACTATGCACATCACGCGACAACATTTCAACCCGAAAATAAAGACATCAAAATCATTACTCCATCAACACGATGCAGATTCAACTACACAACCCACAACGGCAATCACCCTTAAATTATTTCCAAATGAACAACACGAAAAGCAGTAAAATTTTTGTTCCCGCAGATCAGAATTTAACATTTAATATACAATTAGCAGAAACTGCAAAAACCCACCTAGAGAACATCAAGAAATGGGCATAAACGCACAGACTTGCATGCAACCCAGAAGCATCAAGCTATAGAACAATCTCAAAAACTTTCTACCTCAAAAATGCCAATCCTTCTTCCCATGAAAGCCCAAAACTTTCTACAGAAAAAAATGCCACGGATCAAAGAGCCATGGGAGCTAAAGAAAAAACTCAATTGAATTTATGTAATTGTGCATCTATCAATACACACAAAACCCATAATCTATAGCAAAAGATAAGAAGCAAAGTAAAGAGATTCATACAGATCTCCAACAAGATAGAGTGCAATAAAGAAGCAAAAATCAGATCTCAAACATACAGATCTCATACAGGGACCCAACACTTTGGATCCAAAATACCCAGATGCTATAAAAACAAGATAGAGTGCAATAGAGAAGCAAAAATCACCAAACAAATCACAGGACCAGTTAAAAGTGAACAGAAAAGGAAACCCAGAAAAGATAGATACCTGGGCTTGAGAGAGAGAGAGGGGGGAGGAGAGAGAGAGAGAGCCTTCCACAAAAAATCAGAACTTTGAAAGGGTTCTTTGCCTTGGTTTTGCTTTACCAGAGTGGAAAGGACAGGAACACGGAAAATAGCACTCACAACTGTTGTGGGGGGGAGAGAGAGAGAGAGAAAGAGAGAGAGAGAGAAGGTTTCGGTGAGCTAGATTAGAAAGACTCAGAGAGAGTTGGGTCTGCGGGCTACCATAACCATCCATGTATTGAGGCTTTGAGTCTTTTGACAGAGAGAGAAATGGGGTCAAAGCCAAACTGCAAAAGTTAGGGCTTTTTTCTTTTCTTTTTTTTTGTTTGTTAATTTTTTTTTTGTTGTTAATTATTAAGTTTTTGTTGGGTAGTGCTATTTACATACAAATTTTCACTTTGTAGACCTTCTCAATTTTAGACTGTTAATCGAATGAAGTAAAAATGAATATGTGAAAACACTATCCTTTTTTGGTCTCTTAGCATTTCGTCTAATTTTTTGTATTTTTAAATGAGATGTTTTAGGTCATATTTTTGTATAGGACGCTACGAGTTTGGTTTAGATTTATCTTTTTTGGTATAAAAAGGAATGCTAAGAAGATTTTCTCAAAAGTGAGACTGTTCATGGACTCTATACCTCACAATTTAATATCAATTCTTATGCCACTATTATAAAATATTGTTCAAAAAAACATGAGATGACAGAAAGTTTATCGACAGTCATACCTTGTGAGAGTTTAGCGTACAAATATATTATTGTATTGAATTTCTTTTTTCTAATTATTAGGGTTCAATTATTTCGATGTATTTTGTCCCAAATACAAGTGTCTGAATCAATGTATGGGGCTCTCCAAGGCTCCACCCTGTCCCTCATGCTTTGGGAGTTTTGAGCTTTCCTAATTATTTAAGGCTCTGAGGATATGGGAAATGACCAAATTGACCAGGCATGTCCCCTCCTTTCTGCCACTTTAAATAAGTTGTTTTTGTAAATTTGGGTGTTGATTAATGATAGGGGCAAATGCTCCCTGAGAGTGCTAGTTGATGAGATCATGATCCAATTGGATGGTTAGGGATTGATTGTTGACATGTTGGAAATTTGGAGAGGTGGGCCATCAAGTGACCAAATTTTTATGGATAGTGCTTCTTTGTGCACATAAACAAGAGTAGTTGGATCATGAAACAAGGGTCAAGATTTAGACTCTAAATTATCAAAACAAACAGATTTAAGTTAGGTCAGTTAATTTCGGTTATGTATTTTCTTTTTTTAATTAATTTTGTATTATCACAAAAGGTACTCATTTTAAAGAAAAATAGGACAATTTACCCGTTTGATCACCATTATGATTTTACATTTGTAGCGAGAGAAGGAACAATGTAAAATGTGTGAAACAAAAATTGGAAAATAAAAATGGTTTGACAATGGTCTGGAAAATGAATAAAAAAAAACGATAGAAGGTTATAAGACTCGTTTGGAAGTGTTTATTAAATGGCTGAAAACACTTTTGATGAAAATATTTCTAGAACCAATTTTTATTAAAAATACAAGTGAATCCAGCTAAAACATTTTTTAAAACCCTAAATCATTTGGGAACAGTTATTAGCACTCAAAAAACTAATTATACACTCCTCATAAGTGTAATTTTCTTTCTAATTAGAGAAAGTTTGGAATGCAAAATGAGATTTTTTGAGTGATAATAACAATTCCCGTTTGTTTTCTCTAAAAGCGTTTATAATTATTTTAAAAATACTTCCAAACGAGACGATAGTTACATCTAAGTTTTTTGTTTTTGTTTTTTAAGGGTGCGTTTGGTACGTGGGATGAGATGGAACAAAGTGGGACGGACGCGTTTCGTCCCACGTTTGGTGCACTAAAATTACGTGGAACGCGCGTCCCACGAAACGAAAATGGGTTAGATTTTGGTTCCCTCTCCCCCCTGGAACGGGTTTTTCCATCATGTGGGACACAAAATTATATTCTTTTGGACAACAATACCCCTCTTATTTTTCATTAATTACATTGTCTACCTCCCTTTCTCTCCCGTAACCTCCCTCTCTTCTACCCTTGTCTCTCCCGTAGCCCTCCTATTCCTCCACCACAAACCCAGTAACCCAACTGCTAACCCAATCCCAGCAAACCCATCCGACGACGACGACGTCACCATAGCAAACCCTCTTCTTCTCCGGCGCTGTTTGGCGTCACGAACATGACCCGCATCTCGTCATCTCTGTCTGTGTAAGCGAGGTGGATCTGATCCGGAACACCACCCGATTCGAAGCTAAGCTCGTCATTTGAGGTGGCGAGCAGGTGGGCGGTGCCGGGGAGGGGGTTGTGGTCCTGGTCGAGGTGGTTGGGGTCGACCTCGGACTCGTTCCAGCAGAAAATCCGGAAGGAGTAGTTGAATTGGAGATTGACCAGAGGGAAGGAAATGGAGCCCGACCTAGATTTCCATGTGGGGCGGATGAGAGGAACTTATAGTCTATAAAGTTGTCGTGGTGGGAGGAAGAGGGCAAATAGATGCCGAGCCAGTTGAGTTGGGAGGGCGAGTCGATGCGGACCATTGGATTAGGACGGAGTCGCCCGATTTGGAGAGTGAGGTTGGGGAGAGAGAGAGTGAAACAGTTTGGTGGGTCGGAGGGAAGAAGGTGTACAAACAAGGCTAAGTTAGTCATTTAACACGAAATCCGAACCGTTCCGTCCTATGCATACTAAACATAACACGAACCTCCATTTCGTTCCGTCCCGTTCCATCCCGTCTGCGTACCAAACGGTACCTAAGCTTTCCCACTCCCATCTTCAGCTAGAACCCCCAAAAACCGAGTCAAGAGTACAACAATCCAGCAAACCAAACAGACCCCTTCCTTATAAACCTCATTTTTTCACTTTTCAGGCTTAGGGTTAGGGTTTTACCAGACGGAGATTCTGGAAATGGAGCCTGAGAGAAAGCTATCGGCGGAGGCTGGCTCCGTATTCCAGGAAGGTATAGGATTGGTTCTGTCTCGGTGGTCAGCGCTCCAATTGGCCGTCGAGAACGAGTGGGGCGGTCGTGACTCGCGCCGCAAAGCGGAGCAACTCGTCGCCGATATCTTCTCCTGGTTCAATCACTCCACAGGTACCTGATTCCCCCAGCTTCTCTAGCTCGACTCATTCAAGTTTCCATTTTGTGTAAAAAGTTGAGCTTCAATTTTGATTTGCTGCTTATTTTTTTATGGAATTATTATATAGTTATTGGGTTTTTGTAATATCTTGTGATGCATTGTGTTTCTGAGATTGGAATTAGGATTCAATTGGGAATTTATATGTGAAAGTAAGAATCTTTATCACAAGAGATTTCAATTTGTTGCCGAAATCTTCTATTTGCTTAACAAATTTTCTGTGTTTTAATCCAATTTTGGTGAGGATTGATTGGTTTTATAAATAATTTGCTATTATTAGTAGGAATATGATACAATGCATTAAGTGAAATTGGTAATTAAGTAAAACCTAAATGGTAATTATGTTCAAATTAGCAAATTTTCTACATACCGAACTTTATATGGAACTGCTAATTTTTTTTCTTGAGTTCTTGAATGAAATTTTTTGTCGATTCTAGCCGAGTAGAATGGATTCTGACAACCATGTGTTGATTCTCCTCAGAGCCTCTTTACATAGATGATTTGGAAGATATGCTGAATGAAGCTATGCTTTCTCTCAACACTATGACAGAGGATGGCAGCATCGAGGAGGTATGCGTTTGCTCCTCAACTTCGTCTCCTCGGAGAACACTTAATAGTATCTTAATGGATGAAAATGGAGAAGATTTAATATGCTTCTGGTGGGAAACTCAGAAGTAATATGTTTTACTCAATAGACTGCGTGACTTTGAACGGGCCAAGTTTTGTAATGTGCGAGTTCCAGACCACCAGCCCTTGTTTGACTATTCGACTTCTAGAAACTCAAAACCATTTAGCATCATAAGGATTCGACGTAATCATGGAGTGCCGGCTGTCGACTACCTGACGCCCTCCCCTACCTCCTTTATCCGGGCTTGGGACCGGCATCATAAGATAAACCATTTAGCATCAACTACATTAAAGTTGGCAGCTAAGAATCAGCTGCATCTCCAGCCATCGTAGATATTATGCTCACATGTTTCATTCGACAGACAATTTATGGATGATTTCATTTCATGTGTTCATTATTGTTTCTCTAATGTGGGGACACAACCTTTAGTTTTCATAATGGTTTCCATCGTTATAATGTTTGCGTTTTTTTGTCCACAGGTAGCTGAAAAGTTAATGATTATGCATGAAGAGTGTTTAAATTGTAATTTCAAGTCGATTGAAAGCCTAAGGGAAGCCAATCAGCGAAGAGTTGCTCTTCCGCATGTTAGAGAGGTAACGTTTAAACCTCTCACCCTTTAAAGTTTTTACTAATTAACAAAATAAACTTCTCTTATGTCTGGTGACAAGGTGCTTTTCTCTGAATTTTTGTATGTTGAAAATAACTTGTGGAAGTTATCTTGAAAGTTTTCCTCTAAAGCCGTGAGTGGCGGAGTGAGGATGATACGTTGAAATGTATGCCTTGCTAATAATATCTCTTAATTCTCTTTGTCACTCATGCCAGGTTGCAAATGATGATGACGAGGATAGTGACGAAGACAATGATAATATAGATCATAGCAGGGGAAATGATGACTCCTCAAACATGATGGTAGACATACCGGAGGCTCATTTGAACTTAAATCCCGTAGACGTCTCCAGCAATGAGTCAAAGCCCAAGCCGTCGGCTGAAGCAGAAGATGGATGGGAGGTAGTTGGACCTAGAAAACATAGGGGTAAAAGGAATTAGCTTGAACCCCCAAGTATATGCAGTTCCCCTATATGCTAGTCGTTTTGCTCAACAATTTTGTCATCTAATTCTCTCTGAACTAGGGTGAATATATGTATAATCCGGATAATATACAAGTTTTCTATATAATTTCTCAGCATTAACCATTAATCTATAGATAATTGCTTCATTTATACGACATACGGCCCAACTATAGTACATTTCGAGCATATACAATCCCGTAATCTTACAATATACGGTCCAACTATTGTACATTCCGCTCATACAAACTCTACCGTTTGCATTGATCATGCTCCGAATGGGAGCAAAGGAGGTGTGGGTTAGGCCAGTCGACTAAGGCAGTGTACTTTGAATCCCATTAACTGTGAGAACAGTTGACTAGGAAAATGTACACCGAATCCCATTTCTCGTGATTAAGAATAGTTTGGAATATCGCTTTGTCAGAAAAGGAGGCGCGGGAAGTTTGAGCTTCACACAAAAGAAACAACAATAATTGGAAAGGCATTTGGTCATTGGTACTGGATGATGGAACCAAAAAGTGAAGACACAAGGAACAACTAATTAATGCCAACAGTTTGAAGATGGAACAAAGATTGGCTTCTCGTGCTCTCCAACAGAAAACTGTCTGGCATTGTCTTACCAAACATAATACCCAACAGGCAACAACTAATATCTCCAATAAAGATTTGATGCTTCACCTCTTTCACAAACTTGGAGTAGAGATCCTCTATGATCTTTTATTCATAGCCCAAGGATCCGGAGATACACTTTGTTTGTGTGAGGTGAGCCAACGGAATGAACTAATGAGAACCACATGATTTAAAATGAGTGGTCCGGATCTCTGGGTCCGTCAACTCTGGACATAGAGATTCAGAGAGTATCTCAATTCTACGGAGTACAAACATGTCCACTAATTGCTACAATCATCCTTCCCACAAACTTCTCCTGTAAGATAACTCCTCTTCGTGAAATCAGAATTCGACATTGTGTGCAAACAGTTTTCGTAATGTTTTTGTTTGTGTCGGACAATGGTTTGCGGCTAAGGAGGAATAGATCTTTACATGTAAGAACCCAAACATTGTTTTCGCAATCTTAAACCCCGCTCAAAGAGAAAAATATAAGAACAAGTCATACCGTCATGGGCGGCCATATGTAATTGAATTCTAGCCTCTTGACCGAATAGAACAAAGGAGAATCAAGAGACAGAAATAAACAAAATTGCGCATAAGTAGTAAAATAGTGTGAAAAATTTCCCGCAGCCATAGAATACTATGGGGAGGGACAGAGCTACTTAAGAATATACTTTGCACGGGCAAACCAAAACTTACAAAAGAAGAAGAAAACAGCTGATCAGATTACTGCAAATTAAGAATTTCGCTTCACATATCGGGATGTGGATTTGCGATCTAAACATACAGGATATCAAATATTTTTACTGTTCTTTCTAGCTTCATTTTCTTTCTACACAAATACCAGAGCATCATGAAAGATCAGAAATAACACGATCGCACTTGTCTTCCAAAATCTTCACAGCTTCAGTAAATAGCACTTCAGGAGGTAATACACCGGTTGATTCAATTTTGACTGTGTGCACGAGAGCGAGTGAGACAGTTAGAACTCTGAAAATCATTGATGGAAACAAATTGTGCTATATTGAAACTTCTTCCTATATGAACCCAACTTCACTCTTATTACATGATGTAAGCATATATATTAAAGAAGTCTAGTGAGCTCGTATCTGACAATGATCCAAAGTTCCAACTTCTACAGGCTCTCGAGTAAGTGATTATTACAAACCAAAGAGTTGAAACTGAATTCTTATAGATACGTGCCATGAGGACTAAAGCTACAATTCTAGGACATTGTGAACAACGAGAAAGCAAAATGAATTTATAATTCCAACTTTGAACACAGAGAAATTACTTACAAATGAAATGATCCTTCTTACGCTGCAGAGCAATAGAATTCTCCCAACCCTTCCCTTCTCTGATGCACTCCCTGCACAGTGTGCAAGCTCGTGGTCTGGCTACAGTAGCCCTTTTTTTACCTGCTAACCGGTCAAATCATCAAATCAAGCCACTCCAAAAAATGACAAAAACAAGGCAAAGAAATTGTATTTCAAAGCATGCCAATATAACAAGAGTTTTTATAATCCAAATACCGGGACAAACCCACAAAATTGTATCATTTTTGGAATAAATTTTGCTACCGGTCTAGTATCTAGAACAGTGAGAATAAATGCCACAAAAGGGTAAAATCACTAACCATTGCCAATATCTTCAATATCAAATACTTTAACCGGGCATGTTGCCACAAGTTTCTCAGCCATCTCATCTTCAATATCTTGCGATATTATAACCTAATAAGAAATCAAAATCTTTAAGATTACTTTGACATAATCTTCAGAGTCTTTTCAAAATCACTAAAACAACTCCTTACCTCAGGAAGCATCCTATACCAAACAGGGGCAACTGGAGACCATTTAGCATGTGTTTTACCAATACCCTTAACAGCATGTGCTTCCAGATCAATTTCCTAAAAAGTGGTAAATTTAACATCACTTAAAAAGTAAATTTACAAGAACAGTAAACATTACTGACTACTAGATAGAATAAATACTGAATCGATAAGATAGTAGTTGGCTACAATGCTGCATAATGAAACAATATATGAAGTCGATTGCTCCACATATCAAATTTTAGGCCTGTGCTTAAGTTGCAGAGTGAAAAGTGCTGTATATGATTTCTGAGCAATGATCACAACAATACATAACAAGAAACATGTTTACCTGACCAGGGCCTAGTCTAGCAATTGTAATGTCTCCACTCGTGGGGTAAATTGGATTGTCGGAAAATTCTGGCAAGGAATCCTGACTGCAAGTAAATGATGTATATGTTTTTGGTTTTGAGGATGACTCTGACTTGGTATCTTGCGATTCCAAAGGATACTCACTCCCATTTGGCAACCAAATCAATTCTTTTGACTTTACTGCATAAAATGTTGCAAAGTCATCACAACAAGAAAATTCCCACCAATAGTCTTGGAGAAATATAGGTCTATAAAACTTACAGATAGTCTGAAAAACAAAACAAAACACAGAACTATACCTGAAATACGCTGCCCCCCTCGTTCACAGCGAACATGGAGCTTAAAAACGATGGTGTTCTTTTCATTTGGTGTATTATTTTCTACAAAGTAAAATATGACAGGAAAGAACTCAGTAGAGGAAATAAACAAATACAAATTTATTTTATATAAAATAATGGAAATATCAAACCATATTACCTGTAAATTCAAATAATCTAGGGTCAACCTTGATCGGAATGAGACCCAACCTGTGAGCAAGTACTTCATCTTGGATTACTGATGTATTGTTTGCAATAAGAACTTTTTCAATAGCCATTGTGGGAACCTGCGCTTGTATAATACAACAAGTTTAGATCGCTGTTAGTAACATATACTGCCAACTGAATAGCAATTCTCATAACACTTCCATGTATATCATATCAGTGAGAAAAAATATCGACTAGCATACAAATTTCTATTACAAAAAGTAGATACAAACTTCCATGCATAAAACACCTGGCCTTAATTCAAGGAAATAAGAGAATCAGACACAAACTCATATGAGATGGTTTAAGTAAACATGAGAAACTAACCATGAAGTCACTCAAGCTGTATACTGAATACAAGTTTTTTTTTTAACTTTTTAACTTTTTTATTATATATATATATATATGCCATGCATGATGCTTAAACAAGAATCACTATGTCACTGAGTGATACAGCTAGAAGATGATACATAAGCCCATGAAAACGGAATATGAACACAGAACTAGTATATGAACTCAAAACAATATTAACCACGGACGAAGCATAATTTAATCATGCATACTCAAGTACTCATGAATTTAATCAAACCTCAGCTATAAGGATTCTCCGGAATGCATTGGCAAGTGCTGGATCAATGCCGATCATATCAAACTCCATCTCATCCTCCGTAAGATTAATAACTTCAACTTTAAAGTTGTCACAGAAGCTATCCACTACGTTATTATCGACTCCCATTGATGCATAAGCACCATTATACTGAAAAGTATCAGTCTGTAAACACCAAAACTTCAAACTGTAAGAAATAAGAAAAACAAGAAAAATTCATCGATGCCTTTCCTCGCTGTATGGGAAAAATGAAACAGACGACTCATAACTAATATCGCCGAATGCAGGTTTATGCCACTTTGGCAGATTGCTTGCTTCGGTTTAACCACTTCCACATAATCTTTTCAAATAAACAATCTTGGTCCAAAGAAAAATTATTTTCTCCATTGAAAAATTTACCTCTATGCATGAACGCGGATCAAGCTTATGTGTTCAGGTAACCCAATTAGAAAAAAAAAAACTCCAGTAAGTATAAAGAAATTCACTTTCCCACATTTTCTTAGCAACCAAACATGACCATCAACAAAAACCAACAACCAAAAGAACCCAAATTTCTACTCAAAAGGGTCAAAATTTCTCAAACTAGAAGCAAAAAATTCCAAAATCAATATGTCAGAAACAAAAACATGGGGAAATGTAGATTTCATAAAACAAAAATTGAAAAATGAAAAAAATTGGGTGAAAAATTCTGTACATGAATGGGAGCATCGGCCTTGCACTCGACACGTGTCCTCTGGAATTCAATGTTTGGGGGCAGCCGCCCCATTGGCACATCTGAGAGCTTCTCTATGAAGTCCAGCGTGGAGTTGGCCTTCGCAGAGTCCGATGCTTCAGACTCTGAACCCGACGTCGTATCTTCGGTATCGGACGACATCGTTTCTTCCTTCACTGCTTCACCGGCCACCCTCAATCTCTCTCTCTCTCTCTCTCTTCGTTCTCAGCGATCGAATTTAAAGTTAGGGTTTTTGGGGGTTTAGTAAGTGAGAGTGACAGTAGGGAAAATTTGGGGTTCAGGGTTTTGCAGAGAGAGAGAGACGATGTGAATGGGCCTTTCATAATTACCAAGGGCTGGCCTTGTGTTTGAGGCATGTATAATAAGGCCTCGTTGGCAAACAAGGCGGTGAGGACTTACATGAAATGAGAACAGCGTCTCAAACTAATCTTGTAGTATTGAGTTAAAACAAGTAGCAACGCTTAAGTCACTTAGTATTACAGTATAGAGGTATTACAGTCCAAATACGAATTTAAACTACATTATTGCTAGCCCATTGTAAGGCTTAGCCCACCCCATTTCCTTTAGTGTAGATAATATCGTTTGTTTAAAAATAAAAATAAAAATAGCAACGCTTGATACATGCGGGAGTCTACAGTGACGTACCTTAGGCTCATATATAGGGCAACAATTTAAACGTGTGAAACCAATGTGAGGGGTTGGATAACTGTTGTTTGCCACCAGTTGTCCCTCTTTAAAAAAAATGTGAGGGGTTGGGTGAGACTAAATACAAAGGGTCTCATTCTTTTGAAAGGTGTGTTGAACAGGTAACGTTGTCTAGCAGTCTGGAATCAATTTCTCTAATTGAGATATGGTTTGTGTAATTTTTCTAAATGCAAAGAAATATATGGCATCTGGCTATCAATTGTCGCATTCAAGTGAGTGTTGGTAGCAATAAGTAATTCCCGAATACAATAGCGCACATTAACCTGGCCATCCGGCCTAACCTACGAATTTCATTTTAGTTTAAATACACAATTTTCGCACAAACTTATCCCACTTATGAAACATAAATTACACAAAATAATATCCATTGACACTTGGATGGAACTCCCTCATATGCTTGATGAGTAGAAGATAGCTCATAAAAAATGGATAGAAAAATTCATCACCGTTGTGAAAATTCAACAAGGACAGTCTTCAAAACTAGTATGGGGAAAATCTATGTAAAATAATCTTCATTTGTTACTGTGTTGCAGGCCAATGAAGATCCTGTAATGTTGTGAATGACAATGAATGATGTATTGGATTACTTATGTTGTAGGCCACTTGTTTATTGAGTTGTTAACAACTTAAGTAATCTGATAGTCCTAATGAAATAAGAATTATGGAGTCTTATCCTTTGCAATTGACCTAAAAAATCTGATGGATTTTGTTGATGCACAAAACCGGAAGCTCTTGGAACAACGTAAATCCGACCGTGAATCATGCAAATGCCCAAGAACACAAAGATGTATCATGGTTCACCCCAATGTTTAGGCTATGTCCACACTGATGTTGATTGTATTTCTCTGTAACTGTATGTATGGATTACAAGCTCAAGGGGCGTCCTCCTGAGGAAGAGAGTGTTGTCTCTGAGTTGTTTGAGACTTGTATGTTTTGGGGGTATCCCAGAGTCTGATTTGTGAGGGGGAAGGAGTCCCCTTTTATAGAATAAGGGGCTCCTCCTTTTACATAATTATGGGCTGGGTAATGAGGCCAAAATGTTGAGGCCCAATGTGTCAAAGTATGAGGCCCAATATGTGTGGTACCAACAGATTTCACTACAAAGATAGAGCATCATGGTGGGACTTAAACACTTAAGTGATAGTGTTTGACTTTCACAATCAATAATAGGCTGACTAAGATTAAACCCTAATGATATAGATACTATGGTTAATTCCCTGCTTGCATACGCTTAATCTCTCAAATACGCTAAACCTTATTCATATAGTAGAGAGATATTATTGAAGTATTGGAAGTAGAAGACAACCTAGAAATCTGCAATGTCTTCCGTATTCCACTGATAAGTTTAATATAATTAGTTAATCTCTATTTTATATTAATTTGATTTATTCGTGATCCTAATGTCTTGTTGTTGTGATTTCAAAATATGTCTTACAGATCCCCTTTGATAAAAGCTGCTTCTTCTCTTCCAAATATTTCACTGTGAAGGGAAACTGAACCAGAACTGCTCCATGAGCCTTTGGCTAGTGACTAAACCTTAGCTATGGTTGGTTCCATGGGTAAAACCGAACCCTGGAAAGGGTCACTGACTTGCTAATAGATGGGTTCCATATTATAAAGCTGCAACATTGTATGATTGTATCATCTGCAAGGCATGCCAGTCCGTTACAACTGACGATACAAATAAGTATATATTGCACAGTAGTTACTTGTGAACCATTGGAAATATTCATGTATATATTGCACAGTAGTTTCTTTTGCCAGGATTTGTTGTCATAATTCACGTGGTGAGTAAATATTTATGTATGATGTTATTTGCAGGTATAAAAAGTGCTGGTAAACTTTAGAATGATGAGAAAGCTGTTAGGCAATGGACCATCTCCAATATTTTGGTGTCTCGTTGTAATTCTGGTTTGTACTTTGAATTACTGCCTACGAGTTAACTATTTATGTTGTATTGCGAGCTTTCAGAACCATGATGTGCTTGACATTTTCAAAGGCTCAAATTTACAGCAATCACAGATCTACCTCAAGAAAATTTTCAGCAATCACAGATCTACCTCAAGAAAATACAACACTTCCATCTATGATCATGCATGTATCTCCATCTACCTGCTGGCAATTCAAATGTGGCTGCACCATGGCCACTTGCCCGTGTTACTAACACAACATTTGTTCGTTTAGACTCGAAGAGCTTAAATATTCGACAATTTCTTATCAGCAATTTTCCACAGATGTCCCAAAACTTATGCTACACGTTAAGCTTTGAGACAAGATTTAATGAAGAGAGCTGTAAAATGGGCAAGGACAAAGACTTTGAAAGCTAATTGAAGACGTTGGGTCAGTGCCTTAATTATCAGCAATTTTCTAAGGAGGATTGGCGCTCTTCCACCCCAGCTGGCTCTTTCAAGTGTGGAGATATAAAAGTCCGAATTGTGTTTAACAATATCTTAAGAATGACGAGTTTGCAATCAATTTATTTTAAAGCAGTGTGATCTATCTGCATTTAGGTTTCATTGTCATAATAAAATTAAATTAGAATATCATGGATATGGAAAAAAAATTATGAATGATGGACGATATGTTTGATATCATTTATGGAGTACACTAATAAAAAAAAAATATATGTTATAATTGTTGGACTAAAATTCATAATCAACTAAAAAACACTTATGTGGATTTGAACCTCCGTTGAACAATCTCTATAGTTCTACATCTCTCTTTGTATTGTGACGACATCATAGTAAAAGAGGTAAAATGCGAGAGCATAGCCACACACCCTTGTCATATAATAAAAGAGGTGGAATTTGAGTAGCCCATCATGTAATTCTACTCGAACAAGACTTTATCATCAAAACTTTAGTATTCACTATTCATAACTAATTGAGTTTACTAATTGTACCAGGACTGCAGCAGCTATACATTCCTAGTGATACATTATCCTTATTAACGTATAAGTATCATCTCAAAGTTTTGTATATTGTCTAATGGTATTACTCTTCACTTGTAAGTGAGAAGTCTTAGGTTTGATCTCACCAAAGACGAACTTGAACCATATTATTAATAGCTCATTGTGAGGCTTAGCTTACTCCCCCACCCCTTAGTGTAGACAATATCGTTTGTTAAAAAAAAAATAGTCTTACGATATAAACTATTGCAATTTTACTCATGCGCCCCGAGTTCGAAATTCCCTATTCCTCTAAATCATTGTAATAATCTTGAAAAATAAAAGTCTTACAATATAATTGGAGTGGAATGAACACCGCATGTCTGTGTTGGAACTTCTAGTTTTTTTAGAGGGGTTTAGGTTTGACGTCCCTCTCTTTTCTTGTATTTTCATTTGTTTTCTTAAGAGGGATTAGGTTTATTCCCCTCTTTTCTTATATTTTCACTCTATTATTTCTTCTTGTATTATGATAAGGTTTATGTTCCTGGCTAGGGACTTTGGATGCGGTCCCTAGTTATGAATATTATTTGATTGAAACCTTGTTGGTTTTCAATTTTTGATCGAAGTCCCTGAAATTAATGATAATTTATTTATAGAGGTATTCATCAATTCTCCCCCTGAACTTGTGACTATTGGCCAATTTCCCCCCTCAACTTTAATTTTGGCCAATTTCCCCCCTCAACTCTCATAATTAGGCAATTTCCCCCCTCAACTTTAATTTGGCCAATTTCCCCCCTCAACTCTCATAATTAGTCAATTTGCACCCAATTGTTAATTTTTTTTTTAATTTTCCATCTATTCTTTTTTTTTTTCAATCTTTCTAATAACTTCCAACAAAGTACTAAAATTAACATAAACTCACTTGCATAATATAGGGTAAAATGTACAAAAACATTAATACAATTAGTATGTGATATGGGTTGATTATAAGAAAAAGTTATGAATCGGGTTTAAAGCATGTAAAAGAAGAAATAATAACAAAAAGACATAATAATCATAAACTCATGGATCAGACCTATTTCAATAAAATAGGTTATTCTTAATAATGAGTAAAAAATTATGAATTGACTAGCCATTTTTGCACTAAAGCTCGATTCTCTGCAATTTACTTGAACTTAGCTTTCACTTTTATAAAGAAAATTGTATTCACATACAAAAATGTACACATCAATCCTTTTCGTTATCAATTTTGTATAGTAAAAAATCAAATAAAATTACTCCATACTGATTTATTATGACTAATAATACTATCTATGATAAATTGTAAAATTCTAAATTTTAATCTATTTGTAATAGGATAAAGATATAGGAAAATGATTAACATACATCTTATTTAGTTTCTTACACACACTTGCTTAATTATGATCAAATTAAAAAATTAATAGTATGGTGCAAATTGACTAATTATGAGAGTTGAGGGGGGAAATTGGCCAAATTAAAGTTGAGGGGGGAAATTGACTAATTATGAGAATTGAGGGGGGAAATTGGCCAAAATTAAAGTTGAGGGGGGAAATTGGCCAATAGTCACAAGTTCAGGGGGGAAATTGATGAATACCTCTTATTTATATGTACATTACTATATTTTTTAAATTAAAAATTAAAAATTATAGTTGTTTATATAAATGAGATTTTAAATAAAAAACCATAATTTGTGGGATTAAAAATATTAAAATATAAATATACTATTGTGTGTGTGTGTATAAACATGGGTACATTCATCAAAATTAATCAAAAAATTATTGTATCAAAACATGGGTACATTCTTGAAAATCACAAAAAAAGAAGAAGAAGATATTAGACTTAATAACATTAGTAAATTTCTTCGATTAAATTTGACATGGATACATTTTAAAATCAAAGAAAAAAGAACGTACCCATATAAGTTTAAAAATGGATTAGAAAAAAATTGAATAGATTTTATATATAAAAAAAGGGTACATTTTACATATAACAAATTGGTATATTTAAGAATGAGTACATTTTAAGATTAAAATTTTGAAAAAATTACATGAATGGGTACATATAATTAGCATGGGTACATTTGGCAAAATAAAAAATGGGTACAAATAAATTTAAAAAAAATATGGGTACAAATACAAATAAAACTTTAAAAAATAAGGGCACAAAAATAAATTAATATATGGGTACAAATTAAAATTGAAAAGAAAATTGGTATAAATTAAAAAAGGGTTGCAAATTAAAAATGGGTATAAACTAAAGCTAAAAATATATGATAAAAAATTTATTCATAAATATAAATATACTAATTGTAACATTTTTAACATTAAATGAATATATTTAGAAATAAAAAAATATTTTATTATTAAAATAATTAATGATGTTATTAATACCCAACGATCTTGATAAAAAATTGAAAATGAATAGGATTTTAATCAATGGAGTAGTAAAAGGAAGGATAAGAACCTAATTTCTCCTTTCTTTTAATCCAATTTTCTGAGTATATATATCAGCATATATTTGGATTTATAAATGCATGGAAGATGAAATTTCTTTGAATTTTTTTCAAAAATTTTATTTATTTTTATATATACCTAAATTTAATTTCATATTTTCACAACTTATTTGAATTGAATTAGCTGTCATCCCCCCAAAACTGGATTTCTCATCTACCACTCTGTGTGTGCAGAGAAGGTCCATATTAGCATAAGTTTATTCTTTTTTTGGTAAAAAGAATATCAGACCCGGATCGATTTCCCATTTTCCCCCCCTTTTTTGGTTAAGCAGTTCGGATTCTGTTTTATTTTGAGGTCCAATACCAGTCTAGGTTCATTTTGTTTGTTTTTTCTTTTCTGTTTTTCTGTTTTTCTTCTTGCCACTTTATGTGGAAATGAATATTAATTAGCCTAAATTCCTGGTGAGCAAATTGCACATGATTCAGAATTCTTGCAAGATTCATAACGTACCGATTCGATTCCTAATGTGAATCTAATTACTCGCAGAGTTAATGCGAGATTAGGAATAATTAACACGTTACATTTTTTTTGTTAGATTAAAATTTTATTTTTCCAAATTTAGATGCATGGCTGTGTATTTGACTAGTCTGCACTACAGCATATGGTTGGTAGGCCAAAACATGCACATAGCATTTTCCTAATTTAAGAAACATCCCCTAACAGGTTTGTTTACCAGAGAAAATCAACAAAATAAATAATAAGCATTTGTGTATAAAGAGTGCCATTTCCATTTTCTTGAAGCCATTTAGGGGTTTGAAGCACATTGCGACCGAAAAAAGGAGGAAGAGAGAGCAGAGAGGAAGCCCGGAGAGAAAGATGACGGGCGGCTTCGATGGAGTCTCTGAAGCAAACTTGCCCGGCAAGCCTCACTCGGACATTGATGTCATTGGTTAGTAACTCTAGCCAAGTAGTATTCCTTATGATCTTTGTACATTATTTTGTTTTGTCAGCATTTTTATCCAGAAAAATCTTAAATTTTCTGGGAATATACATAAAGTGAAAAGGCTACAAACTTTTATTAAAAAAAGGAACTCAACGGACACCAATAAAGTGGCAATAAATGGACGGCTTATTATCTTTTCGTTACTCTCTAGTTATTTTTTGTAACAAGTTTATAATTGGTTTTGTTTGCGTCTATTTCACTAAATTTTTATTTTAATATATGTTATTGTGTGTAGAGATCTATGTGCAGTTGTCCGAAAAATTCATGACTAACATCATAGATGGTGAAGGGCCAAGTAATTCTGGAATTTTAATCTGAACTGCTTTCGATTTGTTGATGTAGGTGATGATGAAGTGAATGATTGTCCCATTGAGGAAGTTCGGCTAACTGTTCCAATCACCGATGACCCTTCACAGCCAACCTTGACGTTTCGGACATGGGTTCTTGGAATTTTATCGTGTGCAATTCTTGCTTTCGTCAACAAATTCTTTGGGTTCCGAACAAATCAGCTCTCCGTTTCTTCAGTCTCGGCACAGATTGTTGTCCTTCCTCTAGGAAAGTTGATGGCTGCGACACTCCCAACCAGAAAATTCCGAGTTCCATTCACAAATTGGTCGTTTACAATGAATCCGGGGCCCTTCAATCTGAAAGAACATGTGTTGATCACCATATTTGCTAACTCGGGAGCAGGCGGCGTTTATGCAGTTCACATCATCACGATTGTCAAGGCCTTCTACCACAGACCACAGAATCCTGCAGCAGCCTTCCTGTTAGCACAAACCACTCAGGTAAGTTTTGACACCACTGATTGATTTATGACTTGGTTTTCTTTTGTGTGTTTGATTTCTTGCTCAGCAAGTAATTGTTTTGTTGTGAAATTTGAAATCTTTCAGATGCTTGGGTATGGATGGGCTGGCTTATTCAGAAAATACCTTATTGACTCCCCTTACATGTGGTGGCCGTCAAATCTAGTTCAAGTTTCTCTCTTCAGGTATTCTCTTACCAAATCAGCTTTATTGAGAAAACTATTTGGTATTCCATGTCAATCATGCACTGTCAAGTGGTTAAGTTACGACCCATATCAGCGTGTGATAAAATTCAAAAAAAAAATTTGTCACTTACAATCGCATTGCATTTCTTTGATTTTCTATCGTTATCGAAAAAAATTATAACTTGATTGGCAGGGCATTGCATGAGAAGGAAAAGAGACCAAGGGGAGGCCTTACTAGGCTGCAGTTCTTCCTTACTGTTTTCGTATGCAGCTTTGCTTACTACATTATTCCCGGATTTCTTTTCCCCTCCATCTCTGCTTTCTCCATTGTTTGCTTGATATGGAAGAGCTCCATCACCGCCCAACAGATCGGTTCCGGCATGGGTGGCCTTGGCATTGGTTCTTTCGGCTTCGATTGGTCCACAATTGCCGGCTTCTTGGGCAGCCCTTTAGCCACACCTGGATTTGCCATCATCAATATGTTAGTTGGTTTCATCTTGATCCTCTACGTTCTTACCCCCATTTCTTATTGGTCCAATGCATATGATGCTAAGAAGTTTCCAATCTTCACCTCTCACACTTTCGACTCCACGGGCAAGACCTTTAATATTTCACGGGTTCTGAATGAAACAACTTTCGACATTGACCTCGAAGCGTATAACAATTACAGTAAACTCTATCTCAGTACCGTCTTTGCCTTCACCTATGGCTTGAGCTTTGCCACTCTTACAGCTACTATTTCACATGTTGGCCTCTTCCATGGAAAGTAAGTTCTTTTTTCTTTTCAGCATCACTTTCAACTTTGAGAAGTGATTTTCGAACTCTTGTTTCTTCCTGTGCACTCCTTTTTGTGAGCCATTCGATTGAATAAATTAAAGGAGGCTTATCAAGAGACCAAAACAATGAGAGGAGTGCAGAAGGAGAAAACAGGAGCGTGAAAATCAATACACTCGATTATTACTCATGTTCAAAGCTAATAACTTGTTCATACATGAACAGGTCAATTTGGCACATGTGGAAGAAGACAGCTAGTGTCGTGAAAGATCAAGTCGGCGACATCCATACCCGTCTGATGAAAAAGAACTATGATTCTGTCCCTCAATGGTGGTTTCAACTCATCCTTGTTTTAATGGTTGGCCTTTCCATCTTTGCTTGTGAAGGTTTTGGAAAACAGCTCCAACTTCCGTGGTGGGGAGTTTTAATGGCTTGTGGCATTGCCCTATTTTTCACCTTGCCCATCGGCATTATTCAAGCCACAACAAACCAGGTATAATCAACATGTTGCAAATTTCGTCCGAAGAGACTCATATAAGTTTCAATATGTCACCTAATTGTATTTGTTGTGCAGCAACCGGGGCTTAATGTGATCACGGAGCTAGTTATTGGGTATATTTACCCAGGGAAGCCTCTTGCTAATGTGACCTTTAAAACCTATGGATACATCAGCATGACACAAGCACTAACTTTTCTTGGTGACTTCAAATTAGGTCACTACATGAAGATCCCTCCTAAGTCAATGTTTATTGCACAGGTAACCAAAATTTATCGATAGTAGCAGCAATTGTTTTAATTTTCATATTTGTGATATAATTACACTTACAGTTCTTCATTCTTTATTAAAGGATCGATTGTCAATTATAGCAAAACGTTTTGGCGTGTTATCAACACATTATGATACAAAATCCATCCTTTAACTAAGGACGGACATCTTGGATAGAGAATTTTTTTGTTAATTACACTCATTTGATGAAAGTTTTCCCTTGTACAATAAAAGCGCACTAAATCTTAGTTTACACACAGCTTATTGTCTGCTTAATCCCTCCCAATTTTACTTCCGATTTAAATATTCGTTCTTTAATCGTTCATATTTATGATATAGTCACACTTAATGTGATTTGGATCATTTCCGTTTTGTGCATCTTCAGCTAGTTGGAACAGTAGTGGCTTCAGGTGTATATTTTGGTACAGCATGGTGGCTTCTCGAATCCATTGAGCACATATGCGATACGTCAAATTTGCCAGAGGGAAGTCCGTGGACATGCCCGGGAGACGATGTGTTTTACAATGCTTCGATCATATGGGGGGTCATTGGCCCCCTCCGAATGTTCACCAATTACGGTGTCTACAAGGAGATGAACTGGTTCTTCCTCATCGGCCTCCTTGCACCTGTTCCGGTTTGGTTCCTCTCCAAGAAATTCCCCAACCAAAAGTGGATCAGGCTCATCAACATGCCCATAATCCTCGGAGCAACGGGCAACATGCCACCGGCTAAAGCAGTGCACTACATAACATGGTTTACAGTTGGTATTTTCTTCAGCTTTTATGTGTACAAAAGGCACAAGGGCTGGTGGGCTAGGCATAACTATATACTCTCTGCTGCTTTGGATGCTGGCCTTGCCTTCATGGGAGTTCTCATGTATTTCTCCCTCCAATCCATGGGGATCAATGGGCCTCAATGGTGGGGTCTGGAAGGCAGTGACCACTGCCCGTTGGCCCAGTGTCCGACGGCTCCCGGGGTAGTTGCCAAAGGCTGCCCCGTCCAATGAGATATGCTTTCGAGGAATCCTGTATATGTGTTTTTATTTCATTGTGAATGTCACATCCTAGTTTCTATTCCGAACTTCAGATCCTGCATTTGTGAATGTCATGTTTCATTGCATGCAGTGTGATTTGTTATTAAACTACTTTAATTACAGTTATAAGATTTTAATCGTTCTGTTGATAAATAATTCTTTTCATTTTTCTAGTTAATTCAATTGAGCTTGCTTTTATATTGAAATCTAATTTCTCTAATTAGTTATGTCTTTTCATCTTAGGCCTAGCATGAGAAATGGGTTTTGAGTTGAACATGAAGCCCAAAACAGAGAAAATGTCATTGTGTATGTGATATAGTAAAAAAAATTCAATGCTTCAGGGCACTCCGCAATGAGGTTCAATTATCTATACGGACCACTTTTTGGATCTTCATCTAATAATCAATCTTGCAAAAAGTCATTGAAATCCATTGTCTAGTTTTTAGATCTCCATCTAAGAATCATCCCAACAACAACAAAAAAGTCATTAAACTTCAAAATCATTTTACCATTTTAAAGAACTAAACGTTCATGGTTAACGAACATTAAGTTCGTTTGATTTTTAATAAAATGGTGAGCTTTAAATAATGATCACATAAATGAATAATTCATGTTATAACATGTGTACACTAAAAATCATAACTGCATAGACAATGAGACACTGAACGTGCACCTAAGCATTGTTCTTTCAAAACTCACCGTCATTGTTGCATCACATCCCATACGTATGATGTTTCTCTTTGCTAAAATCCAAAGAAATGGTGAACCATCTTAAATTTTGAGAGTCCCCAAACAAGCTCACCCACTTGGTGGAAGCAAAGAGATAGATAAGAATTAAAAGTTAACCCTTCCAACTTTCAAAGGGACAGATCACCGAACTCAAAGCACCAATAGACGGTTCAGAAAAGCAGGATCATCATCAAGAAGTAAGGACAATCATTGTTATCATTGACATCGTTTCTTAAGCCGGTAATCTATTTCACCAACACTTATGCAACATCACTGGCTTCCACTGGGTGAAAATTTAAAGCATCATCATATCTTCTCAATCCCTTCAGCCACTTTGTCTTTGCCACAAAGGATAACGTTTTGACAGATAACGCTCTCAGTGCTCACTGCTCACCAGTAGCAAACAACCAGCAATGGGCTAAATAAAAAAATTTGCCAATGCTAAGTTCAATCGTTCGTGAAGGTGTTTGAAGTTTTTCAACTTTTACTTCTCGTGCTTTTTATAATTAGGGTTTTTTTGCATTTGTAATCAAGAAGAACGCACATACAAATATAACTGACAATAACCATGAAAGAATAGGTTTAAGATCAGTCGTGTCAAACTTTCTGGCTCGTGTTGCCTTTGCTTACGATAATTAGGGCATACATACATTTGCAACACGAAATGGCACACATGATTACTAAGGTTAGCTGTATGTGGGCGTATTCTAGTTTTATTTGTAGTCAAGAAGAACTTACGCACTGACATGACACAATTTTCACTAAATAAGGGTATCTAGGTTAGTTGCGTATGAAACGTCTTTGAGCTTTCTGAATCTTATTTCCTGTGCTTCTGAAATTATGATTTGCATACATTTGTAATCAGAAAGAGCGCACACAACAACATGATTCCGAGTTTCATAAAAAATAAAAAAATACCAAGATCAGTCGCACATTCACACTTTCAGATTGCTAAAACACGTGAATCAACTAGGTTGACATGAATTTGTACTAAGGGTAGGCCGTGGCCCCCTCTCGAAAGAGCTCCCACTTCGAGATAGGCGTGATCAAAGCTGGCATGGGACATTACGCAGCACTGAAGCACTGACCCACCGAAATAGCAAGGTCCAGCGAGACATTGCCAAAACATTAAATACATTTCATAGGATAACGACTAGGAA
This sequence comes from Malus sylvestris, assembly GCF_916048215.2. Lineage (NCBI taxonomy): Eukaryota > Viridiplantae > Streptophyta > Magnoliopsida > Rosales > Rosaceae > Malus > Malus sylvestris. The sequence goes on from NC_062262.1 coordinate 2,460,563, forward strand.
CTTATCTCTCTTTCAAAACAAGCAATATTGTATACGTAAATATTTAGGCTCTAATGTTTAAGATATCGGGACTTTCATAGCACAAGTACATCGTTATCATCATGTCTAATATCAATGATACAAAAATATACGTAACTTATTGTTTAGCCACAATGCATTCAATAACAATATACTCGTATCAAATAAATATTGTTAATATTCAATAACATATTATTATTATTATTATTGATTATTTGGTGAGGGTGAGATTTGGCGTAATAGAAACGTTACTTCTTTGTGATTGAAAGGTTATGAGTTCAAATCGTGGAAGTAACTTCTTTGTAAAACAAAATTAAAGTTACGTACAATAAATGTTCCTCTTCCCGATCTTAACAAAGCGGGAAGTATTGTAATCTTGATGTCGCCCTTTATTGACTCTAAGTAACAGTTGCACATTTGGACCCAAAAAATAAGATGAGAGGAAATAAATGGTCCTGGGTTGGCGGGTGGGGAGAGATTCTTGGTAGTGGAATCTGGCATATGGCCAACTAGTCCAATAATGGTATGACTAGAAATAAATAATCGAAGATAATGAAAACCCTTAAGTTGTACGGCCCGTCCAACAATGTAAGTGTAGCCAACAGGTTCCTCTTTGGATTCTTTTGTTGAGTATTTTGGGAATTTATAAATTGTGTTTATTCATCGTATATTGTAAGATCAGTTTTTATCAGTTATTGTTTGTAATTAATTTTAAATAAAAATATTAAAATGATTTCTAACTATACGATATACGATGAACATATATAATTCACGGATTCCCGAAATTTTCATAAAGAAGATCCAATGAGGATCCAGATTCTAAGTATACTATTCAAATTCATATTCATAAAATAGAACATTCACCTCAGACATCCTCTATCACTAAAAATATAAAATTCATGAATAAAGCATTTGATTATTACAACTTTACAAGTGGGGTCCGAAAGTTGTAGATGAGATTAAAAGGGACAATTTTAATTTAATTTATAATACATGGTAACTTTGGTAATGTATTTTGATGTCGAGTGCAAGAAGATGAACATGCTATCTTGATCAATCGATTCAATTCACGCGTATTATGTTTTATGAATGTTTAAAAATTGTTGTCAGGGATGGCTCTTAGTCTAAGAAGCATGCATCAAGTGGGAAAAAATGAATTGCATCGAGAACATGGTGGAGTTTTATCACTTTTCCTTTATGCATTAATTTTTCAGATTAGAGTTGATGAACAAGCTAATACAATTTAATTATTGTTTAATGTCTCGATATGGTCCCTAGGTATAGTTATATAATTTTCAACTTGCTAGTAAGTGTATGAGGTCTTAAGCTTAATTCTCATAAATGTCGGATATTAAATTGTGCAGAGTTAGTCCAACACCACTCTTATATTATATGAAAATGAGACGTTTTAAAGTGACACGGCTAGGGCTCATGGTCATGGGCCCTTGTTCTAAAGGTCTGAAATCAATTGTTGTCCTAGATGAATAATGCCAAGAAAGGGTGAACACTCCAAGGGTTGACTATACTATCTACATTTCGATCTCAATTTAACTTGTACTTGATTTAGGCCTTTTGCAAAGTCATGTATATGTGACTATCTAGTGTGAACAAGTGTGAATTTATTTCTTTTTACAATACGACATTTTATTTAGAGAATGCTATAGAGATTAAATTTGTAAATAAATTTTGAAAACTAAATGACATAGAAGTTGATGATTGAATTATTATTTAAGTTTTGATAAACATGCTCATTTCTATTAGTAACGCATTATTTAGTTTACAAATTAGTCTACTTTAATTTGTAGAGAAAAGATTCAAATTCGTGTACAAAGCGATGATCACAATGTTCTGATCAAATGCTCTGACAAACATTTTGCACTTGCAAACTATTTATTTCAATGGGAACAAATTCTTAACTTTTTTTTCTATGAACTATATTGAAAAACACAAAAATTTGAAGTTTGTCATAACCACATAATTTTAGACGTAAATACCTGGTCAGCATGAATTTATAACTCATCAACTCTCTTACATACGAATCTGTAAAATCATCATAGAGACAGGTCGAAGGCTTACTTTCAACAATACCGATATTGTTCTCAACTTGATAATTACCACTTGTACATCCATCAGTTATAAGGTTTTATCACAAAAGGTTTGGTATTAGTTGGAGTGAGGTTAGGATATTTAAACTTCTTTTCTCAAAGATACGGTCAACGTGTAATATTTCAACACATCCACTTACGTGGGACCCAGTTAGTGAGTCACACGTGAGAGATCCACATATCAACTACCATATGGAGCCAACGGGACTCACCCTACATGCAGGACCACAAGACCCACCATTATCGCGTGGGGCCAAGAGGATCCACCCATCACGTGGCAGTACAGTATGAGCCCACTCCATGACTCTGATACCATGTAAAATTATCATAGAGAAGGGTATTGCCCACTTTCAACAACACCAATATTATCCCAAATTTGATAGTTACCACCTACACAATCCGTCATATGTAAGGTTTATCACAAAATGTTTCGATATTAGTTGAAATGAAGTTTAAGATATTTAAACTTCTTTTCTCAGAGATACGATCGTATATCCGACTTAATTAAATAATGTCATGAACAAACTCTTTCTCATTTGTTTTAATAAAATTTTCTCGTATTTTCGAGTTGCATCAAGAAAAAAAAAACCCAAAATCATTCCCATATTCCTATCATGGGCAACAATCTTCAACTTTTGAATTGTTAGCAATTTCGAAAGAGATTGGGCACATGGACCGCAGACATCACTCTTTTTGTCACTTCTATAGAAGATCATATTTGTCATGCATGGATGACCAAGACCCATCGTAGCGTAATCTCAATATATAAAACACAAAGATTCTTATTCCTTTTTACTCCTTTATTTTTTGGTTTATAATAAATATTAAATGACTTGGATGCTTTGTTTTTTTTTTTTCTTTGAGCCACAATTTTTTCTTTAAAAAAGATTAAAAAGGGACCAGAACCATGTTTTTAAGAGTTAGGAAAATTCATAATCATTTCAACATTTTCCTGACTATCATCATGTGATTCAATAACGTCATATATCGAACCCAAAACATATTGTATGAAGTACAAAGTTAAAATTCATTCTCACTTACTAGGTTATCATGATTGTTGATTCACATGTTACTTTTGACTTTTTTGTCTATACCTTATAAAATACCAACCCTCTTCTGTAGGGCTCAAATCCCCAAGTTTAACCTTGTTCTTTAGGATCTGAGAATAAAATTTAATATAGAGGTTTTCAAAGGGTTGAAAACGATGAATGAGGATCCTATCATTTTTGTGAAGATTATAGAGATTCTCAAATTATGTATGTTTATTGTACATCATACGGTTATAAATTATTTTAAATAATTTTATTTAAAATTAAATATGAACAGTACTTGACAAAAATTAACCCCACGATATATGATGAATGATACGATTTGAGAATCCACAGAATCTTCACAAGAGGATCTCCGAGATCCTTACAAAGAAGATCCTTATTAGAAAGCGATTATTTTCAAATCCCTTTCCGTTATTAAATTTCCTCCTCTCTTTTCTTCAACTGTGTCATGAATATAATATAAAGGTTTTTAAAGGGTTGAAAACGTTTATTTTCAAATCCCTTTCCGTTATTTATTTTTCTCCTCTCCTGTCTTCAATTGTGTCGTGAAGATTTGTCTAGACAGTGAGGGATGGAGTTGACATTTTTGTCTCTTATTAGAGCATCTTCAATGGTCCAAATCAGAGTTTCTTAAAACTTTCCATTTTGGCGCAGCAGAAGTTATCGTTTAAGGGAAGTTGCTGAGTATAGTCCGGCCAGATGTCGTTTCACTCCCTCTCTTTTTTTTTTTTTTTTTTTTTCGGAGTAGGATTCTTTTTTTTTTTTTTTTTTCCTTCTCTTCCTTTCCCTCCTAATTGAATGATCACGGCTAAATCACGTCAATATCTTATATTAATTTTTTATAGCAAGAGAAATGTAAAATAAGAGAATGTGAGAGAAGGGGGATGCAAGGGGATGGAAAAAGGAAGGGAGAGAATCCTAGTCCTTTTTCCCCACCCATTGTTGCATGACAATAACAAAAGAGCACTAAAAATAGTCACAGTTTCACGCTTACGTACACTCATACACTTAAAGATGCTTAATTCGTTTGTTTGTATATGGTATTATGTACTTCTACGCTACTTATTACTACGGTTTAGTTGTATTCCTCTTCACTTATAAGTGAGAGTTCTTAGGTTCGATTCTCGTTAGTGTAGTAAAATCTTTTATTCAAAAACCGAACTTCGCCGCTCGGCCCTCTAAGAGATCGACCTCTAATAGATTTGGCTTGAAGTCGTGATGCCACCGCTGCCTGTGGGGATTGGGACATCTTATTAAAGTCTATGGCGCCCGACTGGGCATTAGTAAAGCTTTCTTCTACGAATTGGTTTAGCACGAATAGGTAAGATGATTGCTTCAAGTGGACCACTCCTCGCTCTTAGCCCTTCTCGGCTGATAGAATGTGAATTATCTAGTTTTGGTCCGAGCAGGCGCGAAGTCAAGGGCTTGCTTGAGGACGTTAAGCTCCCACCCACTTCCATGAGATAGTCAAACAAATTATGTACTTCTACAAGTGAGGAATCACGTTGTTTAGTCAAATTTGGACGGTGTATTTGTTTTTTCTTTTGCTTACAACCAAATTTAGATGGTTGTGTACCGCAAAAACTGCGTTCAAAACTGAAACCAAATCATTGGTTTACTGAAAAATAAACTACGGTGTGGCTTTATTTCTACATTGCAAAGGTTGTACAAGGCATAAACTAAAGAAATTAAAAATAAATTAACAATAAAAGATCAAAAAGAAAGAAACAAATAGGATGTATACATAAATAAGGAGCGGATATGTAACATTATTTTTTTACACAATTTTTGACATAAGTGTTTGTGAGGCTCACTCCGAAATGTATTTTAATGATCTGACCCATTAATATTTAAGATTTTTCCTCAAAGATCATGTCTACCAAAAATCACCAAAATCTAAAATCATATGACTGTTAGATAAGGGTTTAGGGTTTCTATGAGTTTAGGTTTTTTTATATAACCGTATTCGTTTATTTTCTTTACTACAAATGAATATCTTAATAATTTTAGATTTATCTAATTTTTTACAAGAATAATTTATGAATAATGTTCTAAAAGATAGACAGTTTGAACTATTAAAATATATTAGAGAGTGAGTCTTATAAAAAATGTGTTAAAGGTTGTGTAAAAAACATATCATGGATCCGTCCCAATAAATAATGCAGAAAGATACTCTTATCTGATTTACGAAATTAGAAAATTGGCGTGGTATGTGAAGGATGGGGTCTAGCCAAGTTGCGGCGAGGGAAGGTTTCTTTCAATCCAAACCTTTAAATAATTAGTAATAAGTCCAAATGGCACCAAGGGGTAGGATATAATTCCACCTGCATCCAAATTGTGGGGATCTTTACATCTTTGTCATTCATCGTGTATTGTGTGGTCATAAATCATTTAATTTTTTTATATTTAAAATTAAATACAAATAGTACCTAACGAAAACTGGCCGCATGATATACGATGTGCATGCTATTTTTCAAATTATAGCCCTTTTAATTTATCTTGTTGATGGTGACCATCATGGCAGATTGGTAAATATAAATCTGAATAGCTGTTACTTAATACTACGGTCTAATGACATTTTTCTTCACTAATAAATGAAAAGTTTTAAATTCAAATCTCGTAAATGACGAGTTCAATAATAATAATAATAATAATAATCTAATGACCAACCTTAACACTGAGCTAGGCTTGTTTGAAATTACTTTTATAGGAAATGCTTTGGTTAGAAGTGTTTTGTTGGAAGAATGCCGATTGCATGTAAAAAAATTTAAGTTCTGTATGTAGATACTCTTCGAAGTGCTTTCGAAAGAAAGTTTTAGGTGCTTTATTAGAAACCGTTTATACGACTCATAAGACCTTTTAAGTATTTTTGTAAAACGCAATTAACAACTCATTAAGTTGTCAGAGAACACTTTTAATCCGTTTACTTTTAAACATGTACTTGGTAAATACGCATCATTCATAAAATTTACACTCCAGATCCTGAAAATTGGAAGTCAATATACTAAATACTTCTTTACTTTAATGAATACTATAAAACCAAGTTAAAGGTTTACCAAAAAAAAACCAAGTTAAAGTTGTATATAGTGAATTAGTTTACTTTAATTTGCATAAAATAATTTATTTATACATTATTTGAAGCTAGTGAATGTCACAGTGGTTAAAAAATGAAGCGGCATTATATTTAATGTCTTTTTAGATAAAGTATCACCGTCCGCCTTCCCTGCCCATGTGTGATGGAATCATGGGCAAGAAAGCTTCCACGTTTTAATATTCACACCTCACATTTCAATTCTCCAACTATAGTAACCCTAATTATTATTTGCCTACCGCTGCGGGGTGATTTAGTAATTAGGTATAAATTTCAGATATGTATTTCCCACAACACGTTATAAATTTGATTCTTAATACTAATAAATTATACGGGGATGGTCAGATGAGGCTCAAATAACTTTGTGAGTCTTTCTAATCCTTAAAAAAAGAAAACTACTATGAATAAATCACGGGCTGACCTTTTAAAACATTATTATTTGCCATCTTGCAAAACTATTGACTTACATCAGTTGACTTGGAATTTATAACAGCTCTCAATTAGTCCCATAATAATTCCAATTTTCCACCCACCTCCGATTTTAATTTTTCCTTTTTTATTACACTTTAGCTGTCATCCCCCAAGATTGGAGTCCATATCTACCACTCACTGTCAGCAGCACACAAGCCTCCTCCGCTGTCCACATACTATCTTATCTTTCACATTATTTTTTGACGAAATCAGTAGTTTTCATTGCAGACAGATCCGAGATCCTCAAATTCATTTCTTTTTTACTCTTTCTCAAGGACAGGTTTTTTAGCGTGACAATTACATTATAACATGAGATTAGTATTCAGTGAAACTGTCGCATTACAACACAAATTGTAGAGACCATAAGTCACTGGGGGGGGTGAGACCTGATACAGGGGTGAGACCTGATACACAAATTGTAGAGACATGGTCCAAATGTTTGTATTGAAAGTTTTTCTCAAGAGCAAAAGGAGGATCGACCTTGAGATTTCTTCTAACATTGTATTACCAATTCACGTAACATAAAATAAGTGGACAATAACGTTAATATTTCACAGAAGTATAAGATTAATAATATATATATATATATATATATATATATATATATATATAACTAATAACACTTACACTGAAAATTTGTTCTCTTTTGGGTTATGAGTAGTTTGTATTAATCTTTGGGGGGAAAGACAAGTTGTCCTTTTCTTCTTTTTCACTTCCCCTCGTCTCCTGCACAGTGCACATGAAGATTTGTCCAAGATTCCTGCTCACCCAAGAACATATTTTAGAATCCTTAAAAAAATCCACTACATGCAACTCCATTTTACAAGTCAAATTACTCATGTTATATGTACACAATAACCATCATCAAATTACATATATTTGTCCCTTAGCTAAGCTAGTAGTAGTAATACCGCATCACACACCAGAGATCTGTGGGCAAAAGAAAAGTAAAAAACTGGTCTCTTGAAAAAGAAACTACCAGCATTGCTTTATTTCTAGGCACCCCATTTCAAGCGTGTGAACTGCAAAATTTGACTAAACAAAGAAGAAAGTTTGCATCTCTATAAAATTGGTGATGTGGGTTTGCAGCCATTGAGCGGTTTGCAAGGGGGGAGAGATAGAGAGAGAAAGAGAGTACAGAGAGAAAGAGATAGGAGATAGATAGAGAGATGGGTAGTTATGTAGAGGATGGAGTTCCTCATGCAGCAAGGCAGCAATCAAATGTTGATGTAGTTGGTAAGTCCCTCTAAGCCAGGCGTAATTAATCTCTCTCTGTTTTATTAATCTCAACATGTTTATGCAAAACTGGAAAATGGCAACGATTAAAATCGACATGGAGTTGTGAATTTTTTCATGTTTTGATGTATGAATATGCATTTTATATGTAAAAAATCTATATGCAATTGCCAAAAATGTGTTCTTGAACAGATGTCAAAGAGAGAGAGGATTGAGAGCCATGAAAATTTAATCAGTCTAAAACATAAGATTCTACCTTTCGAATCTCTCTGTTTTATTAATCTCAACACGTTTATGCAGAACTGGTAATGTCAAAGCTGGATTAAGATTTGATAGAATTATGAACTTTCCAAGTTTTGATGAATTCTTCACTTTCTTGAAATGTTTCTTTAGTTTGAAGAAATGGGATTTATTTATATTTAGCAAATCTTCTAAGAACAAGCAGTTCTTGCAAATTTTAATCTGCAATGTTGCCAATTTTTTGTTGATGCATCAGATGATGAAGTGAATGACAACCCAATAGAGCAAGTGAGGCTAACAGTTCCAATAACCGATGACCCTTCACAGCCGACCTTGACGTTTCGAACATGGGTTCTTGGGATCATTTCATGCTCTGTTCTTGCTTTTGTCAACCAGTTTTTCGGGTACCGCCAGAATCAACTCTACGTTTCTTCAGTCTCTGCGCAAATTCTTGTCCTGCCTGCGGGGAAGCTGATGGCTGCTACCCTTCCGCAGAAACCAATCCGGTTCCCGTTTACAAATTGGTCTTTTTCGCTGAATCCGGGGCCTTTCAACTTGAAAGAACATGTGCTGATCACCATCTTCGCCAACTCTGGATCGAACAGCGTTTACGCTGTAGGCATCATCACAATTGTCATGGCTTTCTACCACAGAACATTGCACCCTGCAGCTGCCTTCTTGTTAGCACAAACCACTCAGGTAAATTTAGACACCAATTGCTAATTTGTGAGTTGTGACCACTGTTCTAAAATTCCCGCCTAACGCCGCCTAGACCCGCTTAGGCGCTAGGCGGCTGGCAGCTGGCCACCGCATGATTAATCTCTGAGCGTTTGAAAATTAAGAAAGGACGTCTAGGCCTACTTAGACCATCTCCAACCCTGGGCTAAAAACCATATTACCCCCCAAATTACTCCCCAAACACTCTCCAACCCATGCTAAAATTTTAGGCTAAATGCCAAATGCTATTTCTGGACCAAATACCCCAGCTTTCCCCGGGCTAAATGCGAAATGTTTATCGGAATTTAAAATTTTTTAGATTAAAATGTTCATAAAATTAATTTACAATAATCTACATATTTATTTATTTTTTAAAAAAATTGATTTAAGAAAAAAATTTAGGCTAATTTCATTCTTTAATAATTCCGGGCTAAAATTTTAGGGTAGAAGGGTTGGAGCAGAAAAGATGTTTCTGGGCTAAAAGCTAAATTTTCCGGGCTAAAAAATTTGGCTTTTAGCCCAAGGGTTGGAGATGGTCTTAGGCTCCCGCCTAATTCGTCCAGACCCTCTTAGGTCGCGACTCTCACTTAGACATAATATGGATAACTTCTATTTTGCATTATGATATAATACTTTATAATCTATATATTATTCTATCGTGCAATTTATATATCTTAATGCAATTATGAATTTTTTAAATATAAGCTGCCACATATTTATACGATATATAATAAATTTATAATTCTGCTTAGGCGCTTAGGCCCTAGCTCACCACCCGACTGGTGCCTAGCTTCTTTTAGAACCCAGGTTGTGACTACTGTTGTTTGATAAATGTGCAAGTTTTCGTGTTGTGAAATTCATGTGTTCGGAATGTGAAAACCGTCAGATGCTTGGGTATGGATGGGCTGGCATTTTCAGAAAATACCTTGTTGACTCTCCTTACATGTGGTGGCCTTCAAATCTTGTTCAAGTTTCTCTTTTCAGGTATTTTTATTGAATTTTTTTTCCACTTAAAACCGAATAGCATTTCTTCAATTTTCTGTAAATACAACAACAACAACAAAGCATTTTCCCACTAAGTGGCGTCGGCTAATTTTCTGTAAATAATGGAAGAATTTAATGATTTGAATGGCAGGGCATTGCACGAAAAGGAGAAGAGGCCGAAGGGAGGCCGGACTAGGCTGCAGTTCTTCTTCATGGTTTTCATCTGCAGCTTTGCTTACTACATTGTTCCGAGTTATCTTTTCCCCTCCATTTCCGCTTTCTCCTTCGTTTGCTGGATATGGAAGGACTCCATCACCGCTCAACAGATTGGTTCTGGCATGCATGGGCTTGGTATTGGCTCATTCGGCTTTGATTGGTCTACTGTTGCCGGTTTCTTAGGCAGCCCTTTAGCCACTCCTGGATTTGCGACCATTAACATCTTAATTGGTTTTATATTGATTGTTTACATTGTCACCCCCATTGCCTACTGGAACAACGCATATGAAGCTCAAAAGTTTCCAATCTTTACGTCACACACTTACGATTCCAGTGGCCAGCGCTATAACATTTCCAGAGTTCTAGATCAGAAAAATTTCGATATTAACATGGTAGGGTATAACGGTTACAGTAAACTCTATCTCAGCACCTTCTTTGCCTTCACTTATGGGCTGAGCTTTGCCACTCTGACGGCTACTATTTCGCACGTTGCTCTCTTCCATGGAAGGTAACTAAGCGGATTTTGACATCAGTTTTGAACTCAACTGAGCAAATATTTCTTTACATCTAAACTTGTACATTTTTTTTGTCATGTGACATGTATACATGAACAGAACGATCTGGAAGATGTGGAAAAAGACAACTAGTGCAGTGAAAGATCAAATCGGTGATGTCCATACCCGACTGATGAAGAAGAACTATGATTCAGTGCCTCAATGGTGGTTTCAAATCATCCTTGTTTCTATGGTTGCTCTTGCTGTCTTTACTTGTGAAGGTTTCGGAAAACAGCTCCAACTTCCATGGTGGGGAGTTTTAATGGCTTGCGGCATTGCCCTATTTTTCACATTACCTATTGGCATTATTCAAGCCACAACAAACCAGGTACGTCCATAACACACTCACACAAATCATTTGTATGCATCAAACAGAAGAAGAAAATGTTAATTATGAACGATATAATCAGAGTGCACCACATACCTTTGTTGCACATTTTCTTCGAAGCATGTCATATTAAGTTCTGATTTTTCATTTGATTATGTTTGTTCTGCAGCAACCGGGGCTTAATGTGATCACAGAGCTAATTATCGGGTACATTTATCCCGGGAGGCCTCTTGCTAATGTGGCTTTCAAGACCTATGGATATATCAGCATGTCACAGGCACTCATGTTTCTTAGTGACTTCAAATTAGGCCACTATATGAAGATCCCTCCTAAGTCCATGTTTTTGGTGCAGGTAATTTAATTACGTTTATCTCATTAACTAACGGTTGGTTTGATAACCATTTCAGTTTTCAGCTCTCAAACGGGCCCTAATTGTTCATATTTGTGACATAACTAATTACTTGTACCTATTTTTCCCCTTATCTGCTTCTTCAGTTGGTTGGAACGCTAGTAGCTTCAAGTGTCTACTTTGGCACATCCTGGTGGCTTCTCACAAGCATCGAGTACATCTGCGATCCATCAAAGCTGCCAGAGGGAAGTCCGTGGACATGCCCTGGTGACGATGTGTTCTACAATGCTTCGATCATATGGGGGGTCATAGGCCCACTCAGGATGTTCAGCAACAAAGGTGTCTACCCGGAAATGAACTGGTTCTTCCTCATTGGCTTGCTTGCACCCGTTCCGATTTGGTTCCTCTCCAAAAAGTTCCCCAACCAGAAGTGGATTAAGCTCATAAACATGCCGATCATTCTGGGGGCAACAGGCATGATGCCGCCTGCTAGGGCTGTGAACTATTTGACATGGCTTTCGGTTGGGATTTTCTTCAACTTCTACGTGTACCGAAAGTACAAGGGGTGGTGGGCTAGGCATAACTACATTCTATCTGCTGCTTTGGATGCTGGTGTGGCCTTCACAGCAGTTCTTCTGTATTTCACCCTTCAATCCAAGGATATAATGGGGCCCGGCTGGTGGGGTCTCGAAGCGGATGACCATTGTCCGCTGGCCTCGTGCCCCACGGCTCCAGGTGTAGTTGCCAAAGGCTGTCCAGTTCGCTAAGATATGATTCAGAAATCAAAACCCTAAACCCTAAATGTGTGACAATGTAATATTGCAAAACCATATGTAGGCCAGTTCTGCAGATTGGCGAAGAAAGATATGAATCTGTATAGTTATTTGAACAAATTTGGTTTTAGTTTTCATAATTTGAAATTAGTGAATGTATACGGGCTTTAATTCTGAAATAAGTAGCACATAACTGATAATTACTAGATAGTGTAACAACACAACATTATTAAGTATGAACCAACCAAATAATAGGCTAGCAACTCAAATGGTCAGTAGTATTCACGACTAAACTAGAGGTCTAGTATTCGGTTTCCTCTCTCCAGATCGGTACATGGGACATTTTATTATGCATAGTACTTAAGAAATATACATGCTGACGTCATTAATGCCAAGTTTACATTATGTCAAAACTTTTCCGGTCAGATGCATATAAGAATTTTTCAACATTACATTTGTTTTCCAAATTTAGATTTTTGTGTCTTTGACCAATACCTTCATTACAAATTAAGAGTTTAGGCTGAACCAGATTTTAGGCCTAAAAAATTGTTTTTTTTTTTAAAGAGCGTTGGTATTAGGACCACAATTTTTTCTCACCACTATCACTACTACAATACAAGCTATCACCGGCGGAGCTAAATCCGACAAGAAACCCAATTTCTGTCGGAAATTAAGCACAAATCCGACATTACACTAAATCCAACAAGAAACCCAATTTCTGTCGGAAATTAAGCACAAATCCGACATTAAACAATGTAATGTCGGATTGGCATAGCGACACTAATGCTAGCGTCACTAAAGGCTATCAGTGTCGCTTTGTGCGCTTAATCCGACACTACACAACGTCGGTTTAAAGCGACACTGACTCTAACGTCGGTTTAAAGCGACGTAAACTAATAAAATAAACTATATAAAATAGAAACTAGCGTCGGTTTATAGCGACGTAAGCTAATAAAATAAACTATATAACATAGAACCGTGTGTCGGTTCAGATAACATTTAAATAAATAAAATATTCAAATACAACTTCGATAGAAACAAAACAGAAAAATCCAAATATCAAAGTAAAAATCCTCCTAATGTAAAAATATCAAAGTAATCAAAAACAAAAAAAATACAAATACAACTTCGATGGAAACAAAACAGATCAAAATTGGAATGAAAATAGATTCATGTTCCATTAAAATCCAAACTAAAAACGTTAAATTCCTGCACTTCATCACCTAAATCTACCCAACCACCACCACACCAACCAACCAATTTACATAAATCCTCAATCTGAAACCCTAACAAACTAACCCCCGAACCCGTACAAAGTCCTGCCCTGCCTCTTGAGCGCATAGACGACGTCCATCGCCGTCACTGTCTTCCTCATGGCATGCTCGGTGTAAGTCACGGCGTCACAGATCACATTCTCCAAGAAGATTGATCCGCTTGACGTCGCCACGGCCAGCCAAACGGCGGATGGAGGGCTTTGTGATGCCCTGGATGTTGTCCCTCAGCACCTTTCTGTGCCTCTTGGCTCCTCCCTTGCCCAGCCCCTTGCCTGCATTGCCGCGTCCAATCATTGCTGCGGAAATGAAATTAGGGTTTGATTTGGGATCAGATATTTGAATTGAGAGAGCAAGTTACAGTGTCGGAGAGGTCAGGTGGAAGGGGTTTATATAGAGAGGTTTGGGAGCTTTGATACGTGGGTTGTGTTTCTTTACGTGAGATTTGGGGTGAACGCAAGGATCGTGGATTGGGCGCAATCGACGGTTAAGGGTTGCGATCCGTGCTGTGGATTTGGGTGATGGGTTTCTTTAAAATATTTAAAAAAATAATTTGTGTCGCTTTATAGAACCGACGCAAGCTTTAAAATATTTAAAAACAATAATTTGTGTCGCTTTAAAGCGACACCCATACTTTATGTCGCTTAAAAGCAACACTGTTTTTCTTAAAATATTTAAAAAAATAATTTGTGTCGTTTTATAGAACCGACGCAAGCTTTAAAATATTTAAAAACAATAATTTGTGTCGCTTTAAAATATTAAAATATATGTGCTTAAATCGACGTAGGAATTTTATGACGCTTAAAAGCGACAGTAAATCCGACGTCATGTTCAGTTAGTGTCGCAACTATCTTATGTGCCACTATATTATATTAAATCGACGCCACCTACTGACACTATAAGGCCCTTTTGTAGTAGTGTATCTCCGTTGGTCAGATCTCGAATAGAAGAAGTGACACCAATTGCACTAAGTGATTCTCTAACACTATAAAAGCTCGTCAACAAGATGATCAGTAAATGTACTTCAAATAATTTGATTCTTGGAAAATGAAAGGATCATGAATTCAAGCTAAGTGTGTGCACTGGAGAAACAAGCATACATAAAACTGGTGTGCCCCCCCCCCCCCTCTCCCCCTCCAAAACAAAAAAATCGATCCATTTCTTCTTGTTACAGTCATTCCACACTTTGATACATGCCCGCATTCCTCTTTTTTTTTTTTTTTTAATTCTTTTCCTTTATATTTTTGTTGCGTTTAACGAGTCATTTTTGTATACATGTCGCACATGCAAACAGATGAAGAAGTGAATGACTGCCCAATTGAGCAAGTTAGGCTAACGGTTCCAACCACGGACGACCCATCGGAGCCGACCATGACGTTTCGGACGTGGGTTCTCGGCCTACTATCATGCGTTATTCTTGCTTTCGTGAACCAATTTTTCGGGTACCGGCAAAACCATCTATACGTTTCTTCGGTCTCGGCCCAAATCGTAGTCCTCCCCCTAGGAAAGCTGATGGCGGCGGTCCTTCCTGCGACGGAGTTCCAAGTCCCATTTACAAAATGGTCGTTTTCTTTGAATCCGGGGCCTTTCAGTATGAAAGAACATGTTTTGATCACAATATTTGCAAACTCTGGATCAAACAGTGTTTATGCAGTTAACATTATCACAATTGTCAAGGCTTACTACCACAGAGATATTCACATCATGGCAGCCTTCTTGTTATCTCAAACCACTCAGGCAAGTTTTTGTACCACATTTTAATACCACATTTTGAATAAAAGTTAGTATAGGCAGGACCCGCTCGAAGAAAAACTTGAGACTAGACTTTTGGTACGTGGAGTGGCCCGTACACCCTAGTTAAAACATAATATGTGTTACAAAATCTGAATCATTGAGAAAAACTTACAACACAAGCTATGTTTTGCTCGGAAAACATGTATGTCATTCAAACTGACACGTGGCAAGGGAAGTAAGATACTCGCTTAGGGTTTTCTCCGAAATACCCATAGGCACTTAGCGTCAACACATATTTGACTATTGGGTTTGATCCAACGGACTCAATCATTATGTTTAAACCGTTAAGTCGAATTCAGTGGTCAAATATGTCAGTTGAAACCACATCAAGCATTACTTTTATGATTTTTTTTTTTTTTTTTCAGATGCTTGGATATGGATGGGCTGGATTATTCAGAAAATTTCTTGTTGACTCACCTTACATGTGGTGGCCTTCAAATCTTGTTCAAGTCTCTCTATTCAGGTACATATATGATCAGTAGCTCAAGCAGTTAAGAGTATCCAGACCTGTTTTCAAAGTTCTGTGTTCCATTCCCGCTCCTTGAATTAACTAAATCATAAAATGTGAATTAACGGCAGGGCATTGCATGAAAGGGAAAAGAGACCCAAAGGAGGCAGAACCAGGATGCAATTCTTCATCATTGTTTTCGTATGCAGCTTTGCGTACTACATTGTCCCAAGCTTATTCTTCCCTTCCCTAACAGCCCTCTCCTTCGTCTGTTGGATTTGGAAGGACTCCATCACTGCGCAACAGATTGGTTCCGGCCTCAAGGGCCTCGGAATTGGCTCGTTTGCCCTCGACTGGTCCACCATTGCCGCCTTCTTGGGCAGCCCTCTAGCCTACCCAGATGTTGCTGTGATCAACATGCTAATAGGCTTTGTTCTGACCTGTTACATCATTTTGCCTATTACGTATTGGACCAATACCTATGATGCTAATAAATTCCCGATCTTTTCCTCCCTCACATTTGATGTTGATGGCCAAAAGTACAACGTTTCGAAAATTCTCAATCAGAAAACTTTCGAGATCGATTTGCCCCAGTATAACGGTTACAGTAAACTCCACCTCAGTACCTTCTTCGCCCTCACCTATGGCTGGGGCTTTGCCACTCTTACATCTACTATTTCACATGTTGGATTCTATCATGGAAAAAGTAAGTTTTTCTCTTTTTCGACGTTAAAAGTTGGGATAGTTACTAGCATAACTCGCATGTTCTAATGCGGTAAAGAAATGTGATCTCCCTAACATTACCTTAACATCAGACGAAGAAGTTGAAACCTAACCTATCGCTCGTAATCTCCTATACACGAACTCTGCAATGTTTCTTAAGAACTCGTAAGTTTTTCCTTGCAATCTTCTTTTATGGGACATGGATCATGAAAATCAGAGAAATCTGGCATCTGTGGAGAAAGACGACCGGTGCAGTGAAAAATCAGCTCGGCGACGTCCACACAAGACTTATGAAGAGGAACTATGAACCAGTTCTCGATTCCGAAAATGATGACGAACCCCGTTGTCGTAGATAATAGAAGCTGATACAGCTAGAAACTCACCCAACAATGTCGGTGCTGCTCTCAGCCGTGGCAACCGAACGCGAAGCGGCCGAGTCCCCAGCAGACGGCGGCGCTACTTTCCCTTTTCCCTTGAAATTGGACCAAATCGTGCGGCAAAGTGAGAAAGCGGAGAGCGCCGAACCCCGGCGGCGCGATCAGAGTAATCGGAACTTGCTCCGAAGGCCGAGCTACAGTAGACCGGCCACCTGGGCCGCCATGACCAACCGATCACCACGCCAATCATCATGGCTAGCCATATCGGGACTGCGCAAAGCAATATATCGAGGGATTATCGAGGGTTTTACGAAGAACCCCATCAGATCGGACAACATTTCCTCCATCCTGCCTAAAACCGAGAATTTCCGATAAAGTATTACTTTCCCGAGAAAATGGGCGCTCAAGAAAACGGAATCACATCGGCGTTCGGTTATCCAATCCCTTTCTCTCTTTCCCTACTCTCTCTGTATCCGATTAGAATTGGGGAAAGACGGAAGAAAAATTCTAGAGAGAGAACGAGAGTTTCAGGCGGTCTCAGACGTTACGGTAACATGACGTGGCAAGATCGAGACCGTTGATGGAGGCTGAGCTGGGTGTGAGTTGTGTTTTCGTACGTGATTCTTTCGGCGTGTGGATTTTCTCGCATGCGGATTTATCGGGACGTTGGGACACGTGCGAAAGGGAGAGTGGGAGAGGGAGGGGGTTGAAGGCCCATGTGAAAATTAGAGAACTGGGGTGGTTCTGGGTTTGGGTTTGGATTTGGATTTGGGGAGCGATTCTGCATTTGGGATGGTTCTGGTTTTGGGTTGGGAAAAGATGTGAGCGGGGAAGAAGGGTGGGGGATAAGGGATGGGTCCCTTATATAAAAAAAAAAATTTTAATGATTTTATTTTTTAGTTTTTAATATTTTTTTTATTTTTTTAATAAAGAGTGGGTCTCGTCTCAAGCCACGTCACTATTTATCAGAAGAATTGACGGAATGTATGAAATTGTAACAAATTCGTAAGATGATGTACGTCATTGAAATGTTTTAAAGATGAAGTATGAAACTGTGATTGTCCTAATAGTTAAGATAATTTTATGTAATTTACCCTATTATTATAGTAGTAGCATTGACTATTTGGTGAGGGTGGGCTTTGGCGCAATAGAAACGTTAATTCTTTGTGATTGAAAGTTTGCTATTTGGTGAGGGTAGTAGCATTGACTAAAGGTCTGAAATCAATTGTTCTCCTACATGAATAATGCCAAGAAAGGCTGAACATAGGGTTGACTATACTATCTACGGGTCCTTATGACACAATCAATAATTCGATTCATTTTCAATTAGGCCTTGCTCTAGCCTCTTTGGGAGTTCTCCATGATAATTATTGTGATGAAACATCCACAATAATTAGCCTCGGTCATTTTATTTGTGAAAATTTATGTATAGCCAAAAAAAGATCACACCTAAAATAGGGACAAGTTATAATACAACTCCAAGGGTTGACTATACTATATTAAGATGATTTCTAACTGTACGATATACGATGAACATATATAATTCACGGATTTCCGAAATTCTCACAAAGAGGATCCAACGAGGATCCGGATTCTAAGTATACTATTCAAATTCATATTCATAAAATAGAACACTCACCTCAGACATCCTCTATCACTAAAAATATAAAATTCATGAATAAAACATTTGATTATTACAACTTTATAAGTGGGGTCCGAAAGTTGTAGATGAGATTAAAAGGGACAAGTTTAATTTAATTTATAATACATGGTAACTTTGGTAATGTATTTTGATGTCTGAGTGCAAGAAGATGAACATGCTATCTTGATCAATCGATTCAATTCACGCGTATTATGTTTTATGAATGTTTAAAAATTGTTGTCAGGGATGGCTCTGAGTCTAAGAAGCATGCATCAAGTGGGAAAAAATGAATTGCATCAAGAACATGGTGGAGTTTTATCACTTTTCCTTTATGCATTAATTTTTCAGATGAGAGTTGATGAACAAGCTAATACAATTTAATTATTGTTTAATGTCTCGATATGGTCCCTAGTTATAGTTATATAATTTTCAACTTGCTAGTAAGTGTATGAGGTCTTAAGTTTAATTCTCATAAATGTCGACTTCGATATTAAATTGTGCAGAGTTAGTCCAACACCACTCTTATATTATATGAAAATGAGACGTTTTAAAGTGACACAACTAGGGCTCATGGTCATGGGCCCTTGTTCTAAAGGTCTGAAATCAATTGTTGTCCTAGATGAATAATGCCAAGAAAGGGTGAACACTCCAAGGGTTGACTATACTATCTACATTTCGATCTCAATTTAACTTGTACTTGATTTAGGCCTTTTGCAAAGTCATGTATATGTGACTATCTAGTGTGAACAAGTGTGAATTTATTTCTTTTTACAATACGACATTTTATTTAGAGAATGCTATAGAGATTAAATTTGTAAATAAATTTTGAAAATTAAATGATATAGAAGTTGATGATTGAATTATTATTTAAGTTTTGATAAACATGCTCATTTCTATTAGTAACGCATTATTTAGTTTACAAATTAATCTACTTTAATTTGTAGAGAAAAGATTCAAATTCGTGTACAAAGCGGTGATCACAATGTTCTGATCAAATGCTCTGACAAACATTTTGCACTTGCAAACTATTAGTAACGCATTATTTAGTTTACAAATTAATCTACTTTAATTTGTAGAGAAAAGATTCAAATTCGTGTACAAAGCGGTGATCACAATGTTCTGATCAAATGCTCTGACAAACATTTTGCACTTGCAAACTATTTATTTCAATGGGAACAAATTCGTAACTTTTTTTTCTATGAACTATATTGAAAAACACAAAAATTTGAAGTTTGTCATAACCACATAATTTTAGACGTAAATACCTGGTTAGCATGAATTTATAACTCATCAACTCTCTTACATACGAATCTGTAAAATCATCATAGAGACAGGTCGAAGGCTTACTTTCAACAATACCGATATTGTTCCCAACTTGATAATTACCACTTGTACATCCATCAGTTATGAGGTTTTATCACAAAAGGCTTGGTATTAGTTGGAGTGAGGTTAGGATATTTAAACTTCTTTTCTCAAAGATACGGTCAACGTGTAATATGTCAACACATCCACTTACGTGGAACCCAGTTAGTGAGTCACACTTGAGAGATCCACATATCAACTACCATATGGAGCCAACGGGACTCACCCTACATGCAGGACCACAAGACCCACCATTATCGCGTGGGGCCAAGAGGATTCACCCATCACGTGGCAGTACAGTATGAGCCCACTCCATGACTATGATACCATGTAAAATTATCATAGAGAAGGGTATTGCCCACTTTCAACAACACCAATATTATCCCAAATTTGATAGTTACCACCTACACAATCCGTCATATGTAAGGTTTATCACAAAATGTTTCGATATTAGTTGAAATGAAGTTTAAGATATTTAAACTTCTTTTCTCAGAGATACGATCGTATATCCGACTTAATTAAATAATGTCATGAACAAACTCTTTCTCATTTGTTTTAATAAAGTTTTCTTGTATTTTCGAGTTGCATCAAGAAAAAAAAAATCCAAAATCATTCCCATATTCCCATCATCGGCAACAATCTTCAACTTTTGAATTGTTAGCAATTTCGAAAGAGATTGGGCACATGGACCGCAGACATCACTCGTTTTCTCACTTCTATAGAAGATCATATTTGTCATGCATGGATGACCAAGACCCATCGTATCGTAATCTCAATATATAAAACACAAAGATTCTTATTCCTTTTTACTCCTTTATTTTTTGGTTTATAATAAATATTAAATGACTTGGATGCTTTGTTTTTTTTTTCTTTGAGCCACAATTTTTTCTTTAAAAAAGATTAAAAAGGGACCAGAACCATGTTTTTAAGAGTTAGGAAAATTCATAGGCATTTCAACATTTTCCTGACTCCCATCATGTGATTCACTAACGTCATAAATCGAACCCAAAACATATTGTATGAAGTACAAAGTTAAAATTCATTCTTACTTACTAGGTTATCATGATTGTTGATTCACATGTTACTTTTGACTTTTTTGTTTATACCTTATAAAATAGGGGAACTTTAACGAAAAGCATCCGGTACTGTTCACTTTAACGAAAAACCACATTTTTACACTAAAAAGTCAATTCTGATACTATTCACTTTACCCTTTATTTTGTCCTTATCATTAAAACTCAAAGTTTTCAAGCCATTTTCATTAGTTTTCCTTATAAAATACCAACCCTCTTCTGTAGGGCTCAAATCCCCAAGTTTAACCTTGTTCTTTAGGATCTGATAATAAAAATTAATGTAGAGGTTTTCAAAGGGTTGAAAACGATGAATGAGGATCCTATCATTTTTGTGAAGATTATAGAGATTCTCAAATTATGTATGTTTATTGTACATCATACGGTTATAAATTATTTTAAATAATTTTATTTAAAATTAAATATGAACAGTAGTTGATAAAAATTAACCACACGATGTATGATGAATGGATACGATTTGAGAATCCTCAAAATCTTCACAAGAGGATCTCCGAGATCCTTACAAATAAGATCCTTATTCGAAAACGATTATTTTCAAATCCCTTTCCGTTATTAAATTTCCTCCTCTCTTTTCTTCAACTGTGTCATGAATATAATATAAAGGTTTTTAAAGGGTTGAAAACGTTTATTTTCAAATCCCTTTCCGTTATTTATTTTTCTCCTCTCCTGTCTTCAATTGTGTCGTGAAGATTTGTCTAGACAGTGAGGGATGGAGTTGACATTTTTGTCTCTTATTAGAGCATCTTCAATGGTCCAAAGCAGAGTTTCTTAAAACTTTCCATTTTGGCGCAGCAGAAGTTATCGTTTAAGGGAAGTTGCTGAGTATAGTCCGGCCAGATGTCGTTTCACTCCCTTTTTTTTTTTCTTTTTTTTTTTCCTTCTCTTCATTTTCCTCCTAATTGAATGATCACGGTTAAATCACGTCAATATCTTATATTAATTTTTTATAGCAAGAGAAATGTAAAATAAGAGAATGTGAGAGGAGGGGGATGCAAGGGGATGGAAAAAAGATGGGAGAGAATCCTAGTCATTTTTCCCCACCCATTGTTGCATGACAATAACAAAAGAGCACTAAAAATAGTCACAGTTTCACGCTTACGTACACTCGTACACTTAAAGATGCTTAATTCGTTTGTTTGTATCTGGTATTATGTACTTCTACGCTACTTATTACTACGGTTTAGTTGTATTCCTCTTCACTTATATGTGAGAGTTCTTAGGTTCGATTCTCGTTAGTGTAGTAATATTTATTCAAAAACCGAACTTCGCCGCTCGGCCCTCTAAGAGATCGACCTCTAGTAGGTTTGGCTTGGAGCCGTGATGCCACCGCTGCCTGTGGGGATTGGGACATCTTATTAAAGTCTATGGCGCCCGGCTGGGCATTAGTGAAGCTTTCTTCTACGAATTGGTTTAGCGCGAATAGGTAAGATGCTTGCTTCAAGCGGACCACTCCTCGCTCTTAGCCCTTCTCGGCTGATAGAATGTGAATTATCTAGTTTTGGTCCGAGCAGGCGCGAAGTCAAGGGCTTGCTTGAGGGCGTTAAGCTCCCACCCACTTCCATGAGATAGTCAAACAAATTATGTACTTCTACAAGTGAGGAATCACGTTGTTTAGTCAAATTTGGACGGTGTATTTGTTTTTTCTTTTGCTTACAACCAAATTTAGATGGTTGTGTACCGCAAAAACTGCGTTCAAAACTGAAACCAAATCATTGGTTTACTGAAAAATAAACTACGGTGTGGCTTTATTTCTACATTGCAAAGGTTGTATAAGGCATAAACTAAAGAAATTAAAAATAAATTAACAATAAAAGATCAAAAAGAAAGAAACAAATAGGATGTATACATAAATAAGGAGCGGATCTATAACATTATTTTTTTACACAATTTTTGACATAAGTGTTTGTGAGGCTCACTCCGAAATGTATTTTAATGATCTAACCCATTAATCTTTAAGATTTTTCCTCAAAGATCATGTCTACCAAAAATCACCAAAATCTAAAATCATATGACTCTTAGATAAGGGTTTAGGGTTTCTATGAGTTTAGGTTTTTTTATATAACCGTATTTGTTTATTTTCTTCACTACAAATGAATGTCTTAATGATTTTAGATTTATCTAATTTTTTACAAGAATGATTTATGAATAATGTTCTAAAAGATAGACAGTTTGAACTATTAAAATATATTAGAGAGTGAGTCTTATAAAAATTGTGTTAAAGGTTGTGTAAAAAACATATCATGGATCCGTCCCAATAAATAATGCAGAAAGATATTCTTATTTTATTTACGAAAATAGAAAATTGGCGTGGTATGTGAAGGATGGGGTCTAGCCAAGTTGCGGCGAGGGAAGGTTTCTTTCAATCCAAACCTTTAAATAATTAGTAATAAGTCCAAATGGCACCAAGGGGTAGGATATAATTCCACCTGCATCCAAATTGTGGGGATCTTCACATTTTTATCATTCATCGTGTATTGTATGGTCATAAATCATTTAACATTTTTATATTTAAAATTAAATACAAATAGTACCTAACGAAAACTGACCGCACGATATACGATGTGCTCGCTATTTTTCAAATTATAGCCCTTTTAATTTATCTTGTTGATGGTGACCATCATGGCAGATTGGTAAATATAAATCTGAATAGCTGTTACTTAATACTACGGTCTAATGACATTTTTCTTCACTAATAAATGACAAGTTTTAAATTCAAATCTCGTAAATGACGGGTTCAATAATAATAATAGTAATAATCTAATGACCAACCTTAACACTGAGCTAGGCTTGTTTGAAATTACTTTTATAGGAAATGCTTTGGTTAGAAGTGTTTTGTTGGAAGAATGCCGATTGCATGTAAAAAAATTTAAGTTCTGTATGTAGATACTCTTCGAAGTGCTTTCGAAAGAAAGTTTTAGGTGCTTTATTAGAAACCGTTTATACGACTCATAAGACCTTTTAAGTATTTTTGTAAAACGCAATTAACAACTTATTAAGTTGTCAGAGAACACTTTTAATCCGTTTACTTTTAAACATGTACTTGGTAAATACGCATCATTCATAAAATTTTCACTCCAGATCCTGAAAATTGGAAGTCAATATACTAAATACTTCTTTACTTTAATGAATACTATAAAACCAAGTTAAAGGTTTACCAAAAAAAAAACCAAGTTAAAGTTGTATATAGTGAATTAGTTTACTTTAATTTGCATAAAATAATTTATTTATACATTATTTGAAGCTAATGAATGTCACAGTGGTTAAAAAATGAAGTGGCATTATATTTAATGTCTTTTTAGATAAAGTATCACAGTCCGCCTTCCCTGCCCATGTGTGATGGAATCATGGGCAAGAAAGCTTCCACGTTTTAATATTCACACCTCACATTTCAATTCTCCAACCATAGTAACCCTAATTATTATTTGCCTACCGCTGCGGGGTGATTTAGTAATTAGGGATAAATTTCAGATATGTATTTCCCACAATACATTATAAATTTGATTCTTAGCACTAATAAATTATATGGGGATGGTCAG
This sequence comes from Malus sylvestris, assembly GCF_916048215.2. NCBI lineage: Eukaryota > Viridiplantae > Streptophyta > Magnoliopsida > Rosales > Rosaceae > Malus > Malus sylvestris. Next base: position 2,484,941 of record NC_062262.1, read on the forward strand.
ATGAGGCTCAAATAACTTTGTGAGTCTTTCTGATCCTTAAAAAAGAAAACTGTCATGACTAAATCACTGACCTTTTAAAACATTATTATTTGCCATCTTGCAAAACTATTGACTTACATCAGTTGACTTGGAAGTTATAACAGCTCTCAATTACCCCCAAGATTGAAGTCCATATCTACCACTCACTGTCAGCAGCACACAAGCCTCCTCCGCTGTCCACATACTATCTTATCTTTCACATGAATTATTTTTTGACGAAATCAGTAGTTTTCATTGCAGACAGATCCGAGATCCTGAAATTCATTTCCTTTTTACTCTTTCTCAAGGACAGGTTTTTTAGCGTGACAATTACATTATAACATGAGATTAGTATTCAGTGAAACTGTTGCATTACAACACAAATTGTAGAGACCATAAGTCACTGGGAGGTGAGACCTGATACAGGGGTGTGACGATATTTTTTTGTTTGCGGGCAGCCGGGTGAGACATGATCCCAATGTTTGTATTGAAAGTTTTTCTCAAGAGCAAATGGAGGATCGACCTCGAGATTTCTTCTAACATTGTATTACCAATTCACGTAACATAAAATAAGTGGACAATAACGTTAATATTTCACAAAAGTATAAGATTAACATAATATATATATATATATATATATATATATATATATATATATAACTAGTAACACTTACACTGAAAATTTGTTCTCTTTTGGGTTATAAGTAGTTTGTATTAATCTTTGGGGGGAAAGACAAGTTGTCCTTTTCTTCTTTTTCACTTCCCCTCGTCTCCTGCACAGTGCACATGAAGATTTGTCCAAGATTCCTGCTCACCCAAGAACATATTTTAGAATCCTTAAAAAAATCCACTACATGCAACTCCATTTTACAAGTCAAATTACTCATGTTATATGTACACAATAACCATCATCAAATTACATATATTTGTCCCTTAGCTAAGCTAGCAGTAGTACCACCGCATCACACACCAGAGATCTGTGGGCAAAAGAAAAGTAAAAAACTGGTTTTTTGAAAAAGAAACTACCAGCATTGCTTTATTTCTAGGCACCCCATTTCAAGCTTGTGAACTGCAAAATTTGACTAAACAAAGAAGAAAGTTTGCATCTCTATAAAATTGGTGATGTGGGTTTGCAGCCATTGAGGGGTTTGCAAGGGGGGAGAGTAGAGAGAGAAAGAGATAGGAGATAGAGAGAGAGATGGGTAGTTACGTAGAGGATGGAGTTCCTCATGAAGCAAGGCACCAATCAAATGTTGATGTAATTGGTAATTCCCTCTAAGCCAGTAGTAATTAATCTCTCTCTGTTTTATTAATCTCAACATGTTTTTGCAAAACTGGAAAATGGCAAAGATTAAAATAGACATGGAGTTGTGAATTTTTTCATGTTTTGATGTATGAATATGCATTTTATATGTAAAAAATCTATATGCAATTGCCAAAAATGTGTTCTTGAACAGATGTCAAAGAGAGAGAGGATTGAGAGCCATGAAAATTTAATCAGTCTAAAACACAAGATTCTACCTTTCGAATCTCTCTGTTTTATTAGTCTCAACATGTTTATGCAGAACTGGTAATGTCAAAGCTGGATTAAGATTTGATCGAATTATGAACTTTCCAAGTTTTGATGAATTCTTCACTTTCTTGAAATGTTTCTTTAGACCCTGCGTAAAATGGGGGTAAGGCTAGCCGACATTCACCTCTCCCAGACCCTGCGTAAAGCGGGAGCCTTGTGCACTGGGTACGACCTTTTTTTTTTTCTAAGAACAAGCAGTTCTTGCAAATTTTAATCTGCAATGTTGCCAATTTTTTGTTGATGCATCAGATGATGAAGTGAATGACAACCCAATAGAGCAAGTGAGGCTAACAGTTCCAATAACCGATGACCCTTCACAGCCGACCTTGACGTTTCGAACATGGGTTCTTGGGATCATTTCATGCTCTGTTCTTGCTTTTGTCAACCAGTTTTTCGGGTACCGCCAGAATCAACTATACGTTTCTTCAGTCTCTGCGCAAATTCTTGTCCTGCCTGTGGGGAAGCTGATGGCTGCTACCCTTCCGCAGAAACCAATCCGGTTCCCGTTTACAAATTGGTCTTTTTCGTTGAATCCGGGGCCTTTCAACTTGAAAGAACATGTGCTGATCACCATCTTCGCCAACTCTGGATCGAACAGCGTTTACGCTGTTAACATCATCACGATTGTCATGGCTTTCTACCACAGAAAATTGCATCCTGCAGCTGCCTTCTTGTTAGCACAAACCACTCAGGTAAATTTAGACACCAATTGCTAATTTGTGAGTTGTGACCACTGTTCTAAAAATCCCGTCTAGCGCACCTTAGGCCAGTTTTGGTGCTAGGCGACTGGTCATCGCATGATTAATCCGTAAGCATTTGAAAATTAAGAAAGTGCACCTAGGCTTACTTAGGTGCCTGCCTAGCTCGCCCTGATCCCGTCTAGGTCGCGACTCTCACTTAGATAGAAAATGGATAACTTTTATTTTGCATTATGTTATAATACTTTATAATCTATATGTTATTCTATTGTGCAATTTTGTATTTTTTAAGTATAAGTTGCCACTTATTTATAAGATATATAATAAATTTACTTAATTATGCCTAGACTCTAGCCCGTTGTTCGACTGGTGTAGAATTATCAGAGAGACAGGCCATACGGCCCACTTCCAATAACACCGATATTGTCCCCAACTTGGTAATTACCACCTGCACAATCCGTCAGGTGTAGACAACACTGATATTGTTCCCAACTTGATAATTACCACTTGCACAATCATGTCCCCAACTTGGTAATTACCACCTGCACAATCCGTCAGGTGTAGACAACATCGATATTGTCTCCAACTTGGTAATTACCACCGGTACAATCCGTCAGGTGTGAGGTTTAATCATAAAAAATCTCGGTATTAGTTAAAGTATGATTAGAATATTTAAACTATTACTTTTCCTTTTACTTGGTAGATGTGGAATTCAACACACCCCTCACATGGGACCTAATTAGTGGATCACATGTGAGAGATCGATTATGATATTTAAACTATTGTTTTTCCTTTTACTTTGTTGAAGTGGGATTCAACAATTGGTGCCTAGCTTCTTTTAGAAGCTAGGTTGCCACCACTGTTGTTTGATAAATGTGTAAGTTTTCGTGTCGTGAAATTCATGCGTTCGGAATGTGAAAACCTTCAGATGCTTGGGTATGGATGGGCTGGCATTTTCAGAAAATACCTTGTTGACTCTCCTTACATGTGGTGGCCTTCAAATCTTGTTCAAGTCTCTCTTTTCAGGTATTTTTATTGAATTTTTTTTCCACTTAAAACCGAATAGCATTTCTTCAAATTTTCTTTAAATAATGGAAGAATTTAATGATTTGAATGGCAGGGCATTGCACGAAAAGGAGAAGAGGCCGAAGGGAGGCCGGACTAGGCTGCAGTTCTTCTTCATGGTTTTCATCTGCAGCTTTGCTTACTACATTGTTCCGAGTTTTCTTTTCCCCTCCATTTCCGCCTTCTCCTTTGTTTGCTGGATATGGAAGGACTCCATCACCGCGCAACAGATTGGTTCCGGCATGCATGGGCTTGGCATTGGCTCATTCGGCTTTGATTGGTCTACTGTTGCCGGTTTCTTAGGCAGCCCTTTAGCCACTCCTGGATTTGCGACCATTAACATCTTAATTGGTTTTGTATTGATTGTTTACATTGTCACCCCCATTGCCTACTGGAACAACGCATACGAAGCTCAAAAGTTTCCAATCTTTACGTCACACACTTACGATTCCAGTGGCCAGAGCTATAACATTTCCAGAGTTCTAGATATTAACATGGTAGGGTATAACGGTTACAGTAAACTTTATCTCAGCACCTTCTTTGCCTTCACTTATGGGCTGAGCTTTGCCACTCTGACGGCTACTATTTCGCACGTTGCTCTCTTCCACGGAAGGTAATTAAGCGGATTTCAACACCAGTTTTAAACTCAACTGAGCAAATATTTCTTTACATCTGAACTTGTACATTATTTTTTTCATGTGACATGTATACATGAACAGAACGATCTGGAAGATGTGGAAAAAGACAACTAGTGCAGTGAAAGATCAAGTCGGTGACATCCATACCCGACTGATGAAGAAGAACTATGATTCAGTGCCTCAATGGTGGTTTCAAATCATCCTTGTTTCTATGGTTGCTCTTGCTGTCTTTACTTGTGAAGGTTTCGGAAAACAGCTCCAACTTCCATGGTGGGGAGTTTTAATGGCTTGCGGCATTGCCCTATTTTTCACATTACCTATTGGCATTATTCAAGCCACAACAAACCAGGTACGTCCATAACACACAGACAAATCATTTGTATGCATCAAAACAGAAGAAGAAAATGTTAATTATGAATGAAATAACCAGAGTGCACCACATACCTTTGTTGCACATTTTCTTCAAAGCGTGTCATATTAAATTCTGATTTCTCATTTGATTATGTTTGTTCTGCAGCAACCGGGGCTTAATGTGATCACAGAGCTAATTATCGGGTACATTTATCCCGGGAGGCCTCTTGCTAATGTGGCTTTCAAGACCTATGGATATATCAGCATGTCACAGGCACTCATGTTTCTTGGTGACTTCAAATTAGGCCACTATATGAAGATCCCTCCTAAGTCCATGTTTTTTGTGCAGGTAATTTAATTACGTTTATCTCATTAACTAACGGTTGGTTTGATAACCATTTCAGTTTTCAGCTCTCAAACGGGCCCTAATTGTTCATATTTGTGACATAACTAATTACTTGTACCTATTTTTCCCCTTATCTGCTTCTTCAGTTGGTTGGAACGCTAGTAGCTTCAAGTGTCTACTTTGGCACATCCTGGTGGCTTCTTACAAGCATCGAGTACATCTGCAATCCATCAAAGCTGCCAGAGGGAAGTCCGTGGACATGCCCTGGTGACGATGTGTTCTACAATGCTTCGATCATATGGGGGGTCATAGGCCCACTCAGGATGTTCAGCAACAAAGGTGTCTACCTGGAAATGAACTGGTTCTTCCTCATTGGCTTGCTTGCACCCGTTCCGATTTGGTTCCTCTCCAAAAAGTTCCCCAACCAGAAGTGGATTAAGCTCATAAACATGCCGATCATTCTGGGGGCAACAGGCATGATGCCGCCTGCTAGGGCTGTGAACTATTTGACATGGCTTTCGGTTGGGATTTTCTTCAACTTCTATGTGTACCGAAAGTACAAGGGGTGGTGGGCTAGGCATAACTACATTCTATCTGCTGCTTTGGATGCTGGTGTGGCCTACACAGGAGTTCTTCTGTATTTCACCCTTCAATCCAAGGATATAATGGGGCCCGGCTGGTGGGGTCTCGAAGCGGATGACCATTGTCCGCTGGCCTCGTGCCCCACGGCTCCAGGTGTAGTTGCCAAAGGCTGTCCGGTTCGCTAAGATATGATTCAGAAATCAAAACCCTAAACCCTTAATGTGTGACAATGTAATATTGCAAAACCATATGTTGGCCAGTTCTGCAGATTGGCGAAGAAAGATATGAATCTGTATAGTTATTTGAACAAATTTGGTTTTAGTTTTCATAATTTGAAATTAGTGAATGTATACGGGCTTTAATTCTGCATAAGTGATAAGCTCATATTTATATATATTTTACATCAAATTCACTTCTCTTTTCTTAGTTAGTTCCTTATATTTTTGAGCTATTTACTTTGTTTTTGTGTTTTGTGGGATTTGTCAAGCAAATAAAAGAAAAATAGCACAAGTAGGATTTTTAGTAACAAATTCGTCAAAACTGCATGTGCAGGTCAGCTGACTTTGGAAGCAAGTTTCGAACAGCTCAGAATGAATTAGAGAATGAACCTTATATTCTTAGAAAGTTACGGATGTCTATTTTCTAGAGCATTTCGCAGATTGTTAATAGCATTTTTGTAGAAGAAGTTATGGTCGTTTTAACACTGAAAGGTTTCCAAGACGCTGAGCAGTTTGTAACTGCATTGAAGGCAATAAATCCAATAAAACTTGCAGCCAAGAACAAGCCAGCTGACATCTCCTCAAATATCAGATGAAATGGAATTAAAGATGAGGATTAAGTGGGAGTAATTGGCATAAAGGTTGCCCAAAGAGTTACAATTGTTTTACCATTTCCTCTCACTTATTGTCATCACTAAATGGCTGTTAGTGGGGTGAGTTATGGAGCAGAAATGGGGTAGCAAGAATGGGTTTAAAAGCAGCATTGGGGAAGGAAGAAAGGGGGGAGGAGGCCTCGGTCGATTTCTTTCGGTTCTATCTTCTCAAACTCATGTCTATCTTTTGTTTTAACTTAAGAACTATGTGTAACTAATTTTTTAGAAGTTAGGGGCTGTTTTGAAGCCCCGAATATGATTGCAATTTTGTTATGACATTTCGTTAAATTACTTTTATGAATGGATGAAACTTGGTTCACTACTTGTCTCATTGATGAATTCTTTATTTGTTTTTTATGGATGCATACGTAATAAGCATATATAGGATTCTAATGCTATGAGTATGTGCGTGCCTACCCTTGTCGAATGAGGACCTACATATATTCTAGAGTAGTACTTGTTAATTGTGATTAACATGTGAACCAATTTCTAGGATAAGTAAGACAACGCCAGTACTTACGATGTCTTGTGATGACTCAAACTCTTTTCGTTCTTAATGATTCCTACTTGTGAAATCTATGAACACGCCATTCTAGATTGCATGCTAGGGACTAAGTTAAGTTGAAAACGCCATTCTCTTAACATACTACCTAAGAAAGAGTAATAGGTTGAATTCTAATATTGAGCCAACTTGAGCATCTTCATCCGGAAATAAAAGGAATTTGAATGAAACATAACATGTTTGCATGATTATTTGGTGGTGGATAGCAATTCCCCTAACTCGTTTTTCTTAATATGTGAACTACTTAAAATATGTTTCTGTCCTGTTTTTGTTTGATTTAATTTAAATATCAAATCTAATCCAAAAATCCCAAAAATTTGTAGAAGTGTAGCTCTGTGTGTCTAGTGTCTTCCTATAAAATTCCGTAGACTTTAGATTAGTGTAAGTCAGTCTAATAATTTTTTTTCGGTGGCTGGTCAGTAGGGACAACAACCAGTTTTTGTGACATTTTAAGTAGTTAGATAAAACAATCTTCTGCGGGAAAGACCCTTATTTTCATATGCTACAATTGACAAATCTTAGTGTTAATAAGGAAAATCAATAGGACATTTGTGTGCTACTTTGTGGTGTGCTTTTAATCTTATCAATAAGCGGCATATAACAATTACTAGATAGTGTGACAACATAACATTATTAAATATGAACCAACTGAATAATGGGCTAGCAACTCAAATGGTCAATAGTATTCACGAATCACGACTAAACTCGAGGTCTAGTATTCGGTTTCCCTCTTTCCAGATCGATACATGGGATATTTTATTATGCATAGTACTTAAAAAATAAGAAATATACATGCTGACATCATTAATGCCAAGTTTTCATTGTGTCAAAACTTTTTCGGTCAGATGCATATAAGAATTTTTCAACGTTACATTTGTTTTCCAAATTTAGATTTTTGTGTCTTTGACCAATACCTTCATTACAAATTAAGAGTTTAGGCTGAACCAGATTTTAGGCCTAAAAAACGGTTTTTTTTTCAAGAGCGTTGCTATTAGGACCACAATTTTTTCTTACCACTATCTCCGCTGGTCAGATCTCGAATAGAAGAAGTGACACCAATTGCACTAAGTGATTCTCAACTCTATAAAAGCTCGTCAACAAGATGATCAGTAAATGTACTTCAAATAATTTGATTCTTGGAAAGTGAAAGGATCATGAATTCAACCTAAGTGTGTGCACCGGAGAAACTAGCATACATAAAACTGGTGTGAGAGGCTTTGTTATTTGTTTGAAAGAGAAACAAAGACAGTGAAGGAGGCAAAGAAGGACCGATGACGGTGAAGTACGACGAGGACATCCCTGGGGGGAAGTCTCACTTCAACATCGACGTCGTCGTCGGTGAGCCCCCCGCCCCCCCCCCCCCCCCAAAAAAAAAAGGATCCAATTCTTCTTCTTACAGTCATACCACACTTTGATACGTGCACACATTCCTCTTTTTTTTTTTCCTTCATGTTTTTGTTGTGTTTAACGAGTCATTTTTGTATACATGTCACACATGCAAACAGATGAAGAAGTGAATGACTGCCCAATTGAGCAAGTTAGGCTAACGGTTCCAACCACAGACGATCCATCGGAGCCGACCATGACATTCCGGACGTGGGTTCTCGGCCTACTATCATGCGTTGTTCTTGCCTTCGTGAACCAATTTTTCGGGTACCGGCAAAACCATCTATACGTTTCTTCGGTCTCGGCCCAAATCGTAGTCCTCCCCCTAGGAAAGCTGATGGCGGCGGTCCTTCCTGCGACGGAGTTCCAAGTCCCATTTACAAAATGGTCGTTTTCTTTGAATCCGGGGCCTTTCAGTATGAAAGAACATGTTTTGATCACAATATTTGCAAACTCTGGATCAAACAGTGTTTATGCAGTTAACATTATCACAATTGTCAAGGCTTACTACCACAGAGATATTCACATCATGGCAGCCTTCTTGTTATCTCAAACCACTCAGGCAAGTTTTTGTCCCACATTTTAATACCACATTTTGAATAAAAGTTTGTATAGGCGGGACCCGCTCGAAGAAAAACTTGAGACTAGACTTTTGGTACGTGGAGCGGCCCGTACGCCCTAGTTAAAACATAATGTGTTACGGAATTTGAATCATTGAGAAAAACCTACAATACAAGCTATGTTTTGATCGGAAAACACGTACGTCATTCAAACTAACATGTGGCAGGGGAAGTAAGATCCTCGCTTAGGGTTTTCTCCAAAATGGGCATCGCATCACAATTTTTCTTAAATACCCATAGGCACTTAGCGCCAACGCATATTTGACTATTGGGTTTGATCCAACGGGCTCAATCACTCTGTTTAAACCGTTGTGTCAAATTCAGTGGTCAAATATACCTGTTTAAACCACATCAAGCATTACTTTTATGATTTTTTTTTCCAGATGCTTGGATATGGATGGGCTGGATTATTCAGAAAATTTCTTGTTGACTCACCTTACATGTGGTGGCCTTCAAATCTTGTTCAAGTCTCTCTATTCAGGTACATATATGATCGATTTTAGCAAAAGAGACGTTCGTAGCTCAAGCAGTTAAGAGTATCCAAACCTGTTTTCAAAGTTTTGTGTTCGATTCCCGCTCCTTGAATTAACTAAATCATAAAATGTAAATTAATGGCAGGGCATTGCATGAAAGGGAAAAGAGACCCAAAGGAGGCAGAACCAGGATGCAATTCTTCATCATTGTTTTCGTATGCAGCTTTGCTTATTACATTGTCCCAAGCTTATTCTTCCCTTCCCTAACAGCCCTCTCCTTCGTCTGTTGGATTTGGAAGGACTCCATCACTGCGCAACAGATTGGTTCCGGCCTTAAGGGCCTCGGAATTGGCTCGTTTGCCCTCGACTGGTCCACCATTGCCGCCTTCTTGGGCAGCCCTCTAGCCTACCCAGATGTTGCTGTGATCAACATGCTAATTGGCTTTGTTCTGATTTTTTACATCATTTTGCCTGTTACGTATTGGACCAATACCTATGATGCTAAGAAATTCCCAATCTTTTCCTCCCACACATTTGATGTTGATGGCCAAAAGTACAACGTTTCGAGAATTCTCAATCAGAAAACTTTTGATATCGATTTGCCCCAGTATAACAGTTACAGTAAACTCCACCTCAGTACCTTCTTCGCCCTCACCTATGGCTGGGGCTTTGCCACTCTTACATCTACTATTTCACATGTTGGACTCTATCATGGAAAGTAAGTTTTTCTCTTTTTCGATGTTAAAAGTCGGGATAGTTACTATTAAAAGTCGGGATAGTTACTAATTAGACTGTCATCTTCTTGTAAGAGTTTCAATAGAATGGACTAGCATTACTCGCATGTTATAATGCAGGAAAGAAATTTGATCTCCCTAACATTACCTTGATATTAGACGAAGAATTTGAAACCTAACCTATCGCTTGTAATTTCCTATACACGAACTCTGCAATGTTTCTTAAGAACTAATAACTTTTTCCTTGTTATCTTCTTTATGGGACATGGATCATGATAAACAGAGAAATCTGGCATCTGTGGAGAAAGACGACCGGTGCAGTGAAAAATCAGCTCGGCGACGTCCACACAAGACTTATGAAGAGGAACTACGAACCTGTCCCAGAATGGTGGTTCCAGATAATCCTTGTTTCCATGGTTGGTCTTGCCATCTTTACCTGTGAAGGTTTCGGTAAACAGCTCCAACTTCCATGGTGGGGAGTTTTACTCGCCTGCACCATTGCACTAGCTTTCACCTTACCCATCGGAGTTATTGCCGCCACAACAAACATGGTACGGCCAACCCTAGATACAGCATTTGTGTATTACATTGAACTTTAATTTTCTTTATATTTTGAGCATATACGTAGATACATGAACATGCCTACAAATATCGTACCTATACCCGGGTTTAATAAAGTCGAAGCGTGTTCCAAGGACTGCTAATACCTTTTATGCTCATTTCAATATTTACTGTGCAGCAACCAGGGCTTAACATAATTACAGAGTTGATTATCGGGTACATTTATCCCGGGAGGCCTCTGGCTAATGTGGCTTTCAAGACCTATGGATATATCAGCATGTCACAGGCACTCATGTTTCTTGGTGACTTCAAATTAGGCCACTATATGAAGATCCCCCCTAAGTCCATGTTTGTAGTGCAGGTAACCATCGACAGAATGCTTGCGATGTTTGTAGTAGTACTAATAGTATTAGTAATGTTTGTTTCGTTTTTCATATGATATAATGAAACAGAAACACATAGTTACATGCAATTGTCCATTTTTGTATGTTCAGTTAGCCGGAACACTGACAGCTACAAGTGCCTTCTTTGGAACATCATGGTGGCTTCTCACTACTGTGAAGAACATCTGTGATCCAGCAAACTTGCCAGCGGGAAGTCCGTGGACATGCCCGGGTGATGATGTGTTCTACAATGCTTCAATCATATGGGGAGTCATAGGCCCACTCAGAATGTTCACTAAGAAAGGAAACTACCCAGAGTTGAATTGGTTCTTCCTCCTCGGCTTTCTGTCACCTATTCCCGGTTGGCTACTCCACAAAAAATTCCCCAATAAGAAGTGGATTCGGCACATAAACATGCCTATAATCCTTGGATCAACCGGTGTCATGCCACCAGCGAAAGCCATAAATTATTTGTCATGGTTTTCAGTTGCACTTGTCTTCAACTTGTATGTTTACAGAAAGCACAAGGGGTGGTGGGCTAGGCATAACTATATCCTATCTGCTGCTTTGGATGCCGGTGTGGCCTTTACAGCAGTTACCCTATATGTCACCCTCCAATCCAAGGAAATTATGGGTCCAAAGTGGTGGGGTCTGGACCAAGACGACCATTGTCCGTTGGCCAAGTGTCCTACTGCACCGGGGATAAAGACTAAAGGGTGTCCAGTTCTCTAAGATATGCTTCAAAATCATCCTAGAATGCATGCAAATCATAGCCCAGTCTTCTATTTTTTTATGATAATGATGATGATGATGATGATATTCACCATCATGGCAGTTCAGAAAGATGTAGCGGCTTAGTGAATTAGTTTGAATTACTTTACAGACAAGTTTTATTCTTGTGCAATTAAATAGTTTGTTTATTTTTCATAATTTGGAGCCAGAGATGCAAACTATGCTTTAAAACTGAAAAATGTAATGTCATTGAAAATGATGTTAGTTGAACTGTATAATGTTCTTAATTAGGAGTCTAGATCGTCTTACCAGTAATCCCTGCAGGAACAAAAACCATCTTTGAAACAATGGAACCGGTTACGGTCACGCACAACTATCTCTCTTCTAAAAGTTGCTGATATAAGTTTGAAAGCAGCATGACAGTCCTCACAAACACGAAGATTCTTCATAATTCGAATTGGTGTTCCAGGTTCTGTGTTGATCAACCTGAAAACCAGCGCTAATTTCTCGATATGACGATAGAGAAACTTTTCCTTCTGATCCTCTTCCATGTCTAGCAGAACAACTGAGGCGTTAGGCACATAACCCTTCAGCTTCATTTTCTCAACTAGTTTCTCCCACATTTGGACGGTCTCTTGAGTTTGAGGACGGGTTTCATCCTCGGCTACAAACTCATGAACCACTCCATCCACTGTAATTGAACTCCATGCGGGCGTCTTCTTCACCCCTCGATCCCTCATTATCTTTCTCACCCTCGTTGTGTCTTCCCACCGTTGTGCTTCTGCATAAAGGTTTGACAGAACCACATAGTATCCATCATTAAGTGGATCCAATTCCGAAAGGTGCTTAGTTGCTTCTTCAGCCAGTTCAATGTTTTTGTGAACTTTGCATCCGCCAAGGAGAGCTCCCCATACGACAGTATTGGGCTTGATAGGCATGTTTGTGATAAACTCGATCGTAAGCCTCTTGAAGGAGCCCTGCCTACTTAAAAGATCAACCATGCAACCGTAATGCTCAATTCTAGGAACTATACCATAATCGTTAGTCATGCTGGTGAAGAATTCACGACCCTGATCCACAAACCCAATGTGGCTAGAAGCATGCAACAGTCCGACGAAGGTTACATCATTCGGATCCATGCCTTTCTGAATCATTTTAGAGAAAAGTCTTAGAGCTTCCTCAGCTTGCCCGTGCATGGCAAACTCTGCGATCATAGCTGACCATGACACAACCGTTCGCTCTTTCATCCCATCGAAAACCTCACAGGATCCTCCAAGCATCCACATTTGACATAAATTTCAATCAAAGTGTTGGAAACCTGAACATTTTTGCTAAACCCACTTTGGTTTTGAGTACTCATGAATTCTCCTACCCAAACCCAAGTCCCCCCAGTCAGCACACGCCGCAAGAACAGTCACTACCATCACCTCATTTGGCCTCACGCCAGCCTCTTCCGTCTCCGAAAACAAACCAATCGCCTCCTTAGGCTTCCCGCAGTGAACAAACCCTGAAATCATCAACGTCCATGACCTCACACTTCTACCGGGCATCCGCGAAAACAGATCATACGGTCCCTAATATCACCCCTCTTTACCAACTGGGTCACCAATATATTCCAGGACACAACATCTCTCCACCACACAACGTATACAAGTTCAGAATCATATTCATCAAAAATAAATTCGACGGAAACCCAAGTTTCTGTTGAATTAATGGCCACAAGTGTCCAAAAACCTTTCGGCTATTAAATAAAACAAAAGAAAAAAATAGACAACATGATGATGTTTGTTGAAAAGAGAAAAGATGGACAACATCATTGTGTCTCTTCCTTGTTTTGGGTGAAAAGATTTTTCTTTTTCTTTTACCTTTAACACCCGTGGGTTTTGGTTCTAGACTTTGAGTTGTTGCCTTTGAAGCTAGATAGAGAGAGCTTATTTTCTACAGAGAGAAGAGAGAGTTGCAGAGAGCCCAAACAGAAGAAGAAGCTGCTGCTTCATTTGATTAGTAATCATCAACCAAAGTAGTTGTTGTTGTAATAGCTTTGAGCTATATGTATAGAGAAGAAATTATTCATTATATTTCTTTATCTATTTGTTTATTTGGTGTGTGAGAGCTATTGGGTGTATTGGGCTTTTGGGTTGTGAGATTGCCAACACTTTGTAAACTCCCATTTGGTTGATAGTGGATTATTGGGTGAGCTCCTACTGCTCCGAGGACGTACTCCAGTTACACTGACTGTTGAGGAACCTCGTTAAAATCTTGGTGTCTTTAATATTTTGTTCTTGCATTTTCATTTGAAAATTTCCTGTGGGTTAGCTTGAGTTGGTTCCATTTGGTTTGGTGCTATCCTAGCACAACAATTGGTATCAGAGCACTGGTTGCTCTTGGGTACTGTCTAGTTGCCAAAGATGTCAGACGGGCAAGATGAAAATCCTTTTGGAAGCAGCTCCGGGTTTGCAAGAACGACGGTGCAAAATGCAAAGTTCGAAGTGGAAAAGTTTGATGGCACAAACAACTTCGGGATGTGGCAATGTGAGGTCAAAGATGTGTTAGCTCAACAAGATCTACTTGCCGCGTTGGGAGAGAAGCCGGAAACTATGTCGAAGCCGGAATGGGAAAAATTAAATTTGTGGGCTTGCTCTTCAATTCGGTTATGCCTTGCAAAAACTCAGAAGTATTTTGTGATGCGGGAGACGGTAGCAAGTGTGTTGTGGCAAAAATTGGAAGACAAATATATGACGAAGAGTGCAGAGAACCGGTTACACTTGAAGAAAAAACTCTACCGCTTCCAATACAAAGAAGGTACAAAAATGATTAGACATCTTGATGCTTTTAATAAGTTGATTGCCGACTTGTTAAATTTAGATGAGGATATTAAGGATGAAGATAAGGCCTTAATATTGTTGAATTCCTTGCCGGACTCTTATGAGCATTTTGTTACCACTATTATGCATGGTAAAGAAACTGTGAAATTTGAAGATGTGTCAAATGCCTTGATGAATTATGAAATGAGGCATAGAGATAAAAATCATGATAATACCTTTGAAGCTTTATTTGTTAGAGGTAGATCATCGGAAAGAAGATCATTTTCTAGTAGGAAAAAATCACAGTCTCGACCTAGAGGAAACTCTAAAGGTAGAAAACCTTTGGAAAGGGATGAATGTGCCTTTTGTCGTAATAAGGGCCATTGGAAGAAAGATTGTCCTAAGTTGAAGACCAAAGGAAAAGAAAGTTCTGAAGCCAATGTTGCTGAGGTTGAAACAGATTTTTCTGATTTTGCTTTAACCACTTCCTCATCATTTGATTGTGCTACTAAGTGGGTGTTGGATACGGGTTGTACTCATCATATGACTCCTCACAAGGATTGGTTTTCAAGCTTGAAAGAGTTTGATGGTGGTGTTGTGTTCATGGGAGATGACAATCCTTGCACAACAAAAGGGATTGGTACAGTTCGTTTGAAGTTGCATGATGGCATGGTTAAAGAGTTGACAGGTGTTCGGTATGTACCGAATTTGAAGAAAAATCTTATTTCTTTGGGTACTTTGGAATCCAAGGGTTTCAGGTTTCATTCAGATGGACAGACATTGAAAGTTACTTATGGTGCACTTGTTGTGATGAAAGCTCCTAGATGTGGCCATTTGTATTTATTGCAGGGAAACACTGTGACAGGTGAAGCATCTGTAGTCTCTGAAAATATGGGCACATCTGATTCAGATAGTACTAGATTGTGGCATATGAGATTAGGCCATGCCGGTGAGAAAGCTCTACAAGGGCTTGTGAAAAAAGGTCTTCTAAAAGGTGTCACGACTTGTAAACTTGATTTCTGCGAGCATTGTGTCTTGGGGAAGCAAACTAGAGTGAAGTTTGGTACTGCTGTACATCAGACGAATGGCATTCTTGATTATGTGCATTCAGATGTTTGGGGTCCTACAAAGACTCCCTCTTTGAGTGGTAGACATTGGTTCGTGACCTTTGTTGATGATTATTCAAGAAGGTCTTGGGTCTACACTATGAAGCACAAGAATGGGGTGTTAAGCATTTTCTTGGGATGGAAGAAAATGGTTGAGAACCAGACTGGGAGAAAGATTAAGATTTTGAGATCGGATAATGGTGGTGAATACACATCCGATCCTTTCTTTAAAGTTTGCAAAGAGGAAGGAATTGTGAGACATTTTAGTGTTCGGGGAACTCCACAACAAAATGGAGTTGCAGAAAGATTGAATCGAACCTTGCTTGAGAAGGTTAGATGTATGTTGTCTCAGTCGGGTTTAAGCAAGTCATTTTGGGCAGAAGCAGTTAATTATGCATGTCACATCATCAACCGGTTACCCTCAACTGCTATTCAGGGTAAAACACCAATGGAGGTATGGACTGGAAAACCTTCTTCTGATTATGACTATATCCGTATTTTTGGTTCACCTGCTTATTTTCATGTGACTGAAAATAAACTTGATCCTAGAGCCAAAAAGGCTATCTTTCTTGGTTTTAGTAGTGGTGTCAAAGGTTACAGGTTGTGGTGTCTAGAGATGAAGAAACTGGTGATTAGTAGAGATGTGACATTTGATGAAGAAAGTATGTACAAAGTCTCTGAGAAGAATGTGAAAGATGTCCAACAGGTGGAGCTTGAGAAAGTTGCCTCTAGTACTTCAAATCATATTTCTGTTGATGTCGATGCCACTACAAGTGAAGAAGTTGGAGACCATGAGGATGTTGAAGAAGTCGAACTTGAAGATTCTATTCAAGTTGAAGAGGAAGTTTCACCTCAAGAGTCTATTGCCAAGAATAGAGGAAAGAGACAAATTACCAAGCCAGCTCGGTATAATGACTATGTTTCTTTTGCTCTTCCTATTATCACCGATGAGATTCCATCCAATTTTGAGGAAGCTATTGAGAGTGAAGAAAAGAAGAGGTGGTGCAATGCCATGGGTGATGAGATGAATTCTCTCTTGAAGAACAAGACTTGGGAGTTAGCTAAATTGCCTAAGGGCAAGAAAGCTATCGGTTGCAAATGGGTGTATGCCAAGAAGGAAGATGCTGATGAGAAAAGCAATGTGAGATTTAAAGCAAGATTAGTTGCTAAAGGGTATGCACAAAAAGAGGGCATTGACTACAATGAAATATTTTCTCCGGTTGTGAAGCACTCCTCAATTCGTATTATGTTAGCTCTTGTTGCACAATATGATCTTGAGCTTGTGCAACTCGATGTGAAGACGGCTTTCCTACATGGTGATTTGAATGAAGAGATCTATATGTGTCAACCGGATGGGTATATAGTGAAAGGGAAGGAAAATTTGTTTTGCAAATTGAAGAAATCACTTTATGGCTTGAAGCAATCTCCAAGGCAATGGTATTTGAGGTTTGATAAATTTATGAGAGGCCAAAATTATTCTAGAAGTCAATATGATCATTGTGTGTACTTCAAGAAGTTGCAAGATGGGTCTTTCATTTATTTGTTGATATATGTTGATGATATGTTGATTGCCTCAAAGAATGTTGAAGAGATTGAAAAATTGAAGAAGCAAATGAAGAATGAGTTTGAGATGAAGGATCTTGGTGAAGCGAAGAAGATCCTTGGCATGGAGATCACTAGAGATAGAGAGAAGGGTTTGGTCAGTTTGAATCAAAGACAATACCTTGAGAAATTGATTCGGAAGTTTGGAGTTCATGATTCAACCAAACCGGTTAGTACCCCTTTGGCTCCTCATTTTAAATTGAGTTCTCTACAGTGTCCTAAAAATGATAAAGAGAAGCTGCAAATGAAAAATATACCATATGCAAATTTGGTTGGTAGTTTGATGTATGCAATGGTATGCTCTAGACCGGATATTGCTCATGCAGTTGGCATGGTGAGTCGATATATGCATAATCCAGGTAAAGAGCATTGGCAAGCAGCTAAGTGGATATTGAGGTATCTCCATGGTACTCGAGATGTTGGTTTATGCTTTGAGAGAGATGACTCTGGTATTGGTCATTTTGCAGTTGGTTATGTTGATTCAGATTATGCAGGTGATCTGGATGGAAGGAAGTCTACTACAGGCTATGTGTTTACTATGGCTAAAGGACCAGTTTGTTGGAGGTCCATTTTGCAGTCGTCTGTTGCCTTGTCTACTACAGAGGCTGAATATATGGCAGTTGCTGAAGCTATAAAGGAGGCCATTTGGATACATGGGCTGATTAGGGATTTGGGGGTTGATCAGAAGCAGGTGGAGGTACATTGTGATAGTCAGAGTGCCATTTATTTGGCTAAGTATCAGGTTCATCATGCGAGGACCAAGCACATAGATGTGCGTTATCACTTTGTTCGTGAAATTGTTGGTGAAGGGGAAATCATTCTCCAGAAGATTCCAACTAAAGACAACCCCGCTGATATGTTGACTAAGGTTGTTGGTGTAGCCAAGTTTGTTCACTGTTTGAACTTGGCTCACATTATGCCTATATAAAGAAGGCGTTGAGCAGTAGGAGTTTTGGAGCATTTGGCTTGGCATGAGTTGTTCTCTTGCTAGTGTTCGGGAGTGATGTTGTGTGCTAATTGTGTTGGTTGGCTTATCATGGTGTTTTTCGGAACTTGGCCAAGGTGGAGATTGTTGAATTAAAGGCCACAAGTGTTCAAAAACCTTTCGGCTATTAAATAAAAGAAAAAGAAAAATCTTTTCACCCAAAACAAGGAAGAGACACAATGATGTTGTCCATCTTTTCTCTTTTTAACAAACATCATCATGTTGTCTATTTTTTTCTTTTGTGTGTGAGAGCTATTGGGTGTATTGGACTTTTGGGTTGTGAGATTGCCAACACTTTGTAAACTCCCATTTGGTTGATAGTGGATTATTGGGTGAGCTCCTACTGCTCCGAGGACGTACTCCAGTTACACTGACTGTTGAGGAACCTCGTTAAAATCTTGGTGTCTTTAATATTTTGTTCTTGCATTTTCATTTGAAAATTTCCTGTGGGTTAGCTTGAGTTGGTTCCATTTGGTTTGGTGCTATCCTAGCACAACAGTTTCTCCACATACCCATGTACCACCCTTCCAATGGAAACATCCAACAAACGCGTGCACGCCTTCAGAACGAAAAACACCGTGGAACTATCCGGTGAAACACGAAAGCTCTGCAGCTGGTTAAAAAGCAGACCCGCCTCAATGGGGTCGTTGCCTTCGGCGAAGGCTTTCAGGCACGAGTTCCAGGCTTCGGTATCGGGGGTATCAAGAGTTTCCGGGCGTAGGAGAAGCTGGGGTTGAGTGAACAGATCAAGGCGATTAGAGAGGGATGGAAGGATGTGAGGGAAGAGTTCGTTTTGATGAGGTGGGCGTGGAGTTGTTTGAGCTCGGATGGGGAGGCAAATCTGTGGAGGAGGTGGGTTGCTGTAAGCTTTTGGGGAGTGTGAGAGTCTGTGATGTGGTTCAGAGGAGGAAGATGGAGGCAAATGACCGTTGAAAGCATTGAGACTTTTCAAAAGGCAGTTGAGTTTAACGGTTTTTCTTCTCTTCTGAAGCGTCGGCCTTTGGGTTTTACATTCAAGGGTAAAATGGGAACTTAAGGTGCAAAATATTTTTTTTTTGGTGTACTTAGATAAGTGTGGAGTTTCTCAAGCTTCGGCTATAAACACTTTTACCGAAAACTTTTTTAGTTATTTTAAATTTTCTAAAGCATTTCAAGTAAAATAATGCACTAATAAAGCATTCCATCCATCGGTTTGCTATCAACACTTTTTTGCCAATGTTATCAAGAGTAAGATTCTATTCCCTCTTCCCTCTTTTTTGCCCTCCCATTCCCTCCCCTCCTATTTGAACAGTCACGGTTAAGTCACGTCAACATCTTATATTAATTTTTTATAGAAAGAGAGACAAAATAAAGAATGTAAGAGGAGAGGATGAAAGGGGATGAAAAGAGAACTCTATATCGACATTTCTTCTTTTAATAAAGAACGGATACAGGGAATGAAGGAAGTAGGACGAAATCATATACACCAGTTTAATGCCAATGGTGCGAACCTAAGACTTCCGATCAATGTTTTTAACCACTTGAGCTACAATCTCCACGTAAATATGATAGCGTCAACAACGTTAACCCAATGTCTAACAACATAACATTGTAAACCCAGTCAACAAGAAAATTTGATGCAAAGGAAAGATAACTTGAGGTGCAAAACTGAATTGACATTTTTGTTCCAATTCTACAACCAAACCATAAACCTCATTTGAAGTGGTCCACAAAAGAAGATGCTGAAACCCTTTGGCGTCGAACGTAAAAGTATGAGAAGATAATTGATTTGCAGTTTTTTACATCTCGAAAATTCCTTACAAAAAGAAAGTGATGAGCTTGACGTCAATGTATGCCCCCTTGTCCTCTAAACCCAGCACGAGAAACTGAGTTAAGCATGGAGCCATTTGCAATACCGACGGGGATGGCCGGATTACTTGAATAGTTCTGGGTTCAGCCAGTCCCTGTCATTTACATTTCGAATCAACATCAGTTTACCCTATCAATACGAATATTAGTTGAAAATAAGATAACAAAAATCAAGGTGTATTGCACTCACTTGCTAATGTCATCAAGGTGATCATCGAAATCTACAACATCCTGCCATTTTTCGGTGGAGATGTAATCCAATAGAACAACATTTGCTGATGGCTCTTTGATGGTCAACTGGTTTCCATCCGATCCAACTAACTTCCAAGTCCTGGATGCATCCTTCGTGTAGAGCTGATTTTTTCAAAAGGTAGAAAAAAACAAAGAATAAATAGGAGGAAGACGAAGTTGGTGTCAACGAAGATGAAATCACTTAGAATCAGATCCAACTAACAATCAGGTAATATAAAACCGGATTAACATAAAACGAAGTTAATATCAAAGAGGATGAAGTCACTAAAGAATCAAAGATGGTTTCAACATAGAATCAATTCAAGACAAATAACTTCCGGAAGATTTAACAAAGACTGTCCATCTAAGTCCTCTGAATTCCCTAAAAGATAATAATATCAAACTTCATTTTGTTGTTTCCCGAATAAGGACTATTGCCAATTCCTTCAAAACTCTATTGCAATTCTTACCATGCTAGCTTTCCAAACAACTGAATATATCAAAGACAAAAGATATTGAAGGGAAGCAATGTGAGGGCATAGTTCAAACAGTGTGGAGCTCTGCTATAGTGATAAGGTAAAGAGTCCCAAGAGATGCTCTGAAGGAGCTCTTCAAGATGTAGTAAACACAAATTTTATTAAAAATGGATCTAATGAAGAAAACGATGGAAAATATGAGGGTCACACAGATAATCTAGAACATAGATTAGGAATGGGAAAAGATGGTGTCTGTGCTTATCTGCAGGAAGTAGGTGAAATCTAGTATCCCCAAACTCAGCAATAGCTTATAATTTAGAAAAATGCAGGTTTGGTAAATGATAATCCTTAAATAATACAAGAAGACTAGATGTTATATACACATCAGGAAGGGCAGGCGAGGATGAAAATATGACAGTTATGAGGCTATAAAAAATATGTTAGCTTCTATCTGGGACACCAAAAGAAGGAAACAACTCCGGCAGCCCCAAAAATAAAAACTTTATTAACTTAGCCTAAAGCACATTACCAACCCAATCTAAGAGAATACACTCCAAGCTTTTGTAGCCTAGAGTTGGTTTGAAAGGAAGGGCCAAAAGGTAACCTCATTCACCTTACATTTGGGTTAGGAATTAGGCTGACCTGCAATCCCATTGTGGATATTCCGCTTCTCAAGAAACTTTAGCTCATGGAGTAAGCCTTTATCTAGTTCATTTCTATTTCAGTAAAATGACTAAAAAAAAAACTGAGATGAAAAGATTGGCATCAAAATATAGTCTTCCAAATGTTAGAAAAGACATCTCAGAAACTTCGTGTACATATATACCAAATTATTTAGTTCTTCAAGCTCATGGTTAACTTCCCAAGTTTATCAACAACAATCGACACCAACAACTTCGAAAAATAATGTCCAATTATTACGCTAGGAAAACAAAAACGCATACCTCACACAAATTTCTCATTTCTCACATTTTTTAGCTAAGACCGACAAGCAGTTCAAACAATCAAATACACTTATACACTCATACACCCATCATATCATATAAATGGACAAAGAAAAAGATCAATGCTTTTCATAAACAAATATGCATCGCCCCCAAACAGATAAAGTTAACGATACACACCTGCACTACGGGGCTCCGGTCCTTAGTCTTCGACAAAGCTTCAAACTTCCTGTTATCAAGCTAGAAATGGATGAAAAGACATGAATGTTAAAACCCACTACCAAAAAAGCAAACATACAACACAAACAGAACTTCATGGACTGAAAATTTGCATACCAAAAGAATTGCAGCTTGAGGAAGGTAGCGATAAATGTGATCGCCGACGTTCTTGGCAATGCCGCCGAGCTCGTGATCGTCAAACCTCTCGTTAGCATGGAAATACCCCACAATGCTCACTCCTTTAGCAGCAAAGTGCTCCTCTATCTGTCCCAATTCAATCACAACAACCAAAAATTAATCAAATTACAGAGTTAGGGCACCGTTTGTTTCCCGGAAAAATCCCAATTCGAGTGTATGAAACCCTAGAGGAACAAAAGTGGTGTGAGAAAAAGAGAGGATTTTGGGACCCACCAGGATGAGGGAGATCTCGAGCTGGGGGAGGAGGCCGATGTGGGAGTGGAAGAGAGGGACGGAATCGGTGATCTCCACGACGTCGTTGTGGGGGGAGACGCGACCGAGGAGGATGCCGTTAACGGCGGAGGTCTTGTGCTTGAGAGCGTGTAGCACTAGCTTTATGTAGGCATTTTGTGCG